>NC_137888.1:16335261-16980010 GCF_963455335.1 Martes martes
AAGAATGGCTGTAGTGGGCTCCTCGGGAGAGTCAACATGCTTGAAGAAAAAAAAAAGCTCAGGGAGTTTGAAGATAGGAACTTCCCAAAAGGAAATGCAAAGAGAGAGAAAAGTAAATGGACAACAACAAAAAAGAACAGAATGCAAAAGAACTGTGGGACAATATAAAAAACATATCATATTCAAAAATTGAAATGCAGGAGAAGAAAGAGAGGAAACAGGTGAAGAGGTATTTGAAGTAATAGTGACTAAGAACTTAACAGAATTAATGACAGACACCAACAACAGATCAAATCAGCTCAGACTACCAAACAGGATAAACACTAAACAAAACAAAACCCTAAATACTTACATAACTCTAGGCACATGGAATTAAAACTGCAGAAAACCAGAATACAAGAGAAAATCTTCAAAGATGGCAGAGGGAAATAAGTAACCATATGTGGAGAGAAACAAGGATAAGCTCATAGCATACTTCTCATCAGAAAATACGGAAGGAAGAAAATTTGTTTTCTAGTAGTTTTAATGAATGTATAGCCCCCCTTACTCTGTTCCCTCAATTGTCACGTGAATGAGAGTAGTTCTTTAAAAAGCTTACTCTGGGGGTCCGTGGGTGGCTGAGTCAGTTGAGCATCTGACTCTTGGTTTCAGCTCCGGTCATGATCTCAGGGTCATGAGATGGAGCCCTGAAATGGGCTTTGCACTCAGTGGAGAGTCTGCTGGAGATGCTCTCTCTCTCCCTCTGTCCCTCCCCACTAACTTTCAACACCCACCCTGCTTGTGCGCCTCTCTCTCTCCAAAAAACGACAACAACAAAAGCTTACTCTGTAAGCTTTTAGAAATTCAACATTTTCAAAGTATACCTTTGTTTTCATGACATAACTACCCTTTAAGAGACTTCCCAATCTCTGGGTGCATGTTTATATCGAGGGAGTCATGGAGAAATTCAGGCTGGCATTTCTGTTTACACACAGATCACAATCAAATGCTTTTCTAGAAACCCTTGCCACTGCCTTCTCTTTAGTCAGTTGCTACACTGTAACTTTATTTCTTAGAAACAATGGTGGGTGCAAATGGGGGAGGCAAAATGTAATCATTCTTCTTATAGTTCCCTTATAACAGTATTAGGTGGGTAACTAGTGAAATGGTGAAGTATGTGACCAAAACCTTAGTTTCAGATCAAGCCTCAGGCTTTATCTATCTCTTGCCCAAGGTTACCTCTTCTGAGCTGTCTTCCCAAGAAACAAAGCTCTTTGTCATTGGTCTTTTATCCTTCAGCCTGACCAATTTTTCTAGATAGTGTGTTCTACCCAAAAGAGATACTTCTTAAAATTAAATTTTATTTAAAAAGTGGTAAACATTAATTCAGGATAATTTTGTTAAAAAAAAAAAAGAAAGAAAGTAAAAACTAAACTCACTCAATATTTTGGTTTTAGGAATTAATCAATATAAATAGTTTAATTTTTTTCATTGGCTTTCTAAACTCTTTCAGCAATCATGTATGGTGTATGGATTTTTTGCTTTTTTTTTTTGGACTTATTGATACACCACGATTTTAAATGCTTTCCTTGACAATGAGTATTTTTTAATATATATATGTTTAATGGCTACAACATAGTGCAATATTTAAATGTAACTTAATTAAGACACTGCTTTTCAAATCACTGGCAATTTATTTTCCAATTATTTGCAATTTTGAATAATAGCAACATTTGTTCACAAAATATGTCTATGTGGTAGTTAAGGCAGAACAGCCCTTATCTGAATGGGAATGATGACTTCTACTTCCCTTCTTTAATCAGAAGTGATTGCTAAAGAGTCATAGTGGGATCTTTAAATAGATTTAGAGGCAGCTCAATATCTCTGAGAGCCGTGAGAAATTTTTGGTCCTAATAAAGCTATTTTCTTTGTCAGAATCATGTTTTGTATCTCATTAAAAACCCTTCTTTTTGTGTCCATAAACTCCCTAATAGATAGAGAAATCCCAGTAGGTACATTTGTGATATATTTTTTTATGACTTACACTACCAAAGATGTTAAAATATTGGCTGAAAATTTTATGATTTTACAGTGTTTTGTTCTTTTAAACTCAAGGTATAACTTTAAAGTTAGCTTTTTTGGGGGGGTGCAGCCAGAGAGAGCACACATGAACAAGGGAGGGGCAAGAGGAAAGGGAGAGATATATCTTAAGCAGGCTCCCTGCTTAAGATCCAAGGCTCTATCTCACAAACCTGAGATCATGACCTGAGCTGAAATCAGGAGTTGGTGGCTTAACCCACTGAGCCACCCAGGTATCCCTAAAGTTAGCATCTGAGCATACAAACAGAACAATTCTTCTTCACACAGTCTTAACCAAAAGGCCATGACTTACAAGCAATGATTTAGAAGGCAATTCTTCATTTTGAGTTAGACTGAGCTTTCTCCTTTGATGATGGAAAAAAAGAGTGCTGTGATTGATGTCTAATTTTGAACCATATAGGAAAAGCTTAATAAATGTTCAAATCTTTTCAAAAGATAAATCACCACACCCAGTACTCCATGCAATATGTGCCCTCCTTAGGAAAAATAAATAAATAAATAAATAAATCAGCCAACATTATGATTATACATGTAGTCATCAAGTATAACTGATTGGGTATACTAATTTAAACGCCACATTTTAATAAAGCAAATTAGCCTTGCTAACTAGACTTCCATACCCTGTAAATACTTTATATTGTTTATCCAAAGACGTTTCATTTAAATTACTGTTAACACATTACGATTAACTCAGCCAGTCCATTGTAAAACCAGTAAGTGCTGTTATAAAATGTTAACCCAAGTATAAGGCTATCAGAAGACAAAGAGCACTAAAGAATATATATAAGTGAAGGAAATGTAACAAGTATTTGTTTCTTCCTGGACACATCTGTACCTTGTTTGCAGCTTCTACTCAGCATTGTGTGGGACTAAAGCATACTTTCCACTTACAAATGGCACAAGAAACTTGACACAGTCATTATACAAATTTCAGCCTGGAAGTGTGTAGGTTTCATGTTTTCCATTTCCTCTGACCTTTTCCCTCCCATCCGAACTATAAAGGGTGAACAGTATGCTACAGTGTGCTTATTTTTATTTGTTTTACTGTTTGAGGCTTTTGATTTTCAATGAGATCGACTTTAGGAATAACCTTTTCAATCAAAATTAAAGAATAAGACGTCTTAACGAGAAAGGGAAGTATAATTGTGAGGAAGAAAAGAGTTTAAGAGAATCAGGGATTGCAAAATAAAGAAGGGAAGAAAACAGGAGAGCATAAACATAAGAAATAGTTTAGCAAGTCAAAATTCCCAGACACTTCTTTGAGAGTGTTTAAGTATTTCAGTGAAAATAGGCAAAATGGAAGTGATAGTATTTGGAAAATCTAACCTACTTATGTAAGGAGTTGAGATCAAATTACTACAAAAATCTCAAAATAAAGAAACCACAAAATACAGAATTTCAGTTATTTCATGGCGTTTTATTGTGGTAAATAGCAGGATGTTTTATTGCTCCCTATTTGGGACGTATATTTAGAGAAGGTTATCAAGATATTCTTACCATACTTCTTCTATTAATAATAATGGCATGTGAGGAATGCCTGGGTGGCTCAGTCGGTTAATAATAATGGCATGTGATTTTTAAAAAATAAAAGAATTACTACCTTTTTTGGAAACATAAACATCCATCAAAGTCAATTGTGTTAAAAAAAATTTGTCACACCTACTTAACAAGAATGGTAACTTTTGTGTAAGATAAAATAATAAAATAGCATAATAGTATAATATTATGTAACTATGTAAGTTTTACTAATATACACTGTTTACTTGGTAGGAAGTGGAGGGTAAGATACAAGTCTCAGAAAACTGTATGTGCATGTGCAAACATTTGTGTAAAGAATTCTTTTACAAAAAAAGAAAAGAATTCTTTTACATGTATAGGATTTCTATGGAAGAATCCGTAAATGCCCATATACACATACCTACGTACACAAAGCTAGTGACAATGGTTGACTTCTAAGTTAGATAGGGGAGAAAAAAAGAGAGTTTTATTTTTACTTCATACATTTTATGGTGTTTTAATTTGTAAGGACAAGCATTACTTTTTCATAAAATAGATTGATTTTTAAAACTCTTGCTACCAGCACACTTATTGTGTTCTTTGTTATCAAAATTGTGGATAAATGTGTAGAAACTTATTTTCTATTGTGTCATACCTCACTACATCTTCTCAATATTTTTTTTTAAGATTATTTATTTATTTGACAGACAGAGATTACAAGTAGGCAGAGAGGCAGACAGAGAGAGAAAAGAGAAGCAGGCTCCCTGCTGAGCAGAGAGCCCGATGCGGGACTCGATCCCAGGACCCTGGGATCATGACCTGAGCTGAAGGCAGAGGCTTTAACCCACTGAGCCACCCAGGCACCCCTCTCAATATTTTTTTAAATAAAAAATCAAAAAATAAGATAATTTTTATAAATCAAATACTATAATATGAATTAGAAGAGTTATGTGATCAAAACACATCAAAGAAATATATTTGCAAAGGATAGAATCCTCTTTAAAATGATGACTTAGTTATAGTTCCAAATAAATTATGGATATTTTAAATGCTAACTCATATTTGGCCATTTTTTGATAACTGATCGATTAATTCATGTTTTCTATAGGAATATGAGTTGGTTTATGATTTTCCTAGATCCGCTGATGAGTCAATAAGCAAATACTTTTTGTAGCTATAACATCCCAAGGATTTGCAGCTATAACATCCTAAGCCGGGAATAAAATGGAGAGCAGGATGTTCATGGTCCCTATCCTCAGGCGATGACATTTCTACAGCAGAGGGGTAAATTAAGAAACATACCCATAAAATATTTAGTTAGGAATCTAGAGAGTGTAGTAAATGTTCTGATAGCTTATGGTAAGACAGGGAAAATATCTGTAACCTGCACATCCATGATGAAGGAAAGAAGGCTCTCCGGGTATAGAATGATCCTTATGCGTTTTCCCAAGCCTGCTTTTTGGCTAAAGACCAGCCTTCCCAAATTCAGCAGAAGCTTGCTCACCACCACTGGCTGCATTTGAGGCGTCTTCGCATCTCGGAGAAGGGATGCTATCCTCAGAGAGGAGCAAATTATAGTCCCCCCACTGTTAACACCAACTGACGTCTTTTGGGATGATTGATCCTTGAGTCATCATTGACTTTAGATAATCTTCCGGTCCTTAGTCTAGCCCTGTGAGTCCCAGAAACCACAATCTGATAACATCAGCAAATTTTCCAAAGGTTGGGCTATTCAGTTTTGGATTGTACCACATGAACCACTTTAAAATTCAACTTAGGCTAAGATATATCAAGTTTAAAACACTTCCTTTAGGGTTTCTTTGTGAAGGATTCAAATTTTTAGACCTAGTCTTTCCCAGGGTTCCTTGACATGTGCTTATGTATATGTATTTGAATTTTACTAAGGCTCGATTAGTTTTATAGGAAATATGAATGGAGTAATAGGTGGTTTCTTAAAATATTGCTAACTTTTACTGAGTGCATTGTATAAGCCCAACATTTATCTATGCACTTTTCACGTAACAACTGACTTGTTCCTCAGAAGCAGTTTAATCATACAGTTAGTAGAATTATTCTTTCTTTGTAGATGACAGAAAAGGAACACAGAGGAGATAAGTGTCTTACCTGGAGTCCGACATCCAGACAATGTTGTTACTGACATTCAGACTCAGTGTACATGACTGCAGAGGGTACATGCTGCCAACCATTACCCCAAACAACCTCTTAGATTTGGGAAACTGAGTTTCTTCTGAATGAATCATCCTAGTTTTTCCTGATGTAGGTATAATGAAAGAAAACATGGAGGAGAGTGCTATGTGAAAATTGTATGTTTGTAAAATATGAAAACACTTTTAAAGGATGCCACAGAAAAAAAAAGCATTGAGAAGTACATGAATAATTACACAAAGTAATAGAGAAAAATCTGCTGCTGCTCTGAAAGTGGAGGGAACAGAAGAGAGGAAAAACACCAACAAACTACATTAATAACAAGTCATGATTTGAATTGTGTGCCCCACCTAAAAAATCATGTTCAAGTCCAAACACCTAGTAAGTCAGAAGTGATCTTCTTTGGAAATAGTTCATTTAAAATAAATTAATTATTTGTAACTAGTTAATTTAAAATAAGGCCATTTAGGGTGGGCCCTAATCTAGTATGACTGATGTGTTATAGAAAGGGGAAAACTGTACTGTATAAAACTGTATAAGCATAGTACGGGGAGAATGCCATGTGAACATGAAGACCACAATTTATAAGACAAGGAGTGAAATCTGTGACAGGTTCTTTCCTCACATCCCCCAAAAGGAATCAATCCTTCCCATGAATCAATCACAGATTTGTATTTTCAGAAATTGTGAGATAATAAATTTCTCTTGTTTGAGCTCTCAGTTTGTGATACTTTGTTATGGCATACCTAGCAAACTAAAACATAAGACAGAATTTTCAACCAATGGCATTTAAAAAAAATAGCAATATGCAACTACAAAATGAGGTATACAACTTTAAACTTCATTAAAATATTCCAAAAACCTATTAGTGGAGTTTTCCAGAATTTTAAGTTGAATTATTTTAACATGATAATGGTATTCTTTACAATGGGTAGACTCATCAAATTTCAGTAGTGTGATGGTTTATTTTATGTGTGACTGTTACTGAGCCATGGGATGCCCAGATTAAATATTATTTTGGGAGTTTCTGAATGAGATGAGCACTTGAAATGGGAGACTCAGGTAAGCTGCCATCTCCAAAGAGGCTGGGTATTATCCAATCTGTTGAGGACTTGAATACAACAAAAGGCAGAGGTGGAAGAAATCCCCTTTATCTTCTTGCTGACTGCCTGAGCTGAGACATTAGTCTTTTCCTGATTTTGTACTGGGATTTAAGCCATTGGCTTCCCTTGGCCTTGAACTTGGATTAGAATTCCAACACTGGCTTTCCTAGGTCTCTAGCTTGAAGATGGCAGATACTGAGACTCCCCAATTTATATAATCACGTGAACCAATTC
Organism: Martes martes; assembly: GCF_963455335.1. Taxonomy (NCBI): domain Eukaryota; kingdom Metazoa; phylum Chordata; class Mammalia; order Carnivora; family Mustelidae; genus Martes; species Martes martes. The sequence continues at coordinate 16,342,341 of NC_137888.1, forward strand.
TGATAAATCTCTCTCTTTCCTCTTCATTCGCCCACATTCCCCACCCAGATATATAGTGTTATCATTTCTTTGGAGAACCGTGATTAATACAAGTAGTCATTATTGGAATTCATCTAACTTTTATGTTTATACGATCAATCCGTAAAACTGGCCAGTTTTCAACTAGATTATTTACCTTTCACTGTTGAATGTTAAAAGTTGTTTATATATTAAATTAAAAACACTTCTCAGGTATATGATATGCAAATATTTTCTCCCATTTCTGTGGATTGTCTTTTCACTTCCTTGATGTTAACCTTTGAAATGTAAAACTTTCATAGTCATGAAGTCTAACTTATCTATTGTTTTTCTCTTCTTGTTGTGCTTTTGTATTACATCAAAAAAGTCATTAGCTTACATAGGCTACAGAGATTTAGAACTTATATGTTCATCTGAAAGTTTTATAGTTTTCACTTTTACATATAGGTTCATGGTTCATTTTGTGTTAACTTTTGTGTATGATGTGAAGCTGCTATCCAGCTTCATTGCTGTGTATGTGGTTCTCCACTTGTCCCAACATCATTTGTTGAAAAGACTGCTTTCCCTTTCTTTGGTAACCTTACCAAAAGACAACTGAATATAAATACATGATTTATTTGTGGATTTTAAATTACATTTATTTATATATCTATCCATATGCTAATTCTATAATGTCTTCTTTAACATGCCTTTGTAGTAAGTTTAAATTCAGGAAGTGAGGCCCTATCATCTTTGTTCTTTGTCAGGATTATCTTGGCTATTCAGGGTCCCTCATATTGCCCATGAATCTGAGTATACCCTTTTCAATTTCTGAAAAGAGAAGCTTGGATTTTGATAGGGAATGTATTACATCTGTAGATTAATTTGGGAGTTTTGATTTTTTAATAATAATCTAATACATAAATATGGGATGTTTAATCAACCATCTTTAATTTCTTTTAATGATTTTTTTTTTTTTTAGTTTCCAGTGTATATGCCTTTTCTTCTTCTATTAAATTTATTCCTAAAGCACATTTTCCTTTTTAATGTTATCATAAATATAGTTGTTTTCAAGGTCTGTCCATATTGTAGCATACATGAGAACTTCATTCCTTTCTGCTGCAAATAATATTTCACTGTATGTGTATACCACTTTTTGTTTATCCGTTTATCTCTTGGTGAACATTTGGGTTGCTTCCATCTTTTGACTGTTGTGAATAATGAACAATGTCATACAAGTATCTGTTTGAGCTTCTCTTTGCAATTATTCTAAGTATATACCAGGAGGGGAACAGCTGGGTCACATGGTAAGTCTATGTTTAATTTTTTAAGGAAGTACTAAACTATTTTCTCCATCAGCTGCCCCATTTTACATTCCCATCAGCAGTACCTGGAGGTTCAAATTTCTACACATTCTAATACTTGTAATTTTTCTCTTTATTCTAGTTAGAGCTATTCTGGTAAGTGTGAATTGGTATCTCACTGGGATTTTGATTTGCATTTCCCTAATAACTAATGATGTTAAGCATCTTTTTGTGTGTTTATTACTTATTTATATATCTTCTTTGTAGAAATGTCTATTCAAGTCCTTTGCCAATTTTTAAATTGGTCTGTTTGTCTTTTTGTTTCTGTGTGGTAGGTATTCTTTATATATCCTGAATATTAAGCCCTTATTAGTTATGTAAATTGCATATATTTCCTCCTGTTCTCTAAATTATTTTTTCACTTTCTTGATAATGTCCTTTGATACACAAATTTTTAATTTTGATAAAGTTCAATTTGTGTCTTTTCTTTAGTTCTTCATGCGTTTGGCACCATATCACGCATTCCAATGTCAAATTCAAGATCAAGGAACTTCCTTCTATGTTTTCTTCTAAGAGTTTTGTGATTTTGATTTTATATTTAGGGTCATTGATTCATTTTGAAACAGTCGTTGATACTAAATGAGTCAAGAGTCCAACTTCATTCTTTTCCTGGGAAAGTCCAGCTGTCTGAGCTCCATTTGTTCAAGAGACTACCCTTTCCCCATTGACTATAATTGGAATCCTTGTTGAAAATCAGTTGGTGAGATATGTATGAGTTTATTTGCATTTTATTGTTAATAAACAACATTTATAATAAACAATATAAACAATAAGCAATGGCTATCATTTTCATTTTATTGTTATTACTGGACTCTCAGTTTTATTTCCTTCGGGCAGTACTAGAATACTAACAATATTAAATATTCCAATCTTTCTATCTATTTAGGTCTTCTTTAACTTATTTTAACAGCGCCTTATAGTTTTCATTTAACAATGAAAATTCTTTCCCTCCCTTGGTAAATTTATTCTTAGATTTTTTTTTTTTTTCTTTTAGATAATGTTGTGAGTGGGCTCAGCTTATAAATTTTCTTTTTGTTAGCTACGTTCTCAAGAAATACTGGTCTTTAATTTACTTTTCTTATAATGTCTCTATCTAGCTTTGATATCAGGATAATACTGACCTCACATTTAGGAAGTGTCCTCTCTTCTATTTTTTGGGAGGGGTTTGAGAAGAATTGGTGTTAATTAATTTTTGGATGTTTGCTATAATTCACTTGTGATATTTTATCACTTGGACTTTTCTGTACTGGGAGGTTTGATTATTGATGATAGGTCTGTTGAAACTTTCTTTTTATTCTTGAGTAATATTAGGTAGTTTATTGTTGCTAGGAATTTTCCCATTTCATTTAGGTTGTCTAATTTTTTGTGCATAATTATTCATAGTAGTCTCTTAACAATTATTCCTGTCATTAGAAATGTGTTTTAATTAATACAAAGAAAAACATGTTTTTTTTTCTATTTCCAACCTGTTGAGAAAAATATCTTTTAACTTTTTATATTTATTATGCCTTATCTTTTAATCTTAACATCATTCCTTCTTGGGGGCTTTGAGAGGCGAGTGTTAAATAAAGGGTCAGATTTAAAAATCTGATTCTGGAAATTGTTGACAAAACTCTGACTGTTGTAAGAAAAGTTTAACCTAAGTGAAGACATTCAATGACTCTTCATCTTTTACACTAGTACAGTTAGTATTCATAATCAATATAATAACCGATACGTAATTAACTATGACACCAGTATATTAATTGCTAAAGATGAAATACGGAAATTAAAGACATTTTTTACTTTCATCTGTCATTCAGGGAGCCATGAAAAATACAGATGGCTTGGGAGAAATCTCTCTTCTAATCTCATCATTTGAACATGAATTACAAGTCCCTCTATCCATCTTTCACACACACTTCCAATCAGAGATTAGTGTCTTAATACAACTAAAATTGCCCTTCCTTAAAGGTCTTTAACACTTTCCAATGTAAAAAGTTTTAACATAAAGGAATATTGGGTGCTTGGGTGGCTCAGTGGGTTAAAGCCTCTGCCTTCAGCTCAGGTCATGATCCCAGGGTCCTGGGATCTAGCCCCGCATCGGGCTCTCTGCTCATCGGGGAGCCTGCTTCCTCCTCTCTCTCTCTGCCCGCCTCTCTGCCTGCTTGTGATCTCTGTCTGTCAAATAAATAAATAAAATCTTAAAAAAAAACATAAAGAAATATTTGTTCTGGAATATTTGGATGAATAATTCTGTGATGAGGAGTGTTAGACATCCAGATGTATTGATCTTTGCCCAGCTAGAGACATTGTTTGAATGTTTACCTCTGCACCTGTTGAGTATCCTGTCATGTTACCCAACTGCTCAAATAAAGGTGAGCAATAAGTTTCTCTTTGGGTAAAACCACTGCCTAGATGATGACTCAGATTTTCTTCAAATCTTAAGTTTCTATCATTTCAAATAAGTCTGTGGTGTCCAGGGTTATGAGATCAAATTGTGTTTCTTTGTCACTGGAAATCCCCACTTCAAACCCTAAGAACAGGCCATTCAAAAGCTTTCACTGAGGCAACAGACTTAAGAGAAAAGCATGACTTCATTTTGGCATGATTCGTCTTCAAATCAGGTCAGTGATTTAGAAGTGAATGAGTGGATTGTTCATGGGCACCGGATCAAATTAGACTTTCATTTATTTTTAGAAATTCATTAGACCAATTATGACAACCACAAAGGGATGTCTTATGACTCAGAAGTGCAAACTGTAGGAACAGTAATATTCATTGTTAAGTGTGAGATGAAAATTTCTGTGTAGCTTACTCATTAAAACTTGCTTTCTTTTACAAAAACGTACTTTGTAAAATATAGATTTCAGGTAAAAGGTATTGTACCAAAACATAATTACTGAGTATACAACATGCTGGTAAATTCTGATTGTTTGTAAAATGAATTTAGGTCAGAAATACAAAGGAAACTGAAAATACCAAGTTTCTCTTTTACCATAATGCTCCCAGTTGAAAAAATGCACTAATTGGGTTTCCAGTATGTGAGAACAAAAACTAAAATTATTACATACTTTGGACTTTATGCCCATATTTAAGCAATTTGCAATTAATCAGAATACTTAATACATACCTTAGTCTGGGAGAAAGGCATAGGCTTTATAGTCTGACTCATTTATGTTGATTCTACTATTTTTTTTGACTTGGGTAATTCCCTTAAGAACCTCAACCATGATTTATTTATTGGTCAAAAAGAGACATTAGTCTTTAATGTCTTGTATTGTAAGAATAAGACATCAACTAAATGAAAAGTGTAAAGTGCCTGGCATATAACTGATTCTACATAAACATTAACTAATTTAATGTAACATCATATAATTTCACATATCTGTAGATGGAAATACATTCATTTTACATTTTGCTTTACAAACCTGTTTTACAAGTGTCGTAAAGCAAAGGTACTATTAACAAAACTACACTTAATTTGCAACAGTTAACCATTCCCTAATCACTTAAGTCTCTCCCTCCATAAATAGCAAATAATGTATAAGGACTTCCAAAAATAAACAGTATTGGCATTGAAAAGAGGCTTCACTGGAGTTCCTATGCAGTTGTAATGGAAATCCTCCACTTGAAGAGAAGACATTAATCATTCCACCAGACTGAAAAACAGCCTACTAACAAATTCACAGTCTGCATGAAAGGGTTTGGTGTTTCAAGAATTTTTTTAAAGTTTGAATTAGCAATTTAAGTTTCTCTCTGGTTATCACATCTATGTTTACTGAGGCAACTACAGAAACGTCTGAGTAGAATTATTCTCCCTTAGCCATTATGTTGGGTTATAGAAACATCTTGATACTTGGCTGTAATGAAACTATTTAATAAAAACCACTAATAAACCAAATATATTTTTCTATTTGGTGGTTTCAGTGAAAATGTGTGTACTCAGAGCTTATGCAGTACAATTACATTGTATATGTTTAATTTGAGGACTTTGGGGGTAATCTGATGACTCTGTTTGTAAAGAAAATATTTTGTTTGATCTTTAAGAAAGAAAACGGGTGGCATTTATGGAAATTGTTCAGATTTGAAGCCAATAACTGTATAAGATCAAGTTACCAAGTGAGATGGTCTTGGTTTCTCACAAATACAGTCCTCAGGTCCTCGTTCCATTACTTGAGAAACCTGTTCAGACTAACATTAATATCTATATAAAATTGATAATGATATAGGTTTTAGAGCCAGATCAATATGATCAGAAACTAGGGATTCAAAGGATTCAGTTGATAACAGCTTTCTTTTTCTGAAACTGAATAAACTTGGGGCTTTGTCGAGGATGCTGTTGCTGATGATGATCAGGACAGAACTGTCAGGTCTCAGACTAAAAACAACAGCAGGGACTATCTGTATTCCTTTTACAGCTGTGGATGACTGCCCAGCTTCCTTTTCCTTAGCATGTGTGTATGAATGAGCCAATTATAACTGTCACTAAAATTTCCAAGGTCTTTGCAACTAACAAAGAAGCTGTGGTTTCCACTGATCATACCCCGAGGTAGGCATGTACAAATGGAAAGTTGTTAAAAAACAAAACAAAACAAAATTGCATGAGTAGCCAAGACAGTAACCAGAAAGCCACATTTGCATGCAGATCTCTCAATCAGATTAACTTGTCAAGAATACACCAAAACCAAGTTACACTCTAATGAGGTCTTTTTTTATAGGAGCAGAATAATGCCTTTAAATAAGCAGACTTATTGTCTGTGTTGTACCTTGGGTTGTTGCCTGATTACCTGCAGTAAAACAAGCCAGAGAGGGAAAGAGCTGGAGATCAAAATCACAGTACACCCTGTAGAGCAGAAAGCACTGTAGGGGCAGACACAGGCCTTTTGAAAATCAAAGTAGAGCATGCCAAAATTTAACAGAAGTTTGCATTCCACATAAGCATTCAGAAAACTCTGAGGCAGAGAGTAAGAGTAATCTGGAAGGGAGAAAGTATTGGCCAGGAACAAAGGCCACAGATAGAAAGCAAGTCCCTTCACAAATGTCAATTTGCAATGAAGAACAAAAAGTAGGGACTGGCATGCTCCATACTTCACTAAACCAAGACCTCAGACATAAGGTGTAAGATTGAGGTCAAGGGCAAATTTATAAAATCATACACTGCCATTTATGTCTTTACTAATGAGAGGATCGCATAATTTCTGTAATGTAGTCAGGGAACTTTTTCTGTAAAGGGTCAGATAGCAAATATTTTAGGCTTTGTGGATCAAGCTGTCTCTATCACAATAGACAATTTGTCAATGAATGGTCTTGGCTGTGTTCCAATAACACTTTATTTACAAAAATAGGAGGGAGAGCCAGATTTTGCCATTGAGCTGTAGTTCGCAGGCCCCTGATTTAGATGTAAGAATAGAAACATCGCATGTCACGTGATAACTTAGGTCAGTGCTAGTTAGCCTTATATGGTCAGCATAATTCTGTGCTGGATTTTGGAACCAGAGGAAATGAGTGCCAGGAGAAGTGAGTTACTACACCCCATTTCCTCTCTGGCTTCTACTGTTCAAGCCCTTAGTTACTCCATTCAGCCATACTAGCCTTCCTGTTACTCAAATATCCAGGAAAGCTATATATAACGTCAGAGTCTAATCTTGCTGTTAGCTCTGTCCAAAATACTCTTCTCCTAGATCAAGGGAAGAATGCCAGTACTCTGAGCTAAAAGAGCAATGGCAGAGTTACAGTATTTGAATGAGAATCATGAGTAGAAAAGACATGGGTCTTTACTAAATTGATTTCCTTGATTTGGGGGAAAAAATTACATAGATAAACACAGGAGATTGGGTTGAAAGTGTGTGAATTGTTATCTCACATCAATGCCCATCAGAAGTTAGGAGTATATTGAGAGTAGACCCTAAAAAACTGTGTCAGCCAGCATCCCTCCTTGGCCAACAGCACACATGCGCAGTGGGCTCATGATGGAGGTAGCCATGGCGGCTGCTGGGAAGCCCATCCATATGGGCTCCCTATCGCAAAGCTGATATGGCTACTGCTGCTGCAGATTATCATTCCTGCCATCACCAGAGGCAATGCTGGAACCTTCTTTCCTGAGGACAACCAACCACTGCAAGTTGATTATATTAGACTCTTTCCAAAAGGTCAGCAGGGGTCCTCAGTAGGACCCAGGTAAAAAGTTTGTTTTCTTATTCACTGAAGTGCCTAAGGTAGTACCATTAACAGATGGCTTAATGTTATACTGACAGGGAATTCTGTGTTATAAAACCTCAGGCAAAGAAGTCACTTCTGTGTTGAATGGTGTAACAATGGACTCAAGCCATTGCGTACTAGATATCACAACACTCGAAAAAGAGTGGCCTGAGAAAATGTTGCAGTAGTCTTTTAAAAATGAAGCTAAGGTCAAACTTGAAGATAATATTTGTGGGGTTGGATGCTATCCTTGCAGATGCAGAATGTAATTTGACTCCATGGTCATTTAACCAATAAGAGTATATGAGTCTAGGAGCCAAGGGATAACGAATACCACCATTCCTATTTCCCCTACTCACAATGGCCCAGGGCTTAGTTTTCAAGAGCTGCTCAATGGGCATTCCTCAATATGAGCATCTCTTGGAAATGTGAGAAGTTTGAGTAATCCATACCTATTCAGTTAAACCTTTCTTAAAGGTTATTTGGAAACTTGAAGGTAAATACTAGTGAATTAAAACAAACAAACAAACAAACAAACAAAAAACCCTAGAAAATGTGCAAGTGTTTGCATCTATGTGGTAGAACTAGGAATATGCAAACTCCCTAAATATCAGTGTTATGAAAGCTGAGATATGAAAACCTTTCAGACAATATGCAAGCTGTTGGAAAGAGTATCAATAGAAAAAAAAGACAAACTATTCTAAGTCTTTCTTTTGGTCAAGTGTAACCTATAATCTGAGACTGTGGGCCAGTACCATTTCCTCAGTTTCAAGCACTTGCACCTGGATAGATAGTGGTTATATATAAAGATAAAAATAATGGAAATGTAGCTATGTCAGTCCCACTGTGGAGAGAAGAGTCTTTTCTGTTGTGGTTTTTACCAGCATATCATTGCTCTTTGCCAGCAAATCTTCCTTATCATTAGGTAATTAAATGTACATTTGACACAATGGAGAGGAATGCTTTCAACTTCTTCACCTCTTCACAGTGAATGAGTTCTGTTCTGCAATGGAGTAGAATTTTTTTTTTTTTTTTAAGATTTTCTTTATTTAGTTGACAGAGCTAACCAGAGAGGGGACACAAGCAGGGGGAGTAAGCGAGAGAGAAGCAGCTTTCCACTGAGCAGGGAGCCCAATGTGGGACTCAGTCTAGGGGCCCAGGACCCTGGGATCATGACCTGAGCCAAAGGCAGACATTCAGTGACTGAGCCTAGGCTCCCCTGCAGTAGAACTCTTAATCAGACTCCAACAAAGGACATCATAAATTTGTTTATACAGATTTTAAAGGAAAAAAGAAATAGAGAACCACTACTGCGGCTTGCTGAGTTATTGTTAGATTGTTTGTATAATTACCGATGAGCCTTTCACAGAATTTTACATAATTTATTTAAACTTCTCAAAGACTAAAGAGACTATGGTGTGTAGTCATCATTTTAATACTGGTGTCTAATGTGAAGAAATGAGACTGAAACATTTTAAGAATAGTGTAAAGCATTTTGTTCTTGTGTTTTGTATTAAAGTGTATGCCAAAACCGATGTATAGAGCCAAATGTTTCTTGGAGAAAAGAATTTTGTTCTAATGCAGAGGACAGAAGTTCTAATAAAAATGACACTCTTACTTAATCGTTGGAAATACTAAAACTCATACATGCAGAGAGGAACAACTTGGCTTTTTCATTGAACAGGATTCCCAGTATGCTGCATACTTTTATTTTTTTATTAGTTATTTTACTTTTATTGCTTTTTGAATTAATTTTCTCTTTCTCCCAGGTATTCACCTGGTATCCCAGCTAGGGAGTGCAATAAGAATAAATACAAGCCTGAGGCCAAAATGAACTCAGGGAAACTACATAAATGCTGGCAGGCCTTCATTTCTTATGAAAGCTAATCGTCTGAAATGATTAAGTAAACCACCTCCAAGTAGAAAAAAAAATATTGATTGGAATGTCAAATATAAAAAGCTATTGCAGAAATAACAAATGCTATCCTAGTTTAGTGCCAGTGTACCATATCTCAGTTCCAAAAGGTTTTCTTCCCTGGGGGAGGGGCGTGCATTTTATATATATTATAGAACCAAATCTTCAATAACTGGTGACTTAGCAATGTCAAGGTTCAAGGTTAATAATGAGTAGTTATATCCTTTTCTCTATGTATCTTTTAGTAGTAAATGATTTTTCTGTTTTCATTTGGTGAGTTACGTGAAAGAAGCATTTATGCAAGGTCAACAAAATAGAGCTAAATCACACTTGTCTAAAATACAAAAAAAACGGGGCACCTGGGTGGCTCAGTGGGTTAAAGCCTCTGTCTTCAGCTCAGTTCATGATCCCAGGGTCCTGGGATCGAGCCCCACATCGGGTTCTCTGCTCAGCAGGGAGCCTGCTTCCTCCTCTCTCTCTGCCTACTTGTGCTCTCTGTCTGTCAAATAAATAATAAATAAAATCTTTAAAAAAAATAAATAAAATACAAAAAAACAAAACAAAACACACACCTACCTAAAAGTATTGTTGACTGATACTTACAAAATGGTTTAATACGAAGTTGCATTCTGTTCTGCTTATTTTGTGATTCTCTGCTTTCAGAAAATGAATATTTCTCTTTATTTCTAAAAAAACAAAAAAAGTTTATTTTACATGGAAACATTGGATCATTTTTTGCACATGGGTCTTAGAATTTCCCTTCAATAATTTTGATTTGACAGAGACCAAAATATGACCCTCCACAGCAAAGTAAGACTAATTTAGTCTAATGTTAAATATAAAAGTTTGTTTTTTTTTTTTTTCGCTTTCGAGTGTTAAGAAGGTATATGAATTTGAAAAAAAGAAAAGTACGCTAAGGAATTCAAAATTATTTTAACCAATCACTCTAAAGTATCCCTTCAATTCAGTTCCCAGTTTGTTGTCTGCCAATGTATTTCTTCATTGCATTCATTCTCCTGCATAATACAGCACTAGCACTGCTGAAACAGGAAGCCAAGGATGGCTGGTACATCAAGATGAAGTCTCTGCTTCCAAAGAATAATAAAATTTCACCTGCAATTTTTGTTTACTTGTTTAATTTAATTTTAAATATTATATTTATGGGGTGCCTGGGTGGCTCAGTGAGTTAAAGCCTCTGCCTTTGGGTCAGGTCATGATCTCAGGGTCCTGGGATCGAGCCCCGCATCGGGCTCTCTGCTCAACAGGGAGCCTGCTTCCCTTCCTCTCTCTCTCTCTCTCTCTCTCTCTCTCTGCCTGCCTCTCTGCCTACTTGTGATCTCTATCTGATAAATAAAATCTTTAAATAAATAAATAAATATTGTATTTATATGTAAAAGATAGCAGGATCTCCCAAGAACCATCTACCACCTTGTCTATTTCTAGATCAGTGTCAGTAGTTTTGGATTGAATTTGAGAGATACTGTGTTTTTTAAATTCCCAGTTATTAAAAAAAATAAAAAAAACAAATTCCGATTTACAGCTGGCAAAAATCACATAAATATCAAGATTTTTATTGGCTAGTGATTTAGGTCTTCTCTTTTTCTTCTTTCTTCCCTCCTTCCCTCTCTCTTTCCCCTCTATCTCTCCTCCCCACTGTCTCATTTTCTTTCTTTCTTTTCTTTCTCTTGGCAAACTATAATCAAACAATAAATCAGCTGGATTCTGAAGGCTGTGTCTGAAAAACAAAGAGTAGGCCAGCAAACAAATATTTTGTCATATTGAGTTAACTTTGGAGTATGAAAAAGATCGATATGGATTGATATTATAAATCAATATTACTAGCAAAACAATCACATCATTATACATAGTTTTGTTATAGTAACACGAAATAAATTCAGCATTTATGATTTTTTATGGATTTTTCATATCTTTGAATGTAAAACCACAGAAAGAAACAAAGACACATTCCTAAATAATATTTACCCATCACTTTTTACAACATCTCAAAATTAAACCTCCTCAGGTAAAGATTATAGTAAACGTTATCTGTATGTCAGTTCATGTCATCATTTGTAGTAAAATAAGTTATTTGGATGTATTATACATGGTTGAATGGTTTGTTACCTAAGTTCTACTCTTTATAACATTAAATGACACCATCATGTAATAATTAAAATAATAAATTTTTGGAAGCTAGTCTAATAAGAATTTTTCTCATTTTTCCTTTTATAGGAAAAGTACCTAGTCTATATTCTTAACAGACATATTTTGTTTTTACTTTTTATAACTCTTTATAACACCACAAATAGCCTCCATATTGTGCATTTATGTGAAAAAAACTATAGTTTTTGTGGAATTTTGAGTGAACCGCACACTTCCCTTGGAGTGTGAAAATGAACTTCTCTCCCCCTTAGAGAACATTGTAATATTCAGCTTTAATAGCCTCTCCCTAGAGTAAAGGAAATCCTTTTTATTTCTCACTATAAAAGAAAGAATGTGTCTATGTCAAGATTTCTTTAATAACTGGGACTTGTTCTTGCTGTCTTTATATGAATCAGGGTCAAGGGTTCACAAGGTTTAATAATGCCGTGTTCTCTTCCAGGGATGGAAACCACGAAAAGGTATTCCGAGAGTAAAATCCACTGTATGCTTATTTTTAAGGTAGGTTTGAAAATATCTTTACTTTTCCCCATCAATCAGAGCTAATATGGAAATTCGTATCAATTTTATTTATACTACATGACTTATATGAGTTCTACTCCAAGAAAAAATACCACCTTTCATTTTACTTTCCTTTTGAAAACTCACATGTACATTTCTAAATATACCTCACTATCCAAAACAACCACTGAAAATTTTGTAGAATCAGGAATTAAAATTGAGACAAAATTCATGTGAGTTTAAGAAATGAAAACTTAAGGGGCACCTGGGTGGCTCAGTGGGTTAAAGCCTCTGCTTTCGGCTCAGGTCATGATCCCAGAGTCCTGGGATCGAGCCCCGCCTCCGCTCTCTGCTCAGCAGGGAGCCTGCTTCCTCCTCTCTCTCTCTGCCTGCCTCTCTGCCTACTTGTGATCTCTCTCTGTCAAATAAATAAATTAAAAAAAAAAAAAAAGAAAAAAAAAATGAAAACTTAAGTAATAGTTAAATTATTTGTCAGGGGTGCTTGGGAGGCTCAGTTGGTTGAGCATCTGACTCTTGATTTCAGCTCAGGTCATGATCTTGGGGTCATGCGATGGAGCCTCTCAAAGTGCTCTGGGTTTGGTGCAGAGTCTACTTGTCCCTCCCCTTTCCCCTCCCTGCCTCTCCCCACTCTCACATGCAGGCGCACATTCTCTCTCTCACTCTCAAATAAATGAATAAAATCTTTTAAAAAATAAATTATTTGCTAATTGAACATTACATTTCTTTCAAACTTACTCATGTAGTATATAAATTGACTTTAGTTAAGTCTTCCAAACTTGTAAGAGTTACCTACGTTCTAAAAACTAATCTGATAGTCTTGTTCAGCATAAGTTCAAGAGACAACAGAAGTATTACCCACACTTGAAGCAAGGGTGGGTCAAACCAACAGTTGACATACTGCCGAGGATGCTACTGCATGAAAGTAGTTAGCAAACATAGTGCCTATGCTCCTTATGGAAGGATCTAAGGATGCTAAAGAAAAGTTTTAAAGTCTTTTTGCTTGGAAATTGCAAATATGTGGTTCTGGGTGTAAATATTCCAAAGGCCCTAACCCCTGGAAGGATGGGTTGTTTTTATTTGAAATTGTGTCAGATTAATTTGAGAGGGACTTTAACTTTCACTATTAATATACTTAGTTGAAGGCCCTGGTTATCCGCACACATTTTTAGGAGTAGTGTTAACAAATACCACAGTGAGAATGGAGACATGGCCAGCCATGTAGTTTAATGGGGTTCCCAGATAGACCTTTCCCCTGTCTATGCCAGCTTTGGGCTTTGTTCTTAAACAAGACAACAATAAAGTAAGGGAAAAACATTTTCCCCTCTTTCTCTTTAAAGAGGTTGATGGTTTCAAAAGCTTTAGAGTATGACAATAATCGATTTCAATAGTGCATTTGATAGTCATACCTCTTGTCTATTCACACAAACTCCCTTCACTGCTAGTCTTCATATAGGGCTCCTTTAACTTACCCATATCTAGATTCTTTGTGCTCAAATGGCCCTCATTGATTCTCTGATTTTTGTGACAAATTATGACAGGATACTATGCTGGTCTATTCTTGGCAATCCTTCAAGTTAAATAAATACCTAAAATTTTTCATAAATCCTATTTTTCTGTTATTTCAGACTTCTGGTTTTAAGCAATAAATTTATAATAATACTATTCTTATTATTGTATTACATTATATGCTACATATACTGCACTATAAAATGTACTATATATTTTTAATAAAATAATCATTGCTGTTATTTATTGAATAAATATAAATGTATATATTTATACATATATACATGTTTATATACATATATACACATGTACATATACATATATGTATGTGTATATATGTACATATATGTACATATACATATATATACATGTATATAAAGATATCTATATACATATGTATAGACATATACCATGTGCTCTTAGAAAAGGTATACTTTCATTAATTCTCAGAAAAGCTTTGTAGGGAAACTGTTGCCTAGAGGCGGTGCTTCATGTATAAGGAAAGTTTACAGCTGTGATGGATGTTGTGATATGAAGTCTGGTCTTTCTTCTGGAGGACTTATTCCCCCAACTATTGGGAATGCTGCCAGCAGAAAAGCTCTCAGCTATGAGCTCCTTCACAAAATTGTCTTCAGGGGGAAAAAATAATTTGTCTTCAGGTAAAGAGTACTCTCTTGTCTAAAGTCACCCCCCTTCTGGGTACTGGACCCCATGCATTGAGGGGGATGATGGAGTGCTTATAACAGCTTAGACCCCCTTGTTCCAAATATAAAAACTCCAAAGGACATTTCCAGCTTCCGAGCTCCTTGTGGGGTTGGTTGAGGCTCTTGTTCTTCTCTCTGCCCAATCTTGCTTCCTTTCCTTTCCCCCCTAGTAGAGATCGAGAGAGAATTCCCCAATAAACTTCCTGCAAGCTTATCTCTGACCTCAGAGCTTGCTTCTTGAGAGACCCAACTTGCAACAGTGACTATATAATTTATTGTTCAAGCTAAGACTTTTTCTGCAAGTGAAAGGGTATGCTGATCAGATGGAATCCAGGTACCACAGGCATAGACTAGATTGGTCAACCTAGCGTTGAGGTAGCATAACCATGGGTTCAATGCCACCTTACTAGTTGTGGATGTTAAGATGATTATTGACTTTGTTAATCTTAGTTTTCTAACATGTAAAATTGGGATAATAATACCCACTTCACTAGAAAATTGGAAGACTTGATTAAGATAATGGGAATAAAGCATTGGCATAATGCTTAGGACTTAATACTTGATAGTTCTTACCAACATTATATTCAATTAACAGATGAAGATGTGAAGCTCAGAGACATTAAGCAAATCCACAGTTTACACATTTCATTAAGAGGGACATGAGCCAAGATTCAAATTCGGTTTTCTGACTCTAAAACCCACCCAGATAATCAAGCTGCTAGACTTTTTATACTGTTTTTTTTTGTCATTTTAAGAAGTTATTATTAAGACGACCTAGTTCTCCTCCATTATCAGATGTATTAAGTATTCTTTTAACTGCAAATGACCCAAAAAACAAAAACAAAAGCAAAAAACACAACCTGCCCCCAAACCTCAAAAAACTCAAACAAGCTTAATAAAAAAATAAAAAAATAAATAAAAAAATTGTGTACTCATGCACTAGAAAAGCTCAGGGGAAAGTTCTATGTTCAAGCCCAGCTGCTTCCATGTCCTTGAAAGTTATCGTGAGAATTTTATATCCCTTATTCTATATATGGGCTGCTTTTCTCAGTGCTGGCTTTATTTTCAGTCACACTTTTCCACATGTTTGGAAAGATGACTATTAGTAGCTGCAGGCCAGTGAGGCATGTAATGCCAGAGTTGAGAAAAACAAACCGCCCGCCCCCCCCACCATCCACACTAATCTCCCTTTTTGGTCCTATTTGACATAAATATCCATTGGAGTTTTACACTTTCCTCTCCTTCCTTAAATCTCCAACACTTCTTCCCTTTCCTTTCTCAACTGATGGCCTGAATTTTCATTACACTAAAAAAATTAAATAAATCAAAGGACAATTTTCTGATGGTTCCACCCACAAATCTATCAACATATTTGCATCTGAAGTCACATCCTTGGCTTTCTTTCCTTTGAGAGTCCTTAGTCTGTCAGTGCTCCTACCAAAGACCAAACCACATCCCATCCTATAATTAAAGAACATTTTCCTAAAAATTATTCTCTCTAGGTTCTTCCCCATGATTTCTCCCTGTACTGAGTCATTCCCATCCACATTTGTGTCAGAGGAGGGACTATGATTCAGATATCTTCTTTAGTGTAATAAGTGAAAGAAAAGCAATTGTTGTTTGGCTTTAAGGATTGGTTCAGGGTATAAAAGTTCTTCTTATACTGAGTTTTATTCTACTGAATTACTGTCTTCCAAATATAAGCTTCCCTGTGTCTTTCATTGCTTCTCCATTTTTCTGCCTTTCTCACCCCCTCAAATAAATGTACCTGATACTGTCCTATTTTCTATCCCTTAGGTCCTCATTTTTTCCCTAATTGAGAGAGAACAATAAAGATAATTAAACAATTGGGTGAAAACCAGCTCTTATGATTGTGCTAGCTATTTAATAGGTATCACTTCCTACTCAGTTTATTGGAATCAACCTAGTACGGAGTTGTTGAGCCCAAAAGAAGCTGATAGAATAATACTTGTGATATTGTGAATCTATGACTCTGTCCAGGCAAGGTCTTAGGCCCCTATTTTTTTTTTTAATAACTAGATTTGAGGCATATTTGGTATAGAGAAGGAGAGAGAGATAGTTAGTTAAAAATGGTTGCTTTGGAAAGTGAATATACTCTTTAAACTACCTCTTGAATACATGTGATCCTGGAGTCCAGTTGTGGTGGAGGTGGACTATGGGTTCACATGATGCAATTTGACCTAAAATTTATAATCTCTGAGGATAGAGAAATTATCTGTAAAGAGAGGGTTGGTTTTCAAAGAGGAGAAGCCAAGCTCTCATGCCAATATTAATAAAAAAATGAGATCACATTTTATAGTTTGCAGTTTATTCTTGTTGATTATCTCATCCAAATATGACACAACCTTATAAGGAAGTAATTGTTATATTTTCAAAAGATATAGCAACTAAGGCCAAGAAAAATTAAGTAACTTTCTCAGGGTCATCCAATAAGTTAAACTTACTCTACAGGTAAGGAAAGTGGTCATGCAGCTGTAGATACATATGTTCATCATTATCTCATGCTGTTGATCATAGCTAGTTCCCAAAGAGGACCCTAAATAAACTTTACATTTCAGTATGCACACATGTTTGTATAGTCCTTACCCACAATGAATCAGACTTGGTACCATGTAGACAATAGAATGGGACATGCGTCTCTTGGAATGCATACTCTATAAGAAGTCAGCTGCCATTTAAAAAGTTCAACTACTCTGACACTCCAAGTTGTTAGAAAACTCAAACAAGCTATGAAAAAGAAAGCTCTTCCATCAGCTCTTTCAGAAATTTTACCAAAGATGTCATACATATAATTGAGGAAGCTCTCTTGGATGGTCCAATTCAGTTGAACATTCAAATAACTCTACCCTCTCTCACTCTGCCAACTTAGGAGATACCTCAGCAAGGAATACCCAGCTAAACTCAGTTCATGCATATTATAATAAATATAATTTCTTTAAGTTACAAATTTGCAACATTAGATCAGCAAATCCTTATCTCTATCCAAAGCTGGGAAAGGAGCAGAAATCAAGGGACCATACAAGGTAAATATTAGTAAGATACACTACAAATTTTGAAAAACACTTCTAAAAACATATGGATAGTGTGATGTACACAAAGCCTCAGAAGTTGTAAACCCTGAGATTGAATCCTTTTCACATTTCTCACCTTGTGGCTCGTGGATAAATCCCACTCAAATTGCCCAAGTCTAAATGAGATTATTAGTAAAACTATGATAAGAAAGTATAGCTACTATTAGAGTCTCAGTTGGGAAAATTAAATGTTTAACTATTTTTGGAAATTGCAAAATCTTGCAGATATTTACCATATTATGGGGAAAAAATACAGAGGCAGGAGAGTGCGTTCCTATGCATAAGAGGCAACTTATGTTTGAGTTAATGGAATAGAGTTTGAGCATTGGAGTCATTCACCCTATGCTATGGGGTGCCATTATGCATAAGGAATTGTGCTTAGGTCTGGCAACCTGGTGCTGAATGAAACAGATAAAATACTACATGGAGCTGATAGTCTAATGTTTAACAAGTGATTTTCACTTAGGCAGCATTATTGACATAAAGGAATCAATTTTTCTCTTAGTAGTTGTCATAACAATGCTGGTGGAAGGGATGACATATGTTGTGGTGATAGTGGCAGAGAATTTCTTTTTTTTTTTTTTTAAGATTTTATTTATTTATTTGACAGGCAGAGATCACAAGCAGGCAGAGAGGCAGACAGAAAGAGAAGGGGAAGCAGGATCCCCGCTGAGCAGAGAGCCCAATGTGGGGCTCGATCCCAGGACCCTGAGATCATCACCTGAGCCTAAGGCAGTGGCACTGAGCTACCCAAGCGCCCCATGGCAGAAAATTTCTCTTTTGAGATAGTTACAGCATTAATAGTCATTTATTAGTTCTTATGAGGAAGCTTGAAAATTCTACCACATTCTGATTAAGGGGAAAGGGGAAAGTCAGTATCATATTGCTCTTAGAAGATAATTCCCTAGGAGGACGTTAATTTAAAAATGGCAAAAGAGGGGGCACCTGCATGGTACAGTCCATTAAGCATATAACTCTTGATTTCAACTCAGGTAGTGATCTCAGAGTCTTGAGACTGAGCCCCTCTACGTACTCCATGCTCAGTGCAGAGTCTACTTAAGTTTCTTCCTGTCCTTCTCCCTCAGCCCCTCCCCGTTGTGGTCTCTCTATCTCTCAAATAAATAAATAAATGAACCTGTAAAAAATGGCGAAATAGGGCATTTGATGGTACTCATGGAAAAATAATGAAATAGATCTTCATCTGCAGAAACTACTTTCCTTTTGTCAATAACACACCAGAAATTAAACATAGGTATGTTTTTCATGAAAATCTTGGCTTTCAAGTCTTGACCAATGCCTGAATGGAAATATACATTACTAAAATGGACTTATCAAACGAAAAAATGAGTACGGGATCCACTTTGGAGCATATGAGCAGTGACTTTTAGGTTTAGAATATGCAATTTCAGAAATCATACCCTAGAAAAGACTTGAAACTAATACAGTATGATGTAGCCAAAGCAAACTGCATCACTTAAATGCCTACCAGGTAGCTGTACATTTGAAACAAAGAAAGGAATCGTATTTCAGCTTCATAGAATAATACACCATACCTCATTTAAAGGAGATTTACATCTAAATACTCATATGCTTTTAAGTCATCTCTTGAGTGTTAAACTTCAGAAAGAAGATAATCATAGGAGTCAGATAACTTTACCAGGGAGTTTAGAGGAAAGTCATGTATTGAAGAAAAGTAGTAAGGATCAGAACTGTCTCCAGTTATAGCTACATTATGTTACATTGGAAAATATCATGGTTCTATGAATATTGAAGAGCATTTCCCAAGATGTTAAGTTGAAGATTAAGTCTTAACTATAAATTGTCTTTAAATCATATATGTGAAGGAAATCTTATTTTTATCTTATAATTTGTACTTTCCAGCAAGGGCTAATAAAAATATTTTCATTTCTGGTGATATTAAATTCTACTGTGATATGAAAGAGAAAGTGGTGGAGAAAGAGCATCTGAAAATTATTTCCTTCATATAGGCAATGAAAAAACTGGCAGAAATAGTAAGAACCATTTTTTTAAAACTCTATAAATTAATCAAGTGCTTTCAAGACTCCAGACACTTTGTGTAGAGTGTGTGTGTGTGTATTGGCTTAATATCCGAAAGAATTGTGAGCTTTATGGTATTTTAGTTTGCTTTATTCTCATGCCCCTTTCTATAGTACCCTGGTAGACTTAAAACAAAGAGCCCTCAATCATGAACACTGGCAGTCTGGCAATCACCAGTATCATTCCCAGAGAACTGTCATTATTTGACGTGGTGGGTGGTTCAATGGGAAACCCCACTTATAATTCTGTCTTCATGTGACCTAACTTGGAACTTACCCAGCGTGAAAAGCCTTTTCTCTGGGATACTTGTTGAAAATATTAGAGACAATTTTTTAATTTTGTGGAAGCCTGAGGTAAGAGATAATAGTTAGAACAGATCATAAGTAACTATAAGGCTTTAAAGGAAAAGTTACAGAATGAGATGTCTTTTTTTTTTTTTTTTAAGATTTTATGTATTTATTTGAGAGACAGCACGAGCGGGGTGAGGGGCAGAGGGGGAGAAAGAAAAGGCTCCATGCTGAGCTGGGAGTCCAATGAGGCACTTGAGCCCAGGACCCTGATATCATGACCTGAGCAGAAGGCAGACTTTTAACAGACAGAGCAACCCAGACACCCTCAACAAGTGTTTTCAAAAGTTCTGGCATTTTTACTGAGGTTCTAAAAGTCCATACACAAGTTGGTGGTGGCAGACATTCTAAGAGGAGCATCTATTTTCAAGAAGATATAAGAAGGCCTATGCTGAACAGGAAGCTCTGGGAAAGCAGGAAGTGAAGAGGAAGTCAGAGTTTTCAACTGCCAGGCTGGGTGTTGGAGGTGTGCTCCTACTGCACACAGAGACCCTTAGCAAAGACTGGCTGAATTATTGGATCCAGAAGGAAGGAAACTAAAAAATGGGAGTAAAATAAATAAAACAAAGAGTAGAAAAATAATAGACAAAATCAACAAAACCAAAAGATGATTCTTTGAAAAGATGATCAAAATAGACTATGTGTTAGATAAAATGGCCATTATAAAAATAGACAGGACTCAACTTACTAAAATCCGGAATGAGAGAAGAAACATCACTATTGAAGTTATAGAAAAAAAATTGTAAGGAAATGCTATGAATGTTTTTATGGTAATTTAGATGAAGTGAGAATTTCATATTCCTAAAAAAGGAACACCTGAGGAAATGTAAAGTGATAAAAATGCTTTTAAAAACAGCTTAGAGGTTCTAAATAAAATTAAATGTAGAGTTACCATATGAACCAGCAATTCTGCTCCTAGATATATACCCAAGAAAATTGACAGCATTTTTTCTATTTGTTTTCACAAACACTTGTACATCAATGTTCATAGCAGTATTATTCATGACAGCTAAAAAGTGAAAATAACTCAGACGTCCATCATTTGATGAATTTATAAATAAAAAGTGGTATATCTATATAATGGAACATCATTTGGTAATAAAAGGGAATGAAGTATTAAATAATATAGAGAACATGAATGGACTTTGAAAACATTATGCTAAGTGAAAGCAGACAGAAACAAAAAGCATCTATTTCATTACCCTGTGACATGAAATATCCTGAAGAGGCAAATCTACAGAAAGTAGATTAGTGTTTCCAGGAGCTATGGCGAGTGTGAATGGGGAGAGAATGCTAGTGAGCACTGAGTTTTCTTGGGGGTTGGTGAAAATGTGCTGGGAGTAGAGAGTGGTGATGACCACACAACCTTGTGAATATACTAAACATATTGAATTCTACACTTTCAAAGTGTGAACCTAAAGGAATGTAAATTGTAATTTAAAAACAAATAAAGGAAAAAAGAATGAAGTGGTTGACTTGAGGCATAATACGATCCCATTTAAGCAGGAATAAATCAATAAGATGAAAATGTTTTTCTTCTGGCCTAGCAATCTTTATCAGTCCAGATGCAGGAACAAAAGAAAGGCATGTTTAAATTAGGTAATTGATGAGTATTTAACAAAGGGACTAACTACAAAGTTATGACAGAGTTTAGTGAAACCAAATAAGGACAACCCAGTAAATTTTGGCAAGGAAAATTTACCTCTTGGCCTGGAAAAGTTACAGGAAGCAACGTTTAATAGAACTGTTAGAGAAAGAAACCATGCCCAGTGGTCTGTATAATGGGAACCTAGAAACACTGTGGTTTTTGGTAAAGCAACACAATCAGCCTACTGATATCCAAAAGGGGTAGAACTTGAGGAATAAATACCTCCTTACCTTTCCCATCCTCCATGCTCCTGCTAGTGCTTCTTAGGGCAGCTTGAAGTGAAGTGGAAGCCAGAGTGAAAGCAGCCTTTTGAGGTAGCCCACAAAATCAGCTCCCCTAGGCAAAAAAATGGAGTTACAAAGAGCGATTGCAAACATGGAGCAGCCTAACGTAAAGGAGATGGACAAAGAGGACCAAGACTCTTCGTTTGACATTAGGAGTTGGATACAGCTCTATTAGAAGTCTGAGCCCAGTCATGGAGGAAGCCTGCTGTAGGGCATGTCCTGCTTGCTTGGATTAGGCATGGAGATCATATTTCCTCTTTGATTTTTCATGGAAGTAGTTGAAGTTGGATTCTACAACATCCAACCCCCGTTCTGAAGGAGCTTGCTCTCAGTATTCTCATTACCAACAATGTCCATTCTGTAGGTAGATTCTTGCTTTAGAAGGACCCTATTTTGTATTAAGAGAGAAGAATTAAGATGGGAGAAAGTGTGCTGAACTTTTTGTGTCTTTGGTTGGACAATTCATCTAAAAAAAAATCTGGGTTTCTTTTTTATCTGTTTGGTTTTAATCTGGAGTTAATTTAATCTGGAATTGATTTAATCTGGAATGGTCTCCCAACACCCCAATTTCAGACTTCTGGCCTCTGACATTGTAAGAGAGTCAATATCTGTTGTTTTAAGGCACACAGTCTGCAGTGATTTGTTAAGGCTGCTCTGAGGAACAAATACACTACATATGTGGCCTTATTATTAAAAACAAACACAAACTAACCAACACATAATGTCCCATATAGCCTTATTCCTTCTCTGTAATCCTCATGATGAAGAAAATATACACAGAAACATAGAAATAACTGTCCTGGGAGGATCCACTCACTCATACTCTTGCTCAGACATAAGGAGAACCATCCAAGTCACAGTGAGTGTGCCAAAGAAAGATGTTTTGCAAGGGATCCTAATCCTTCTATCCACGGGGGTCTGTTATGACATCTTGTACCACTGGGTCCTATGTCAGGCTGGCATTGGCTTGTGAAAACCTCTCTTATGTCTGCTGGCAACTAGCATGCACGTTTCACTCACAATCTGAAAAGCAATGGCTTCAAATACACACATAAAGGTCAGATAGTAAGCATGTTACCAAAGCCATCCTGTTCCAAGTTGAGACGTAATTTGGGAACTGGGCACAGGGCATCTGAATCCTAGCATAAAGCCATGCAAGAATAGGCCATCCTCTGCAAAACCATCCAGCAAGATGTTACATAGGACTGTGGCTGGTATGCAGGATTTAAAAAAAGACAGTTTAGAGGCACGTGGGGGGCTTAATTTGTTGAGCATCTAGCTCTTGGTTTTGGCTCAGGTCATGATCTCAGGATCGTGAGATCAAACCACATCAGGCTCTATGCTCAGCATGGAGTCTGCTTGGTATTCTCTCTTTTCCTCTGTCCCTCACCCTGATCTCACACATTATCTCTCTCTCTAAAACAAATAGGTAAATATTTTTTTTTTAAAAATAGAGAAAGTTAAGGCTTAAGTAGAAAAGAAGAGGTTCATCAAGTTCTTACAAAATCTTAAAACACAAGCCTAATGAAACCATAAATAAATAAGTGAGTACTCTACTGCTTCAAAAAATTAATCAGAAGTTCTTTGTATTACTGTCTTGATAAAAGAAGATAATAGCTGATAGGCATTTAGTTTCCCAGTAAAAGTTGTCTTTGTGGCTGAATAAAACATTACCCTTTACCTAAGAAAGAGGGTGACAGCTGTTCTAGGATGCAAGTGAAGTCCCCGCTGGCTGAAAAAGGACCACTGGGCCCTGCCCCAGCATCTGCTGTCTTCTATGATAGGACATACAACTTTCTTGATGCCCTGCCCATTACTACAGACAAAACACTACCCACAGAGTTAACTGAGGGTGTTGTCCTTTCTCTCACACATAAAACTGTGTGAAAAGACATTTTGTGTCTTTTAAGGATTAAAGCCATTAAAGAATTTTGACCTTGCAATTAATTTCCCAGGTAATAGTACTCATTTTGCTGGGTGATACCAAAACAACTACCACAAAAGGCAGGAAGTGGTTTAACACAGGAAGAACCAAGCTGCCAAGACTGGAGGTTCACACTGATGGAATACAGTTAACATCTGCACATTGCCATGGAAATTATACAAAAATGGAACCTTGGGCATCCAGCACAATGAAGGACTATTAACAGGCATAACTAACTGAAGAACATGTCTTGGAAAATTAAATAAAACAACAACAAAAAAGTTTTTTTTTTTTTTAAGGAAAGAAAATGAACTAAGTATCTGAACTAGAAGGCATGGAATGACATGACATTTCTGATGATAATATTGAGGGAATATCTTCCATTTCCTGAGAGAGGCAGCTAGAATGTTTAAGGCCTGGAAATGAGGGGGTTGAGTTAGATGACTACGTTAGCACTAAAACCCTCTCATTAAAATAAAGATCAGCATCTATCCTCAGTCTCCTGATGATATTTTTTGGCACTGCGTCCACATCTCAAGGTCAGAAAACTTACTTGGAATTCTCATGACTAAGCTAATCTCACTGACTTGGTCAAAGGGGTGCTTTTCAATATTCTTTTACAAAACAGTTTGATGCAGAATGTCTCCAAATGTTTAATATCTTATCCTAATTCAAATCATACAGTCCATAATTTCCTGGTATCCAAACAAACCCAGTGGGCAGGCATGCACACAATTTGGCCACAAACCCCAGTAATCACCATCTTCTCTCAAGCTTTAATAAGAGGCCTGTGGCTACAATGCCATTTGACAATGGACAGCAGCCCTCCTATCAACCTCTGTCATGAGTTTGATTTATTTAAAAAAGGAGGAAACCAGGAACTATTTGGATAAAATCCACTGCCTGTGGTATGAACCTTGACCAGTCTAGCAGAACCACTACCCAACACCAAAACCCCTGAGTAAAGGAAAAAAATAGACTAAATAATAAAAAAATATGAGCAAAGAGATAAAGCAAAATATTTGAGTACTCAAGTGTCAGAGTTAAAAGATTTTTGGTTCTTATTTTTTATTTATTTCCCGAGAAGAAGAATATCAATCCTTCTATTTGGCTTTGTCCGGTAAGGATGCTTGGAGTAATTAATAGTGATGACAATGACAATAGTATAAAATAATGGCAAACACTATAATTTTTGAGCTGAGACACTGTAAGTTATACTTTATATATTAACCCTTTTGATCTTCATAAGTGAAAGCTCAGAAAAATAAATAAATGACCTAACCTCTCAGAGCCAATAAATGACCTAGTCAGATGAACCCAAATGGTTTGGCTCCTGAATGTTCTCTTTTAAGCATTAAGTTCTACCACGTCCCACATAACCTGTCCACACTGCTGATGAGCATTAACTTCAGTATGTAAAAATTCCACAATGAGTAAAACTAAACTATCACCTAATTAGCCCAGTGGTGCCAAAATGTCACTGGTCTTAATAATACTACATCCCAGCCAATTGAGAGCAAAGCATAGAGATGAGCATTCTGGAATATCTGCCAGATGCCAGACACTGTTCTATGCATTTCAACACATCTCATTTAATTTAAAAAAAAATGCTAAGTTTGAAGAATAGTTAAAAGAATAGGTGAGCAGCCTTGCGATTTTCTTGACACTATGTGTTTTTTTAATTGCTTTCTATATTTGTCTTTTTTTCTTTTTGGTAATTAAGCTACAATCTGTGTTAATTTTTAGGATGTATTCAATCTTTAGTTTTTACTAATGTGCTAGGTATTATTGTAAGAGGTAGGATTTTCTCCTCAACTATGTAAAATGTATTTTATTTATTTTTATTTTTTAATTTTTAATAAGTTAATTTTGTTTATTTATTGACAGAGAGAGAGAAAGAAAATGAGCAGGGAGAGTGGCAGACAGAGGGAGAGGGAGAAGCAGATTCCCAACTGAGTGTAGTACCAATGCAGGGCTCAATCCTAGGACCCCAGGATCATGATCTGGGCTGAAAACAGATGCTTAACTGACTGAGCCATCCAGGCATCCCAGTAATAATGCATTTAAAAATATGTATATACTCATATACCTCAAATCCACTTAAGAAACAATTAGGTTGAAACTTTATATTCTGAATGGGTTACTCCTATAAGTATATTTTCTTAATTTTGTTTCTATTAATGTTCCTTATTTTAGATTCAGCATTTAATACCTGTTTGCTGTGCCATCATGCAAAATAAGATAATGTAATAATAATGAAGCCTATTGTGTACTTACTTTGCACCAACCTCTGCTATAAGTAAATTAAGCTGATTAGTTAATTTACCCTTCACTTGATAAATTATAGTTACTATTACTAGCATACTTATTTTGTAGATGATGAAAAAAAAGGCAAGGAGAGTGTAAGTAAACAAAACTAATCATCAGAAGAAGATGGAATCAAGATTTGAACCCTGACAGCCTGGCTTCAGAGCTGGCGTCCCTATACTATGATTCATGAAGATTTCCTTCATTTTTTATTCCCTCATCATTGACTGTATTTCTAGGAAAAAAAAAATCATATCCACCCACACACAAATGTAAAAGTTTTCAACATGACAGCCCTGAAATAAGTTTTACTTTAATGCTATACATATAAATAAGAAATCTATGGAGGAGATATAAATTAAACTTGAAGTTGAGGGGACTATTAGTTAGCAAAATATGTGCTTTCACAAACCTTTTTCTTTTTAAACAAACTGAAAGCTCAGTTCTTAAAATCTTCAGCTAATAAAAAATTTTAGACCACTTATTATTTTTATTTTTTTGTTTATTTTTACTTTTTTAGACCACTTATTTTTAAAATTATAGTCAATCATTTATTTCACATTCATGTAGTTAGGACAAGAAGTGGAGGTAGGCTGGAAGAATTATAGGTATCACAAATCAGATGATTTATTTACTATTAAAGTACTGTTCAGAAAACATATACTTGGTTGTCATATATTCATATAAATAGAAAAAAAGAGGGTCGAAATTGAGCCACATGCATTTAAAACTATTAGCTAACCTTAAAATGAGTGTTCAGAAACATGGATACTGTAAGGCATTGAATAAAATCATTTTTCCTCTTGGTTCTCTGTTAAAACTTACTGATGGCAAAAACAAAATTAGAAAAATAGAGAAGATAAACATCTTCAGAGAAAGAATTATAACCCCAAACCACAAACTGTGGAGCAAACATGCCAGATATTATGATATCTTAACTAAAACAAGAAAGATCTGAATGCTTTCACATTTTTTAAAGATTTTATTCATTTATTTGACAGACAGAGAGAGCATGAGCAGGGGGAGAGGCAGAACAAAAGAGAGAAGCAGACTCCCTACTGAGCCTGATGCTGAGCTCAATCCCAGGACCTGGGATCATGACCTCATCTGAAAGCAAATGTTTAATTAGCTGAGCCACCCAAGAACCCCATGCTTTCACATTCATCATCCATGTATCTTTAGAATGAACATTTTGCCAAATATCATGTCACTATTCTGGGAAGTACAACTCAAAAATCTTTTTCTTAAAAGAATAACATCTTATGGAATGGTTGGATAATGGTGAAAGAAGGAAAGCCAATGTAGAGTAACTCAGTGTTGTGTAACCATAAAATGAAGGAAATTGAAGTGGATGGAGAATCATTTTTATTTCATACAAACTGGGCTCTATGAAAAAGGAAACTCATTGAAGTAAAGAGAAGCAAAAGGAAGAGGAAAGCCTTAACCCACAGTTGATGGCACAAATATCCTATAGCCCCAGGAAACTAAATCTGAGTCACAATATCTCTGAAAAAGTGAATGCTAATGGTAGGCATTTCCTCTGTGTAGGAAAATTAGTAAGATAGTATTCCATAACAGAAACCTAGATAAAAGAATGATATAAACTGCAATACCCATACCACCCCTCCCTGAAGTATCCCTTAGGTAATACCTAAATCTATTCTAACAAAAGAAGTCCTTGACTTACAAGGGAAAACCCATAAGACTAGCTGGAGATTTCTCAACAGAAACTTGGCAAGCCAGAAGGGAGTGGCATGATATATTCAAAGTACTGACTGGGAAAAATCTCCAGCCAACAATACTCTATCCATCAAGGGTATCATTCAAAATAGAAGGAAAGATATATAGTTTCCCAGACAAACAAAAACTAAAGGAGTCCATGACCACCTAAGTAGCACTGCAAGAAATATTAAAAAGGACTCTTTGAGTTGAGGAGACACCAAAAGTGAAATAAAAAAACAAGAAAGGATCAGAGAAAATCTCCAGAAACAATGACAAAACAAGTAATAAAATGGCAATGAATACATATCTACCAGTAATTACTTTGACTGTAAATAGACTAAACTTTCCAGTCAAAAGACCCAGCATGCCAGAATGGATTAAAAACAAACAAACAAAACAAAACAAAACAAGACCCATTTATATGTTGCCTCATTTTAGACTGATAGACACCCAAAGATTAAAAGGGAGGGGGTGGAGAAACATTTATCATGCAAATGGATGTCAATAGAAAGCTGGAATAGCAGTATTTATATTGGAAAAAACTAGACTTTAAAACAAAGACTATAAAAAAAGACAAAGAAGGACATTATATAATCATAAAGGGGATGATTTAACAAGGAGATATAATAATTGTAAATATTTATGCACCCAACATGGGAGCACAAAGATATATGAAAAATAATTATTAAGAAACATAAAGTAACTAATTGATAATGACACAATTATAGTAGGAGACTTTCACACTCCACTTACATCAACAGACAGATCATCTAAAAGGAAAATAAACAATGAAAGAATGGTTTTGAATGCCACGCTGGACCAGATAAACTTAGCAGATATATTAGAACAGTCCATCCTAAAATAGCAGAATACACATTCTTTTAAAATACACATGGACCATTCTCCAAAATAGATCACATTTTATGTCACAAAACAGGCCCTAACTAATACAAAAAGATTGAATCATACCATTCACCTTTTCTGACCACAATGCTATGATACTAGAATTCAACCACAAGAAAAAATTTGGAAAGATCACAAATACTTGGAGGCTAAAAACATACTACTAAGCAATGGGTCAACCAGGAAATCAAAGAAGAAATTAAAAAATACATTGAAACAAATGAAAATGGAAATATAATGATCCAAAATCTTTTTTTTTTAAGATTTTATTTATTTATTTGACAAACAGAGATCACAAGTAGGCAGAGAGGCAGGCAGAGAGAGAAGAGGAAGCAGGCTCCCTGCCTAGCAGAGAGCCCGCTGCAGGGCTCCATCCCAGGACCCTGGGATCATGACCTGAGCCAAAGGCAGAGGCTTTAACCCACTGAGCCACCCAGGCACCCCGCAATGGTCCAAAATCTTTGGAATGTAGGAAGAGTAGTCCTAAGAGGGAAGTATATAACAATACAGGTTTCTCTTAAGAAACAAGAAAAATCTCAACTAAACAATCTAATCTTATACTTAAGGAGCTATAAAAAGGATCTATAAAGGAGCTATGAAAAGAAAACCAAATGAAGCCTAAAGACAATAGAAGGAAGGAAACAATAAAGATTAGAACAGAAATAAGTGATATAGAAACTGGAAAACAACAACAACAATAATAGAACAGTTCAATGAAACCAGGAGCTGGTTCCTTAAAAAATAAAATAAAATTGATGAATCTCTAGCCAGACTTATCAAAAAGAAAAGAGAAAGAACCCAAGCAAATAAAACACAAATGAGAGAAAAGAAATAACAACTAACACCACAGAAATACAGTTCTAAGAGCATATTATGAAAAAATATATGCCAACAAATTGGACAACCTAGAAGAAATGGATAAATTCCTACAAATGTATAAACTACCAAAACTGAAACAGGAATAGAAAACCCGAGCAAACTGATAACCAGAAATGAAACTGAATCAGTAATAAAAAAATCCACAACAAATAATAGTCCAGGGCCAGGTGGCTTCGCAGGTGAATTCTACCAAACATTTAAAGAAGAGTTAATACATATTCTTCTCAAACCATCCCAAAAAGTAGAAAAGGAAAACTTCCAAATTCATTCTAAGAGGACAGCATTACTCTGATATCAAAACCAGATAAAGACTCCACTGGTCACCTGTGTGGCTCAGTCAGTTAAGTGTCTGCCTTTGGCCCAGGTCACAATCCCAGAGTCTTGGTGATCAATCAAGCCCCTGTCAATTCCCTGCTCAGCAGGGAGCCTGCTTCTCCATCTCTCTCTGCCTGCTGCTCCTGCTCCTTGTGTGCTCTCTCTCTGTCAAATAAATGAATAAAATCTTAAAAAAAAAAAAAGACTCCATACTAGCAAACCAAATCTGACAATACATTAAATAAATCATTCACCCACCAATCAAGTGGGATTTATTCCTGGGTGGCAAGGCATGGTTCAATATTCACAAATCAATCAATGTAATACACCACATTAATAATAAAAGGAGAAGAATCATTTCAATAGATGCAGAAAAAAAATTTTGACAAAATACCACATCCAATCATGATTAAAAAAAAAAAAAAAAAACCTCAACAAAGTAGACATAGAGGAAACAAACAAACCTCAACATAATAAAAAGGCATAAATGGAAAACCTATAGCTAATATCCTCAAAGAGGAAAAACTGGGGGCATTTTCCCCATTTTCCTGAGAGTCAGGAAAAATACAGCAATGCCCATTCTCACTACTGTTATTTATCATAGTAATGGAAATCCAAGCCACAGCAATAAGACAATAAGAAGAAACAAAAGTCACCCAAATTGGCAAGGAATAAGTAAAATTTTCACTATTTGCACATGATATGATGAGACAATCCTCTATATAGAAAACACAAAAGACTCCACCCAAAAAATACTAGAGCTGATACACAAATTTAGTAAAGTTACAGGCTACAAAATCAACATACAGAAATCTGTTGCATTTTTTAATACATCAAAAATGAAGCAAGAGGAAGAGAAATTAAGGAATCAATCCCACTTACAATTACACCAAAAACAATAAGATACCTGAGTCACATCATATGCTATTGCTTCTTGGTCCTCGATGCCTCCATGGACTCTCTGGAATACTTGCAAACCAAAAAATGATGAGGTATTGTTCATCTACAGCCACTACAAACAAGCAGCTATGGGTGACATAAACATGGAATGGCCTAGGCTATTGGATCTCAAAGGCAAGGCCAAGTGGGATGCCTGGGATCAGCTGAAAGGGACTTCCAAAGAAGATGCCATGAATGAAGTAAAAGAGCTATAGAAAAATTATGGAATATAAGAGACTGGACTTGGCTACCAGCAGTGCATTTCATCTAAACTGATATAATGCCTTGTTGTTCCAATAATGTGGATGACATGAAATCATGCAAATAGCCTGTTAACCTAGGTCCTGAAGACTGTACTGGCTCTATCAAAGTAGGGGCTGACATGGCTGGTGACTTGCACTGAGTAGTTTTTTATTCATAGATCAATTAAAAGTGTATATGTTACTTAAAACAACAACAACAACAAATAAAATACCTAGGAATAAACCTAACCAAAGAGGTGAAAAACCACTACCCTGCAAATTATAAAACACTTATTTGTGGAGCATAACAAACAACATGGAGGACAAGGGTAGATGGAGAGGAGAAGGGAGTTGAGGGAAATTGGAAGGGGAGGTGAACCATGAGAGACTATGGACTCTGAAAAACAACCTGAGGGTTTTGAAGGGGCGGGGGTGGGAGGTTGGGGGAACCAGGTGGTGGGTACTAGGGAGGGCACGGATTGCATGGAGCATTGGGTGTGGTGAAAGAACAATGAATACTGTTACACTGAAAAGAAATAAAACATTAAAAAAAAAACCACTGATGAAAGAAGTTGAAGATGATGCAAGGAAATAGCAAATCATTCCATTCTCATGGATTGGAAAAAGAAGTACTGTTAAAATGCCTATATTACCTGAAGCAATCTACACGTTTATTTCAATCTCTATTAAAATACCACCAACATTTTTCACAGAACTAGAAAGACAATCCTAAAATTTGTATAGAACCTGTTATGAGCTGGAATAGGAAAAGTAATATCAAAAAAGAAAAGTGAAGCTGGAGGCATCACAATTCTAGACTTCAAGTTATATTACAAAGACATAGTGATCGAAACAGTATGGTACTGATACAAAACCAGACCCAGATTAACTGAACAGAAGAGAAAACCCTGAAGTGAACCCACATTGACCAATTGCTCAATTAATCTTCTACAAGTAGGAAAGAATATCCAATGGGAAAAAGATAGTCTCTTCAACAAATGGGGTTGGGAAAATTGGACAGCCACATGCAAAAAAATGAAACTAGACCACTTTCTTTCACCGAACACAAAAATAAATTCAAAATGGACATCAAGACCTAAATGTGAGACTTGAAACCATGAAAATCCTAGAGGAGAATACAGGTAATAACTTCTTTGACACTGGCCCTAGCAACTTCTTTCTAGATATGACTGTGGAGGAAAGGAAATAAAAGCAAAAATAAACTACTGGGGTTCATCAAAATAAAAAGTTTCTGCATAGTGAAGTAAGTGATCAACAAAACTAAAATGGAACTTATGGAGAAGATATTTGCAAATGACATATCTGATAAAGGGTTAGTATTCAAAATGTATAAAGAACTTATGAAATTCAACACCCAAAATTGAATAATTCAGTTAAAAATGGTCAGAAGACATAAACAGACTTTTTCTTTTTTTGAGGATGTGAAGTATAGTCTTAAACAGACATTTCTCCAAAGAAGACTGACAGATGGCCAACAGACACATGAAAAGATGTTCAAACATTTTTCATTATCAGGGAAATACAAACCCAAACTACAATGAGATATCACCACATACCTGTCAGAATGGCTAAAATCAATGACACAAGAAACAACAGGTGTTGATGAGGATTTAGAGGAAGGAGAACCCTCTTGCTCTGTTGGTGGGAATGAAACTGGTAGAGCCACTCTGGAAACCAGTAAAGAGTTTTATCAAAAAGTGAAAAATGGAACTATCTTTTGATCCATTATTTAGACTACTAGGTATTTACCCAAAGAATACAAAAATACTAATTCAAAGTTATAAATTATCTTTTTATAATTATAAAATAAATAATCTTTAATTTATAAAGATTTGTTATCTACAAATGTGCCAAGTTATGAAACAGCCCAAGTGTCCATTGACCGATGAATGGATAAAATATATACATCTATATATCTATGTATCTATATCTATGTCTATATATATATATATATAATGGAATCATGCTTAGTCAATAAAAAATGACATCTTGCCGTTTTCAAGGGCATAGGTGGAGCTTAAGAGTATTATGCTAAATGAAATAAGTCAATCAGAGAAAGACAAATACCATATGATTTCACTGATATGTGAAATTTAAGAAATGAAACAAATGAACAAAGAGAAAAAAAAAAAGAGGGAGGCAAACCAAGAAACACACTCTTAACTATAGAGAACAAACTAACGGTTACCAGAGGGGAGGCCAGTGGGGGAGTGAGAATAATTGGCAATGAGGATTAAGGAAAGCACCTATTGTGATGAGCCACGGGTATTGTATGGAAGTGTGGAATCACTATATTGTATACTTGAAACATTATGCTGTATGTTAACTAACTAGAATTTAAATAAAAACTTAAAAAAAAAGAAATTTAAGTAAAAATATTAAGGAATTCTAGGAAAGAAAGTCATAGAAACCATAATACCAGAAACTATATTCAAAACATGGTGAATAGCTACATGAAACCACACAAAATGAAATTAAAATGGCAAAGACAAGTTTCAAATATATAATATGATAATGTTACTTATAGTCACCATACTGCACATTAGATATCCAGAATTTATTTATGTTGTGTAACTGATTTATCTTGTGTAACTTAGTACGCTTTGAATGATATCTCCCATTTACCCCCTCTCTCCAGCCCCTACCAACTACCTCTCTACTCTCTGTTTTTATGAGTTTCACTTTTTTAGATTCCACATATAAGTGGGATCATGTAGTCATTGTGTTAGGCTTATTTCACTTAGCATAATGTCCTCCAGGTTCAATTATATTGTTGTAAATGGGAAAGTTTCCTGTGTTTTAAAGCTGAATAATATTCCACTGAATGTAAATACCACATTACATTTCATGATTTGTAAATACCACATCCTTTATTAGACACTTAGATTATTTCCATACCTTGGTTATTGTGAATATGTTGAAATGAACATGGGAGTGCAGGTATCTCTGCAATATGTTGATTTCATGTCCTTTGCATACCTACTCAGAAATGGGATTATTGGATCATGTGGTAGCTCCATTTGTAATTTTTGGGAGAAACTTCATGCTCTTTTCCATAATGGTCCACACTGATTTACATTCCTACCACCAGTGCACAAGGGTTCCCTTATCTCCACATCCTCACCAACACTTGTGATCTTTTGTACTTTTTATTATCTTTGAAATTTGATCAGAAGGTAGTTATGTTATGTAGTATGTATTTTCACCGTACACACAAAGAAGTCATATGTGAGATGCTGGATATGTTAAGTAGCTTGATTGTGGTAATCATTTCACAATGTACATGTATATTCAGTCATCATGTTGTATACTTTAAATATATATAAAATTTGTTTGTCAATTTAACCTCAATAAAGCTAGAGAAAAAAAAAGAAAATGTTCAGTGATAACATGCTGTCCTGTGGTTACGTGGTTTACACAGACTTTACGTTTTTCATGGCATCCCATCTACCCACAGGATTGTAGCACAGCAAACAATGGAATAAAAAAGGCCAAGAGAAGAAGATGAGAACAAATTTCTATATACACGTTGGTCATAAGACAGGATGAAATCTCAGCTTGGAAGCACATTTTCTCAAAGCCAACTGATTTGAGCAAGGAGAAAATGTGCACAATCCTCAATGGATAACATAACGGTCCATAAAAATTAATCTTCATCAAAAAAAGTGAAGGAAGAAAATGACAAAAGCATAGTAATCCTTAATAAGATGTTGGTAGATAATAAAGCATGAGACCCAACATCTGGTGTTTTGAAGAATACGAATAAGCACTTACAATGAAAAATTACTTATTGAAAACTTTTAAGAAAAGAAGGGACACCTGAATCTATTGATAAAAATAGCACACTATTTTTAAGAGAAAAAAATAGAGAGAGAGATAACGACCAACACCAAGACTGACCTTGATTTAACTGCTAGATTTGGGGAAAAAAGAAATGACACAGCTGGCAGGTAGCATCCAAAGCAAGTCACTGAGACTTCCACTATAGCCGATGTCTGCTAAAGGTATAGAAATTCAGGAAAAAGGGGGCCCCTGGGTGGCTCAGGGGGTTAAAGCCTCTGCCTTCGACTCAGGTCATGATCCCAGGGTCCTGGGATGGAGCCCCACATCAGACGCTCTGTTCAGCGGGGAGCCTGATTCCTCCTCTCTTTCTGCCTCTCTGCCTATGTGTGATCCCTGCCTGTCAAATAAATAAATAAATAAAATCTTAAAAAAAAAAAAAGAAAAAAAAAAGAAATTCAGGAAAAAGTGTAGGTGCCAACTGGTTTCATGCATTAGACAACAGGCAACCCAAGACTGATATGTGAGAGGTGGGAAACAAAAAGGTATGCCCTCAAATTGTGCCCGCTGACTTTCTGAAAGTGGTTTGCAGTCTGCTGCACAGCAATGTGCAATCCCAAAGGAAGTCGCATGACTGGCTGAATGTTAGAGTCAGAGATCAAAGTCTGGGGAAGCCAAGGCCCTGGGATATGGCCAAACAGACTAACACAGGGAAGAGCCTTTAGAAAGAGAACTGTGGAGTCTTTGGGTTAGTACTAATCTGTGCCTGCATGAGAGGGAAAAGAACCATCAAGAGCAATAAGCCAAAGGAATTCCTGGAGCTCATGTAGGCCTGGGAAGATTTCACCTTCACTCCAGCCAGGAGGAAAGACATGTGACAGATACACTGATTATCAAGTCAAATTCCTAGAAGAATTAGACCTAACTAGTGTGACAAATCAGCTTCAGAGTTAAGTCTGCTCTGAACCCACCATTAATCAAGCGCATAAGCAAGACACAAAAATCATTCAAATAATCCCAATTACCTTAACGGCATATAAGAATAAAATCCATCTCTCTTTAAAGAAGTAGAATGAAATCCTTCACTCAACAGCATAAAATTCAAAATGGCCAATATACATTTAAAAATTACCAGAAAGACAAAGCAGCAGGAAAAAAGGATCCATGCCAAGAAGAAAAATCAACTGATAGGAACAGATGAAGAAATGACAGAGATGACTGAATTAGCAAATAGAAAAGAAGTTAAATCTGTCAGCTATTTATATATTTTATATAGACTATAAAATATACAACATATGATTTATATAGACTATAAAATATACAATGTAAAAAGAACACATAAATATTATGAGGAGGAGATTGAAAGATAAAAAAAATCAACAGGAACACTTAGGAAATGCATGGTATCTGGAAAGAAAAACACACTGGATAATATTGTAACTGATTAAATACTGTAGAATAGTAGTGAATTTGAACAACTAGCAGTAATCATCACCAATATGTATAGCACAAAGAAAAAAAAAACAACATTAAAAAAAAAAAGAACAAAAAAAAGATCAATGCCCTTAAAACACTATCAAATAGTTTAATGGTGGGGGGGATAGGGTGGCTGGGTTATGGACATTGGGGAGGGTATGTATTATGATGAGTGCTGTGAATTGTGTAAGAGTGATGATTCACAGACTGTACCCCTAAAGCAAATAATACATTATATGTTAATAAAAACAAACGAACAAACAAACAAACACTATCAAGTAGTTTAACAATACCTATAATCCCAGAAAGTGGGGGGAGGTTAAACAGTATTTATAATAGCAGAGGTTGAGATTTTTTTCACACTTCATAAAACTGTAAGCCAACAGAAAACAAAAATCAAAAGCACCTTGGCCTCCAAGCAGAATCAATAAAATGACCGAATTAGAGAAACCTAGTTAGAAAGAGAAAACATTTAAAAGTGAGAAAAAAAGACATGTTATTGACAAAGAAACTAATGTAATAAATATTTCTTATCATAAATATTCATGTCATTAAATGATGAAACAACATTTGGTACTCAAAGCAAAATGAGCAAACAACTTAATCAAGAAATTTATTCAAATAAAAATACAAAAAAGTAAATGAAAAAATTTAAAAAAAAGCAAATAAAGACATTTTTTCAACAAAGATGACAGATTTCATCACAAGTACACATACACTAGAATAAATGATCTGTAAGAGGAAAATGACAGGAGATGAAAAGATAAATCTTTGCAAAGGAATGAGAAATATTGGAAATAATAAATATAAAAGAGATTTTTCTTACTTTCAAATAATGTTAAAATACAATTGACATTTATAGCAAAACTAAGAATGTACCCTGAGGTTTATGATATGGAGAATAAAAAACATATGACAACAAAATGACAAAGAACTATCAACTATAGAAAGAAACATAGAAATATAAAATTGTAATATTCTTTTCCTTTTTCTTTTTTTTTTTTTAATTTTATTTATTTGCCAGGAAGAGACACAGCGAGAGAGGGACTATAAGCAGAGGGAGAGAGAGGGAGAAGCAGGCCTCCCAGCAAGCAGGGAGTCCAATGCAGGGCTCGATCTCAGGACCCTGGGATCATGACCTAAGCCAAAGACAGACGCTTAACGACTGAGCCACCCAGGAGCCCCAAGGTGGTAATATTCTTAAACTATATATGAAATAATATAAAAGTTATTTAATAGTTGTATTAAATCTAAAAAAAAAAAAATACAGAAACACCACCAGACACAGTCCATGAAAGAATTGGTGAGCTGCACTTCATTAAAATTGAAAATTTCTATTCTGTGAAAGACAACGCCAAGAGAATGAGAAGACAAGTCACAATCTGAGAAAAAAAAAAACACAATTTGCAAAAGACTTATTTAATAAAAGACTCTTATCTAAAATATAAGAGAACTTTCAAAACTTACAATAAGAAAAAAAAAAAAAAAAAAAACAAAACCCGGATTTAAAAATGGGCCAAAGGGGGGCACCTGGGTGGCTCAGTGGGTTAAAACCTCTGCTTTCAGCTCAGGTCATGATCCCAGGGTCCTGGGATCGAGTTCCGCATCGGGCTCTCTGCTCAGGAGGGAGCCTGCTTCCTCCTCTCTCTCTGCCTGCCTCTCTGCCTACTTGTGATCTCTGTCTGTCAGATAAATAAATAAAATCTTTAAAAATGGGCCAAAGATCTTAACAGTTTCCTCACCAAAGACGCTATACAGATGGCAAATAAGCATATGAGAAGATGTTCCACATAATATATCATCAAGGAAATGCAAATTAAAACAAGATATCAGTACACACCTATTAGAATGGCCCACATTCTAATGACACCAAACACAGGCAAGGATGTATAGCAACTGGAACTCTCATTCACTGCTGGTGGGAATGCAAACTGGCACAGCCCAAGTAAAAGACAGTATGGTAGTTTATTACAAAACTAAATATATGCTCCCTATACATGATCCAGCAATCTCACTCTTTGATATTTACTTAAAACAGTTGAAAACTTCTTTCTGTAGGTGAATTGACAAAAGAAGTGAAAGAGGTGAAAAGAAGCCAGTCTGAAAATCCTCCATACTGTATATTTTGAACAATATGACATTCTGGAAAGGTCAAAACTATGGACACAATAAAAGAAAAGGTCAGTGGCTGCTGAGATGAGGGGAGTGGAAAGGTGGATGAATAGGTGAATAGGCAGGGCACAGAGAATTTTTAGGGAAATGAAAATATTCTGTATGGTATTATAATGATGGATACATGTCATCATACATTTGTCTAAGCCCATAGAATGTACAACACCAAAGTGACTAAGGTAAATTAAACTATGGACTTTGAGTGATCATATGTCAATGTAAATACAACCCTGGTTTAAAAAAAAAAAGTACTATTCTGGCACATGATGTTGATAATGGGGGAGCCTATGCATGTGTGGGGGCAGGGAGTATATAAAATCTCTGTACCTTCCTCTCAATTTTGTTATAAACTTACATATTGCATATGTAAGCAATAGTGATAGAAACAGAGCAACCAGAAGAGGTAAGGGCACACAATTCTTTAATTTCAGTAAAGGGGATAAAGCTTTGCAAACACATATAGGCATTAGATAGAAGAATAAGCAATCATCTCCCATTGACTTCATTAAGGTAGGTACATACCCTTCCTAGGTGAATGAGATTCCCCTCACCCCAGTTGCAAAACTCCCATTACTATTGAATTAGTTTTGGGTTTCTTCTTTTTTTGAAAAAGAAAAAGAATGAGAGAGAGAATGCACACACAGGTGTGCAAGTGTGGGGGAGAGGGGCAGAGAGAGAAAGAATCTCAGGCAGGCTCCACCATCAGTGCACGGCCCAACCGGGGGTTTGATCTTAAAACCCTGAAATCATGACCTGAGCTGAAATCAAGTGTGTCAGATGCTTAACTGACTGAGACAGCAGGTGCCCCCACTTTGGGTTTCTTCTAAAGCCAACTCTGAGACAAAGACTTCGGGGCAGGTAGTTTATTCATAAATTAATCTCAGAAGGCATTAGTGAAAGTGGAGAAAGTGAGACAAAGAATGGAGAAAAACCAGTGTCAATGAGTGATCATTGCTATGCGCGTATTCTTGCTGGGGCCATCCAGAACATACTTCTAAATTGTTTCGTGGAGAAGGAGACTGGAGCATTTCCCTACCTTCTCTCATCTTCCACGGAGTTTGCTTAAGGGTTACCTAAGAGATATTAAGTCCCTTTCCCTAACACCCTCTTTGCTCCTGTCTGAGACTGGGCAGCATTAATAAGCTGGTAGAAGCTCACAAGCCCAGAATCAGAAAGACACAGACATGAGATGGGAAGCTGTCAATTAGCTAGATACAGGTGAATTTCAGGTACACCCAGTGGACCTCAGAAATATAGCGTAAGTTATCACCCGTGTCTGTTAAAGCCAATTCTTTTTTTTTTTTTTCTTTTCCAAATATGTGCACTCTGTGTTGGGGGCCCCTAAATCTGCCCTCAGTTTTGGTGATTCCCTAGAAGAACCCACACGGCTCAGAAATGCTGTTTTTTCAGTTATAGTTTGTTACAGTGAAAGAACACAGATTAAAATCAGCAGAAGCAAAAAGTCCCATTGAACAGAGTCCAGAAGAAACCAGATGTTAACTTCCAGGTGTCCTCTTAGTGGAATCTTATGATGGCAGTTAATTCTCTTTGCAATGATGTGTGACAACATGTGTGGAGTGTCGACCACCAGGAGGATCACCTGCACTTTGGTGTGTAAAGCCTTATTTGGGTTTCATCATGTGTGCATACAGGGCCCATAGCTACTCAGTTTCCAGCCTCCCCACCTCCCAACGAAAGTTGAATTAATACAGCATGGAGTCGAGCCCCAGGACACAGAAATAGATATTCCCAGTAAATCACACTGTTAGCATAAACATTGTTAACATAAACTGTCTGGTGCGGTCTACAGTCTCAGGGGTACAAAGACTCTTATCAGGAAGGATATTCCAAGGCTCACAGGTTACCTCCCAGCAGCTGGTCAAGGGCCAGTCCTGAAGACTTCAGAATGTGCTGGATTTGGGTCTCCCTAGGTATGCTGAATTAGCCCTTTATTGTACACCTTCCAAGACACTCTTGATCTTTTCAAATCTTTGACATTGTGCCAACCAAGATCAAGTAACTTTTAACAATAGTGTACTCCTGACTACTTCAACTTTGAATCACAGGTCAATTTTCCTCATCTATCTTTACTCTTCACCTTGCTACTTTAAAGTGTGGTATGTGGACCAGAAGTAGTCACATCATGGAAGAGTTTGCTGGGAATGAAGAATCTCAAGCAACCTCCTGAATTTAGTGAAGCAGAATCTGCCTTTTAACAAGATCTGAAAGTTCTTAGTTATGGATATTAAAATTTGAGAAGCATGGCACTAGCAGGCGCCTTTGTGAAGCCACTGTGAACCACAGTGCAGCTTCTCAATGTGCTCTGGAGCACATGGTTTAATCTAATCAAGCATGTTATCTCATCTATGAAGATGGGATTTGTACACACTCAGACTCACATGTATAGCATATATGTGTATCTTGCAGAGACATGTCAAACATCAGTTTAGTATATTTAAAGGGTCTAGCACAATGATTGGCTCTTTAGGGGTAGCTATGATGATGATGATCATGATGGTTATGATGGTCTCCACCAATATGGAGAACAGAAGGGGAACATGGAGACACAAAATAGGGATTACTGCCATGCAAAGACGTAGGTGAAGAACAAAGATAGAAAAATGTAAGAGAGACCAAGGAGTAGAGGTTTTAAAAGGAAGAGTACTTGCATCTCATAAAACACTTCAAGAAATATTTTAAAAAGTCCAGTGGATTTAACCGGTAGGACACTGGGCATATCTTTAAACTTATTTCAATATACTGCTTTCAGTATAATAGAGCTTACCCTCAAAAAATGGTTTTCCCTCCACTCCTGAATGAGGCATCTCATGAACCACCGGCTTCTGACTCCCAGCTTGATCTCCACCCTTGTTCCAGTTCTCCTAAAGCAGAACCATGGACATGTTAATTGAGTGATTGTTTATTATCTGATTCTGGCAATGTTTCTCCTAGAGATGCATAAGAGAAATCAGTTATCAAGTAGGACTACAGGATTCCTCCTTCATCCTCCCCCCCCCGCTTTTTTAAAGATTTTATTTATTTACTTCACAGACAGATCACAAGTAGGTAGAGAGACAGGCAGAGAGAGAGGAGGGGAAGCAGGCTCCCCGCTAAGCAGAGAGCCCCATGCAGGGCTTGATCCTAGGACCCTGAGATCATGACCCAAGCTGAAGGCAGAAGCTTTAACCCACTGAGCCACCCAGACACCCCTCCTCCTTCATTCTTGTGACAGCAAAGTCTAATGTGTTATATAAAAATGATAAATTCATGTTGAAAATGAGCTCGAAACACATGAAAAATAAGATACCCATACATATACCTAGCATGTTTTTAGTAATGCATTAATAAAGAGCTGAATTAAATAGATTATATTCTTTTGAATGTCTATGTATATTAGATATTGATTTCTAAGAACTAGCCTTTTCATTTTAACATGTTAATAAATAATGTCTAGATACTGGACCTGTGTTAAAAATGTATGTAACTGATTAATAAGGGAACCAGTATGTTGATAAAGATGGACTAAAGAGTATTTTGAGGAAGTGAATATTTATAGGCAGTTTGAGAAAAGAATCTTAGAATATGACTACTATGAGACTTGAAAATTAGCTAATGTCCAAATGAGCATTAATACATAGTCTTTAGGGATATATACTCTTCTGGGCAGAAGTCTCCAAGTTCATATGTAGTTTCACAGTGTCTTACCTCTGATCAAATAGTTAACTGCAAAATCAAATGCAGATATAGTTTTCTAGAAAATTTAATAATACTATAAAGTAATACTATTAAACGGTACTCCAATATGACATGGAAAGGCCATATTAACCAATCTTTGACAAAGTTTCAAGTGCTAAACTATTTTTTTATTATATGTACTGAAAATTTAAGTACATCTTTATAATAGTGTAACAGATACTCCAAGTGGACTCAGGGACTTGTATTTCATCTTTATTAATTTATCCTTTATTAATTATTATTTCTCCTTAATACAAGATGAAACTTATATTTCATCTTGATTAATAAATTTTCTCATCCTATAGAAGTGAATTAAAAATGCTTTTACTTACAAACTCATCCTATAGAAGTGAATTATAAATTCTATTATAATAAATTTTCTCATCCTATAGAAGTGAATTAAAATTTTCTCATCCTATAGAAGTGAATTAAAAATGCTTTTACTTACAAACTCACAGAAGTAGAGGCACTTTTTAAGTTTCAAGAAAGATAAACCGGATTAACTCACTGTAGAAATAAAATTAATCAGGGATACCAAGTTTATAAATGTAGTCAGGTTGTCCCCATCTTCAAGTCTCCTTTTAAAAAAATCAAATTGCCTAAAATAGCACTAAATAGAAGTTGTCTTTTAATTTAAATGCATAATAGTAAAGGGTTTATTATTTC
Organism: Martes martes; assembly: GCF_963455335.1. Taxonomy (NCBI): domain Eukaryota; kingdom Metazoa; phylum Chordata; class Mammalia; order Carnivora; family Mustelidae; genus Martes; species Martes martes. The sequence continues at coordinate 16,385,199 of NC_137888.1, forward strand.
CTTAGCATTCTTCCCCAAAGTGAATACATTTAATATGCACCTAAGTGTATTCCAAGTATTATATTTCTTAATAAATTTAGGAGCAATTTTCAGAATGCTCGGAGATAGGACTCAGCATTAGGACATGTTAAAACTTCCTAGGTAACTGTAGTTCACAAGCTAGGACTGCAGGCAGCTCTCGTGTTCATCATGCTCCTTTACATTCTTTGCTAAGAAGGGGTCAGTAATTGGTTTGGGGCAGCTTCAGCTTTCTCCAACTGCACAGACCTTTGAAGCCTTAGGTCTCGGCACATTTGTGATACCCAGACATCCTCACTGCAAAGCCCCGTGACATTTGATCCAAACTTAGTAAGACAGAAGAATAGCATGATAATTCAAACATGATTTAAATGACAACTAAGTGCGGTATACATTTCTGAGTTTACATTTTAATGGCTTGTGTGTAAAATAAGTTGACATAAAAATCGATTTTATACTTGGGAGTTCCATTAAGTGAGGGGATTCTCTTGTTGATATAAAAGGTAAAGTGAGATTACATGGGTATAGAGAAATAAAACTTATAAAAATAGAAACTTATAAAATAATAAAATAAAAATAAAATAATAAAATAAAAATAAAACTTATAAAAAAAGAAATAAAAATAAAATATTAAACAAGTATTCATTTAGCATTTTTTTTTCACTGCTAACATGACTAAGGAAAAATCTCAAGGAATACACTGCATTAAAGTATCATTTAAGAATACATAGTACTGGAAGGGGAAACATTCCTACCCCCAAAAAATTACAGGCAGAAAATTATCCAATGTCATAATTTTAGTCATTTGTACCTAGTTCTTCTTTTTTTTTCTTATGCTTTTAAAGATAAGCCAACTTCCCAGGTATGAAAACTGTTTAAACAAACTGGAGTTTACTCTACAAAAAGAGTTGAATTAAAAATTTGAGGTTTCATTAACATGAAAAGATACATTAAATTATTAATAAAGAAAAAAAAAAACAGTACATCTGCTTATTGTAACACATACCCTGAAGTGGGCAGAGGCAGATTTTGTATAAGCCAAGATTCTGCCTGCATTGGCTTAGAAGTTTATTGTAAAACATTACTGAGCCAAGGACATCTAGAGGAGCAAAGCCAAGTTAGTGTGAAGGTGCCAACGTAGAATAATCTTTAAAAGATGGAGACTCCATCACTGAAGTAGCTGAAAGTACAATTCATGTCACGTCAACTGTTAACTGTAGACATCTGTTACCAAGATACAGAAGCATATCTGTCTCTTAATTTTTAAGTAAAACTATCTGGGTTGTGCTCACCCACTTAGTTTTAATAAAGGTTATATGAAAGCTTCTTTTGAAATGCTATTTTGTGTAGAGTCAAGTTTTAATTTCTGCCATTTTTGGTCATTATTTCAATTCTGAAGTATAGGCAGAAAAGGAGAAAGGGGGGATACAAAAAGAAAGTCCTAACCCCTACTGGAAGCCATCTCTCAAGAGATGTAGTTTTCCCTAACCACAGTAGAATCTGGAGACTTCATATTGCCATAGGCCCTATGACTTCCTCATTAGTCTATTTTTTCCACTGTGAATCTCCTTCGAAATGGGTTCGAAATACAGTAAGTTTTTAATGACTGTTTATTCAATGTCTATCAATGAAAACCCCAGTTTTTGAAATGAAGATAGAAAAAAATAAATAAAATGAGGATCAAAATAACAACGAATAGGTTAATGATAGACTTTCTGAAAACAAAAGATTCGCTAATATTAATATAACAATAGATGGGAAAAGACAAGAAGTCACATTAACAGCAACAAATGCAGTGTTTGGGCAGACAAATCTAGAGATATATCAGAGGGTGGGATCTCAAGATTCAAGGTATAAACCATTCATACACTTTTCTTTTTGCTTCGATAATTGATCCATCAATACTTAACTTGGTTCACCAAATGTCAAATATCTCACTTAAAATAAAATTTGTATTCCAATGTATTCTATAACCTGCAGATCAAGCAATAAGTCTCATTATCTATCATGAGACACAACAGCCCATCCCCCAAAAACACAAAAACGTCAATCACCCAGAAGTTTCCTAGCATCTCAAATGATCCAGAGATAATCCTGGTTTCAGTCACTATTCCAGACAAATTCTTCCGTTAAGGCATTCACACTGGACAGGTAGTTCATAATGTACTATTTGTTTTAGAATCTAATGTCTGCACAAAGTTCACAAATTGGGCACCTGGGTAGCTCAGATGGTTATGTGTTTGCCTTTGGCTCAGGTTGTGATTCTGGGGTCCCAAGACTGAGTGCTGCATTGGGCTCCCAAGCAGGGAGCCTACTTCTCCCTCTCCTCCCTGTTCATGCTCTCTCTCTCTCTCTCTCTCTCAAATAAATAGATAAAGTCTTTTTCTTTTTCTTTCTTTTTTCTTTCTTTCTTTCATTCTTTTTCTTTTTCTTTCTTTTTTTTTTTTTTTTTTTTTAAGTTCACAGGGCGCCTGGGTGGCTCAGTCAGTTAAGGGTCTGGTCTGCCTTAGGCTTGGGTTGTGATCTCAGGGTCCTGGGATTGAGCCACGCATCAGCAGGCTCCCTGCTCAGCCAGGAGTATGCCTCTCCCTCTGCCTCTGACCCTCCCCTGCTTGTGCATGTGTTTTCTCTCTGTCTCTCTCTCTCAAATAAATAAAATCTTTTTTTTTTTTTTTAAGATTTTATTTGTTTATTTGACAGACAGAAATCACAAGTAGGCAGAGAGGCAGGGAGAGACAGAGGGGGGAAAGCAAGCTTCCTGCTGAGCAGAGAGCCTGACTCAGGGCTCAAACCCAGGACCCTGAGATCATGACGCAAGCTGAAGGCAGAAGCTTTAACCCACTGAGCCACCCATTCACCCCATCAAATAAATAAAATCTTTAAAAAATAATAAATAAATAAAAAGGTCACATATCATGTGTGTGCAGATGCATGTATGTAGGATTAGTTCATTTGAAATGTTAATCTCACTTAGAGGAGCTCTGTTGGCCCTCCATAGGTCCAGTGTTGAGTAGAAGATTACTCAACTTATTCCAGGATTAGAATAAATCAGAAACCAAAACAACTGAGTTTTTCTTTGTTTCTAGAATAGACTTTTCTAAACCTAGTATTTTGGTTAATAAAATTATTTTAAATTGTCAATTAAGGCATTAAATTATAATTTTCTCATTAGGTCCATTTGACTTTACACATTATTGTCAATTAAAATGAAGTTTTTCAGTTAAATATGGAACATAATATTAAGGAACTGTCAGAATCCGGGTTTTCTCAAACAAGCTATCACTGGATATTGATTAAAAGACCTTAAATTAAAAAAAAAAAAAAACCTGTTTTTATTCTTTCTGGTTTCAAAACATGATGTTAATGCCAATTGTTTGGGCAGTTAATATTTACTGTTAGAAGGCCGAAAACTCAGCTGTGTATTTAAGTGTTAACAGTTAAATACAGGTTTGCACATTAAATTTAGTTAGTTGAGCTGAATAGTGACCTCAGATTTAAGGGAAAAGAAAAGTGTACACTTCCAACTACTTATGCAAACCGCCGCTGTGAAGCCAAGGCTAACTCAACAGAACAAGACATGATTTTTAGATTTCATCAGCATTTACCAATTTCTAGGCCAAGAGTAAGATTATATAGTAAAGTAAAAACCATAGTTTTGCATTAACTTTTAAATATTATTTTAAAGTTAACCAGAACATAGAAAACACATTTGAAAGTATTTTATTTAGTATTCTTTTAATATAAGCTTTAATCATTTCCTCATATAGTCTTTGAAATTATATTTTAAACACCAAAACTTCATATTTACCAATACAAAGTGGTTACCAATCTCCAGTTTGGAGCAGAAGCCCTTCCGTGTCATTGGGGAAATATGTAATTTAATTAACAAGGAAATTTTAGTATGTTTGAAAACTGAATGCTTTGGCAAATGATGTGGAAAACATTCCTTTAGAAAATACCAATATCAAGATCAAGCTATAAAAACAATTTTAACCTTAGGCCCACTTTATTATTATTAATAGGTAAATTCTTTCATTGCAACTGTATTTAAAAGGGTAAACTGGCCTGTGTTTTCAACTTGTGACCGTTTTCTCTCTTATGCTATAATTGCCAAAACCACTGATGTCAGGAACAACGCTCGACTGTTCTCCAGCCTCCCTTTGGGAGTTGGGACACAAAAATAAACCATTAGCTACTACCCAGTATGCAGAGTTGGAATCAAAAGTTGCCTTATTCGGTCTTCGAGAAAGGCTCCCCACCACTAAGATGACAGGAAGTGCTCCAAATTAACCCTAAATTCTGATTTAGCCTCTAGCATAAATAAGCAGGTGTTGACATTATAAATAACCTCTTATTAGGAAAAAATATGAAAAAATAGTATTTTTAAATAATATGTTTAGGGGTCAATGGGACAGGGGAAAGTAAAAGACAACATAAAACCTTACATTATTGTACAATTAAAAAAAATATAAAAGACCTGCCTTAGTAGTTGCACAGCAGTGGTTCTAGTCCCCATCTGCTGTTCACATATTGTACACCATTCAAAAAATGAGAGCAGAAGTCTTTACTTTATAATAATTTGCAGAGTCATCAATCCTATATGAAATCACATAAGAAATGAAGGTAAATGTGCTCCAGTATTTATAGCAGCCTTATCTACATTACCCAATTTTGGAAAGAACCCAAGTGTCCACGGACTGATGAATTAAAAAAAATGTAACATATATACACAGTGGAATATTACTCAGCCATAAAAAATAATGAAATCTTTCCACTTGTAAGGGCATGAATAGACCTAGAGACTACAGTGCTGAGCAACATAGAGAAAGACAATCACCATATGGTTTCACTGATATGTAAAATACAAGAAACAAAACAAATGAGCAAAGGGGGAAAAAGAGAGAGAGAGGTAAACTAAAAAACAGACATACCTATAGAGAACAAACTGGTGGTTACCAGAGGGGAGGTGGGTGAGGAATGGTGGAAATAGGTGATGGGGATTAAGGAGTGTACCTGTTGTGATGAGCACCAGGTGATGCAGGGAAATATGGAATCACAATATAGTATACCTGAAACTAGTATTACACTATATGTTAACTATCTGGAATTTAAATAAAAATTTAAAAAAGAGAAATGAATGTAATATAAAAATCAAAGTATTCATGTTAAATATAAACCTACTATTCTAAGTATTTTATGTCAATAATACTTACATAATAAAAATTTGAAAAAAAATCTTATTATTTTGTTTAATTGATAGAGAAAAGCAGTTAACAATAATTGGTAGAGTGAGTGATGAGGGATGGATAAACTATGCACTCAGAAAGATGTCTATTGCTCTTAATTAAACTGAAGGCAGAATACTGTTGAGAAAAATGGTTTTTGGGATCTGGTGTTGGTCTGAGATACACTCACATGTAAGATCTTGATAATCTTTTCTCCCAGTGTTTCTCCTTTTTATCATCTTCTATTTTTTAAAAAGATTTTATTTATTTATTTGACAGAGAGAGACAGCGAGAAGGGAACACAAGCTGGGGAAGTGGGAGAGGGAGAAGCAGGCTCCCCACTGATCAGGGAACCTGACACAGGGCTCAATCCCAGACCTTGGGGTGATGACCTGAGCCAAGGGCAGATGTTTAATGACTAAGTCACCCAGGCACCACTTATCATCTTTCATATGAAGTTCTTAGTTCAGATCATCCATGACTCTAGAGTCAACTTCAGTTTAACATATGAAAGATTTAATGTTAATCTTTTGTTTGCAACCTATTCTTTTTGAATCTTCCTTTTTGATGTAATCTTAGGATTCTTTAGGCTCATTTCACCTTTTCACATCTGGAAAAGGTGGATCAAGGTAACCAAGTATACTTTATTTGTAGCTCATTCACATTTGTGTGTTGTGTTTATCCTGTAAGGAAATAAATTAAATGATAGAATGACAGATATTTTATATTTGTATAGAAGTTTCAACCAAATAAGAGATATTTGAAGACAGAAAGTCAATATGATGTTACAGTTCTTTTGTTTCAGGGGTCTTTCTTCCTCATTCCCTAGGCAGCTCAATGCTTTCCTGGGAAGATTGGTGAAAACTGATAATAGTTGAATTCAAATTTCTGTTTTGAGTTTGTTTTATACTTGAAATCCTCCTCATGCTGACCTCAACACAGGGAGAACCAATATTTCTCAGCCCCCTCTCCATTTTCAAAAATGATATTGGAAGACCCCCTTCTTTATATTTTAAAATTTTTCTGTCAACTTTTGGGGGACATATTTTAGTGTGTTTAAAAATTTCAATGTGTATGTAATAATATATTTTTTTACCATTATGCTTCCTTCTTTTTTTCTTTATTTCATACTTTAAAATGTACTCTAGGACACTAGACTATATAAGTTTTGACTTTTGTTTGAAAAAATGTATTGGTCATTGGAATAATATTCCTTTATTAATTGAGATTTTACTTTATAATATGGGTCACGAAGGGTGAAAATAAAACTTAAGATATATAATGCTAAAAACTTGGTTCAACTTTCAAATATAGTAACTTTTAAGAACATTATTTCATAACGTAATACTTGAAATGACTTTTAATGACCATATCAGTGCAATCATTAAACTGAATTATAGAAACAGGTCTTGCCTGGTAACCAGGGCCACACTCCCTTGGTCCACCAGTTTCAGCGAAAACATGCTCTTTATTTGCAATTCAAATTCTAATGACCTTCCAGTGAGTGTAATGCAACTTTTTTTGGAAGCTCAAAAAGTCTGCTTAGTTTGCAAATAGGCACAACCAGGAAATGCTAGGAAGTTAGAACCTCTGGGAACAAAACTCAACAAAAGTAAAACCAAAAATCAGGAAATAAAAGCCCATCCTCCCCATTCTTTAGGAGAACAGTTCTGAGGTATGTTCTACAGAGTTCCTCAAAGGGTTAATGGCACAACTGATCCCATCTGCCGACAATGGTAACCAGCTCAATTACTCATCCTTCATTAACTTTCCTTCCTTGTTTACTCTTCCCATTCCTTTACTTCTTCTTCTAGGAATGCTAACTGGAATACTTGTGTCTTGTTCTTTCTGCAGCTTCTAAAGAGGCCAAGTTAAGACAATTATATAGCTTTATATCATCCCATAACTTTTTTCTTACAGTAGTAGAACCATTAATATCACTCTGCGTGATAAGTGGAAGTTCACTATTACCAAACCACTAATTTTCTTGTGGCTTTCACAGATATTTGCTATGACAATTGCCATCACTATATAATGTACTACCATGAATTCACCGCCATAAAGTTCTTCTCCCATGTCTTGTAAATTTGTAAATGTCTTCAGAGTAGAAATAATATTTTATTCAAGCTTATTTATTTTTTCAAGCTTAACATCTGCTATATTGGTTAGTAAAATCCTAACACATAATAGTCACTCATGAAATGTTTTATAAATAAAAGGATTATTTTTTTAAAGATTTTATTTCTTTATCTGAGAGAGAGATCACAAGTAGGCAGAGAGAGAGGGAAGCAGGCTCCCTGCCGAGCAGAGAGCCAGATGTGGGGCTTGATCCCAGGACCCTGAGATCATGACCTGAGCGGAAGGCAGAGGCTTAACCCACTAAGCTACCCAGGTGCCCCAGGATTAATTTTTTTATATTTTATTTTTTTATTTATAAGATTAGCTCTCACTAGATAGATTAAATTCTGTGGACTCAGCTATGGATAAACATTAAGAATAGTACCTATTGTGTGAAAAATTGCATGTAATCAAACATGATTTTTTCTGTAAAAATTTTTCTATAAAAATTTTCTGTAAAAATTATTTGAAATTACTGACTTCAGTATAAATAAAGTACATAAGCACAGTCTGAATTTAAACACTAGAACATAATGTTATTCTCATTAATTCATATTTCACTATTATTAAAATATAGCTCTTTAACTTTGAATTTACTCTAAAATATTTTCATAAGCAAAAGATATTCCATGTTCTTATGTGAAAACTGTCCCTTCATTCACACCAAAATGATAAAATTTTAACCCAAAATTTCAGTAATTGTTTAAAAAAAGGAATATGTAATATACAGCCTTAAAAGAATATTTTAGAATTTCATCAAATTTACTTCATTAGAGGAAGTTTGCTTTTGATTCATCTCCAAAACTACAGATCAAATATTATATTGAAATAGGATTGACCTGGATATACAAGCTTGAACTGTTCTCATACTTTTAAAAGTTATACTTTGAAAAAAAAATAAAAGCTATACTTTGAGTTAGGCTTTATATTCACTATTTTAAAAATTGCTAATAAATAAACAAATTAATCACTTGTGGATGAATATGCAAAAATGCTTTTCTCCATAAAGTAACATACGTTAGTCCTAATAGAATAATAAGAATATGTTTATTTCATGTATAATCCATAAAATTATAGATTGAATTTGAATATATTATGCCATTTATTAATTTAACAGAAATTCTTTCATTTTTTTTTAAGATTTTATTTATTTGACAGAGATCACAAGTAGGCAGAGAGGCAGGCAGAGAGAGAGGAAGGGAAGCAGGCTTCCCGCTGAGCAGAGAGCCCGATGCGGAGCTTGATCCCAGGACCCTGAGATCATGACCTGAGCTGAAGGCAGAGGCTTTAACCCACTGAGCCACCCAGGTACCCCTAATTTAACAAAAATTCTTTAAAATGAAAATAATATTTTTGAACATTCTTTCAAGTAAAAAATGTAGTCTTTGAATGAGATAGGATTTTTAAGACAAATTCATGTGAAGTACAAATATCTGCAAAAACTTGCATATATTCCATGTTAGATAATGTCAAAATGTGAAGTGATGAAGCCACTCATTTAAATACTGACCTCACACTCTTGTTTAAGTTCTGTGGCCCAAGTGAATGACATACTAAACAATGTACAGTAAGTGCTTAATAAATATTTTCTACTTTTATTATTTTGGATTCATGAATAGGATATCTTACATAACTATTCTCGTAATCACTACTAATCATCCTTCAGAGCATTTTTTTATTATTTTCACTTTTTTCCCTCAGTAAATTTTGAAAAATATATTGCATATCTTAGTGATATAATTTTATAAAAATGTTTCCTTAATTTAGAAAAGAAAAAATGATGTTTGTTAAGATTCTAATATTGTCTGCATGAGTAGATGATGTAGGTCATCTAAGTTGAGGGAAAATTTTTGACCCAGAGGTCAAACTTCATGGTCAGTGCAGCTGTTCATTTTATCAGAGTTCCATTCAATTTCAGGTTAAGTACTTAAAGGTGTTCCAAAAGTTACCCTCCAAGCTTTTTTTTTTTTTTTTTTTTCTTTTCTTTTCATTTTATTATCAGGTTTCTCACTGTGTTAAAAACCACACCATATCCATTAAACTCTACTAGGACTTAATTATTAGAAATTATACATTTAGTTTGTATACAATTAACAATGGAATAGTCAATATCTTTGGCAAAGCATCTTAGAATTCACAGAAAATGCCAAAATAATGAGGGGCATAGAAAACTTAAGAATGTATTCTTGGGGAAGGGTGGTTAGTTCTTCATCCATTTAGTCACTTAGATCTTTGAATGAGCTTTAGGAGTACAACTGTCAATTAGAAAATGTCTTCACATCCTTTGAGACTCTTAAAAATTTCATCTCAACACTCATGGGACCATGGCAGTTGTTAGATTATTCAGGTCAGTATTCTTCACTATTTATTATTCTGATCCTCTACAGAATTCCCACAATCTAACTTTATTTGGAAAAGTTATAGTCTTTCCTGGTCAAAAATGTCTTTTTCTTCTCATGATATAGTCGGTTGCCCAAACTTTCCTTTGAATCATTTGGACAATTCCTCTTGATTCTTTTCCTTGATCCAATCCTTGAGGACAAAAACCACACATCCAATTAGTTCCTGCTTTCTCGACCTTAGTTTTGATTCTCCTTTCTAACCCAAGTTAAACACTTAGCAGTTTTCTAGTTAGTGTTTTGTGCATCTAAGATCTCCACATTCCATGACTTCTTTACTCCCACAAGGATAATCTTCCTAAAACACAGAACTGCCTGTAGGGTTAAAAATTATGCTTTCACAACATGAAATATAAGGCCTTTCACAATTCCATTTTCACACCAGTGCTGAAGCCTCATTGCTCAGTGCTCTATGTTTGTTCCTTTTCAACCCCTACAAAGACAACCAAACTACAGAGGTATGAGGTTAGTAATGAATATGGTGGGACTTGCCACGCCTACACCTCTATATATTTGTGTATGTTCTTCCCTATATCTAAAGTAAATATTCTCTTTTGAACTTTACTACATAATTCTTTAGAGCTCAGTACAGGGACAACTAAGGTGACTCATTTGGTTAAGCAATTGCCTTCGGCTCAAGTCATGATCCCTGAGTCCTGGGATCAAGCTCCGTGTTAGGCTCCTTGGTCATTGGGCAGCCTGTTTCTCCCTCTGCCTGCTGTTCCCCCTGCTTGTGTGTATGCTCTCTCTCTCTCTAAAATAAATAAAATCTTAAAAAAAAATTAACCTCAATGCAAAACTCTTTGTCCCATAAAGTTCTCTTAGAACCTGAGCATTATTAACTGCTTTTTTGTCTGCATTTCAAACTTTTAACTATACTATTATATTAAAGTGCTTATAATATTAGTTCATAGATTTCTTATTAAAATTTTGCTTCTTTGCTAGATCTTAAGTATTAATTGAGCAGAAACCATGCATTACTGACCATTATAGCTTCTCCCATTTCCTCAATGCAAGGTAGTTTCTAGATGGTATGCCCTTCTGAAAGGTTAGACACTTTAGTTATAAGATTCTAGAAAAGAAATATCAGGGTTTATCTTTCTTTATACAAACTTCATTGAACGGTTATAAATAAAAAGTGTTACACAACAGTATTTGATCTAGGGATTAAAAAATTGAAATAGCATTGAATAGCATGGGATAGTTCCTGGTTTGCTTTTGTTTTTTTCAGTTTGGAAGCCAGTTGAATTTCTGATAGAGTTTCCTTACAATAGGGTGGCTGGGCCAGGCATAGCTAGACCATCCCCATGCTGCCTGGGGCTCCGGGGCAGAAACAAAGTCAAAGGTTGTGGTTGCTGCTATGTTCAAGATGCAAAGCTAAATACTCAAAGACCACTAAATACTCAGATAATGAAATATAAATACATTGTGACATGTGCTATAACATATAAAGAGGTATGGGATCACAAAATAAATTTTAGTTGTTGATTTCTTACAAGATTAAAATATTCTAGAAATAAATATAAAGTGTTCAAAATACTTGTACTATATTTTTATTGTATTCTGTTCTATCGACTGGTAGTACTTAAGTGATATAATTCTGATTTGTAATATTCTAGGTATTAAACTTCACCTGGTCTGAAAAAATATACTCCTCTTGAATTCTTTAAGTCTATTAAGCAAGTGGTTGAGACTTTCAGTTTGAAAGGCAAGTTTATTGTTTTCATATACATCCATATACTTTTCAAATATATTCAGAATATTTTATCAATAAAGTCAGGGACATTAGAGAAAAAACGCATACATAAAATGTTCTGATGCGTTTAAGTAAAAATAGCAAAATGTTTGACATAAATACCATTTTCAATATTATTCTGTAAGAATATCAGTCATGAGGTGGATTTTAGTTTTCTAGTTTCAAGAAGACCTAATTTCAGTGACTCAAGAGAAGGAAATCTGACACTGAAGACAGCCAGAAAGTTTATTTCAAAAATGGTTCAGGTAATATGACTTACTGAAACGTCTTTCTTGGTTTATTCAATAGTTTCATTTTATCTTTTATCTATACATTATCTATCTATTATCTATTTATCTTTTATTTATACAATTGACTTAGAATCTATAACAGCACTCCATTGAATGGAAGCGCTTCATGAGAATTGGTATATTTAATACTATTCTAAAAACCTTAATATAAATGAATATTCAGTGTCTGTTAATATGTGATATACTTTAAAGTGTTTACATAAATATTACGTCCCATTTAAATCTGTGCTAAAAATCAATATGTTCACCCACTTCTTTTAATGCTGGAAAGAATAAAGAAAAATTTAAAAGGAGCCTAAATTGCCAATTAATTTAATGGATTTTTTTAGTTTCAGTTGATTATGCTAAGACAGAACTTCATCAGACCAACATTTATAGACCTATTTATACTTGGGAGAAAACTTAGGTGCTTTTTATTATGACTCATGCATATATAAGACATGTAATATATTTCATGTCTGTATTTTTCCAAGCTATCACCATTATCAGAATTATTAACAATAATCTTTAAGTTTCTGCTATAAATAATTGTATCAGCCAGATTGATTTGCCTCATACTGCAAAAATAAGTATCTTCAATATCTTGGGTGGCTTAAAACACCAGACTATTTCCTATGTAAGCTGATGTTCATTGCATGCTGGAAGAAGGGTGGCTGGACTCATCTCAGTGCTTTAGTGTCCAAATATTGTCTATTGCCAATTGCTGGCAGCCAAGCCTGAATGAAAGAGAACTCCTAGCCTCCTTCCACCCTGGAAATGACCTGTATCACTTGTGCTCCAGGTTCACTGTGAAGACATAGTCACATAGTCACATGTCCTCATCCAGCCACAGTAAAGCCTTGTGCCAAGAAGGAAAATGGGTGTATTAGGATACAGTACAAATGACTACCACTGCTTAGGAAATGAAAGTTCTACAGGTAGAGTTATAGAGAATTTTCACTCCTCTCAAGGTATCTGTAATTTCATCTGAAATGTAATCTTCATGAAAGAAACTACCTGGAGTTTTTGGGGGGTTAAATAAAATGGTAAAATTTCTTCTAGTGTATCTTCTTATTTCACTCAGAAAGAATGATATATATATATAAGTTTACAAGTGTATGGCAATGGTTAGTTAATATTTTCTGTAAATGCTTGAGGTCTAGTAACTGTCACTACACTCAATTTTCAGAAGTCGATCAAGTCTCAAAGATCTTTATGACTTAGGTTTCTGAAGATGGAGATTCAATCAGTTTAACCGTATAATTCAACTGAACACCACTCATCAGACTGATCTGAAAGTCTCATAAATAGATTCAACATGACTCAGAGCCCAAGTGTCCTCAAGATCTACAAGACTAGTATGCGGTACAGTTATTGGACTTTCAACTTTATACCTGACAGCAATGCCTTTAATTCCTCAGAACAGAGGTAGACTGAGGGTCTTTTTAAATGCTATGACTTCTATATAATTTGGCCTATCTTGTTTCTGTAGAAATGGATTCCGTGATTCACAAATATAGGAGTCGGTTTTATTTTTGTAAATTTAGTATGTTTCCTTTACCTAGGTGCCGTTAGACCACAATAAAGCCCCTTCTGGTCACTTTCAGCCACTTAAGGCTTTAATTCTGGTTAAGAATGGGTTGCTAAGACAGAATTCATAACAATAGAAGTTCTGAAGTGGCCTATGTTCTATAGCCATAACTTACACAGACTTGTAGGACTTGATCAATTGGAATGATAACCAAAAGGATTAGGTGGGCAAATTTGGGTCCCTTAAAGAATGTGAGCAGAAGTATAATTCATTTCAAACATTTTATGATGTTTTAATTTCAATATTTCACCTGTTCGGGCACCTAATTCTTCTGTTGGTTGCTCCTTTGGCCTGGTGTGCTTGTGACTAATAGAATTACTATTCAAAAACATGTCAACTTTTCAGAAATCAAGTGCTTTTCCTTATGAAATAAAATTAGAAGTCTTTATGTAATCATGTTCACATGGAGAAAAAAATTATAACACTAAATGACTAGCAGTAGTATTCCTTAGAGATGGTAGCTTCCCCAACACACCAAAAAAGGGCAGGGTGAGGTCAGTTTTACTGCTCCCACCTGTGCAGTGCAGGCTGGAAGATGAAATAGAGTGATTCCACACCGTACTTAGAATAGAGCTTTTATTAAGCATTAGCTTTGCTTTAAAATCCTTTTGGTTTTGCTATAATTCTCTATTCATTTAAAAAAGTGACACTTGAGTGACAGAATCCATTTAAGCTCACAAAGATTTTGTTATTTGTTTTTCTTTTTTTTTAATATGTTCAACCACTAAAAGCTTCTATTTGTTACATATAAAATGTGTTTTATATGTATAAGTTTTAACTTATTACAAAAAATACCAATTTACTTTGTCAATTTCAAAATTATTATCCAATATTTCAAAATATTTATTAGTGAAGCATTGGGTTAAGTAGGCTTTTGCAGTAGATAAAAAACTAAAATAAACCCTGGTGACCCACACCTTGTAAAATCCCCCCTTATCGAATATGGGTCAGACTTATAATTTGGTTTCTAATCATTAGAATATGACAAAGATTGAGGGATATAATTATTGTGATTATGTTACATGATATGGCAAAGGTGAAGAGATTTTGTAGTTGCAGTTAAGGTCCCTAATCAGTTGACTGTATGTTGATCAAAAAGGTGACTACTGTGAGTGGGCCAGATGTAATCAGTTGAGCTTATTAAAAGAAGACATGGATATTAGGAACAAAAGAAGTCAGAATTTTTCTCTCCTGTTATCCTTGAAGAAGCAAAACGTCATTGAGGATAAGAGCATATGGTAGAAAATGGAGCTGAGAGTTTTTAGTCCTATAATCATAAGAAATACATTCTTTCACTGACTATGTGAATGTAAAAGAGTACCCACCACCTCAGATAAGATGCCAACCCCAGCCGATATTTTGAGTGCATCCTTTGAGTCTCTGAGAAGAGGACCAACTAAGCTATGCTTCGATTCCTGATCCACTGAAACTGTATGAAACTATACGTGGGAATTGTTTTAAGCTGCTATATTTGTGGTAATTTGTTATACAGCAAAGAAAACTAATGCACCCTCCATGAAGATCTATTCTCCCATCTCATAGCCTTGATATTGTATTGAGAGACAGCCTATATACAAACTTACAATAAAAGTTAAACTATGGAAGTGTTCATGGAAGATGTCAAAATAGATCCATGAGAGTTTAGAAAACGGAGTGAGAAGCTCTTTCTGAAGGAATCAGCGGCTCTTCATGAAGAAAGCAGAGCTGTGTTTATTTAAATATGAAGAAATTCCTCCAGGTGAACATACGAAGGGCATTAGAGCTGCTGACTCACGAGTAGAGATATATTGGCAGCTGCATGCAGACTAGTGAGCTATTTACATCGTATGGAAAGTA
Organism: Martes martes; assembly: GCF_963455335.1. Lineage (NCBI taxonomy): Eukaryota > Metazoa > Chordata > Mammalia > Carnivora > Mustelidae > Martes > Martes martes. The sequence continues at coordinate 16,400,411 of NC_137888.1, forward strand.
TGTGAAGGGGAGTAATGAGGATTCAGGTTGAAGAGAAGTTTGGAGACTTGTAGAGAGTGTACTTAGTATGGGTCATTCCTGAAGCTGTTCTGAGACAGAATGCTGAGATGGTCTTCCACTAACTACCTCTATGACCTGGCACAAATTACTTCCTAAGTCTCATTCTTCTGATAAAATGGATAAGGAGGATACCTTGCAGTAGTGTGGCTCATTCAATGGCAAAGGTACTAGATGCTCAAAACAGGTCATTATGTGCAATGTCTCTGGCCATAGCATGGAGAATGAAGTGGAGATAAGAGGTTGCTAAAGGCAGGTTAGAAGGTACTGTGATTGTTTTGCACCTGTCTGTGTTAACAGTAAGAATAAGAAGTGTGAGAGAGATATGAGAAATTGAGAGGATACAAAGAATCAAGCATACTTTCTTGACACTATAGACATTTCTAAGAGCAAAAAGAAAGCATCACAAGATATGAAAAGTTCAAAAAAAATCTAAAAACATTAAAACAACCTTGTTTTCATTCCTGAACCCAATCTATTGTTTCATATCATTTCTATATCCAACATTTTCACTCTTAGAGCTGCCTTAGGGAGACTTGATTTTATTGACTAATGAAATTAATTAAACATTTTGAAACATGGAATGATGTGATCACATCTTTCTTGGAGAACATAAACATCATGACCTATGGAGGGCAGGTAGGAGCAGAGTCAGGCAGCCGTGGGTAGAGAGCTTAAAGTAGTACCATGTAATTTGGTAAACACATCTGAGGTTTAGGTGAGAGCCATGATGAGAGAAATGGAGAGTAGTTTCAGACACAATCCAAAGGGAGAATTTTTGGAATTTGGTGATTGAGTGAACATGTGATATAAATATGGAAGATAAAGAGGCGGCGATTCCAGTGGTACCCTGGGCACCATTTGCATTGGCTCCCAAGAGCAGATGTTGCACATCTGTCCCCAATTTCCTGTTCAGTGACATCAAATATTTGTCTTAACCGCAGCGTGAAGAATTCCAACACTGAAATGGCAAACATTGCAAATTAGGGCCTCTTTAGTGAAAACTGTTGTTAACATGTACCCCCGCTCCATTGAATTCTTAGTTTTCCAGTGGAAACTAGCTAGGAAGACGGTGGATACATGAATTGAGAAAGGTTTAGTTGAGAGAAGAAAAATTCGAATTGAAAAGGTAAATGAGATAAAAGAAGTGTGGCTTTCTCGTGGACAAGGGGGCAATAGATATGTTTGCCTGATAGCTTCTTGGATTGATTTTCCAGAGGCAAGCACTGTGCTTGATACGTGGTTTTATATTCCTCTAATATTGGCTGAATGAATAACTTGTTGCTCTTTAGTAAGGAAATTTAGCAAGAGATTAGAAATGCGAAATTTGAATTTAAAACTACGTATACAACTGGACATACAGAGAATATAGCACCACCTATATGGGATTATACTGGAAGTAGTAGCATAAAAGGATTTCATTAAGAGAACGTGTACAGGTATAAATAGAAAAAGGCAGAATTTTAAGCAATTATGACCAAAAGCTTTTGAGAAGAAAGAGATAAAATGGCATTGTTCTAAATTCTAGTGTGTGTGGGGGGGTAGGAGCTGGGGTGAAATGCTATAAATCAGACAGGTTGAAATCTAAGAATCTGCCAGAGAATTTGATGAATGGAATGCAGTTGTCATTCAGATGGGTGGATCAGAATCCACATTTAAAGTTTCTTGAAATGTAGTCATCATCACAATAAATCACCTGGAGGCTTTATTAACGCAGACTGTGAGACTCTGCTCAGAGATCCTGATGCGGTAGTGTATTGGGTTTATGCAGGAAGTCTGTAGCCTGTTGTTTCAGAAACATTGTGGAGGGGATTGAGACATACTCGGGAATAGGATATGGTACTACAAGATTAGAAACCTAGGGTTCTCTTTCTTGCATTTTGGTAGAAACTGGAGAAGATAAAAGCATTGGAATTTTTACTTGCAGTGGGTTTGTGAAGTATATTTTCAGGTTAGGAGTGAACTGAATATGTTGATTAAAGGAGTGTGTAAATCAGAGAACAGAGAAAAGAGGAAAAATAAATTGGTGTGAGCCTGTGGAGGAGGGAGAAGTGGGTACTTACTTTTAGAGACGGCCAGGGAGATAAATGGATTTAACATTTAAACTAAGTTAAAAAAAATACACACACACACACACACACACACATACACACATATACACATATACATATACATATACAAATATGTATATTTTTATATGTACACAAATATAGACGTATACAAATATATGTGTGTATACATATATTTGTTAAAAGAAACACTTAAATGTCAAGCATACTGTACCATATTCAGTTGACAAAAATAACAAATATCATTTAATGTTCATCTTAATATCATCTTAGTATCAAATAAAATCTATCTAAAAGAAAAATGATTTCCTTTTAAAACTTAAATTGGCTAGTTTTCCACTATGGTTAAAAATTCCATTCATACTCAAAAGATTTTTTTTTTTTTTTAAATTTATTTATTTGACAGAGAGAGAGATCACAAGGAGGCAGAGAGGCAGGCGGGGGTGCGGAAGCAGGCTCCCTGCTGAGCAAAGAACCCAATATGGGGCTCGATCCCAGGACCCTGAGATCATGACCTGAGCTGAAGGCAGAGGCTTAACCCACTGAGCCACCCAGGCGCCCCCATACTCAAAAGTTTTTAATCCTTTCTTTTTTCTTCCAAATAAACACAGCTAAGAGCAAAGGTCTACTCTTTTCCTAAAATGGTTGTATAATTAGGAAATCACTGTCTAATTAGATTGATACCATCCTGGAGATTTCAAACAGAGAGACATTTTGTGTAGCGAATTGGTTAGAAAGGTGTTAGAAAGTCTGGAGGAGCAAAGGGTGGAAGGAGTTTTACTCAGAGATTAGGAAGTTACTGCCGTCCATGGATGGAGGCCACCAACCTGACCTGGGCACTGAGCCAACGGCACTGCTGCTGACGCTCTTTTGTGGCACCGCCCTTGCTGCCCCTGCTCAGACCGTGGCTGATGTTGGCACCTGCATTCCCAGCTGTTGCACCTGCCAGAGCTGGAGGCATAATAATGTCTCCCTTCCTCCTACTGCCCCTTTATTACAAGCATCTCCCCAGCCAAATCCAGCTAACTCCCATTTTGTAAAGGAGCTTTGGAAATATAGTTTGCAAGCTTCTAACTCCTGTGATACTGAGAAGAACACAAAAAAGGCGAGAATGGGACTCAATACTCTGACAGACAATGGCCGACATACTCACTTACACCTTCCCAAAAGAGAAAAGCAGGGTGTTCAAAAATATATAAGGATGGGATGCCTGGGAGGCTCAGTCAGTTAAGTGTCTGCCTTCAGCTCAGGTCTTGATCCCAGGGTCCTGGGATTGAGTCCCTCATCTCCTTGCTCAGCAGGGAGCCTTCTTCTCCCTCCCCTAACTCCCCTCTGCTCCTCCTCCTGCTTGTTGTCTCTCTCTCTCTCTCAAATAAATAAATAAAATCTTTAAAAAAAAATATATATATACATGGATATTTTGAATAATATGAGAAATGCTAGGAAAATACAGTGTTAGACTATGCATGATAGCTGAGTTGTGAGACTCAGATGTCTCTTTCTGCCTTTGTTCATTATGTTTTTATTAGTGGCTTTATCTAAAACTTTTCCTATGACATTGTACACACACACACACACAAACACAAACATACATATCTACACATGTATGTATGCAAGTAAGTAGCTTATTTATACAACAGCCATGTCATAGATTTGATAAGTAACAAAAAAATCAACAAAAGACGAAGCACAGAGGGGCACCTGGGTGGCTTAGTGGGTTGGGACCTCTGCCTTCAGCTAGGGTCGTGATCTCAGGGTCCTGGGATCGAGTCCCGCGGCGGGCTCTCTGCTCAGCGGAGAGCCTGCTTCCCCCCTCTCTGTCTCTGCCTCCCTCTCTGCCTACTTGTGATCTCTGTCTGTCAAATAAATAGATAAATAAAAGCTTAAAAAAAAAAGAAGAAACACAGAGAGTTTATACAACTTGTACAACATCATATTTCATAAATGGTATGGTAGTCAGAGCAATAAAAATTTTATTATAAGAGCAATTAATTATGTAGCAAAACATTTAAATATAAAGTAAAAGCTTCAATGTACCATAAGAATCAAACAGATAAATTGAGAAAGTACTTATGTAGACATAACATTTTTCCATGTCAGTATGAATTCCAATTGTGTAGTCACTATTCAAATATATTTTATGAAAATGTTTTTATTAAAATCACCTAAAAAGTGTGTGTGTGTAAAATATAAGTAATTTTTCAAGACCACTTTTCTGAAGTGTTTACTTTGGAAGTTATTGGAAATTTGTAATATATTTTTAGGACAGTGACATCATATTAATTCCAAGACCATTATGGAATTTCTAAGTTTAGAAAGAGAAATATTTTTATATACATTAGGGTAAGTTGAAGTCTTGACATCATTTCTATTCCAGCAAGAAAAACTAAAGAAGATTCTGAAATGGTATGTACATATGCCATGTGATATGTGTGTACATAATATATATTATATATATTAAATATTCTATTATTATATATTGCACACACACACACACACACACACACACACGTGTGTGTGTCAGAGACCAGCCACAGAAAAGCACATGACCCCGTTTCCCTTTCTGAGATCATACTATTTCCCATAAGAGTCTCTATGATGACCTTTAAATGCTAACTAGGCTCCCGATCACTGTCTTAGCTGTTAGTTGTTTGATTTAATTTTTTCTGACACTTTGTGCAAATGTCAGGTCAGGATGTCTCAGACAAATTACATAATGTTCACTGGGAGTATTTTTAATTAAATGACAATGTTTAGATAATCAGACCCATTCCAACCACTAGAGTGCATTTTTTTCCAATAATTAAAATTGTGACCATCTACATAACTTATACAGCAATTCATGGAGGCAAATTTCAGGGGCCCTTTCTTTCTTGTGATGTGAAGGAAAAAAACGGAAGCAACTATCTAAATATATTAGCCCTGTGGTATCAAAGAGTTTGTGGTTAAGAATTATGATGGATAGTAGAGCCTAGAGAAACTGTGAAAGAAAAATTAAAGTGGAGGAAAGAATGGTTATTTGAGAGATCATACAGGAATGGTAGGAGATTGTGCAGGTGGGTGTGGGATTGCATATGTGCAATAAAACACTCCAGTGTATACAATTGTACAAAGATGCAAAACAAGGAGTAGGCTTGAAAATGAGAGAAGAAGAGGAAGTACATTTCCTTTGAAATTTCAGCAAAGTATAACTGGTGTCTGGTTTTGTTTTCTATTATCTAAGACCTTGAGTTACATCTAATGTATAATACCTAAGAATGAATCATTAACTTCAGGGTTTCTAACCTTCATAGAAAAAACCTGTTCCTTTTAAGGATAGTAAGATGTGGTCTGAAGAATTTTTGACCTAAGGGCCAAGGAGAATCAGTATTAATATCTGTAGTATTGGGGCGCCTGGGTGGCTCAGTGGGTTAATATCTGTAGTATTTTATATATTTCTCTGGGGAAGCTTCACATCTGTTTTTCTATTTTATCCTCACAATAACTTTGTAAAGTGGGAAAGACAAATATTACACTCCTCATTTTATAGATGGGAATCTGGGGTCCATTAAGGTCAAGTAGCCTGGCTAATGCTGAACAAGCAGGATCAGAACCCAGAGCTCCTGACGCCTTATCCGAAAGTATTTCTAGCACCCTGAGGCCTCCCCTGGAGGCCTTTTGAGAGCAGCTCTGAGACAGAAGTGTAAGTCAACTTTTCTCCCTTTGAACAAGTTCTTTTCATTTGCTTTATTTTCCTGAATTAGGAATGTTGAGAGGGCTAACACCTTAGTGTATGTACGACGGATTTTTCCTATTAGGTAACAGTGCCCTTTGCTTCACCCACCACACAGCTGGGCTAAGTAATTCTAAAGGAATGTTGTCATGCCAAAGACTCAAGAAAAAGTAGGTTGAGTGAAAATCAATTTATTAAAACAAATCCAGGTTTTTTCATTGGTTTTACTTTTAAGAGCCCCTTGGTTAAACATTAAGGTGTTCTTACCACAGAAATAAATAATAATTTTATGTGTTTGGATATATAGCAAAAAAGTAAAAACGATTACACTTTCTGAAAATGTGACTGTTTACAAAGCCCTAGAATGTGTACTTTAAAAGAGCTTAGAAACCAAACTCATAAAAACACAAACAACAGTGCTTTGAAACATAGCATTAGACTGTAGAGTTATTTTGACAATTGAATAGTAGTGCCATATTTTTTTTTTCTCTTAATGATTCACTTAGTTGATTTGTTTGGTAAGTTCTATCAGACAGCTCTCAAAGATGGATTTGTTCCAGGTGTTCATTAAACAAAAGATATCCATCAAGCTGAGATTAAGGTCTAGTTTTGTTTTCCTGTGGCCTAGAACTTGGCTGGGTTTGTACCACGTGAGATGAAACTCATGTGATTTTCTTCCCTCTGCAATCTAATGTGCCAGCGTACAGAGGATTCATAGTGGTTCTAAGAGCCCAGTGGTCTGTTCCCTTTAAATAGAATCTACTTGAAATGACAACGGGGTGTATGTTTCACTCAGGGCAGGTACACATTGATAGTTGAGTTAGAGTACTAGATTTTCTTAGATGTTTCAGTGAATTCAAAATGCTGAGTGAACTGACACCTAGAAAAGGAGAGAATGGCACCGCTGCTCTAATAAAAGCGGGGGGATGAGATGGGTCCCTTTTATTATCCAAGGATAGGCGCTAATGAGTAACAATCATTAAACATATAATGGGACTCTTGGGCCAAGTCCTGTAGTAGACAATACTCTAAGGTTTGGTATTTGGAGAGCTGGATCAGAGAAGGGACTGATCCACTGGCAGAACAGAATGGAGGTAAAATGAGAAGTCAAGGATACGGGAAATAATAAAAAAATAAATAAGTAAATAAAAAATAAAAAGGATATGGGAAATATGGTGTGTGAGTATGAGTGTGTATGTGTGTGTGTGCATGCGTGTGCACTTTGTTTTTCATGACAAATATATTTCTTTGCACTTTGGGTCAAAGAAGGAGATAATGAGTTGAAACACTGTAATTTGGCCTTCCATGGTTTAAATGAGTAACTGCTAGACGGTGAATTTGGGGGTTCCATATTACAAAGGAGGTTTGGCAGCACAGTAGCCGTCCCTTCGGTGGGGGGAAACTCTGGTGGAAACAGTATAACCTGTCTAATAGATGCAAAAACCGTTTCTACTCAAAAAGTGCTTGGAAAATAATTGTCAGCTATTCTACTCCGAGGCCATAACTGGAGCTGAATCCCTAAGAAATCTCTATGTTTGCCTGATGGAGAATTTTGGCTAAGAATTTTCAAATTGCCTGGCTCCTCCGGGAATTCTAGCTTTGAGTGACGTACTTGAGATATCAGTATCTGTACTTTAAGACAGTTTGAGATGTCAGTAGCATACCTCCTTGGTGGAATAAGGGCAGTTTCTCCACTGTTGGTTCATCTTAATTTTTCCAGTATTTATCTTTACCCTCAAAAGGATCTTAATATCACATGTGAATGAGGGATTTTATATTGTTCTGAGTAACAGTACTTCAGTTGAATTATTGCATGGAGATGAGAGAAATGATGACAGTTACATCGGTATAGTACATCTTTCGTGCCGGTTTCTCTTCTAGACACCTTATGTTTAATAATTCAGAGTCCCTCACAAGGACCCCATTTTACAGAGGAAGCTGAGACAGAAAATTTGGGGACATCGTTCAAGTTCTGACAATTAGTAAATGGCAGAACTGATGCTTCCTCCCTGGCAGTCTGATTCCAGAGTCTATGCTCTCATCCCCGATACTATATAGCTCCACAGAAAGTGGGGGACGCAGTCCCACTGTGCTCTATGAATTCCTACTATCTCTCTGGCTTAGTAATTCCACATTCTCATACACTCTGTCTTCTCAGAGTGTATGAGAGAGCTTTCTCTACCAAATCTGCTCTTTCGTCTACTTAAATTCCTTAATACTCTCTCATAGGAAGAACTCCATTTCTCAAGTTTTCTTTCTTCAGAAGTATAAAACAAGAGAAAATCCCCATTCCCTCAGTTGAGTGGAACCCAGATGCAGGAAGGAAACAGATTCTGACTGAATTAATTCATCCTGAATGAGAAAGGTTATTGGCAATCTTATATTTGCATTTTCAAAAGGAGCAAGAATTACTAAATTAATCTTTAATTGGTGAAATTTCAGGCACTCTATACAAAGTTTAAAATGTCTAGGTAAAGGGGCGCCTAAGTGGCTCAGTCGGTTAAGCATCCAACTCTTGATTTTGGCTCACATCATGATCTCAGGGTTGGAAGATCAAGCCCAGAGTTGGGTCCCACATTGAGTGTGGAGCCTACTTAAGATTATCTCTCTCTAGGGCACCTGGGTGGCTCGGTGGGTTAAAGCCTCTGCCTTCAGCTCAGGTCGTGATTCCAGGGTCCTGGGATCAAGCCCCACATCAGGCTCTCTGCTCAGCGGGGAGCCTGCTTCCCTTCCTCTCTCTCTGCCTGCCTCTCCACCTACTTGTGATCTCTGTCTGACAAATAAATAAAAATCTTAAAAAAAAAAAAAAAAAGATTCTCTCTCTCTAGCCCTCTAGCCCTCTACCCCTCCCCTACCTGCATGGGTGCACACCCTCTCTCTAAAAACAAAACAAAATACACATATGGGTATATTGGGTTAAACTAAATTTACCGTTAGGGCGAAGATGCTTGAACAGCAGTCTCTTAGTTCAACCGGACAATGTAGAATCCAGGAGAAGCTTCTTGTTACCCCATAAAACCAAGCACAGCAAATACATCCATCAAATGGTAAGACTAATGTTTAAAACCAGTCCAGACACAGTCAGGAACCTATGGTGCTATCTCCAAAGCCCTCAGGGTGTGTGTTTTGAGAACCGCCATTTTATTGTACACACCTGCTTCATTGTCCAAGGAAGAGTGGAGTCATATGTGCTTTGGAGTGGCTACCCCACCACCAGAAAGACACCTGCAGAAATTGCTTTGTGAGTACTGTGCTGAGCCCTTGTTCTGATCAGAGACGCTTTCTCAAGAGCCGGCTAGCAATAAAAATTGCTCTTTGCTCAGCTATCTCATTTGACCTGGTAGAAATGTTTCCAGTCATAGCTGGATAAACCTGTACTGGTGAGTATAAAGGATGTTTGTAAACTTGCTAAAAGCAAAAATATTTTATAATGCCTGAAAAATTCCCATGTTTTAACTTTGTCATATTTGGTCTTTTATTTTTTAATTTAAGTAGAGTTAACACACTGAACACACAATGTTATGTTAGTTTCAAGTGTAAAACATAGCAATTCAACATTTCTGTGGGTCATGCTATGATCAGCACTAGTGTAGCTGCCATCTATCACTATACAATGTTATTACAAGGTCATTGTCTATATGCTCTATGCTGAACCATATATCCCTGTGACTTATTCATTCTATAACTAGAAGCCTGTGTGTCCCACCTCCATTCACCCATTTGTCCATCTCCCAAACCCTCTCTCCTCTGGCAACCATCAGTTTGTTCTCTGTATATACAGGTCTGCTTCTGCTTTTTGTCTGTTTATTCACTTGTTTTGTTTTTTAGATTCCACATACAAATGAAATCATGTGATATTTGTCTTTTTCTGTCCAACTTATTTCCTTTAACAATAATACTCTCTAGGTCCATCCATGTTGTCACAAAGGGCACTTTCTCATCTTTTTTATGGCTGTGTACTACTCCATTCTCTCTCTCTATATATATACATGTGTATATATATACATGTGTATATATGTAAACTTTATATATATATATATAAATATAATTTTGCTTATACATTCATATATTGATGGACACTTAGATTGCTTCCATATCTTGGCTATTGTGAATAATGCTACAATAAACAGAGGGGTGCATATATCTTTTTGAATTAGTGCTTTCATTTTCTTTGGGCAAATACTCAGTAGGGAATTTTTGGGTCATATAATATTTCTATTTTTCATTTTTCAAGGAACTCTCTACTGTTTTCTATAGTGGCTGCATGAATTTACATTCCTACCAACAGTGCACAAGGGTTCCTTTTTCTCCATGTTTTCATCAACATTTGTTATTTTTGGTCTTTTTGATTTTAACCATTCTGAAAAGTATAAGGTGCTATCTCGTTGCTCTTTTGACCTGCATTGCCTTAATGATGAGTGATGTTGAGCATCTTTTTATGTGTCTGTTGGCTTATCGGTATGCCTTCTTCAGCAAAATGCCTATTCAGGTCCTCGGTTATTTATTTATTTATTTATTTATTTGAGAAAGTCAGTGGGAAGAGGGACAGAGAGAATCTTAAGCAGAGTCCATGACCAGTGTGGGGCATGACATGGGGCTCAATCTCACAACCCTGAGATCATGACCTGAGTCAAAATCTAGAGTCAGACATTTCACCAGCTGAGCCACCCAGGCACCCCTCTACCCATTTTTTAAAGAATTTTTGTTGTTGTTGAGTTGTGTAATTTATATATTTTGGATATTAAGCCCTTATTGAATATATAATATTTAGGTTGTCAAACTGGCCATAAACCTGAAAGGTAAACACCCATGTATCTGCATGTTTAACACCCAGACTAGATGGTTCCATAGTGTGCACAATGACAACCCAGGTTCATAAAGAAAAAAGATGGTTTTGAAACTCCGTTGAATCACCGAAGAAAGCCCAAATTGTATTCCATAAGATTCAAATCATAATTAGGTTTTGAACAAGGGTACTCAGAGTTTTGAGTAGATTAAACTTTTATCTCCTTACGCTAGCTCCTGAAATTTCTGTTCCTGAATGATTCTTGATTAAAGTCTTTTGTTCTGGCCTTTTCCAAAGGTAGTTAGGCTGGAGCGGAGTATGGTATGCATGGTCCCCTGAAGTCTGTTCTGGCCTCAGGAAGACCGTCCTCCTCTATCTTATGAAATACATCTGACTTTGGCTGCAGGCCACGATAAGAAACACATCAAATACCAGGAAAAAACACGTAATCCTAGAATAAACTGATATCCACCCAGCTGAACTCGTAAGAAAAACTCACAGGCACAGAGTCAAGTAAATAATCATAAACGTTGTATTTTTTAATACATATATTTGTTCTAGCCGGTCAGTCACTGCCTCTATTCATCATGGTTTCTTTTAACGTCTGCTCGATGATTCCTCATGAAAAACACTTCCAGCGCTGTTCAGCTAACATTATTAGGGACTGAGATAGGTTCCGGGTTCATGTATTTTGTTTTTGATTGTTTTTTAAATATATCATTTCAAACATGGAATTTCTTAAAAGTTTATTCAAAGTGGGTGAAATATTCTCCTTAGAAGAAAGTAAGGAAAAATCTATGACTCTAGCTTTTTTTTTTTTTTTTTTTCCCCTGCCCTCCTTTCTCTACCAAAAGGAGCATGTGGTAAAGTGCTTGTGCCACAAACACTGGCCTTTTCTTCTGGTGGAAAAAAGGCGCTGCTGTTTTACGGTGGCCTGGAGGCCCAAGAGAGCTTGCTGCCAGGGGCTGCCGCTCTAATGGCTTCACCAAGCACGCAGCACCAGCTGGGGAGCAAAGGGGCTGAGCCTGCTCACCCTTTTTTTGCTCAGTAACCAGAACTAAGGCTGTCTGCTCTCCAGAATCGTCCTCTCTCCTTCCTTTTCCCTTCACTCTTTTCTTCCGTCCCTCCTCATCAGACAGGGCGCCCAAAATGTATCAGAGCTTTCCCCTGATAGTCAGAAAGGGCAGTTTTCTTGCATTTTTATTAGAGTTGACATGAATAAAATAGATGTAGAAACGAGCCGTGTTGGATTTAAACTCACTGATTTTTAGGCCGCTATTTATCTGTGATTGCTGCTTTTTTATTGTCAACATTAGCTATAAGAATTAGTGAGAGATGTGTTTGCAGCAGTGTCGAGCTCTGAAATCAGTCTTGGATCCAAGACTTAAAGACCTTGTAAACTTTTTTGTGCCACTCTTGGTACTTCTGCAAATGCAGGGCTGAGATAAATATAAAAGATTATGTGGGAGAGTGTCCAGTTTACACTTCACACTCAACACATCTTTACTTGGGTTATTATGAAAGTAATTGTAGAATATGCTTGATGGAAGTCAAATATCTCATGATTCTTTGAAAAAATTAGCTTAATACATAAAAAAAAATCCCGTCTAAATTCACTTGATTTCTACGTTAAAATGTTTAATGAGGACATATTTGGCAATACCTGGGGAAGTAATTTCAAATCAGATTAAATTTAGAAGTAAACTTCCAAATGAATAATTTCCTGAGATTAAAAGGAAAAAAAGTGGGGTACCTGGGTGGCTTAGTGGGTTAAAGACTCTGCCTTCAGCTCAGGTCATGATCCCGGGGTCCTGAGATTGAGCCCTGCATCTGGCTCTCTGCTCAGTGGGGACCCTGCTTCTCCCCTCTCTCTCTGCCTGCCTCTCTGCCTACTTGTGATCTCTGTCTGTCAAATAAATAAATAAAATCTTTAAAAAAAAAAAGGAAAAAATAAGTGTGTGTGTGTTTGTTTTTGTTTTGTTTTGTTTTGTTTTTGGCCCGAACTCCAAGCAGTTTATATCTATAATTTTTCAATAGATTCTTGAATTTGGAAACTTATTTAAAAGTCTCAGAAACTATGTTTCATATTACCAGATCCTTGGTGTTCAAAATGTGATCCCTGAATCAGCAATAATGATATCACCTGAGAGCTTGTTAGAAATGCGTTATCTTAAACTCAAAGAAGCACCCAGGTATCAGAATCTGCATTTCAACCAGTTTCAATCACGTGTGATTCATACACACGTGATTCAGCCACACACATAATTTTATATCTTTAGATGGATAGTCTGGTAGCATTGGTTGAACATACCAAGTGACAAGAAAATCTCAGGGTGTTGACAACTTATACCATCAGTGGGTAATTTAATTATTGAAAATACTTTTTTCATGTTTGCAAAAAAAAAATTACATCAAAAGTATAAAAATGTCGACCCTTCTGTAACTTTTACTAATTTAGTTATGTTGCCTTCTTACTTCTGAGCAAAACAGCCATAGTCTCATTCAGAAAGGTGATAAAATCTTTTTATTTATTTATTTATTTATTTATTTATTTAATAAAAGCATTTTAAAGAAAAAAATATATTTTTTAATTTAAAAAAATCACACTTCCTATTAGTCCTTTTAGGACTAATAGTCCTTTTAGGACCACTAGGGATGGGCAAGCTACCACCATGGGTTAAATCTGGCTAGCTGCCTATTTTTGTAAATAAAGTTTTATAAAACACAGCTATCCCCATTTATTTATACATGGTCTATGGCTGTGTTTGTGTTACCACAGCAATGTCCAGTCGTTGCAACACAGACAGTATGGCCCACAGTATCTAAAATACTTTCTACCTGCCTCTTTATAGAAAAAAAGGTTTCTGAACCCTGGTCTATGCTACACTAATTTACGCATGTGATCAATGTGCCTGGGACAAAATAGACACATACACATACACACACAAACAAATGAATGCATATGAAACTGGTGGGATAGGAATTAGTCCACGGATGCTTGGTTGTGACATTGTTGGTTACCATTGTGTGAAACTAGGTGACAGGTGGAGACCTCTGCTAAGCATCCCCCTTTTCTCCCACAACAAGGATTTACCAAGCTTTATGTGTGTGTGTTGGGCACTGTGCTAGAGGTTGGGGTTTTAGAAATGAAAAGAATCCCTGCCTTCAAGATCATCCCGAGCATATTCTTCCTTGTATACTATTACTTATAAATACCATCTTAGATATAACGCTTAATGTTCAAATGAGATTAATGGATATAGAGGAGCAGGACACTTATTAGTGAAGAATATAGTACAGAAACAAATAGCTATTCTGATACGGATTTAGTACTTCTCTTAATGACACCTTTGGATGGATCATTTTTGCATCTTTAGCTTGTACCCAAATCTCTGATGAGCAGAAATTTCCAATTAATAAATGTGTGCACACATTTGTTCATGAAACTTTTGTAATCCAGCTCTCTTTTATCCTGTTTGCTGAATTAGCTATTTTTTTAAATGAAAAATAATTAAATAGAAACTGCAGAATCACACTGACCTACATTTGACATGAGGGTTAATTAACTATGCCTCCTGGTATTTTGACTTTGGGGGAAAATACTTACTTTCTAAGAACTCTGTTTCCTAATCTATATAAAATGAATAAAATTAGTAACTGCCTTGCAGGATTTGGGGTAAGAACAATTGAGGTGGTGTCCACATGCACAGCACTATTTCCTGGCTGAGTTTGTGTTCTAAACATTCAATTGATGCGGTTATAAATATTCACTAAAAAAAAAGCCCAAGGGTGGAACTCAGAAGCATATCAACTATTACTTTCTTCTAGACAATGACTTCTTTAAGTCATCGCCTTTTTTTTTTTTTTTTTTTTGGATAGAATTGTGGGTTCACATGGAGCTGTAAGAAATAAGAGAGGTCTCTACTTGTCACCCAGTTTCACACAATGGCAACTAAAACTGGTACAATGTCACAACCAGGAAATTGGCATCCATGGGCTTATTCCTATCCCACCAGTTTTATATATATTTGTTATATTCATTTGTGTGTGTGTGTGTGTGTGTGTGTGTGTGTGTGTGTGTGTTTATTTTGTCCCAGGCACGTTGATCACATGTGTAGATTAGCTTGATTACCCTCAGTCAAGATACAGGACATTTCTTTCCTGTCCCATTTTTCGTACTCACATCTACTTCTCCACCATCCTCACTTCTTTTAATTCTCGAAAACCACGAATCTATTTTTCTTTTCTATAATTTTGTCATTTCAAAAATGTTATATAAATGAAATCAAATAATGTGTAATGTTTTGAGGTGGTCTTTTTCTTTAGTCATTATGTATATCAACAGTTCACTCTTTTTATCATGGAGTTAGGCCAGTGTTCCTCTTACTTAGAAACCCCAAGTATTAGTGGCAGTCCCCTGGGTGGTGCTGGGGGAGGACCTGGAGGCCAGCTTCATTATCCTCTCCTGGTCCCTGGTCACCAGTGCAGCACTCCTAGACACTGCAGGATAAAATCAACTGCTCCAGGCTAAGTAAGGCATATTCTAGCTTGAAATTAAGAAATACAGCGCCTATCATGTTCATGTTCTTTGTTTTGTAAGTTTAGCAACTCTCTTAAAGATGGAAAAGGTTAGTTTGTCCTGACTTTTTCTCAGTCAGTCCATCCCGGATCCTAGTGAGTGTGTTTTGTTTCTTCCTGGGAAAAGAGGACGCAAGTGATCAGGAGAGGGCCCTGGAGTTACTTTGTGGGGCTCGGCAACTTCCTCAGCATGATGCTAATGGATTCTGACTCCAATGATACCACGTGGGGGGTTTTCCCCCTGCATACCACTAAGCAATTCTCCAACACCAGCTCGGTGTCCTATGATTAAACTCAATTCTGACACTCTCTCCAGGGGGTCAGCATCAGATGCCACAGGTTTAGGGCTCTGGCCTAGAACTCTGCACGCCAGTTCAGATGCCATTTGCAAATTCACCTTGTTACCCGTACTTTCCACCCATTGTAAATCAGAACTTCCATGACGCATTCCTTGGGTTTGATTAATTTTCTACAGAGGCTCTCAGAAGTCAGGAAACCAGTTTACTTATTGTATTACAAATTTATCACAAAGGATGCCAAAGGATAAAAACCAACAGCTGGCTGAAAAAAAGACACATAGGGCTAGGTCCCAAACAAAGGGGCTTCTGTCCTCATGGAGTTTGGAGTTCAGCAAGGTGACACACGGGAGCACTCTGGTTTACCCATCTAGAAGCATTCTGAATGCAATTCTTTTGGAATTTTATGGAAGCTTCATTACTTAGGGATGATTGATTAAATCATTGACCTTCGGAGATTGATTCAACAACTTCCAGCCTCTCAAAAGTTTCAACTCCTGATCACAGGGTTGTCTCCCTTGGCAACCAGCCCCATCTCCAGGTGCTTTCCAAAAGTCATCTCATAAACATAACAAAAGACACCTTTATCGCTCTCAATACAAGAAATTCCAAGGGTTTTAGGAACTCTGTGCCAGGACCAGGAGGAGGACTGGGGGTAGAGAAGAAGATCAAATGTATAATTCTTGCTATAAATCACAATATCGCAGATGCATCAAGTAAACCCTGAATCTAATTAGGTTTAGTAATTTGATCTATACAATGGTGGAAATAATTTCTGCTCTATAAGGTTAGGAAGATCAGAAAAAATAACATATGAATGGAGTTGATTCATTGTCTAAAACCTACAATAAAAGTATGAATACCTATATACAGGCAATAGGAACATCTCTTCAGGAATTACTTGGGCCTACATCCCCAACATATCTCTGAACTACAAGCCAAGTTCCCTTTCCCCATCACCACCACCACCACTGGAGGGGGATTTCCTTTCCAAAGGCCCTGGGGCTAGGCCTACTTTCTACCTGCTTGCAAGTATTTCTGTCTCTCTGCTTCCTTACCTTAAAGACTAGCTATGGAATGAAACCTGTACAAACTTGGAGAAATTTCAAGTTTATAGAGTTATAGAAAATTGTCTGTCTTATAGATCCTGCTTTATGGTCCCTGACTTTTTCTGAGGCATCAAAAGCCCCATTAGATGTCATTCTCAGGTCCCCCCCCCCCATAATAGCATTTGCTACGTTAAGTACCCTCCTGTTAAAGAAAACCATAGCCTGACGGTAGTGAAAGCAGTGAAAACAGGTGTTGTGGGGGATCAGCAAATCCAAAATATATATTGTAGGCCTGTGGGCCAATATTTCTCCCTCTCTGGGAAACATCAGTTGTTATCTTTAACGTCTTCAACTGATTGGATGAGGCCTGCATTATTGAGAGTAATCTACTTTACTCAAAACAACTGATTATAAATGTCACTCATATCTAAAATACACCTTCACAGCAACATCTAAACTAGTGTTTCACCAAACTACTCGGCACTACAGCCTACTCAAGTTGGCACATGCAATTAACCTACAACAGTGTATATTCTCAACTGAAGGTATGATTTTAAGCAAAGAACCTGGAGGAAAATGCCAAATAAGCAAGTAAATGGGAAGACAGACCTGTACAACGCTTTAGAGCAATCATATTCTGGAATTTAAAGAAAAATTATTTCCACCAAAGATATGATTATTGCAAGCAAGGATAAATTAAAGAGAATTTAATAGTATTGAATGTGACAAAATAGTTGAGGTCAAGAACATGAGAAAAAAATAGCAGATTTATTAATTTGTAAAATGCTAAGGAACAAAGTGAAAGAGATGATATAAAGTTAGGAAGTAGATGGAAAATAGCTACACAATTAAGAATTACAGTGATGTCCATGGGAAAGATAAATGGGTAGTAACTACAGACTGTAATGTAGCTGAAAGAAAGGGTTTTTCTTGTTTTGTTATTGAGATATAGGATGGGGAATGGTTGTAATTTAGGTTTGAAATAAAAATTCAGGGGCACCTGGGTGGCTCAGTGGGTTAAGCCTCTGCCTTAGGCTCAAGTCATGATCTCGAGGTCCTGGGATTGAGGCCCGCATCCGGCTCTCTGCTCGGCAGGGAGCCTGCTTCCCCCTCTCTCTCTGCCTGCCTCTCTGCCTACTTGTGATCTCCCTCTCTATCAAATAAATAAATAAAATCTTTAAAGAAATAAAAATTCAGAGAAGAGCTAAAAATGTGTGAAAGTAAGACAGAATTACAAACCCCAGGACACCATCCTAATTATAATCCTGTTCCCACAAAACTGGGCATCCGTACTCTTTCCACCACCTCTGAGATGGTGTCCTCCCAAGAAATGAGGATGAGCTTGGTACTTTTCGAGGGCTTCAAGGAAGGTCCTAGATCAGTGTGTCTTGTTATCTGTATGGTATCTAGTTATTTGTCTCCCAACTCTTTACACTCCTCAAACATATTGTGCTCTGACAGTCCTACTGCCCAGTTATAAGATGACTCAAAAATGTCTCCATCTTTCAAGGATACACACTTTGTCATTTTGTGTTCTACTTCCTGATGTAATAGTGATTTCCTCATGATTAGAGCTGATACTATTTTTATATTATTTTCTTGATTAATGCCACTGATACTCAGTCTCCACTTTATGCCATACATCGGGTTTGATGTCAGAGTTTTTGGTTAGCACCAAACAAAACAAAAGAGCAATTTCCCTGCCTTCTTAAAATTTACAAACTAAGTAGGTCAACACAGATTTTTGGGTTCTAAAATAAGGAAATTTTCACCTCTTTTAATATATCTTTGCTTTCTCATCCAAACTGTGATCACACGGTATGCATACTTCTAGACTATATTCCCAATCCCTTTGACCCCCAGTGATAGCAAAACTCCCTAAAATTCCTTCATTTTCGCTCTCTATTCTCCTATCTTGGGATTTTGTTAGTTTTCTTGACAAGATACATTGTTATGGGGCACCTGGGTGGCTCAGTGGGTTAAGCCTCTGCCTTCGGCTCAGGTCATGATCTCAGGGTCCTGGGATAGAGCCCTGCATTGGGCTCTCTGCTCAGCAGGGAGCCTGCTTCCTCCTCTCTCTCTGCCTGCCTCTGCCTACTTGTGATCTCTGTCAAATAAATAAATACAATTTTTAAAAAAAGATACATTTTTACATGCTGTGGCAGTTACTTTTATGTGTCAGCTAAGCTGGGCTATTATGCCCAGTTGTTTAGTCAAACCTGGTCTGGTTGTTGTCATGAAGGTTTTTTTTTAAGGTGTGATTAATATTTAAATCAATAGACCTTGAGTAAAGTAAATTTTTCATAAATATGTTGGAAGGCTTCATCTAATTAATTGAAAGTTTTAAAAGACTGGAGTCTTTGGGAGAGGAAGGAATTCTACCTATCGATTTCCTTAGAACCCAAGATCGTAACAAACTCCTGCCAGGATTTATAGCCTGTGGGCCTGCCCTTTGGATTTTGGACCTCCCAGCTCCTGCAATTTTGTGAGCCAATTCATTCAAGTCTCTCTCTCCTTCCTATATGTGTAGAGGTTGTTTCTCTGGAGAATCCTAATATACATGCTCTTAAACAAAGTACTTTTTCTTTTTCTTTTTTCTTTTTTTTAAATATTTTTATTTATTTATTTGAGAGATAGTGAGGAGAGCATGAGCAAGGAGAAAGTCAGAGGGAGAAGGAGATCTGCCCTGGCGCTGGGAGCCTGATGCGGGCCTTGATCCAGGGACTCATGGATCATGACCTGAGCCCAAGGCAGTTGCCTAACCAACTGAGCCACCCAGGTGCCCAACGTACTTCTTTTTCAATCAAACTCTTTTTCTAGAGGCGACTCCTGGTTCAAACCTTTGTCAGATAGTATTTAATCCCCACTTCCTGGCGAATCTTCCCCTTCCGGAAACCACCACCAGAGTATAATGAGATAGAAGTGGGTGTTATATGCAAACAATGAATCGTGGAACACTACATCAAAAACTAATGATGTGCTGTATGGTGACTAACATAACATAATAATAATAAAAAAAGAAAATATTGTTTACCAGAATTTGAGGGTGAATGGGGATTGGAAACAGTTGGCTTTTTTGTTTGTTTGTTTGTTTGTTTGTTTTTCTGGAAGAAAGTAGAGCAAGTATATGGATTTTACATTCCAGAGATTGTCTGTGGTGGAAGTGGTCAGGAATCTTGAAGTTTAGGAAAGGTGTGCCAGGACTTTGGGTAAACAGTTGTTAACCAAATAAAACTGAAATGGCCTATGTAGACACCAGCAGAAAGCCCCAGAGGGACTTGGACCCACCTGGAACTATGAAACTGGGTGAAACTAGGACATATGGGGAGGGTGGGGTCAGGTGTACCTACATTTATGGGCAGATCAACTCTCAGTGATATTCGGATTTCAGTTCCAATGATCCCTATTCCTGGGATAGGATGACAATGAGGACAAAGTAATAGTTTGTCAAACACATGTTCCTTTTCTTGGTATGAAGAAACAATTTCCCTTACACCCAATCAGCATGGTGCCGATGAAGATCTTCACTGCATCTGTATTAGCAGAGCCCTTCCCAAATACACTGCCGAGGCTGCTGAGGGCAAAGTACAAAATGGCAATATGGGTGCTTCCCAGTTACAGGCTCCCAAAGTATTACTGCCATAGTGTGCAGATTCTAGTGTCTCTCTCGTGGAGCCAAGCTACGATGGAAGAAAGAAGGTGAAATTAAGCTCCAGAAGTACATTGCCAGAATTAACACCTGAGGGTAATGATGGAATTCAAGGATGCACAAATTTGTTTAGGAGGAAGAAGAAAGTTAAAGGGAAGTTAAAGACAAAAATCAGATTCCATTGCTATAAAAGCAAAAACATCCTTTTTATGCAACTATTCTATATAATCCACACAGAATAGAAATGTGTATTCAAGAGTAGATTGGTGGTCAAAACTATACAGGTTGCTCTAATGCAAGAAAAGACCTGCAAAGATTGAACTGGGATTGCTACTCTCAGTAACAGTGTTGCCTAGTTCATCAGTGGTTAAGCTCATTTCTCAATTGTTTCTTTAAGAAAAAAGGGGTTTGATTAAGCATTTTTAAATCCTCCATGATGATAAATACCAACAATCAGAAGAATCTAGACATCAGACAGATGAGACAGGCTTTATTTCTATTCTCCAACCTTTCCCTATTTTATGAATTTGGGCTGAGATCTAATTGCTTTATCTGACTTAGCTAATGCTACCTTCCTCAGGAAGCTTTCTACACAATTTTATTCCATCATTAAGGAGAGAAATTGCACAATTGGGAGATGCCTATAATAGTAAAATTAGATGCCCTCCCCCAAAACCCTTTTATGATACTTGGATGTACATGTGTTAAGATTTTTCTAATTAAGTATTTTAAATATATGCAAAAAAAAAAAGCATGGAAAAGAAAGAAAGAAAAAAGGTCGTTGCAGAACGTATGTATTCTTTTCTAATTTCTAATTATCAAGGGTATTCTAAAAAAAAAAAAAAATTAGCACAATAAAAGTTAATCTCTTCTCTGGAATCCATATAAAACACCTAAGAATGGACAGTACACACACACACACACACACACACACAAAAGACCATTTTTTTTGGCCCCAATATCCAATTCAATAAATCTAGGAAAATTCCAAATTTCTTGCCATTCAATTGTAATTATCTTCAAGTAGAGAAAATTTTGGATCAAATTTGGAGAGGTTGTCCAGAGGTGATCCAAGCTTAACTATGAAAGACTAGAAGAAACGTAATGAATTGGACATTTTAAATATACCTTTTTAGCATCTGAACCCCCCTCATACATGAGGATATTCTCCACCTTATGCATCTCAGTGGAAGTCAAAGATTGATTTTCACTGTAGAAGCCAAATACAGAGCAAAATCAAAAGAAAAAAAGAGGCACTTACTTCTGCATACACACATACATCCTTATTCCTTGCAATTAAACATGATCAATTAAACAAATCTGGCTCAGATTTGGCATGGGACCTAGGGATTCACAGATACCCCACTCTGACAATGGTGACAATGAAGCAACCACTCCCAGGTTCCAGAGATCACTGTGGCCATGTTGCCAATGGTAGAATTAAGTGACCAGTGATCAGGGCCAAGGCCATGGTTGGGAACAACATAAACTATAGTACCTGGGATTTCGGCAGAGGTGGTCATGATGTCCTCACTGAATTTGTTCTGTGGCACCTGCCTGCTCTCTCTGGTCCCTGCCTATTTTCTCAGTCTGTTCACCATGGTCTTTTCCAACAATTCTGTGAACTAATAGATATCCTTTAAAAAAAAATTGCTCTTCTGCCTTAATTAGCTAGTAACTTGACATAACACCATTAACGGTGGCAAAAGCAAAAGATTTCCATTATAACCTCAATTGCTTGATGTCATTATTAAACTACTATTGGTCAATACATCAAAGAAAAGAAAAGAAAAGAAAAGAAAAGAAAAAAGGAAAGAAACGAGTATTACTAGAAAGCTTGAAAGGCAGATGGTTGCCAGGAGCTCGAGGGCAGAGATAATGGGGTGTTGTGGTTTAATGGGTGTAGAGTTTCAATTTTGCAAGATGGGAAATATTCTGAAGATTGGTTGTACAACAGTGTGAAGGTACTTAATACTACTGACCTGTATACTTATAAATGGTTAAGACGGCAAATTTTGTGTTATATGTATTTTACCACAATCTAAAAAAAAAATAATTTAAGGGGGGAAAAAAGTTTGTTAGATCAAATTATCATTATTTGCAGAATATACATATTTTTTCTCAAGGCAATGGAGGTCAACTTAAAATATAAATAACAAATTACATATGATAAGCAGTAAAAGATCTAATATCAAAGGATAGTGACTCATTGTGAAAATAATGATTGGTTAGATATTATAATGGGAAAAATTCATTTACAGTAATCCCCCAAAGTTTAAATACTTATTAAACATGGTGAACTTGGGGCGCCTGGGTGGCTCAGTGGGTTGAGGCCTCTGCCTTCAGCTCAGGTCATGATCCCAGGGTCCTGGGATCGAGCCCCATGTCGGGCTCTCTGCTCGGCAGGGGGCCTACCTCCCCCACTCTCTCTGCCTGCGTCTCTGCCTACTTGTGATCTCTTTCTCTGTCAAGTAAATAAATAAAATCTTTAAAAAAAAAAACATGGTGAACTTATAAAGTAAAAACATAAGTAAAGCAAAAGAAAGACTTCATTCTCTATGGTAAAGATAACAATCTTTAAATTATTCTGTGAATTCAGAACAATTGCAGAAAAACTACCAATAGATATATTTCTTTTTGGAATTAAAAAAATACCAAAATTTATTTGAAAAATAAATATGCAGGATAAATACAAAAAAAATTAAAAGAAGAATAATGAGGCATGAGTAGACAATAAACTCTATTTCAAAGCTATGATAATTAAAATGGGTTAGCACTAGTATAGATCTAATCCAGCTGACAATGAAAAAAAAAGACCAGAAAAAAAAAATGTAGGATTTTAATATGTGGTAAAGATAGCACTTCAAATAAATGGGTAGAGAACATATAATTACATAGAATCTGTTGGGACACATGACTAACCCTTCAGTCATTTTTCAATGGATCAAATATTTACCTGTAAAATACGAAGCCATAAAAATTACTAGAGGAACATAAGTATTAGATTCAAAAAAAAAAAAAAACAGAAAGGAAAACATTTGTAAATTTGATTACTATAAATAACAAAATTAAACTAACTTAGAATAACATCAATAAGATAAACAACAAATCCTCATGGTGAACTGACAACCTATAAACCATTATCTGGGGCACACTTCGGGCAGAGAGAGAGAGAGAGAAGGAGGGAGAGAGAGAGAGAGGGGAAAGGGGAGGGAGAAGGAGGGAGAGGTAGGGACAAAGGAAAGGACAGAGGGAAGGACAGAGAAGAGAGAGGGACCAAGAGAAAGCTGGTTGAAACTCTTTGCTATTTGTTTACTGTTCCAGTTCTTGCTTCCTCTTTTGATTAGCATCGCTGCAGGAAGACTTCCTCACCCTGCAGTGACTATGCTCCCCATAGCAGATTTTGCAGTCTTCCCAGGGCTCACACACACACATCATTGTTCCCCCTGAGATGCCATAGGCTGCCAAAAGATGCTCCTTGCTCAGCGGGCTGAGTTTCAGCTCTCTCTCTGCGGGTGGGGGTGGGGGGAGAGCCCTCACCAAGCTTCTAAATTCAATAACTGCAAATGCTCCTCTTTGTACTCCCAGCCCTAAGGATGACAGTTTCTTCCTACAGTTGCTGTCTCTGAAACACCTAACTTTTTACCTTTCCAGTTCTTCAATACATACCTAATGAACAATTTATTTTTATTTTTATTTTTTTTAAGGTTTTATTTACTTGAGAGAGAGAGGAGTAAGAGCAGGGTGAAGGGCAGAGGGAGAGGCAGATTCCCCACTGAGCAGGGAGCTGAAGGCAGGGCTCCACCCCAGGAGTCCAGGCGTAATGGAGCCTAAGGCAGACAATTAACTGACTGAGCCATCCAGGCACCGCCGCTCCCCACCCCCCCCATGAAGAGTTCTTTATGTTCACTTAAAAACACAAACACAAACACTGAGGGTTGCCAGGGGAGGGGGTCTGGAGAGGGTGGTGGGGTTATGGACATTGGGGAGGGTATGTGCTATGGTGAGTGCTGTGAAGTGTGTAAACCTGGCGATTCACACACCTGTACCCCTGGGGCTAATAATACACTATATGCTAATTTTAAAAAAAGATGCAAAAAAAGAAAAATAAATAAATACTATAAATAAAACTCCAGGTTATATGGCAAAAACAAACAAATAAAAACACACACACACACTTTGTTGAGATATGACTGACATAGCTCAACATAAGAGCTGCACATATTTAAGGCATGCAACTTGATAAGCTGAGTGATAAGTATACAGCAAAGCCATACGCTTATCTATTTCCTCCCAAAGTTTCCTCCCACCCTTTTTAAAATTAAATTATTTTATTTTTTAAATAAGAACTACCCTCTTAGCAAAATTTTAAGTACACCAATAGTATCATTAACTGTAGACACTACATGATCTCATACATGAGATCTCTAGGATTTATTCATGTTGCATAACTGAAAATTTGGCTAACACCTCTCCATTTCCCCCTCCCTCCAGGTCCTGTTGACCACCCTTCTACTGTGTGACTCAATGAGTTTGATTATTTTAGATTCCTCATATAGTGGGATCATACAGAGTTTGCTCTTCTGTGTCTGGTTTATCTCATTTACCATAATGATGAGTTTTTAGAATATGGATGAGGTAGTGGGGTGGAGTCCAGAGCCAATGGCCAAGAAAGAATTCTTGAGACATCTTTGGTGCAAAATGGTGTTTTTTTTTTTTTTTTCCATTTTATTTTATTTCTTTTCAGTGTTCCAGCATTCATTGTTTATGTACCACACCCAGTGCTCTATGCATCACATGCCCTCCTTAATACCCACCACTAGGCTCACCCAACCCCCCACCCTTCCTTCCCTCCCAAACCCTCAGTTTCTTTCTCAGAGTCCACAGTCTCTCATGGTTTATTAAAGCACAGGGACAGGACTGGTGGTCAGAAAGAGCTGCTGCCCTGGGCTTGTGAGGGGTGGCAGGTTAAGTACCTCACCTGGGGTTGGGGAAGGTTTCAATAGAACTTTCATATGCTACAGAGGACCTATAAGATACCAGATACCAGAAGTCTTGCCTTTGTCAAGGGTTTTCCCTCTAGCAAGGTTAACATTAAGATAGTTGGGAGATTCCTAAAGAATGTCACTTATGTTCCACCCAGAAGTGGGGGTGGGGGAAGGTTGCAGGGTGTCAGCTTTTGCTTTGTGCTCAGGCAGCCATCTGTTCCCTCATCAATGATGTCCTAAACTTTCATCCATTTGTCACAAATGGTAGGACTTCCTTTTTTTCTAAGGTGGAATAGTATGCCATTGGATGTAAATACCACAGTTTCTTTATCCATTTAACCACTGAAGAACATTTAGGTTGTTTTTATATCTTGGTTATTGTGAATGACGTTGCAATGAACATGGGGGTGTGGAAAACTCTTCAAAGTCCTGAGTTTAGTTCTTTGAGATATCTATCCAGAAATGAGGTTGCTCAATCATATGTTGGTTCTATGTTAAATTTTTTTTTTGAGGAAACTCCATACTATTTTCTATATTGGTAGCTCCAATTTATATTTCCACCAACAATGCACAAGGGTTTCTTTCTCTCCACATCCTTATCTACTATGTTATTATTATTTTTTTAAATTTTCTTGATAATAGCTACTCTAATACATGTGGGGTGAAATCTCATGGCGATTTTTTTGAGTTGCATTTCCCTTATTATTAGTGGTGAACATATTTTCATGTACCTGTTGGCAAGTTGTATATCTTCTTCGGAAAAATGACTAATCAGGTTCTTTGCCCATTTTTTAATTGGGTTATTGGTTTCTCTGCTATTGAGTTGTTTGAATTTCTTGTATATTTTGGATATTAACCACTTATCTATCATGTATATGGTTTGTAGATCTTTTCTCCCATCTCATAGGTTGCCTTTTTATTGACAGTTCCCTTTGCTGTAAGGTGCGTTTAGTTTGATGAAATCCCTCTTCATTTGTCTCTGTTGGCATGATATTCAAAAAATTATTGCCAAGCTTAATGTCAAGGGGATTTAACTAGGAATTTTCTAGGAATTTTACAGTTTCAGGTATTAGATTTAAATCTTTAATCTGTTTTGAGCTTATTTTTGTGT
Source organism: Martes martes (assembly GCF_963455335.1). NCBI lineage: Eukaryota > Metazoa > Chordata > Mammalia > Carnivora > Mustelidae > Martes > Martes martes. The sequence goes on from NC_137888.1 coordinate 16,426,706, forward strand.
ATAGTGGAAGGGTCTAATTTTAGTTTTGTGCATGTAGATATTTAATTTTTTCCAACACCATTTATTGAAGAGACTATCCTTTCCTCATCATGTATTCTTGGAACACTGTTGAGGATCGGCTGACGGTATGCATGTGAGATTATTTCTGGGCTATCTATTCTGTTTCACTGGTCTAGATGTCCGTTTTTATGGCAGTATGTACCGTTTTGGTTAATGGATCTTTGTAATAGATGTTAAAATCAGAAAGTAATTAATTATGCTCTAGATAATCAATTATGCTCCAGCTTTGTTTTGCTTGAGGTTGCTTTGGCTATTCAGGGCATTTTGTGGTTCTACATGAATTTTAGAATGTTATTTCCATTTCTGTAAAAAATGTCATTGGGATTTGGTAGTGATTATATTGAATTTATAGATCACTTCAGATAGTAGTAACTTGATTCTTCCTGTTTTTTTTTGTTTGTTTGTTTGTTTGTTTGTTTTTGCCTTGCACTGATGCCTATGCATTCAGTGAATACGTCACCTCTACTAATCTTTAGGGACTGGCTTTGAGAGGGACATACCTTCACTAGTCAGTCTACCTGAATGTTCTTGGGGTATCTCAAATCTTTTCTGCTGATGTACCTACTCTACCACTCTTGCTCTTTCCTGCCAAGGAAGTCTTAGAATTGTGTGCCTTCTTTCAGTCCCAGAGAACTGCGCCAAGTGCTGAGAGCTGCCCATTGCTTTTCCCTAGGAAAGTGCCCTGAAATGCCAGGGAACTGAGTGCAAGTTGCACTGCTCTCCATTTTCCCCCAAAGAGATGTCAGTATTGTGCACCCTCTCCTCACTCTGCAAAGTCATGCCAACGCTAAGAGTCATCTGGCCCTTTCCCCTAGGGCAGTGCACTTTGATCCTAAGATGATGGACACCTGCCCCACTTATCTCCTTTCTTCCTGAAACTGCAGTCTCAGGGTGACACACCTTCTCCCAGTCCTGCAGGACTGACTGGTTGCTGAGATGGGTGTGCCATCTGCAGAGGTGTGTGAGATGCTGCCGGGGCTCTGGGGGAATCAGGGGCCAGCAGGGAAGCGCTAGGGCCGGCTGCCAGGGTCCTAGCTGGGCTGGCGGACTGACGAGGTGCATGGGTCAGTTGATATTCGCGCTCCCGTTAATGTGAGCCCACACCCTTTTCCTTGCTCTCAACTGTCCCCAGATGATCCGAACTATGTCGGTTTCCTCAGCATTCTGCGTTAAGAGACAAGAAGTGGGTCTCTTAAGCAGCGGCTTTTGTTCCTAGAGACACCAGAATCTCCATTACACTGCCTATTCAGCTCAGCCTAGTGCACCCCTGACTTCATACTCATTCCTTTAAGTTATTATACTGAAAGCTGCATTTTTAAATAATCATATAAAAACATTCCTTTTGAAATATTTATACCCCTCAATGTGAAGGACAAAGGAATCTATTTAATAACAAGTTGGCTGTTAGTTCTACCATAAAAAAAATGGAAGAGTGTAATTAATATTCAAATCCAATTAATATTCAATATACATGTACAAATCTCAGACATGTCTTGTTAAGACAAAGGAATCTTCCCTAGTCTTTCTTGGATTATTTTCATTTTTATTGTTTAGTTCTGCACATATGAACTGAGAAGGATGCACTAGTATAAAACAGATTGGTGATATATTTAATTCATTTTTCTTTTTTAAATTTTGCTTATTTATTTGGCAGAGGGAGACAGAGAGAGCACAAGCAGGGGGAGCAGCAAGCAGAGGGAGAAGCAGGCTCCTGGTTGAGCAGGAAGCCCGACATGGGGCTCCATCCCAGGACCCCAAAATCATGACCTGAACCGAAGGCAGACACTTAACTGAATGAACCACCCAGGCACACCTATAGTTCACTTCTGGTTGGTTGGACTACCTATTTGTACAGCTTACTTATACCTCCTCTGTCTCTGCTTCTGCTGATCCTGTAAGCATTACTTTCATCTTCTGATGAATTGTCACTGGATCTATCCGATGTTATGAGGCAGTTGCTCTGATAGAACACACCTTGTGTTGAGCAGCGTTCCTAGCATGGCCACTAGTTGTCCATGGCCATTGGGTCTCCACAGGTCTCAGGGGCACATCAAAAGCTATGTTTCAAATGGTATATAGTTTTCTACTTCATATGAAATTCCTATAGAATGCTAGGATGGTCTATATTTTTATTTTCTTATTGAAACTAGACCTTACCACATATCCTTCTTCACCATAGGTACCTCTAGAATAATAGAAACTGTCGGGCCATATAAGTGTTTGGCAGGGCTGTTTGTCCACCACCCACTGAAGGATCTTGTCTCTTCTGGTCCACTCAAAGCTGTCCGCCTTCCGTAAAAGGTTTAGAGTAGTATTCTTAAGTGTAGCATATGGCATCTCCCAAACCAAAGGTGCCTAGAAAGATTTATGTTTCTTTTTTAGTGCTGAGAGTTGCCCAGACACAATGATTTTCTCTTTTCTGTGGAAGACATATCTTGGCATACCCAAGATCTCTGGACCCTAAAAATTTCACTGATACAACGGGCTCCTGGAAGGAATGCCTATGTCCTAAATGCAGGATCTGAATGACACATTAGAGCATCCCCTTGTCATACGGCTTCTAGTGTTGAATTACAGATTTTGTGTGTATCTTATGACCTCTACTAGATTAAAGAGAGATTCATTTCTCATTTACCAGAGTATTTACCAAAGCATTTAGAATACATTTTCTTGCACAATGAGATGCTCAGTGAAATAATGGATGCACTGAATTCATGTTAAACATCAGTCCAGCCAAACATTTACTTTATTATTTTTTTTAAAAAATATTTTCTTTATTTATTTGAGAGAGAGAGAGGGGGTGAGAGAGAGCATGAGAGAGGAGAAGGTCAGAAGGAGAGGCAGACTCCCAGTGGAGCAGGATTCAATCCTGGGACTCCAGGGTCATGACCTGAGCCAAAGACAGTCGCTTAACCAACTGAGCCACCCAGGCACCCAGTCCAGCCAAATATTTAAATATATAATCATGAGTTGCTCTGTTGTTAGTATATATAAAATGAGAGACTGAGCAGTAAAAAGTTACCATAATCAGACAATATATTAAGTAAATGCACAATAATGCTGTAGAAGTTGAGACAAAGTTAATTTAACTTTGGTTTCAGTGAGTATACTTGTCTAACTATTATCTTTAAGTATTTTTTTAATTTCAGAATTTATTTGGATTTCCAGAAAAGTTGTGAAAGAGTACAGATAGTTCCGATAGACCCCACACCCAGTTTCCCCTTTTATTATCATATTCCAGTAGTAGAATATATTTCTCATTATAAATGAGGCAATGATGATACATTGTTATGAACTATAATTCATATTTGATTCTGATTGATTATTCTTTACCTAAGTAATTTTTTTATGTGCCAGAACCCCATCCAAGATACCACATTATATTTAGTCATGTCTCCGTAGATTCCTCTTGGCTGTGACAGTTCCTCAGATTTTCCTTGATTTTGATGACCTTAACAGTTTTGGTGAGCAATAGTCAAGAATTTTGTAGAACGTCCTGTGAATAAGTTTTTGATGTGCTGAAGTGTAAAAATGGATGACCCAAGTTTTGGTTTCCCATTCAACTCTTGCATCAGTTTTCATGCTCTTGGAGTGGGGTTTTCCTGTTTGATTCTGACTGTGTTAACATTTCTGGAAGTGGTCACAGTGGATAATGAAATAAAAGCAAACCAGCTGTGATACCAACTTTTGCAAAGAGAGTGTTATAGAGGAATGAAGTGCTGTGTTCTCTGCCACAGTTGATCAATAAATGTCAGTTGATTAAATAAATAAGCATCCCTTTCCTGCCTTCTTAATTTTAAAGCCAAAAAGTTATTCAGATTCTTATTTAAAAGATCCCCCCTCTTTGGTGACAGTTACAAAGTGGAAACATTTTGCAATCCTTGCACAACTAGTCTTGCTTGTAAATCCTCTTCTGTACAAAACGATTACTTAATATAATAATGTTTTTGCAAAAAAGACCTCAATCTCTGTCTTCCATTTACCAAACACCTTCTGACAATATGTTTATTAGCAGATAACTCCTAGCCATTGTTAAAATACAATTTTTAAAGTTATTATCTTCTTTATATGTAATTTTTAAATATTCTAGTTTTAGCCAAATAAAGAGCAATACGTTTTATAAAATGTTAGCTATTTATTGTCATAAGAAATTTCAGGTGAAGGTTAGTACTGGAAGCCTACTACTCACATGCTTCTCTCTCTAGGGTATAAAACAATGGTGTTTATAGGCAAAGAACTAGTGCCAAATGGGTGCCATTTTGTAAGATTTATTCACAGTGTCCATAGCCTGTCATGTGGGTCTTTCTGGCAACAGCTAGGTGGGAGAAAGTGATGGATCTTTATGCAGTACACCCAGCATTGAATTTAAGCTGGCCCAGAGCCCTGGGATTTATCCACGCAAGCATGGTGGAAAAGCTGGAGATGGCGACCCTAGTGAAACACACCCCACTTATTATCTTAACTATGATCATCAGGTAATGTGACCCCATACAAGAGCTAGCACACACATTGTAGTCCATTATTAATACTATCCCCTGGGGTTGTATAGTACTCAGTCTGCAAGGCCATATACAGAGGCTGAAACTATATACTGGTTACCTAAGAATAACCAGGAGGCCGACCCAAGAACATAAGTTTATGTAAAGAAATTTATTTTATAAAAGTTGAATATTCAGTAGTGTTATTAATGCCCACACATTTGTGCCAATAAATTAAAAATTTTAGATGAAATAGGCAGATTCCTAGAAAACACAATAAATTTATCAAAGGTAAGATAAGAATGAATAAAAATATGATTATTTCTAGATCTGTTAAGGAAATTGAGTCCATAGTTTAAAACCTTTGTCCCAAGAGAATCCTATGTGCAGATGGCTATGTAAGTACATTCTTTTAAGTACTTAAGGAAAAATACAGCACCAATCCACACAGATTAAAAGTTTCTAAAGAAGAGAAAAAATATATACATCTCAATTTGTTTTATGAGGTTTTGTGCTTCGCCAAACCAGATAAGAGCATTATAGGAAAGGAAATTTATAAGCCAACCTCTTTTATGAACATGTATAAAAATAGCCTAAACAAAAGATAGGCAAATATAAAACAAATACAGTAATATAAAAGGAGCAACAGCTTTCATTATTAAGTAGAGTTTGTTCAAAGAATGCAAGGTTGGTTTAGCATTTGAGAATCAATGAAATTCAATGCATTAACAGAATGAGACAAGAATCATTTGATAAAATCACAGTTGATAAAATTTTACTCTCAGGTATTGTAAACTTATGTAATAAAATTGGAATAGAAGAAAAAATTTTAATCTGACATATATATTTAAAAATGAACCACATCTTCTTTATCAATTCTTCTGTTGATGGACATCTAGGTTCTTTCCATAGTTTGGCTATTGTGGAAATTGCTGCTATAAACAATTGGGTGATCTCTCTAATATGAGGAATTTGAGAGGCAGGCTGGAGGGTCATAGCGGGTAAGGGATGGAAAAAAAATGAAACAAGATGGGACCAGGGAGGAGAAAAACCATGAGAGATTCTTAACCACAGGAAACAAATGAAGATTGCTGAGGGTGGGGATCAGGGAAAAGGGTGGCTTTGTTATGGACATTAGGGAGGGTATGTGCTATGGTGAGTGCTGTGAATTGTGTAAGACTGATGATTCACCCAGACCTGTACCCCTGAAGCAAATAATACATTATATGTTAATAAAAATAAATAAATAAATAAATAATACATAATAAATAAAAACTAGCACAAGTATCATGCTTACTACGAAAATATTGAACTCTTTATCTAATTAGAAACGAGACAAGGACACCTTCTATCCATTTGTTTTCAACATTCTTTGGAACCTCTCTTTGGGAACAGGAAGAAAGTAAATTAAAGTTATAAAGGTGGTAAAGCAGAAACAAAGTTGTCAGTTTTTTTTTTTTTTAAGTTAGTTTATTTATTTATTTATTTATCTGACAAAGACAGAGAGAGAGAGAGTGAGAGGGCACAAGTAGGGGGAGAGGGAGAAGCAGGCTCCCCGCTGAGCAGGTAGCCCAGTGCGATGCTCTGAGGGGTTCCATCCCAGGACCCTGGGATCATGACCTGAGCTGAAGACAGACACTTAACCAACTCAGCCACCCAGGCACCCCTCAACTTTAAATTTTATAGGTTACTTTGGCTTTACCTAGAAAATCCAAAGAACCTATTGATTAATTAGAATTAGTAAGTTTAGCGATCTTCTGAATAGGTTAATAAGGAAGCATCAATTGCATGACTACATGAAACTACAGTTGCATCAAGTAATCAAACTCTTACTCCCTACAGTAAGAAGGACGAGTTTCACACATATAATGTGAGCAAAAATTTCCAGAGAGAAAACACTTCAAACTGTGTAATTTCATTTGCAAAATTTTAAAAACAAACCAACCAACCCTGTAAAACCAATGCATGTCATTACAAGTCAGGACAGTGGTTACATCTGGGCAAGCAAGGAGGGGATACTTCTGCGAATAGAGGAGGATTTGGTGATGCTAGTCACACTGGTTCTGGGTGATTGATTGAGACACTTTCGTGTTTACTTGGAAGATCTTCCCAGTTGATCATTTATGATCTAGGCAGTTTCCTGTGTTTGTATTAAACTTCAGATGAAAATGTTCCTGAAGAAATTTAGGTGCATGCACACACCATCTCAGCCCTTTTATTTCTGTTTTTAACTCTTAACTTTTCCCTGTACTTATGCCCAAGGCCAACACTTTCTTATCTTAGTATATTAGCTAACACAATCCTGATTAGCCACATCAGATCACTTGGCTCCATTGTTCAATCTACTGGTTTCCTGTGCCACTTAAAAACAAAATTTCTTATTATTAGTCAAAAGATCCTCCATGATCAGCCCATGTTTTCTGCCCTCATCTCTTCTGAAACTTGTCTTGTACCTGTGTCTTAAACCCTTTTACTGTACTTTACCATGGAGCCTCTTTTCCCCAGATAGCCAAGGCATCCCTCCCTCCTCTATTTCAATTCTTTATTTAATTTTAATTTTCAATGAGTCCTCACTAAAGTTCAGCACTGCACTGTGAGTACCACGTACATTCCCCAAATTTCCTAATATCCTTTTCTGGTTCTATTTAGCTTTTAGCACTTACCTTTGGTATCCAAAACTTACAATGTTTGTTTTCATTCCATCCCTTAAGAATATAGGCTCCAAAAAAACAGGTATTTTTTTCTTTTGTGTTTTTGTCTATATCTATTATGTTCCATATATAGAAATGCTTAAAAAAGCATTAGTTGGTATACATAAACATGAATCATAGAACACTACATCAAAAACTAATGATGTATTGTATGGTGACTAACATGACACAATAAAAAAAATAAAAAAATAAATAAAGCATTAGTTGAATAAAAGAAGGAACAGGGCAAAGATGATAATAAAGTTAAGAGTGTTTTTAGATGGGTACTTCCACATACTTAGTTGAGACACCGGAAATGCTGCCTCAGGTGAGAAGCATTCTAGAAACACAAGCAGTAGTAAAGCCTTAGCTAAAGCATTTGTACAGGTTTGTTTTTTGTTTTGTTTTGTTTTGTTTTGTTTTTTTAAGATTTTATTTATTTATTTGGAAGGGAGAAAGAGATCACAAGTAGGCAGAAAGGCTGGTAGGGAGAGAGAGGGAAGCAGGCTCCCTGCCGAGCAGAGAGCCTGATATGGGGCTTGGTCCCAGGATCCTGAGATCATGACCTGAGCTGAAGGCAGAGGCTTAACCCACTGAGCCACCCAGGCGCACCATTTGTATAGTTTTTACTGTTAAAGAACTAAGCAAGCAAATGGTTTGTCCATTCCTCGTAGCTACATTAGCTAGAAAGGTGTCTTCTGAAAAGAAATTTGATGACTTAATTTCACTTTTTAATAATAAAAATGGGGATAATATACAAATTCCTGTTAATCTGGGATTCTAATCTGCTGAATTTGTTTTGAACTTTAAATTAAAATACTCACCAAAAAAAAAAAAAAAAAAAAAAAAAAAAAAGCAAAATTACCCTACCTTAGAATTCTGTTCTTGGAGCTAAATACTCTTTTCACACATACGAGAAAAATCCCAAAGTAATTGAATTACTAGAGGGATATTTAGTATTAAAATGATATTTTTCCAGACTCCAAAATGCCATTTTAACAAGAACGGATAATTTAGCTTGAAAAGTTATTTGCTAAGCAAAATCTTTCAAGAGTGGCAATTTGGATAGGACTGAAGCAGAATTAAGTCACAACAGGAGTGGGGGGAAATAAGCCAAATAATATGAGATTTCCTGGAATTTGGTTAGGGAGTAGCTGAGAACCTTGTCTGATTCATTTCCAGTTATAAAAAGGATTTTTGCATTGCCCTTTCATGGGACTTAAGTTCAAAGAGTTTATTAGGAACTGTCACTAGGAAGGTGTGGGAGAGACCCTCATTCACACCATAGTTTTCAAGAGCATGAACCCTTCACCATTTCTTAACAATTAATTAGATTGTTGGAGCAGGAACTTGGCCTCTGTATAAATATTTTAAATATAAAGCATTCTTTAGAGCAGCAATTTTTGATTCAAGATGCCAAGAGGCACACTTAGGGAGTTTAAAAAAAAAATAGCTGATGCCCAGTTTTTTACCTCTGTATTCTAATTTTATATTTTCTGGAAGTGACATCCAGTTATTAGAATTGTTCTAAGTTCTTCCAAAACTTTGAAACTAAAAAGTGATTTTTATCTATTTATTTCAGAATTTTAAGTTGTTTGTAGTTTAAGGAAGAACTAGGGATTGAGATCTACTACTTTTATTGCATTCGTAATTTCATTTCTGAATAAAATACTTGGAACTCTGATGTTAAAGCCAATTGTGGTTAATGCACCTGTATGTGTCAAGGGAAAAATTGATAATAAATCTGTTACATTTTAACATAAAATTCAAAAGAATCTAATGTTTTCTCAAACATGTTAGTAATTTTAATACTTGAATACAGATAGTTTCTGTTCATGGGCTCTTTTCATGAGATTGTTTTCTGAAATAGTAGATAAGAACTTACCGAAAGCAAACACGAAGATGATTTGCTTTTGTAACAATTTAAACATTTCCCCTGCTCATCTATCATTATTCACTCTTACTTAGCAATGGAATCATTTTATTTACCAGAAACATTACTCGAGGCTTTTCATAAAATTATCATAATTGATTAGGACTAGAATTTAATAAAAAACAACTTGTGTAAGTGGCACAAAAGAGTCCAGTAGGAACCCTGTTTTCATTAGAAATGGAGGATGTAATTAAAGACTTATGTGAGGAAATAAGTCATTTGTAGTGGTATCAGTTACAACGACTTGAGTACCCATGGCTCTGCACTCTTGAATCATTCCTGGTAAAACGGTTTCATCCTTGTTATTAATTTTCTCGTCATGAACACATTACTCAGGCAAATCTTTCCCTTTAGCCAATGGAAAAACTCTTTAAATAAGAGTCTTAACACCTTTCCATGACATAAGACTCTCTTTTGGAAACTTTATATTTTAGATCCCTTTCATGTCAAAACTTCCAAATGCCAGCTCGTAGGCCATACAGTTAATTAAGGTTCTGAACATGATTTATTTTTCTATTCTTTGGCACACATACTTATTCCTCACTTTATGGAATGCTTTTTTGGGTCGTGAATCTTGTTTCTATCTCTACCTTGTCTTTGGACATATAATTACTTTCCAAATCCCATTTGAGGATGGACTGAAGTCACTGTTTTTCTTTTTTTTTTTTTAAAGATTTTATTTATCTATTTAGCAGAGAGAGAAATCACAAGTAGACAGAGAGGCAGGCAGAGAGAGGGAGAAGCAGGCTCCCCACTGAGCAGAGAGCCCAACGCGGGGCTTGATCCCAGGACCCCGAGATCAGGACCCGAGCCGAAGGCAGAGGCTTAATCCACTGAGCCAACCAGGCGCCCCAGAAGTCACTGTTTTTCTATCTGTGAAGGAAAGGTTGGTATGTGGAGTAAAATATCATTACTTAATTTGGAATTTGGCCAGACATCTGGAACTTGTGACCTTGTTTCGATGAAGTGTTCAGGGATTTTTTTTTTTCCCCAATCACAAATAGAAATGTCTTATATAACTCATAAAGTGCTCTCATACTAGAGAACTAGCTTAGTGAAAATTTGAATGGGAAAGTTCCAGAGGCAAGGTTATACATATACCATTCTCTAGAGGAGTAAACTTTCCTGTTTGAGTTAAGTGTGATAATTCACTATAGTTTATGGCATAATTGCTCCAGATTATATATCCCAGGTGCCTGGAGGCAATTGACGATTCTAGAAGAGTAGGTTTCTTTCTTTCTTTCTTTCTTTTTTTCTTTCTTTCTTTCTTTCTTTTTTAAACATACATTTGTTGGGACATACAGAATTAAAACAATTCAATTTATAACCAAAACTCATAAAGATATGACTGAGAGGAAATTCTGTATTTTAGTAGAATTAAAGCAACATATTTGTGCTACTGTATATATTTCACTATCTAATTTTCTTTCCAACTTTAATTCCCTGGAGATTAGGTCAATACAATATATAATTATAATAATAATGAACACTGGTTTTGCTAAGCACTATGAAAAGTATTCTGCGTATATGATCTCATTCATTCTGTGAAATAGCTCTATAAGTATTTATCTGCATTTAAACATGATAAAAAATTCTGCAAAAAGATAAAGCAACTGGTCCAATGTTACACAAGTAAATGTGGGAGATCTGGATTGATGAGTATGACTTATCTGACTCCAAAGTCCATGCACATTACACAATGTGGTTTTACCCACTATAAATTATATTCTGTATCTCCCATTGCCAAGGGGACGAAACACTGAGTGCAAAAACTTCTCTAATCCTAGGAGCATGGTATTACCTAGTTAAAACCTGTTTATAGAACATGTAATACATTCCACAGTAGAGAATCCATTTATTGGCATATCATATATATTCAATATTTGATTGGTTAAACAATAAATTAACAGTGAAATAAAGTCTGTCAATATACTTGATTATGGTCACCTTCATAGTAACCAGAGACAGGACTAGAATCCTGAATCGTGACTTTTAGTCCAGGACCGTATTAGTTTGGATAAGTTTAGCTTGTTACAAAAGACTGTCAATTACTAGCTGAAAAAAGTTATCCTTGTGGTTTTCTGTCATGTGAATATCCAGATAGATATTTCAGAGCATTCTGGTATCAGTGATTAGGCTCTTCTATCACCTCCGCTGTTCTCTTCTTTGGAAAAGTCAGAGGAGATGCACGTACCATCTGCTGATTCAGCACTGCAGACTACGGGATGGGAAAGAGGGAAAGTGAGGGCACCTGCTTTTGCCTATTAAGAACATGACCCAAAATTGGGCATAACATGGTTCACATTCCAAAGGCCAGAGCTCTGTCACATGGCAAATCTAAATGCAAGGAAGACTAGAAAATTTAGGACATTAAAAAAAGTAACAATCAAACAAACAGAACAAAGGTTACAATGGATAGAAAAGCAAACAAATGTCTCCAATAAAAAGACACTATATCAGGCAATAATTTTGATATATTATTTTCTGATATTTGTACATTTAACTATTATCACTGTTGTAGATCATGGCTAGAATACGAAAAAAAAAATTCACCTTCAGTATTTTTCCCCCTCACAGTTAATTTTTATCATTGACTAAATGATTACCAGGAAGATAGAAATGAGGGAAGCATACTTTTGAGATAACTAACAAAATTTCATGTACTAATGAAAGACACATTTACCATCTAGCTTGTCTTAGTATAGAGTATCAATTTCAAATAAAATTGTAATCATGATATACACAGACTATTAGGATTAACAATAATAGAATAACAAGTTTTTAGAAATGTTGTATGTTTACTTTTAAGTGTATGGTGCCTTGAGTACACTTCTCAATTTCATTAAGTAAGGGATTTTTTTCTTTTATTCATTTATTGAACAAATATTTATTGAGTGTTCTTCTAGACCTTGGGAGGTGAGCTGCAAACAACACAGACAAAACCCCTTCTTCTTGTGAAGCTTAACAATCTATAAAAGAAGTAAGATATGTTTTATGTAGAAGGTGGTCAGTGTGAGGAAGAAAAGCAAAGCAGCTAAAGGGAATAGAATAGGGGACATCACTGGTAGAAAAGCGGTCAGAATTTTTAGACTAAATATCAGGGAAACCCTCACTCAGAAGGTAACAGATCTGAAGTAGATGAATATTTAGCAGTGTGACTATCCAGGGAGGAACAATAATAGGTTCAGAAACTGAGGCTGAAAAATACCTGGAGCTTTTGTGTTCCCAGAGGAACGAACAGGTGAGCAGAGAGCAGGTGCAGGAGAGAGCAGGTGCAGGAGAGAGCAGGTGCAGGAAAGAGCACATGCAGGAAAGAAGAGATGAGATCCAGGAGAGAATGAGAGCTGGGTCCTGTACACAAGCTGTGTCAGGATTTGTGTTTCTAACCTGGGTGAGCCAGAAAACCACTTTAAGCGGAAGAGTCACTTGCGTTCTTATTTTTAAAGCTTTATTTTGCCTTTTCTGTTTGGAATAGACTGTAGGAAAGCAAGGACTGAAGAAGGGAGAACACTTAAAGGAATGTAATTCAACTGAGAGATGATGGCGATTTGTACCAGGGCATAACAGTGAACATGATGTCATGTTGTCTGAATCAGGATCAATTTTGAAAATAGATTTGAAAGATTTGCAGTAGCAGAGGAGTAGTCACAAAATTTGGAAGAAAGCCTTTCAAGAATTGTATTAGAAGCTAAAGAAAGCTACTGTCTCATAGGAACAAACCACAACAAAACAAAACAAGGCAAGACAAAAACCTGAGAGTAATCAGGGGTGTAGAGATACAAAGACCATACCGATCAGTATTTAGTTTTCCTGTCTGGGTAGAGCGCTGATTTACAGATGATTCAGGGTTGTTTTGTTTTGTTTTGTTTAAAGATTTTATTTGTTTATTTGTCAGACAGAGCAAGAGAGAGAGAACTAGAGCACAAACAAGGTGAACAGCAGGCTGAGGGAGAAGCAGGTTCCCCACTGAGCAGGGAGCCAATGAGGGACTTGATCCCAGGATACTGGGATCATAACCTGAGCTAAAGGTAGATGCCCAACTGACTGAGCCACCCAGGCTTCCCGATGACTCAGGTTTTAATGATTGTGTGTGTGTGTGTGTGTGTGTGTGTGTGTGTGTGTGACATTTGAGTAGTTGGGAGAGAAAGACTAAACACTGAATGTATAATATTAACAGTGATAGACAACTCCGAAAACCAAGCAGGGAGTGGAGAGGGATGGGATGCAATTTTAGGGAGGATGCTCCGCAAAGATCAGTGAAGAGCTAACAGTTGAGCTGGGATATGAAGGAAGAGGGAGCTTTGACTCATATTCTTGTAGCTGAGTTTCCTGGCTGACAAAGTCAGACCTGTCCTGGAGCTCATGTGCCAGGAACAGCTGTTGGTTGGAGTCAAGTGATACAGCACATGGAGTCTGAGAGGTGACCTGGGACTACAGCACCAGAGAGTCCTGAGGCCAGAGTGAGGACCTCAGCTACTATTCACTTCAGGGCCTGGTGAAAAACCATCAGATTTATGGCTGATCGGTATATGATTTGATGTATCTCATCAGATAGAAATAAATGCAATTTAAACATGCTGAGAAGCATCTTAAAATATGTTGCTATCATCTTATTAAACTCAACTTTAAACTTTTTTTTTCATGATGTTTAAAATCCTCATTAAATACTCAAGGGATAAGTCCTGTGAAGGAATTAGTTATCAGTAAATGTAGATAGTATATTATTACCAAGAGAATATGAAAAAAGAGCTGTTAACAAACGTTCAGTTTCACGGTTTTAGAATTTAATAACTATCAGGGGCACGTGGGTGGCTCAGTCAAGCGTCTGCCTTTGGCTCAGGTCATGATCTCAGGGTGCTGGGATGGAACACTGCATCGGGCTCCCTGCTCAGTGGGAACCCTGCTTCTCCCTCTCCCACTCCCCCTGCTTGTGTTCTCTCTCTTGCTCTCTCTCTCTCTCTGTGTCAAATAAATAAATAAAATCTTCAAAAAAGAAAAGAATTTAATAGCTCTCTAAGAAGGATATGTATCATTTGACAGAGTGGTCCCAGATTCCTTCCAACCAATTATTTAAGTGCAAAAACATTCATTTTAAATGCTAGTATATCAGATAAATACCTTCTGGTGACTGACCTGTACAGTGGGATTAATGACAAATGAAACCCATTATAGAAAAGGTAATTGATCATTTTTCTCTGAAACATGGCCCCTTTTCTTCTGTTCTGATAGCACACTTCCTAGGGTGTCCGTCCCTCAAAATACGCAAGATATGCACTGTAGTTAAATTATCTAGTTGCTTAATGTACAAACAATATTCCCGACATGACTTAAATCCTCTTCTTTCTCTTAAATATGACAGAATTATGGCGGTGCAATTTGATGAAATATTTAATCAGATTACTAAGGCTTTATATTATCTTGTATATACACAAATTTTTGAAGCTGGTTAGTATCCTATTAGTATATTTTATCATAATATCAAATGGTAATATTTATGGTATTTACCACAATATTTATGTTAAATAAATAATATTTATGTTAAATAAATAATATTTATGTTAAATAAATAATTTATGGCAAATACCTTTGGAATCAACTTTGGATTGTTTTATAATTAGTTAAAAATGTTACTTAATTTTCACAATAGGTGACTCAACAATCAAAACTGAATGTGAACTCTGCCACTTGATTATTTGGTTTCAAAGCATATGGCTCTAACCAATGTCATAGACATACAAAGTAGCACAGAAAGGTACATTAAATTCTTGCCAGAAAATAAAACTTTAAGCCATCTGTTGTAAAATTCTAGCAAAGGGAAGTAGTATCCTTCACAAATTTGAGTGCTGTACCTTCCATCCTTGTATGAAAATAACCATACGTTTTTATCACAGGCTCTGTCTCTATAATGGCCTTTAATAGGTCGCCGGCCAATGTTTTTTTTTTTTTTCATTATATTGTAAGCCAATATGTGTTTTTTTTTTTTTTAACTGCTGAAAAATATAGCAACAGTCAACTGATACAGAATCTATTGGAAAGGATAAAAAACAACTTTTAAAGATACTATTTTATAGGTAAATTTTATAAAAAAGGCGATAGTGAAAATCCTTATAAATGATGAAAAAAGTGTGTACCTACGTTCCACATGACTTTGTGGGGGAACTGAATTTACATGAGGTATGTGGTAAGGCACCTGAAAATCTGGAGCTGTGGAAAACATGAGGAACGCGGTGCAACATGTGAGTGGCTTAGGTTGTAGCAAAGGAAATATTAATATACAATGATGGGAGAATATCCATCTGACTATGCAGAGGGAGGAGCATGATGGCCCCGTCCCTGCAGGACAAGGGGAGTGGAAGAAGAGCTTTCTCTGGAGAAGGAAAAGAAAAATTACCTAATATTTTATTGTTTAAGGGCTGCTGCCTCGTTGGCTGGCACACTCTCATCTCTGTGGTGAAAGTAGATTTTTCGTCTTTGTGTGTAATGAAGTTGAATTTTCCTCTTCAAAAACAATAAATTAGAAAAATGTTTTTTAAAAGCAGAGTTTTATTGCACTAACTACCTTTCATTCTGCTGTCCAGTTTTCTTTCCTGTGAAATATTTCGTATTAGTGGTTTATTTCTACTGACATTTTTTTGTAAAATGTAGTCTCTCTTTAACCCCTTAAAATCTTATTTTCATCCATATCATTTTGTGGGAATCACACTAACAAAATTCAATAGTGATTCTTGAATCCACTGACCTTCAGCATGTCCTTCAAACTCAGTAGACAGGTATAAAGAATGTATTTTTGAACTTCTTTGACTATAAAATGACAGCATGCTTATCTAATTTTTACTCTTTATCCAGTCTTTTTCTTTACTCATTTATGACCTCATAATTCTGCTGCTTCCAAAAGCCTGGCTAGTCCAGCACTGATTCACTTTTTACCGCTAACGAAATACATGGTGATAGTCATATCTGTTTTCAGGACATTAAATGTGTGCCTCTCCTTTAAAACTCACTAAAGCTGGAATTTCATATCTCAACTTACCTATAGAATATTCCACTTAAATATTAATAAACAGATCTTTTACTTATTTATTAATAAAAAATCTCTTTCTTATCTTGAACTCACTAAATCTAAATTTAAATATATTATATTCCTCCTCCAAACCACTTACAATTACCAACCTTATCATTTCCATTGATGTCATTACTATTTTTCCAATATCCATACTTAAACACCTGGGCATCATTTTACTTCCTTATCCTCCCTTTCTATCCTCCAATAATATCACATATTCCAGATATAAAGGTCATATCCTCTTTATTCTGTAATGAATCTGGAAAATATTGATGGATAAATAGTAAATTACATATTTGGAGTTAATATTTACTTGTTTTCTTTTTACTTCTGTGACACAGCCTAATAATGGCCTTCTTTCCACAGTAAAACCAAAATGACTTTTAGCTGCAATTTTAAGGTTCTTTTCTGATCCAACATTCCTTGTATTTCCTGACTAAGCTCCCAGGTATTGGAATCAGTCCAAAATTCTTGGATCATGTTAGTCTCTCATTATACATGAAATTATGGCATTTTGGGGTCTGTGCGGCAAATAGGACAGGGTTGTTGCCAAAGACATATTCCTATGCAATTTCTTAAATGACACATATTAATTTCTGTATTCAGGAGATGGAAGTTGCCAAGTCAACCTATGAGGCCCTCCAAGTTCAATACCTGACCCAGCTAATTCATAACAGTGTTACTATTTTTAATGTAACAATGTAGGAGTGAGCAGATTTTAACTGCTGCTTACAGTTTTTACAAGATGGCAATCATAAGGGCAGAACAATTTCTAGATTCCATAACATTTTTAGCTGGCTAACTTCAATAATGTTTCCTTCTCTCTACCACCACAATCATACCTCCCTCCTATTGTGGTTAAGATATTCAGGTCACTTCTGAATATTAGTAGTAGGATTTCCAAACAGAAACCTTGGTTTACACTATTAGATTTGATATATTTTCTATCAAGCTATTGGGATACTATTTTTATAAATTCAGATTCCTAAAATTTTAGATCTTGAAGTATGTTAAGCATTTCCACAGAGGAAAATACGATATATCAATTTGGTCTAATTGCCTCCTTGGGAAATGATGTGACCACAGAAATTAATGGCTAAAAGAAAGCAAAGGGTGTCATAGGTAACTTGACCCATCTACTGACTTAATTTTCATTGAACAAAACTATAAATAAATTTCACGTTTTATTCTAAATTAGGAAGGGAAATGAATCAGATAATTAAAATAAAGTTGGGTTTGAGAAAATTCAGGAAGTGAGAAACAAATCTATTTCCATTCTTATTGTTATTTGAAACAATAGGTTCCTTCCTACTTTGGACTTTTATCACTCTCAAGGAAAAAGAAAAAACGCACAAAGCCTTTTTATAATTGAAGCATGTGAGACAAAGGCATGACCAGTTTGTTGATTTTCATAACTATGCCTTTACTCCAGGCTCTGAAATTAGTTCTTGAATGAAGGGTAGCTGGTAGAAAGCTGACCTGACCCTTTGGAGTTAGAAGAGGCAAGAACTTTTTTTTTTTTTTAATTTAATTTTATTTTTTTTCAGTGTTCCAAAATCATTGTTTATGCACCACACCCAGCGCTCCATGCAATATATGCCCTCCATAATACCCACCACCAGACTCACCCAACCCTCCACCCTCTCCCCTCCAAAACCCTCAGTTTGTTTCTCAGAGTCCACAGTCTCTCATGGTTCATCCCCGCCTCCTATTTCCAACTCACTTCTCCTCTCCATCTCCCAATGTCTTCCGTGTTGTTCCTTATGCTCCACAAGTAAGTGAAACCATGTGATAATTGACTTGTTCTGCTGAGGCAAGAACTCTTAATCCCAACTTTGTCACAGACATTCTGTGTGGTCTCATTTGCAGAATCCATACCAGATCTGTTTTACCTACATCAGACATAGAATTTGAAAATGCTTGAGGGTGTAAAACCCTAATTACCAGAGTTATTATTTTCTAATTAACAAGCCTTTATATTCTCTTCAATTTCTCTTTTCTTGATAGGGCAATCATGCTCAAAAAATGCAGAATCTACTTTTTTAAAAAATGCTTTTTTCATTAACCTAGAGAGGAGACTATTTCTTCAAAACCATTTTAGTATATAATGAAATCTTTTCAGAATCATGTTCTTTAATTTAATATGACCTTATTCTTCTCTACAGTAACAATTTGTCTCTTAAAATAACAATGGTTCCAGGGAGATCTTTTCAGAGGAGTAAACTCAAAAATTTCTGTATCTTTACTAGCTGGCCTTCCTTTTGAACTTTGTGCTGTCCTAAATGGTTCCTGGAGGGAATTATAAAAATAACTCAGGTCCTAATGAGAAAACAAGTCTCCAAAGCATTATTCAGAGATTGTCATCCCCTGGCTTTGAATTTTTACGTGACAGAGTTCTATTGTCCCATGTCGTTATTCATGATCTCAAACTGTCTGTTCTAATTTCCAAGAAGTGCTAAGCAAAGCAGGGTTCAAATTCAGGAAGAAGCTTTTCCCCCTTCAATGAAAATGAAATTGTAACTGGAAACATGGTTGATTAGATAAACACCACTTGTTTACTTGTGAATTATCTCCAAATGCTGCTGGGCATCCTTTGTTACAAAGATGAAAAGATATCATTTGGGTAAAGGTTAGGCATAAGAAATTCTCCTAAAATTATGAAACATTAGAAACGTTAAGTTTTCTTGTTAGTTTCAGATTAAACTTTTTGTTTTTTAATGTAATCTTTGCAAAGGATAAGCATATATGTCTTGGGAAATAGGTTTTCTGTCATTCTTTTTTACATATATGCTCAACTAATTCTCTGATTAAAGAAAAGTAAAGTTACATTGTAATATGGGAAGTGAGATTATATTTTTAATTTTTTTTTTTGATATAGAAAAGTAAAGAGCATTCTACATTAAGAATATGATTCATGGGGAACCTGGGTGGCTCAGTGGGTTAAGCCTCTGCCTTCAGCTCAGGTCATGATCTCAGGGTGGTTCTCTGCTCAGCAGGGGGCCTGCTTCTCCCTCCCCCTCTGCTCACCTCTCTGCCTACTCCTGATCTCTTTCTCTCTGTCAAGTAAATAAGTAAAATCTTAAAAAAAAAGAATATTATTCATTATGTTGCAGTGGTTGGGTGGCTCGGTCGTTAAACGTCTGCCTTCAACTCAGGTCATGATCCCAGGGTCCTAGGATCAAGACTCGATGATCTTGGGTGAGAAGCCTGCTTCTCCCTCTCTCACTCCCCCTGCTTGTGTTCCCTCTCTCACTACATCTTTCTCTGTCAAATAAATACATAAAATCTTTAAAAAAAAAAGAATATTATTCATTATAATGCCAACTGTTACAGGAAAGTGTATTTTCTATTTCAGCAGCTATTAATATCAGGCTAAAAATCACTGGGACAATGTTGGTCCACATGTTGTTTTTTGAAGGAATTTTAATGGGTTATATAATTTTTAAGGAATTTTAATGAAAAAGAGCATACCTCCATGAATGTAGCTCTTCGATTTTACAACATTTAAAGAATTGTTATATTAGTGTCTTTGTTGCTGTGGGCTTGTTCAGTATGCACGAACTAATTTTAGTCACATGCATAACTTTGGGGGAAAATGAAATCATCATGTTGTATGATCATTGGTATGAAAAGCCATAAGGTGGTATATTGTCACCGTCCTCATCTTGAATTTGTGGAATCATTACATGGCCTCCAGCATTCAGTGTACTGGAAGAAAAGGCAGTGTAGATGAACACACTGTCCATATATAGGTTTATACCCATCATGAAATGCACATTATCCAATCTTATAAAGGTCAAGATTTATTTTAAGCAGGGTTGAAAGAAAGACTAGAGCAGGTTGGTATCTGGCATTGAGACCTGGTCATTTCACTAAAACTTCGACTTGGTGTCACCACTGTCTTAAACATTTCTGGTCACAAGATTCAAAGAGAAGAAAAAATAGTCACTGCTTTATATAGTGTAGGTTTACCATTTTTAACTGAATATAAAATAATCCAAAGAAACTTCATGTGCATCACTGAAAATTGAGGTTTCCTTCCTAGAGATGAAATAGAAAGTTCTCAGAGTGCCTGTAAGCTACCTGGCCAGACTTTTCACCTTGGGATGCTTCCACAATTTTGTACCAGGGCCCATCGTCTTGATTTGTATTTGTTTCCACTGTTCCTGTGCCTTTAGAAGGTTCCACCAAAGCCCTGCTCAAGCATCACTTTCTCTATGCAGCCTTTTCTGGTCCCTAGGTAGTATTTCCTTCCTTTGTTTTCCATGCCATTTGCCCCACAACTCATTTAGCTTCTGCAACAATGCGTTCTATTTATCTCTTTACGCATTGAATTTGTCCACTATCTTCTGTGCTTTCTAGGAGCAATGAGTATAACTTATTTATTTATTTATTTATTTATTGTGACTTTTTTTTTTTCTTTGTGTCTCCAGACAGACACTAGCAAAATGGCTAGGACACAGAAGGTCAATCATAGATGTTTGTGGAGTAATAAACGTATAATGCCAAACTATACCTCTACAAACTACACGCAAACAACTAAACAAACCATAAATGAAAGTTCTTTTTTTTAACTTGTTCTGTCCATTTTTAGAGTCTCACATAGACTACTTCATAATGTTGCTTCTAAGTGTTCTCTGGATATCAGAAATTAACAGTGACCTCAAAGTGAGCTTGGGTTCCTGACTCTTCCATCTCCCACAGACTAGGTAGTTTTATTTATTTCTGTAACTATAGGTACTAGTACCCTGTCTGGCACAGGCCTGTTGCTCAGTAAGAGATTCTAAAGCAAAAATTTTCTCTATATTGCTAGCCTAATTCCATAAGTGCTTCCTAGTTCTTTTGAACCATTTGTATTTTCATCCCCTACATGATCCCTTTCAGACTTTTGTTTTCCTACCCTTCAGGTGAGTCCTGATCTGTGTCCTTTGTACCTCACAGTGTTAGTGTCTTTGGCCAGATGAACAAAGGGGGCAATGAAGCTTTGAAAATGGCAATAATAGTTACAATTTTCATAGCTTTATCTTTGTATATTAGCATTTTCTACACAGTTTATAGTATTTGACATTACTTAGGGCTGAAATGAAAATTTAATCCATCAGACATTATGTGTGTGTGTATGTGTGTTCTGTATATCAGAGGTATATATAAGGAAGTGTTTAGTTGTCTTTAATTTTACCTTTACTTTAAAATTTGTAATGATGAGGATTATCTGAATATTTACATTTGTAAATATAGCCAACAGACTTAAATCAATGAGAGTACTTAATACAAATATGTGATTAAAAAATATCGTGCCAATGTTTTCTTAGAGTTCCAGCCAAGGAAAAACACTCACCTCCTTTTAGATAAATGGCATCTACCTGGTCAACATCTACTCTCTTGACTTTCACTTTATGTATTTATACATATTCAAACTTCACGAGAGTTAGATTCCCACTGCTGGATGTAGAGACTGAAGAGAGACCACAATTGGATCAAGTTAGCAGATGTAGCTACTTAAGACATATTGAGTTGGATGACATGGGATACCTGGGTCTCCTTCTCGCTCACCTTCTGCTGTCTCAGTTCTATCATCCCCCAAATCTGAGGTTTGCATTACATTTGCAAGACTATTTACATATCACTACATATGTGATTTTTCCCATTTTTTTAATTGTGGAAAAAAACACGTTATCACCATATTAACCACTTTAAAGTGCATAGCTTAATAGTATTAAGTGTATTCACACTGGTATGAAATAAAATCTCTAGAACTTTTCTTCTTGAAAATCTGAAACTCTATACTTACGAAGCAACTCCTTTTTCCTCCTTCTACCCACCTCCACCTTGGTAACCATCATTCTACTTTTTATGGTTTTTGACTACCTTAGATACGTTATATAAGTAGAATCATTTAGCATTTGTCTACTTGTGACTGGCTTATTTCACTTAACATAATCTCCTCAAGGTTTATCCATGTTGTAGCATCTGACAGGATTTTCTTCTGTGTTAAGCTAAAGAATATTCCATCATAGGTGTATATTGTGTTTGGTTTACTCATTCAACTATCAACAAGCATTTCTGTTGATTCCAACTCTTTGTGATTGTGAATAGTGCTGCTTGGAACATAGGTGTGCTAAGATTTCTTCAATGCTCTGCTTTTTTAATTTTGGAGAGTATATACCCAGAAGTGGGGTTGATAGGCTATATATTTCTGTTTCTGACTTTTGGAGGAAACTCCATCTATTTTCCATAGCACTCATACTATTTCACAATCCCACCAATGGTGCACCAGAGTTCCAATTTTTCCACATCCTCATTTTCACCTGTTATATTCTGTTGGTTTGATAGTAGTTATCAATTAGTGAGATGACATCTCATTGTGATTTTGGTTTTTATTTCTCTGATGATTAGTGATCCTGAGCATATGTTCAAATGTTTGTTGGCTGTTCGTGTATTATCTTTGGAGAAATGCTTATTCAAGTCCTTTGTCTATTTTTTTATCATCTTTTTATATTCTGGATATTAACCCCTTACCAGATATATGATTTGCAAATATTTTCTCACATTCTACAGATTTTATTTTCACTGTGATTGTGTCCTTAGATGCACAAAATTTTTAAGTTTGCTATAGTCTTATTTGTCTATTTTTGGTTTTGTGGTCTGTGTTTTTGATGCCATAGCCAAGAAATTATTGTCAAATCAAATATCATGAAACTTCTCTCCTGTGCTTTCTTTTGGGAGGTTCCAATGTGTGATTTTTAAACCTTTGTCTTTTTTTTTTTTAAATCAAAGAAGAATGTACTAAAAAAAGAAGAAACTACTAATTTAGTATACATTATGAAACTAAGTAGTAATGTATTTTGACAATGATGAGAATTGTTTCATACTTTTTGTCTCAATGATCATGGCTATGACAATTAATCAACCCACTTTGTTATCCATGTTGTAAAACTATTATTGAAAGTGTTGCTAATCTATTTCAGAACAGGAAAAATGTTTTGGTTGAATTATATATACCAGGTTGTGGCCATATAAGACTACTAATTATCCTTAAAGCAATACTTGTGCAATTCTTTTTCTGTACCTCTATTAAGTACTCTCCAACCCCTCCCTGCTTACTTAAGGTAAGTCTTCTTTTAAGGCCAGATAAAACCCCACACATGAGGCTTTCTTCTATTTTCTTATTATTAGTGGATCTCTTTTCTCTCTGAGTTAGCTCAAGCTTGTTCTTGCTATATGTTAACTATACTAACTGCTATAGTTACAGTTTTGTTTTAAAAGAAATAAGTTCAATAAAATGGAAGTTTATTCCTAGGTGGTTGAAGAGAATCTATACTATTTTTTCCCCTGACATTTCTGTCTCTTAATTGTTAAACTTAAGAATCAAGTACCAAAATATTTATAGTATGCTGACATGCCATTATGCCTATGATGGCAGCACCATTGATGGAACCAGGTCATAGTTTCAGGAATGGGACAACAACAGATTGCCACATCAGCTGTAGCCTCTGGGGGACACTAAAATAGAAGCCAGGATAAGTGGGGGCATCTGTTCAGTGGGAGCAGCAACAGGTGCAAATCTAACACTGAAGTAATTGCAGAATGACAAAGAGGAAATAATTCAAAATGTTAATACTAGATAAAGAATAAATAGCCTAAAATATTAACACTAGTTATTTTTAAATGATGAGTTTATATATGACTTTTAATTTATCTGGATCTTAATTTTAAAACATTTTACAAGAACCTATATTGTTTTAATAGTTAGGAAAAAAAGTTATTTGAAAAGGACACAGAGAGTGAAGGAATTATAATAGCTAATAGGTTTCATAAAAAAATAACTTAGGGTCACATTGTTTACTATGCTTCAGAGAATAGAAATTTTTGTTGAATAGTGGCATATATATAGAGAGAGAAAGAGAGAGAGAGAATGTTGAGCTGGTGAAGAATAGAGTTCTAAGACTGGAGGTTGCTAGGATTCAGTGATTAATTTTTGTTAGTAAGGGTTCAGTTACCTGAATTTCCTCTTTAATCTGGTGTTTTGGGAAAAACAAGTTTAAATATATCTTTAGTCTCTTCATATAAACTATAAAGTCTTAAAATAAAGACATAATTAAGTCCCAATAATTTTTAAACTCTAAATACTTAAAGACCAAAGGAATGAGTTTCTTAATTTATTTTACAATAAATATTGAATACAA
This sequence comes from Martes martes, assembly GCF_963455335.1. Lineage (NCBI taxonomy): Eukaryota > Metazoa > Chordata > Mammalia > Carnivora > Mustelidae > Martes > Martes martes. The sequence continues at coordinate 16,451,116 of NC_137888.1, forward strand.
CTCTATCAGTTGGGACTCAATCCAAGGAAAGAAAACTACACAGTAATTTAAACAGAGAAAGCGTAATGTACAGAATTATTCACTATAACAGGAGATTGCTGTAATGAGGGGCAGAATAGTAAATGAAAAAAGCTCTGTAGAGTACAGAACCAGCAAATGCAAGTGTAGGGAAGTAGTCTCCAAAACCCACGGCTAATCAGGGAGATTCAAATCAAAACCACATTGAGATATCACTTTACACCAGTTAGAATGGCCAAAATTTACAAGACAGTAAACAGCACATATTGGAGAGGACGTGGAGAAAGGGAAACCCTCTTACACTTGGTGGGAATGCTAGTTGGTGCTGCCACTTTGGAAAACAGTGTGGAGATTCCTTAAGAAATTAAAAATAGAGCTTCCCTATGACCCTGCAATTGCACTACTGGGTATTTACCCCAAAGATACTGATGTAGTGAAAAGAAGGGACATCTGTATCCCAATGTTCATAGCAGCAATGGCCACAATTGTTAAACTGTGGAAAAAGCCAAGATGCCCTTCAACAGATGAATGGATAAAGAAGATATGGTCCATATATACAATAGAGTATTATGCCTCCATCAGAAAAGATGAATACCCAACTTTTGTAACAACATGGATGGAACTGGAGGAGATCATGCTGAGTGAAATAAGCCAAACAGAGAGAGTCAATTATCATATGGTTTCATTTACTTGTGGAGCATGAGGAATAACACGGAGGACACTGGGAGATGGAGAGGGAAAGTGAGTTGGGGGAAATTAGAGGGGGAGACAAACCATGATAGACTGTGGACTCTGAGAAAGAAACTGAAGGTTTTGGAGGGGAGGGAGGAGGATATTAGGGAGGGCATGTGTATTGCATGGAGCTCCGGGTGTGGTGCATAAACAAGGAATGCTGGAACACTGAAAAGAATTAAAATAAAATAAAATGAAAAAAAAAAAAAGCACAAAACATGGCTAAAATGGATCACACAAGAGGATGGTTTCTCCCCAACAGGATGGGATCCAAGCCTTGTTGCACATGGCTCATTGGTTACCAGAGAAGATCCTGAGGTGCTGTATTGACAGAAATTTTTAGAATTATGCCCTCTTGGTTGGAAAGAACTCCACTTTCTAGGGTATAATGGAAAGCCATTCATAAGAGGGTGTCTGTCCAGAAACATCCTACCACAAAACCACATGAGAGAGGTTCAAGAGGAAGTTGACAGCCACTGGGTATTGCTGTCTTCATGCATTGTAGGGAACCAGGTGCTAGAGAAGCTATGCCCCAGGGAGACAGTCTGATGAAAGGGCACACTGGACCCAGAAAAGAAACTCCTTTCACTTCCAGTGTCTCTCCTCTTTTTCTTGACAAATCTTTATATTCTTGCTTCTCCCTCTGCCCGCCACACTTTTTTTTTTTTTTTTAAATTGCCTATATTAGGGTTTGGACAATCCTTTGAGACATTTCTAACCAAGGTGCCAGAGAACAGATTCTTCTATGGCCAGTCACTACCTGTTCACCCAGCATTTCCTCACCAGTAAATTCCTTCATACGTTTCCACTGCCTGGTTTTTCATAAAGGAGTCCTCCACTCTGTCTTATTTTACAATCATATTCATCTTATCATCTACCATTTTATAATCGTGTTATAGTCCTTGTTCTAGTAAACATTCAAATAATAATTTCCAATCTCAACTAATGAATGTTTCCAGCTGGGTCTTTTGTATTACTTTATATTCCCATGTAAGAAGATTCGACATCAGTAACCCTTTTGACATAACTTTACATTCAACTTTTGTGAAAATTAATAAGGCATATAATATAGGAGGGAAATATTAGGTATCACTTTATTTTCATAATTGAAAGAGGAGCTAGCTCTATTAATCATGTGATCATTACAGTAATATCTATGTGAGAATTAAAGCAATGGTTTTTATGATAGTAGCAGCAGAAATAGAATGAGGAGAAAACAAATACAATCTCTTATTTACTGTAGACATTGTCAAATTAATAATTAATTAGTTAGTTAAAACTTGATTTGTTGAACTTTAGGTTGGATTAGATTATCTCTATGATCCCTTGTGCCTTATAACATTCTATGATTCTGCGATCAAAGATGAGGGAGGATTTAAATGCCAAAGATTTCAAATGTTGGGAAAAAAGAAAAACAAAAAGAAAAATAAAATAATGGCGATTGAGGAGGGAAAGGAGTAGAAATGTTGAGTATAGTTTTGAATTGGGTTTATTTTTCAAGTTGTGTTGGGACATCCAAGTGGGAAGGTCTGGTAGATAGTTAGACTTACAGGATTGAGTCTTAGGTAAAATATTAGTTTTGGAAATATACTTCTTTGTATTTTTGCCAAAATATTCCTTAATTGTGGGGTTCTCTGTAATAAAATTATAAGCCAATGAGTACAGATACCAATAAATTTTATTTAAAACAAAGACTATATGAAGTAGTGCTGGACACAAATGAAATTGAAATGAATTTCAAGGGGCTCATCTGGATCCAATCATGGAGTGTTTGAGTCTTTAAACTGGCACAAATAAATGATCAGACTTGAGTTGCATGATCTTTGTTTTTTTACTGAAGCAGAAGCAAGTACTACATAAGATATAGGAGTAAATAGTGGGTATAAGGAAAGAAAACCAGAGTTTCACAGTTCTTCCATATGTCTCTAATACCTCACAAAGGCATGGCAGACCTATTGGGGCCACTTACAGGTCATGTCTACCAAGTAAGAATAATCAAAGGAGTTAGGAAGCAATGACATTAATATGACAAAGAGATTACCTTTATTATTCAAGAAAAATCCCAACTGCTTCACAATGACATACTCAAGGGTCTTAAGTTGTACTGTGTCACCAGCCATGGTCTTCAAAGGGCCATACATAAATAAGAATTTCTGATATTTGTACAATGATGTTTCAAAACATCTTTATGAATAAACAGATTTGAGATTTTGGTTAAGAACGTAACTCTAGAGTCCGAGGTCATGAATTTGAAACTCGACTCTATTAGCTTGCGTAATGACTGCGGACAAGTCAGTATTACCTAGGGTTAGTTCCTCATACACATAAAGAGATAAAAATAGTACTTCTCTGAAAGTGTTGCCGGACTGATAGAAACAGTTGACATTTGTAAAGGTTTAAACAATGCCTGGCATAAAAGAAGTCTTTAAGAAATGTTCACTATTGTACTACAAAAGCCAAATGATAACAATTACCCTGAATTCCAGGCTCTACCCATTTCACAGATAAGAAAACTGATAGAGAGGTTATGTACAACGTAAGAAAATAAAGATTTAAACTGAAAAGGCAGAACAGGGAAAACAGATTTCCTAGGCTAGGTGATTTTGCCTTAATAACATTTATCCTCTTTCCATCAAAATTTTGCAGGGGTTTTTGTTGAGACCCATTAATCTCTAGGGAAGGAAATAGTCATAAGATAAATGGGAATCAAGAGTAGTTTGATATGAAATTAATTAATTGTAAAATTATAAAACTTGTAAATTTGTAATTTGAACAAAAACCGTTATACAAAAAAAATATTTTAACCAATATGGGTGCTTAAGTGTTGGGCAGAATACAATTTGTTATGTTTCAAAGTTTTTACATCTCAATGACAATATCTAAGTCAATGTAGAAGATGATATATGCCTCTGACGGGTGCATGATAGTGTAAAGAGAGTTAAGGGATATGGACAATTGTTTCAGTTTAGGATAATTAAGAATAACATTATTTGAATTTGGTTTTGAAGATTGAATAGACACAAGATGAGCAGGCAGAGAAAACAGCATGGACATATGTTGGCCATATGTAGAGAAAATAGAAATGGAATGGAGAACCACAGAGGAAGAGAAAGAAAGGAGAAAAGATTGAAAAAAATCAAGGATGGAATGTAAAGAAGTAAAAGAATCAGGAGGAACCAGGGAATGAATGTCTCTTGGAGTAATAATCAAAGGAGTTACCTCAGGTGATACAACACACTTTTTTTTTGAATGGCATAGACTTCTCTTATTACTGCTTCTTGAAGAGATCATTAGCTAAAAAACATAACAAAACAAAAACAAGAAAAAAAAACTCTTCAAAATTCTTCAACTTCCATTAAAAATACATTCATTTCTCTGTGAATGGGGCAGCTACTGTACTTTTTTCAAGAAATTATTTTAATTGACTCTAAGGATATTGGCCAGAGTAATGATGAGCCTTTGTAGCTTTAAATTCTCATTGTCCACAAACAATATATAATCAGCTAGTTTAAAATTTCTCTACCTCTTACTTAGACTCTCTTGGACTATTGTTGTCTTTATGCCAAGTGTCAATGTTGCTGTGTGTGTGTGTGTGTGTGCGTGTGTGTGTGTGTGTGTGTGTGCGCATGCAGATATATACATATATATTTGTATATACAGATATATATACAGATAAGCACTGTCCCTTCTTTAAGTTGCATGTATCCAGATGTTAGATAGATATTTTATTTTATTTAACAGAAGGAGAAAGAACTAGCAAAAACAAATGAGAATGGGAGTATGAAATCAGGAAGTCATAAATGTATTGACTTGACTTTACACTAGCCAGATTGTTTTGGATGCAAATAGCAGAAAACTCTGACTGCACTAGACTAACATTACATTAAGAGAAGTTATCATTGTATATCCCCAGGTATAAAGAAGCTCAAGCCATGGTAGTTGAAAGATCCAGCTTCATTCTTCTCTAGTTATTTTGGCTTTTTGCACCTCCCTGTGTGGTCTTTACCTTCAGGATGATACCAGCGTGGATTCTGTTCCAAGTCTCAATTATAGACATGCAACATACAAAGGAAGAAAAGGAAGTATCCTTTCTTAAGCCTGTGGAAACCTTACTTAAAGTGATTCAGTGTAGCTAACTCAGGCGTTTTCTGTGTCCCTCCTTCATACTCCAAAGCAGCCTTGCAAGTATAAATACCTAGGAGAGAAACTAGGAAACATATACCCAACTTTTACTGAGGAAAGCCAGCTCAAACGTTGTACCTTGCTGCCTCAAGTTGAAAACGTTTTTAGTGTGCAGGTGTGTAGCAGAAACTGAGAGCTATTTCTGCTTTGATATTCATTCTCCTCTTCCACAGTGAGAATAGCTGACCACCATATCTACTTGGCTAGAGACCCCCCCAGTTTTTCAGATACACTGGATCTAGTGGCTCTGTGACTAAATTTTGGGCAACTTGTGGTAAAAGTAGAAGTGGTGTGAGTAACTTCTGGGAATTTTTCCTAAAGGGAGTGATTTGTCCTTCTCCTACTCTTGTCTTCCTTTCTGATAGAGGATGGTGACATGATGGATGGAGTTAGAGCAAACATCTTAGACCATGAGTTGAAAGTTGGGTGCTTAAGATTACAAATCAGGATAGACATTGCCTCCTTTCCTGCTTCCATACAGGCTGAGAACTAGCTACATTTGTGTGAGGGAAAAATAAAATCCGGTGTTATTTAGGTCACATTATTCAGGGCTTGCTGTCTTTGATTTCCTAACCCAATAGTAATTGATATTTATGAATGTATTAAGGAGAAGCAGGCAGGTAAATGATCAACTTCTACGTAACAAAACCAAATCTTTAGTATCTCTTGCAACCTTCATTTGAAGACTGTATTCAGTGTACATGCACTACCATTTGGATCCCTTCAATTTATTGTCAAGGAAGACAATTATTATGAGAACAGTATTGTCTTGAATGATAGTCATTCCAGAAATCAGTGATGCAATGTAAATAATTTCAAATCATCATTTTATAAGATCCTATAAGGTCCCTAAAGTTGGGGAAAATATCTGTTGTTTCTTACAAGTGAAAAATTTCCAATCTCAATACAGTTATGTGGTACATTGCACAAGCAACATTTTCTCTTGATAATTTTAATCTTAATGTGCCTTTTCCCTGAATAGGTTTCATCTTGATTTTGGTCCCAGTTGCAACATATTTTGCTTATTAATTGGAAAAAGCTGTATAGCAAATAGCTACATTCAGTTAAAGCATAAGCTAATAAATGCTTGGATAATAGTTTAATAACTGATTAAAGTGATTTTCATTCTATAAGCAATGACATAAATGTAATGAATTCTTATTCCTGCAAACATTTTAGATTTATTTAAAAGGAGGCTTTTATTATAATATCATCCTTACATAATGAGGTCTGGTTATGTGATAATGTATCTTAAGTATTGTAGTGGAGGATAATTACCCAGTACCTAATGTTTTATGTATGAATTTGGTAACATAGAAATATGTTAAATATGTTAAATAACTTCTTTCTAAAATATTTTATAAAATTATCTGGTTTAAATCAGTATGTTTTGTCACTATAAGCATGTTCAAGAAAAAAGAAAAATATATCACGATTTTCAAATGTGAGCCCTACTGTATACATACTGTTAAGTAATTGTGAATCACTTGAAGGAATAATTAGGAGTACAACTAAGCTAACCAGATTTGTCAAATAAATATACATTGTACTTTTTTCTATTTTATCAGGTAATCCTAAGTACTGACACTTAATAAGTTTAACATTCTGATTAGTTAGTGTGACCTGGCCAATTGCTTCATATTTCCAGGTTAAAAAATACTAAATTTCCTCAAAGGGGAAAGGAAGTGAATTATCATTTATTAAATGTTCTATGTCAGGCATCGTTGTATATGGAACTTTTAGAACAAAAGGTTTCTGTCCTGATCACAACCCTATGTGATAGGCATTAACATAGCTTATACATATAAGAAACAACTGAGAACATCTATTCACACATTTATATTAATTATCCAAAATCTACAGAGAAAAAGGAATGAACTTGGTATTTGCACCCAGCTCCATTGGACTTTTAAGTCTTTTGATTTCTGAACAAAGAAATAGCCATTGTTCCTTGAGTTCTATTTTTTCTTCTTTGCCACCATTCTGTATGTCTCAGGAGACTGGCGTTTGCGAATATAAATCAGTGGCTCCCTTGTTCTTTGGCATCTGATTGCGTTCAGCTAGTGGGAGTTACCAGCAGGTAATTAGAAAGACTGACCCCAGATTTTAATAATTTACCATGGATAATCCTTTTTTGAATAGGGAAAACTGCAGGGATATGAGTATGTTATGGAGGAAAGGAAGGAATTGGGATATGTCTGCTACTGCAAGAAGGTTAGGTATTATGATATCAAAGTTCTGTTTGAGATGCTGTCATTTAACACATTGGTGAATAATTATATACTCATATTATTCATGACAGAATGATTTGACTTAAAAAAACAAATACAGTAATTCTCATGGCACCTTTGTCTAGTGTGGAAGATTTAGAATAGATTTTTACAAACAGTAATAAGTACTATTTTAAATTAAAATAAATGATTTGAAGAAAAGCTGTGAATGAAATGAGCAATTTAAACACAGAAGTTTGATTTAGAAAAGGGGTATGAAAGGCAGTCATTCCTGAGCCAGTGTAATTTTTTCTCAGGCCTCAAGGATGAATAGACTTGTTTAACGAAGAATGGGAGGGACAGTATTCAAGGGAGAGTGAAGGAACAATAGAGACGAAGGGAAATACTGTAGTGGTGCTGTGATTAATGACATAAACAGGAAAGAGATCACATAGATTGGTTTTGGTGGGTGAATGTGGGGAAAATAGTTCAGTTGTGTGCAACGCAAGTTGGATACACAGGCTTAGAATTTAAAGTGAGAGGGAGTATGGAGATATAAATGACAAAAAGTAATCATACTGAGCAACAGATCAAAAACAAGCATGTGTATTCTAAGTTTTAGCATAAAATCTTTGACAAACAGTTTCAAAGCTTTCAAGAAGCATGTTTATTCTTCTAGACTCCTCAGAGTAAAGCTTTAAGTGGAACCGTAATGAGCCTGAAAATTTGGTCAGTCCAATCACCAGGAACAATGGAAGCAATATTGCTGGATCTCTAGCTCATCATGTGAGATGAACTACAACACATCAACAAATCAGATATCTTGGTCTCCTTGATCTTGCCATGTTTTCCAAAGCCAAGTCTACATGGTGCTATGCACCATTTAGTCTGGGTTCAGAAATGTCTGGCATTTCTCTATACAGTAGCAAACTAATATGTTTGAGGAAATAAACAATTGCATGGGTGGCCCCAACTGCATGTTCAAACTGGAATTAATATCCCCAGAGTTCTTTGAAGCCCTGACTTTAATAACATAAACAAACAAGGGAAGATATCAGTAGTCACAACCAATAAAATGTAACTTAATTTAAAAAGTACCAAAGAAAGTTAAGATGATTCAAGTAAATATTCAATGAAAATAAACACAAAAGATAAGTGAGCAAAAGCAGTCAAGTTAATGAGTCTTTTAAAATGGCTTATGATCAAATGCAGTAAACACACAAACACTCAGAGACACACACATACACACACACACAGTGTTTTTAGCTGAGACTTGAAACAGTCCTGAGTAAATAAGTGGCCCACACAAGAACTGGAAGGTTGGAGGATGGAAGAGTTTAGAATTAAACTGGATCATAGATTGGGTCTAAACCTAAGGAACCAGAGGCTGATGGAGGTTATTAATTTGAAGTTTAATACAACGAGTAGCGACCAGGATAGCTGGCTTTAGTAGGCATAAAGAAAGTCCAATTTGGGGAAAGCCTATTCAAACAGACAGTGATATCTGTAAATTGAATTTCCACAAAGATCATAAAGGGGATGATTATTATAAAGTAGCAGAATGTCAGATACTCATTAGAAGTATAGTATTGGGACCTTAATACTAGGAAAATACCAGGAGGAGTAAGATGTTTTGGTTCAGGCTCAAAGTCTACAACAGAAGACCACTAGACAGAAGTGAGGTGTACATCTGATCTCTGGAAATAAGCACTAGTACAAGTGTTGCAATACAACAAATAGTGAAGGGGACCTATATTGCCAAAAATGAAGGGTAAATTTGAGTTACTCATCTTACTCCTGAATGGCCATAACTTCCATCATCAAGATGGAAATAAACCAAAGCTACAAATGAGAGCTTTATGTGAATAAAGAAGTCTGCAGAGAACGGGTATCAGTCTGGGTCTAAGTGGTAGCTTGTGTTAAAGTGACCAGAAACAAAAATAAAAAGATTTAATTACTTTATTCATTAATCTTGATAGACAGACAGATAGGAATAGAATTATGGACAAGGACAAGCATATAGACATGCAGATATATTCATTTATATCTTAAGCTGGTTGGTTAAATTTAGACCATTTATCACAGTCTCTCAAATATTAGCTGGTACCTTTATGTATCTAATACTTAAAATTTCCCTAAGGCAGGAAATGACAAGTGTCAGTGAGGATGCAGAGAAAGGGGAACACTCTTACACTGTTGGTGGGAATGCATGGTGGTACAGGCACTCTGAAAAACAGTATGGAGTTCCTCAAAGGGTTAAAATTAGAGCTACCCTACTACCCAGCAATTGCACTACTAGGTATTTACACCAAAGATACAAATGTAGGGATATGAAGGGGCACCTGCACCCCAATGGTCATACCAGCAATGTCCACAATAGCCAAACTGTTGAACAAGATGAGATATCCATCAACGGATGGATGGATAAAGATGTGGTATATATGTACAAAGGGATATTACTCAGCCTTCAGATAGGATGGATACCTACCATTTACACTGGAGTGAATGGAACTGGAGGGTATTATGCTGAGCAAAATTAGTCAATCAGAGAAAGACAATTATCATATGGCTTCATTCATATGTAGAATATAAGAAACAGTTCAGGGGATTATACGGTAAGGGAGGGCAAACTGAACAGGAAATCATCAGAAAAGGAGAAAAACCATGAGAGATTCGTAACTATAGGAAACAAACTGAGGGGTGCTGGAGGGAGGTGAGTGGGGGATGGGGTAGCTGGATGATGAGCATTAAGGAAGGCATGTGATATGATAAGCACTGGGTGATATATGCAACTGATAAAGTTGAAACTAATGATGTACTATACGTTGGTTAATTGAATTTAAATTAAAAATAAAGAAATAACATTTTTAACACTAATTTTCATAAATCCTGGTCTCTTTGGCACCACCCCTACTACCAGGGGTCCAATAAAATTGGGTACATGGTTTGGCTCAGATCATGATCTCAGGGTTCTGGGGTTAAGTACAGCACTGGGCTCCCTGCTCAGTGGGAAGTCTGCTTCTCCCTCTCCCTCTGCTTCCCTTCTCCCCATTCTTGCTCTCTCATCCTCTCTCTCAAATAAATAAATAAATAAAATATTTAAAAAAATTGTTGGCGCTCTAGTCAACATCAGCAATTAGTGAGAGAGTCTTTGAGTGGGGTGTGCCTGTGAACATTGTGCAGGAAATAAAAGAATGAATTATGACCATGGCTTAGAGTTATGCTCTGAATAATTTTGGATTTATTTTTATAGATAAGATAAAATAGAGATTTATATCAAATTTTAAGAAAAAATAAAGCGCTTCTACCCATTTTTACCTTCATTTTTATGGCAGAGAATACATGATCAAACCACTCTCAGATACCTTTTTAGTTGGGCGGGTCATATGGCCTAGTAGGGATCAGTGATTGGCCAAAGAATGCCTGGAAATGAAGTAGGATGCTTGCAAGCCCATGAATTTTCCCAAGTGATCCTGCCTTTGTGTTTTCATCTGCCAGCTGAATAGAAGGACTGCAAGAATGTAGACCAGGCACAGCCAAAGGATGAAAGGAACCTCAAACCCAAAATTGCCACTTGGAGGGAAGATTTGTCTAATCTCAAGGATCAGATCCACATTGGACCATTGTGTAAGCAAGAAATAATCTTTTATCTTGGTAAACCATTAAAATTTCGGAGCTGTTCACCCTACTCTTAACCCTGCAAGTCTTAAATTTTATTATCATCTAAACCAAAGTAGGCAAATATTTTGAAGTTCTTTTTAAAACCCCAATAACACTAGGGAATGTAAAAGCAAACAAGTCTTACAGTACTTTAGTGGTCTGTATTTAAATGTCTAAAGCTTTGTGTAAGGAACAGTAACGAAATATCATAAGAGTGATTAAATCTCAAATCTTTTTACACTTAAATTTTTATCTGAAATGAATATATTATGTATAAATTGTATTATGTATAAATTATTTTAATAAAAAACAAAAAATTTCATCTTTTGGGGGCACCTGGGTAGCTCAGTGGGTTAAAGCCTCTGCCTTCAGCTCAGGTCATGATCCCAGGGTCTTGGGATCGAGCCCCGCCTCAGGCTCTCTGCTCAGCAGGGAGCCTGCTTCCCTTCCTCTCTCTCTGCCTGCCTCTCTGCTTACTTGTGATCTCTGTCAAATAAATAAATAAAATCTTTAAAAAAAAATTCATCTTTTTGTATTTGAAGTGGCTTTTAAATAAACACATTCTGTTACAATACAGGAAGAAATTTCCCAGTTACATTAAATAAACTAGCTATAAATTCTAAATGACCAGAGAAGGACTATTTTTATAGTAATATTAAAATATATATATGGGGGCTCCTGGCTGGCTCGGTTGGTAGAACATGTGACTCTTGATCTTGGGGTCATGAGTTCAAGCCCTACATTGTGCCCTGAGGTTACTTTAAAAATATATATATAGCATGCAAAAATTTGTTAATAAACACAATGTCAAAGACAAGTGATTAACTAAGAAAAAATGTGCAATGCATGAAATCCAAATAATATCATCAATAAGGACTTTCTATAAATAGTTAAAAGACACAAATAATAGAAAAACAGTGAAGGATGTTTACCACTATAAAAGCACATGAGAGGCAAAAGACCTCAAATGTATGAAAGTATAAACCTTTAAAAGTAGTCAAAGAATAAAGTGGAAAATGGAATATTTTCAGCTCTTCGTCTACCTATGAAAAAAGTCAATTTTTCCCCCAGTATTCTCAGCACCAGAGTACTATCTTTTATTTTTTTTAAGTGTCTTTTGCCTTTTTTTTTTAATTTTTATTTATTCATTTGACAGACAGAGATCACAAGTAGGCATAGAGGCAGCAAGAGAGAGAGGGAAGCAGGCTCCCCGCTGAGCAGAGAGCCTGATGCAAGGCTCGATCCCAGGACTCTGGGATCATGACCTGAGCCGAAGGCAGAGGTTTAACCCACTGAGCCACCCAGGCGCCTCCAGAGTGCTATCTTTTAATCACAACTCTAAAAGTACTTAATGATTTATTGCAATAAGTGATTATTGAAAAATATGGGAATATTCCTAATGACCATTAGTGGAATAGAGATTGAGCAAATTATGGCATATCTTCATTATGTAATATTGTGTAGCTTAAACATAATGAGCTATCACAAATGTGGAGGCATGGGCATAAGTTATATTAATGAGTAAACAAAAAACAAACTACAAAGAAAAATCCATAATATAATCCTATCTGTAGAAAACATAACACAAAACAAATGAAAACATTTATGGGAGTATGTATCTATGTATGTGTAGTGAGGTGTATGTGTGTATGCATTTATCAGTGCATTCCAGGGCCATTCAGGGCCTCAGAGGTTCTGGGCAATATTAGATTTCATGAGTGAAGCAAAAGAGAAAAAGCCCCACATGTGGAAAGCTTACATTTTAATAGGAAAATACAGACAGTAACAGCAAAACCAGTGAAAGTAAAATGTAGAGTACAATAGACAATGAGATGTGCTGTAAAAAGGACATAAAGCAGTATTAAAGAAGGGAAGCATTGGGAGAGCTGGGAGTTGTTATTTTGAATGCTGCAATGAGGATTCATTGCAGATCACATTGCAGGGATAGGGCCTTGGCAGATGCTAAGACATGGGAACTAGGAAATGCAAAGCCTGATCAATAAAGATATAAGAGCCTGCAGTCATTGCAGAACACTAAAGATTGTGAATTCTTTCTTAAAAATGGTGAACTGAAGGAATATCTAAAGGAACTTCATGCTCTAACACCCTTAAAATAGATGAACACTGTCTGAAACAGTAACAAAATTTTAGCAAGAACAAGATTCTATAAATTATCCTTTTGAAAAGAGGGATAATGAGAAAATAACTGGATCCGTTACAATATTATAAAATGGTAAAAGTGTAATAAGGCAGTAAGAGGAAAGATACAATTTTATCTTAAAGATTTTTTTTATGGAAAATAGAGTGTAACTTTAGCAAATGGCTATCATTTCTCCTTATTTAGATAAAAGAACACTGTAACTCTTAAATGTAAACAAATTAAAGTTAGTAGAACAAAATGAAAGTAATAATATATTAGAGTAAATAGGTTAAAGTGTTGGAAGTTTTAGGAAAAATCCAATCCAAAGTAATTTAATCCTTAGAGAACATGTATTGTCTCACTTAACTTGGAATTTCATTTAGGTTTGGCTTCAGGAAGGGTTTGATCAAAGCTCTTGGTTGGTGTCCCATTCTTCTCTGGGTGCTTCTCTCCTTACTTCAAACTTTGTTTCACCTTAGCTTCTTTCAAGGTAGCAGAATAGCTAAAGCAGTCACATCATTTACATCTAGAAACCCCAAACACTGTCCAGAAGGAGGAAAATTTCCCTTTCAACAATTTGGCATTAGTCTGGTTGAAGTAAGTCTGATTGGGTGTCCAACACTGAACCAGTGATCCCAAGGGGATAATATTTCATGGGTTGTCTCAGAACATTCATGTTCATCCCAGGAGCTGAGTGAAGAGTGAATGAAACACACAAACCTCATGATTTCTGCACAGTGGGGGGTTGGTGGAATGAATGCCAGGAAGTCAACTAACCATGTCCAATAAAATTACCATTTAGAACTAGTCAGTAGCAAAAGTAGCTTTATGAAAAACACAAATTAAAGAGCAGAAAGACTAGAGGAACTCTCCCAGGGAGCAGAAGGAATTAATTGGGAACAAGACTGTATTTGCTACATAGAAAAATAGATCACAAAGAGGAAATCTGCAAATAAGAATACAGAATATGCAAAACAAAAATGGCAAGCAAGAGCATGACCGAAGAAAAATTCCCACATTAGAAAGGGAATTTAGATAGAAAAGCAGAAACTAACACAATACAGTGGGATAAAATTGTTAAAATCTCATTTGAAAGAAATGATTAAATATCTCTAGAAGAATTCATTCCCTAATGAGTAGAAATTGGACACTATACTATATATATTTCCATATATGACCTTACTTAGTCTCAATCCTCACTATTATAAAACTGTGAGATAAGCCCTATCATCTCCACTTGGTGCTTGATGAAATTGAAGTTGCAAAGGATTTAAACAATACAACTGATAGAATTGCCAAACTTCCATTTGAACCTAGGTCCACCCAAAAACAAAATCTGCATGCTTTCAATTGTCCCACTTAAGAAAGTGAAATGAAAGAACAGCTTGCCAGAAGTTTGCATAAAAAGTAGAGCTCCATTACAACACTGTTGCTGTTGATGTGAACTTGCAATGACCATGGAAACTAAATACTCATATACAGATAAGGGAATAGGAACACTGTCCTCTCCTCTTCCCACTGAGTGACTTTCCACTAACATGAGCCAAAACTGGCTTTTAACTAATCCACACTCAGCAACTGAATAGTGCCCTAAAGTCAAAGAATCCTCCCCTCTGCGTTCCTTATAATAGACAAACCTAAAAGACAGGTAAATAGTCATAGACGTCTCTGCAACTAATAAAAGGATATATTCAGTATTATTAAGACAAGTTGAAACATGGTATTGGAAAGATATTTTAGCAAAACTATTTCTAACGATTTCCAACTGCCAAACCACTAGCTTCCTTTAATTTGGGCTTTCCCTTGTTAATGCACAACATTCTTAGTGGTTGGAAAATGTTCAAAGAAAAACCAAGAGAGGAAAAAAATATAAGTAAAACAAAACATTTCTTCTTTTTTTTAATGCCAAAGAGCAGGAAAATTATAGAATAATTTAAACAAACATAAGTTTTGGTGCAAAAGAAGATGAGATATAATATTCTTTCTTTTTCCCAAATCCACAAGCTACAATACATTGGCTTGGGGAGGAAAGTCTTGGCACAGGATGCAAGAGTTTGCTTGTTGTGGTGGGTTACCTAGTATTAACATTGACATTGAATGAAGTCTTTTTTCTCAGTTACCAAATTGTGACTAAGTAAATGTTTATTGTACACAGACCATTCATTAAAACTAACACAATCCAAACCAAAAAAGCCCACAAAACTTCATTCAATATCAGTTGTATGTGCTGTGGGTTGAATCCTATCTCCCCTCTCCCACCAATTCCTTAGTACCTCACGATGTGACTTTATTTGGAAATACAGTCATTGTAGATGTAATCAGCTAAATGAGGTTGAAATCCTACTGGAGTAGGGTGGGCCCTTAATCCGGTATGATGGGTGTCCCATACAAGGGAGAAATTTAGAATTAGACATACAGGGAGAACATTATATGAAGGTGAAGGCAAAGATCAAAATGATCCAGCAGAAGCCAAGGTATGCCAAAGTTTGCCAGGAAACCTCCAAAAGCTAGAAGAGAGCTGTGGAAACAATTTTTCCTCGCAACCATCAGAAAGAACCAGCTCTGCTGACATCTCAGATCTGGGACCTCTAGGCTCTAGAACTGTGGGGCAATAAATTTCTGTTGTCTTAGCACCCAATCTGTGCTTTGTTATGCAGCCTGAGCAAACAAATACCATGTTTAAGAAACTATTCCTTGGGAAGAGGGGTGTTTATATAAAGATGATTCACAGATGTAAACAACAGACCACAATATAGGTATCACCAACAAATGCACTCCCTGGGTGAGGAAAAGAGGACTGAACTGGAGAGAAAAACTGAGAGGCCAACAGCTGGATACTCTGGCCGAAGAATGTGTTCAGGGGCCCATATCATCAATCACTTTTTTTTTTTTTTAAAGGTTTTATTTATTTATTTGACAGACAGAGATCACAAGTAGACAGAGAGGCAGGCAGAGAGAGAGAGGAGGAATCAGGCTCCCTGCTGAGCAGAAAGCTCAATGCGGGGGTCGATCCCAGGACCCTGAGATCATGACTTGAGCCGGAAGGCAGAGGCTCAACCCACTGAGCCACCCAGGTGCCCTCTTCAATCACTTTTAAGATCAGGCTGTTTCGGTTTTGACGTAATAGGCTTATTGAACAGTGAAAAGCCAAAGAGCTTTTCTGGGGCCTGTTTAAATATATTTGAGATGGTGACAAACAAAAAATGTCAATCCATATAAGTACCATCGCAAAATGAAAAATCAATAAAATTTTGATTGGGTATCTATACATGTAACATGTGAACTTGGTTAACTTGAAGTTGGTATTCAAAAGAAGTTTATAATAATTGAAAAGTATTTGAAGGGTATATTATTTTTGCTTCGGCATGAACTCCAAAGATTGTATGATAATTTTCAAGAAATAAAAACCAAGCACAAACGAAACATAACTCAATCATGGTTCAAGTAGCAATTGCAGAGAAAAAATTACACAAAATTCTGTCAACATTTTATAGCACACGTTGATACTTGATTTGAAGTGTAGTTGTGTTTTAATATACATATATATGGTATTACAAAGGATAGCTAAGAGTAACAATGCCTAGAACACAAGTTGCTTCTAAAATGGAGCATATCAGGGGTTAAAGGGAATATTCAATGATGAAACCGTCACGACTCTTCTTATAGATTTTTGAAAATCTAATTAAAAACACTTAAGAATGTTAATGTTTTACCAAGCATGTTAATTATTAGCAAGCTGGGAATGGTTCACCTTAACCCATAGGATAAGGATTTTAATATTTTCAAGTGAAAGTTATAAAATAAATAAATCACAGCAATGATAAGTAAAGCATAGGGAATGCAGTTAATGATATTGTAAAAACTATGTGGTGAAAGATGGTAAGTACACTTATGGTAGTGAACATTTTATCATGTACATAACTGTCATCATGATGTTGTAAACCTGAAATTATTATAATATTTTGCCAGCCATACTTCAATTTAAAATAATAAAAAGATTGAAAACATAAGATATTTGCAAAAACTTTAAATGCAAAAATGAAAATTTTCATGGATTTTTTTTTTTTTAATAATTGAACAAAGCAGTGCCTCAAAATCTCCCCAGACTTTAAATCAGTGCAACACGTGGCAAAAATAAGAAATCAAGATTGGTTTCCTAGAGTGATTTTCAATGAAAAAATGTTGACTTTCCAAAGTTAACAGAAAGGCCAGAAGACATCCTAGACTATTTCAATTGAGTGAACTTCATGTTCTTTGAATATTTCTTGTTACTAATATTCTCATCAAATCAAATATTTTGATTTGAAGAATGTTGTTTTTGTCTCCTTGCCAAAAGCATTTTCTTTGATTAAAATAATGCTGATTGTAAGTATTTATGAATATTTTGGCCTTAAATTAAAGTTGTCACTGATATTTGGATTGGCTCTCAATCCCCATCTCATCTTCCTTCTATTTGAAGGTTAAAGCATGTCTCCAAGCTTTCTTGAAGCTTGACTATTGGAAGTGAATCAGGGTCATCTAGGCAGAGGCCCTCAAGCCAAAGCAGAAGGCAGATTATGACAATTACACAATTCTCCTCAACTTCTTAATGTTGTTGCTCTGTTGGAAGATCAAAGAGGTAACAGGGTTCACTCTTCAGCAACCTACGGTGTCAATAAAATGAAACTTATCGATCTGGCTCCCTTTCTCTTAGAATTAGTCTTTAGAAATTCATTTTTTCAGGTTTCCAGCGTTGAAAGGAACATGACTTCAATGGTGGCCATAAACACATTGCTTCCTTTTTGGATCCATTTTAAAACTCGTTCCTTCAACCTCTCCAGTGCCTATACTCCTACTTTACACCTAGTTCCTACTTATGTCTCTTTTTCCATAAGATACTTAGCATGGTTTGTTTTCTAAACTGAATGTTTAATGATACATACATTTAAATAAAAATACATCAGTGTATATCATTGAAAGATTGAGGAAAATATTCTCATTGCTTTATTAATCCAATTTCCAAATGATATTAAAGATTGATATGAACTAAAAGCCTTTGACTATGAACCATTGCATATGTAAGGGCCTAGTTAGCCAGAGCAGCCCCACCTCAGTTGAACAGCCATTTTGTTGTTTATACAGTAAAACTTAAATTGACCCTGCCCCCCCCCCCCAGGGGAACTTATTTAAAAGCAAGTCCAGGAAACCAGTCCCAGGTAACAAAGCCCAAATACAAGGGTGGGTCAGGTCAGGTAGAGATCACAGCCAGAATGCAGGGATGAGTCGGGTCAGGTGGAGTCATCCAATCAGTAAAGCACGCATACTGTCTCCCTAGCTACCAAGGAGTGTGGTCCCCACCTTTTGGGTGCCATTTCTCACCAAGGTGATAGGCTAGTTCAAATGTCTACTATAGGGTAAATTGTAATTCAATTGGTCACTTATGTGTGACCTAGCATGACTGTGCAGCTTTCTCTGTGTGTTACAATCTCATTCACCACCTGTGTGCGGCCAGGCCCAACCACATGGCCTTTGCTCTATAAAAGCTAGTCTGTGAGGCAGGGAGGAGGTTGCGCTCTCTGTAAGAGGCAGCCCCGGCCGGTCGGTTTGATTCTCAATGCATGGCGTGAAATAAAGCTTTGCTTGACCTTCGCTTTGTATCAGTCTCACTCCTTTAATCAAGGACCCATTATTTGGGGACCCAACATTGGGGACCCAACACATATATGATGTGGAAATCATGGATGAAGCTTTAAAGATGGTAATGAGTGAAAATCAGTAACAACAAATGGGAAATAAAAAATAAATTTTCTAGAGACTTTTAAAATAGTTTTTAAAAAGCCATGTTTATATCAACTCAACTCATTTTCCAGAAAATTGCCAAGACTTCACTTAGAAAGTATGAAATTTTGCAGTAGTCTTCCTGTGGGGGAAAGGAAGGAGAGTGGGGAGAAGAGAAACAATAATTCACTGCTACCATGGTTCTTTCTTTTAAAGAAACACTATTCAGAAGGACCTCATGCGTCATCAGTTCCAACCGAGTTCAAGGTCTCATTAAATCTACATGACTCTTGCTTCAATATACAACTCAGTACTCTATTCATGTTCAAAAATAATGATTCTTATATGTCAATAATGTGCAAAAACTGGAAAATGTTAACGCTGGTATTTGACTATAATGATCACCTTGCTCAAGGCCAGAGATCTGTTTAGACCAAACTAGAATCTTGATTTCGTTCTACTGGTTCTATTAGTCACATTGTCTCCTGTGGTCAACAGACCCTGTTTAATTAATTTAAAAGAGCCTTTCAAGAATGAGCCTAGCTGTTAGGTGCTATTTGGAGGTGTACCCACCCTTCCAGCATTTGGAAAACAATGAGTAAATATGGCGCTAGTAAAGCTCTTTGTGCTGCACCTTCCCTTCTGTGACTAGACTTGGCTCACATCCGATTGCAGGAGACACCTCAGTGTTCTCCAGCCAACAGATTCTGGAGTCTCTCTTACCTGGAGCTCAGTACCTGATGAACTGCCTCATGGGCTAACAAAAATAACTTCATCACTGCCCTTCTCCCTTACCAAGTCTAAAGATCACTTTTCTAGTGCTCATTTCCTACCCTTGGATTGGCTGTTTTCCAGAATGACTGGACTGGACATTTCCAACTCTCATAGAAAACAGCCCTCTCTCCATACAGAGTTTGGCTGTGTCTTCGGACTCACAAACATAATCCTTTGCAATACATGAATACTATATATCACTACATTTGTGCATCACTGAGTTACTTCATATCAAAGTAACTCCATGAATGGGTCCTTAATCATAGATTCTACAGTAAAACTTCAGCAAGCCCTGTCAGGTCGTCTTTATGGTCCCTCAGCTAACATGGGATCCAAATACATTACAACACCCTTGCTTTCTGTATCTTGAGCAAATGCTAGAACAAGGACACATACACAACATATTTGCCAAGAAACAATAAATGTAATTAAGGGAAGTGCAGTCTAATCCATATTTATAAAAGAAACATTTCTAAGCGGGATGCTAATCTTCAGACATAATGAATGAAGAGTCTTGTATATTATCAAGTAGCACAGTTTAGTTTCTTGGAGCCAGGATGTCTGGACAGTCAGCATCCCAGAATGGGCACTTTGCTTAAACATTGCATAACTGAAAACCTATTAAAGTGATTATCTGCAAATTGAAAGCCCATTAAAGTGATTATCTGCAAACAATAATCTTCCCTGTTCTGAAGGTAACTTTGTTTCAAACTCAAAATTCATAAACCTAGTTTATAGCTTTCAAGTGTTTTCTTTTCCTGTTTTTTTTTTTGTTGTTGTTGTTTTCTGTTTTCAATCATCAAAATTAAAAAAAAAAAAAGACAAAAACAAACAAACAAACAAAAAAACAAAATAAAAAATCCCCTGCTGTCCAGAAACAGCTATTACATACAGAAACCTTGAACTTTTGGAGAAGATGAGGTATTGAAGAGGAACAGCCAGCCTGGAGGGAGCAGGATCAGTCACCAGACAGAAACAGCACACATCAAATGCATTGTCCTGTAATGGTTTGGTCCTCCCAGTTTTTAGTTGTAGTTCAGCGGTCATATAGAGGTAGTGATCTGCATAATCAGCAAATTCCAATCATGTTTATCTCATTCAGTAATTATGTTCCATATTAGTTTACTAGGGCTACCAAAACAAAGCACCACAGATGAGGTGACTTAAACAATAGAAATTTATTTTCTCTCCATTCTGGAGGGGGGAAGTCTGAGATTAGGGTGTTGGCAGAATTAGTTCCTTCTGAGGCTTCTCTCATCGGTTTGCAGGTAGCCAACTTAATCTTCACATGATTTTTATCTTTTTTTTTTTTTTTTTGTACTTATGTGTTTGGGTTTTGATCTCCTTTTAGGGACACTAGTCTTATTGGATTAGGGCCCACCCTAACTTTATCTGTTTAATTTAATTACCTTTTTACATGCTACCCAAATATAGTCACATTTGAGGTACTGGGTATTATTGTGGGGGACATAATTCAACCCATAACATGTTCCTTGTTCTGATTTGTCTTTTATCCCTTTAATTTCCCTAAAAATGTTGGCCTTCTTTTAGCCAAATTAATGCAGATATTGAAATAAATATATTGGTGTATTTTCTCTCTGTTTATGCAATACCAGTATTTAAAATTCATATCCTACAATGCTTTTTGTTTCCTGTGGTCTTTTCTCTCCAAAATGAATTATAACAATATTAAATGTCAAGACCGTTGTTCAGGAAATTGGAATATAATGAATATATAAACATTGCATGAGATAAATGCATTGAACATTTTTTTTAAAGATTTTATTTATTTATTTGACAGACAAAGATCACAAGTAGGCAGAGAGGCCTGCAGAGAGAGAGAGAGAGAGAGAGAGAGGGAAGCAGGCTCCCTCCTGAGCAGAGAGCCAGATGCAGGGCTCTATCCCAGGACCCTGAGATCTTGACATTAGCCGAAGACAGAGGCTTAACCCACTGAGCCACCCAGGCATCCTTGCACTGAACATTTTTATCATGACTTATTTTGACCATGAAGGATGTATATACTATTTTCTGCTATTACAAATGACATAATGAATAAACATACACAGACATACTTTTGAGTACATTTAATTACCCTATAAGATTAATTCCTAGGAAGGCGTATTACTATTTCTAAGAATGTCTACATTTCTAAGGCATTTAAAATATTCCTCCAAAATTGCTTTTCAGAATGAAGTTATTATACATATCACACCACAGTAAATTACTAGTTACAAAAATAAATAAGAACCTTTTCATAATGACATGCAAAACAACGTGCTTATTGTTCAAGTAGCATTTCATCATTTAACTTGATAATAATTTGGCATTTTGTTTAGGTTTTTCACCTATAAATATCCTTTGCCAATTTTTCTATTGACATGTTATGTTTATCTAATTGATCTGTACAAAGTTATCGTAAAGGTCAATTTGAAAATTGACTATAGTGGCTGGTCCACACTTCCATTTCAGTAACGAAAATTTACCCACTTGAATTATCCATAGTTTATTTTATAGGAAAAGGCATCATAGAATTTTTTTTGTAGCTATATCCCACATTTTGTTTATTTACAATTCAATTTCTTGATATTTGTTTCTCATCATTTTTGTTTTGTTGTGTTTTAATTTTTAATTTTTTATTAACATATACTGTATTATTAACCCCAGGGGTACAGGTCTGTGAATCGCCAGGTTTACACACTTCACAGCCCTCACCATAGCACATACCTGCCCCAATGTCCATAACCCAATCACCCTCTTTCTATCCCCCTCCTTCTGGAAACCCTCTGTTTTGTGAGATTAAGAGTCTCTTATGGTTTGTCTCCCTTCCGATCCCATCTGGTTTCATTTTTTCCTTCCCTACCACCCAACCTCCCCACGTTGCCTCTCAAATTCTTCGTATCAGGGAGATCATATGATAATTGTCTTTCTCTGATTGACTTATTTCGCTCAGCACAATACCCTCTAGTTCCATCCGTGTCATTGCAAAAGGCAAGATTTCATTTCTTTTGATGATTGCATAGTATTTCATTGTATATACATACCACATCTTCTTTATCCATTCACCTGTTTATGGGATTCTAGGTTCTTTCCATAGTTTGGCTATTGTGGACATTGCTGCTATAAACATTTGGGTGCACATGCCCCTTTGGATCACTATATTTGTATCTTTAGGGTAAATACCCAGTAGTGCAATTGCTGGGTCATAGGGTAGCTCTAGTTTCAACTTTTTGAGGAACCTCCATGCTGTTTTCCAGAGTGGTTGCACCAGCTTGCATTCCCACCAACAGTGTAGGAGGGTTCCCCTTTCTCCACATCCTTGCCAGCATCTGTCATTTCCTGACTTGTTAATTTTAGCCATTCTGACTGGTGTGAGGTGGTATCTCACACCAGGTGGTTTTGATTTGTATTTTCCTGATGCCGAGTGATATGGAGCACTTTTTCATGTGTCTGTTGGCCATCTGCATGTCTTTGTAGAAATGTCTGTTCATGTCTCCTACCCATTTCTTGATTGGATTCTTTGGTCTTTGGGTGTTGAGTTTGCTAAGCTCTTATAGATTTTGGATACTAGCCTTTTATCTGATATGTCATTTGCAAATATCTTCTCCCCTTCTGTCAGTTGTCTTTTGGTTTTGTTGACTCTTTCCTTTGCTGTGCAAAAGCTTTTGATCTTGATGAAGTCCTAGTAGTTCATTTTTGCCCCTGCTGCCCTTGCCTTTGGCGATGTTTCAAGAAGTTGCTACAGCTGAGGTCAAAGAGGTTGCTGCCTGTGTTCTCCTCAAGGATTTGGTTGGATTCCTGTTTCACATTGAGGCTCTTCATCCATTTTGAGTCTATTTTCATGTGTGGTGTAAGGAAATGGTCCAATTTCATTTTTCTGCATGTGGCTGTCCAATTTCCCAACACCATTTGTTGAAGAGACCACCTTTTTTCCATCAGACATTCTTTCCTGCTTTGTCAAAGATTAGTTGACCATAGAGTTGAGGGTCTATTTCTGGACTCTGTCTTCTGTTCCATTGATGTATGTGTTGTTTTGGCATCATAGAACTTTTGAAACATGTTCTGTAAAAAATAATTGCCTACATTTACAGAGTACATGTACCTATTTTGTACATATTTCTGTAGGAGATAAAGTTCAGGAGAGTTCTGTTAAGTCTTTGTCCCCTTCATTTGCTATTTTAATAAAAATTAAGTTCTCTCTCTCCCTCTCCTGCTCATCCTCTTTGTGCTCCCTCTCTCTCTATGTGTCAAATAAGTAAATATAGGGATGCCTGGATGGCTCAGTGGGTTAGGCCTCTGCCTTCAGCACAGGTCATGATCTCAGGATCCTGGGATCGAGCTCTGCATTGGGCTCCCTGCTGTGCCTGCCTCTTTGACTACTTGTGATCTCTCTCTCTCTGTCAAATAAATAAATACAATCTTAAAAAAAAATAAGTGAACAAAATAAATGGTGTAGGGAAAATTGGATAGGGCCCACCCTATCCAATCTATGGAGTATGGAGGTTCCTCAAAAAGTTGAAAATAGAGCTACCCTATGACCTAGCAATCACACTGCCGGGCATTTACCCTAAAGATACAAATGTACTGATCTGAAGGGGCACATGTTTATAATATATTTAATGTTTATAATAGCAATGTCCACAACAGCCAAACTGTGGAAAGAACCTAGATATCCATCAACAGATGAATGGATAAAGAAGATGTGATATATATGAAAGAAGATGTGATATATATGATATATATGAAAGATATATGTGATATATGTGTATATGTGTAGGTGTGGGTGTGTGTGGGTGTGTGCATATATATGTGTGTGTGCATATATATATATGTGTACATATATATATATATATATATATATGTGGGTGTGGGTGTGTGTGAGTGTGGTATGCACACACCCACACACACCCACACCCACACCCACACACACACATACACACACACACACACACACACACACACACACACACACACACACCATGGAATATTATGCAGCCATCAAAAAAAAAAACCCAAAATCTGGCCATTTGCAACGATGTGGATGGAACTAGAGGGTATTATGCTAGGCAAAATAAGTCAATCAGAGAAAGGCAGTTATCATATGATCTCTCTGATATGAGCAATTTGAGAGGTAGGGTGGGGGGTTATGGGGGGTAGGGAGGGAAAAAAATGAAACAAGATGAGATCTGGGAGAAAACAAAACATAAGGGACTCTTAATCTCACTAAACAAACTGAGGGTTGCTGGAGGGAGGTAGATGGGAGGGATAGGGTGGCTGGGTGATGGACATTTGGGAAGGTATGTGTTATGGTGAGTGCTGTGAAATGTGTAAGCCTAATGATTCACAGACTTGTATCCCTGGGGCAAATAATACATAAAATGTTAAAATAATAATTATATATATATATGTATATATATATGTGTGTGTGTGTGTATATATATATATATATATACACACACACACACATATATATATATATATATATATATATATATATATATATACACATATATATATTTTAATGTGGGGGAAGTGCCTGGGTGGCTCAGTCAGTTAACCATCTGCCTTCAGTTCAGGTCATGATCCCAGTGTCCTGGGATGGAGTCCAGCATCCGGCTCTCTCAATATTAGGTGAGCCACATCTCTTTCTCCCTCTGCTGCTACCCCTGCTTGTCCTCCCTCTCTCTCTCTCCATATCAAACAAATAAATAAAAATTTTTTAAAAAAGGAAAAGGAAATAAATTTTATCTTATCATTTTATTTTTTTTTCTTTCTTTAAATCAGGGAACTCCACATTTCTTTTAAGAAAGTTAGAGAAATGGAGTTGCTTTACTTTCATCCTCTTAAGTGAGAGTAGGTCTGCTTTACTGTTGACATGGGAAACTCCTTTATGGGACAGTCATGGCTATATAGTGTCAGGACAAGGGCAATATAGAAAGATTAGCTAGATGCAATAAGAATACATATCCCAAGGACAAGGAAAAAGATATGTGGCAAGGGCTGGAGGTCATAAGAAATGTATAGAAATATTGATGGAGATAAGATACTTAGGTAAGGAGGTGATGGTCCTTAATATTAGAGAGGTTGTCATTCAGAAAGGTCGAGCTTACACTAAATGACTGCTTAACAGTTTTATTTCTTAAAATTCACCTGAGTGAAGTCATATGGTATTTGTCTTTCTCTCACTGACCTATTTTGCTTAGCATAATACACTCTAGTCCCAACCACATCATTGCAAACGGCAAGATTTCATTCTTTTTGATGGCTGATACTCCATTGTATATATCTACCACATCTTTATCTATTCATCAGAACCAAAAACAGAAGAACGTAGGGGAAGGGAAGGAAAAATAAAATAAGATGAAAATAGAGAGAGAGGCAAACCATAAGAGATGCTGAACTCTAGGAAACAAACTGAGGGTTGCTGGAGGGGAGGTGGGGGGTAGGAATAATTGGGTGACAGACATTAAGGAGGACACTTGATGTAATGAGCACTGGGTGTTGTAGGCAAGCAATGATTCATCAAATTCCACCTCTGAAACTAATAAAAAATACATAACTGCTAGTATAAATCATCAGTAAAAATTAAAGAAAGGTAGGAATTGTTTTAATATAAAATGATTCTTTTAAAATTAGAGCTTTTAAAATAACAAAGTGTAGAGGTTTCCTTCCTGTGTAATGAAACACCTGTCACTGAAATCATTCAAACTGTAACTATGTGACAGTCCTTCAGTGATAATTTAGGTTTACTTATAATCCATGACAATGGCTAAAATCAGGATAAATGGCTACTTAGATCAGTTGTAGCTCATTGATTCTCAGTTCATCCTCAGATAATTTGGCTGTGTTTTCCTATGGTTTCATGGAAAATAACAGGAAGCATTTTATTTATTGCAACGTATTAAAATATGGAAATTTTGCCAAAGGAAGAATTATAATATGATTAGATAAGTGTCCCTCTTTATAATTACTGAAATCTTGGGAACATGTTTTAGTTAAATCTGATGATAATGATTTAACTGGTGATAAGGCAATTATATTAAGTTCAAAGGAAGCACATAAAATTGTCTTTTGTAAAATAAATGTTTGGAGCATGTTTTAATGGTGATATTTTATTACAAAACATATACATAAATAATAAGGTGAAAAATGGGATAATACTGAGTCTGTGTGGCTCCAAGAAAAACTAATTGTTGCAAAAAAAATGTATCATAAATATTAAATCATTTCACTTTGTTTTCTCCTAGCCCTCTGTTCCTGTAAGCTTTCCACATGCAGACTAAAGTCATGCATCCTAAATATTCCAGGATAACAGATTTTATTCATTTATTTGACAGAGAGAGCACAAGTAGGCAGAGAGGCAGGCAGAGAGAGAGAAGGGGCAGCAGGCTCCCCACTGAGCAGAGAACACAATGTGGGGCTCGATCCCAGGACCCTGAGATCATGACCTGAGTGGAAGGCAGAGGCCTTAACCCACTGAGCCACCCAGGTGCTCCAGATGATGACAGCTTTGTAATAGAGCTTAAAGTCTGGAATTGTGATGCCACCAACTTTGGCTTTCTTTTTCAATATTCCTCTGACTATTCGAGGTCTTTTCTGGTTCCATATAAATTTTAGGATTATTTGTTCCATTTCTTTGAAAATAATGGAAGGGATTTTGATAGGGATTGTATTAAACGTGTAGATTGCTCTAGGTAGCATAGACATTTTCACAATATTTGTTCTTCCAATCCATGAGCATGGAACATTTTTCCATTTCTCTGTGTCTTCAATTTCTTTCATGAGTACTTTAAAGTTTTCTGAGTATAGATTCTTTGCCTCTTTGGTTAGGTTTATTCCTAAAACCTCCATACTGTTTTCCAGAGTGGCTATACCAGCTTTCCTTCCCACCAACAGTGTAGGCAGGTTGTCCTTTCTTCACATCCTCGCCAATATCTGTCATTTCCTGACTTCTTAATTTTAACCATTCTGACTGGTGTGAGGAGGTATCTCACTGTGGTTTTGGAAACAGGCAACAAAACCAAAAGACAACTGACAGAATGGGAGGAGGTATATATATATTTTTAACACTACTGTTATAATCTAGTAATGATTTTGTTCATTTAAATACATGTTCAAAACAACCATTTAATTTTGATGGTACTACTATTTAAAATTGCATTTTTGTTTTGGTGACTGTTGGTGGTGGCCACATGGCTGTGTGCTAGAGGCATGAGCATTGGTGGCTGCCACCTTTGGGCTGGGCTGGACCATCCTCTTAGAGGAGGCTGAGGAGCTGAGCCGTAGCCATGGCCAGTACAGTGTTATCATCCAGACTGACCATTCTTTCTCCAGGATTTGCAGGGTGTTACATTTTGCAAGTCATGAAACACATGGAGCCTCAAGTAAAACAAGTTTTTCAAAGCCCACCAAAATCGGTCTTCGGTGGTGGTTGTTATAGAGATGGATTTGAACCCCAAAAGACTAAATGAGAAGTAGTATTAATGCTAGGCACAAGCCCTGCTGCCAATAAAGAAAAAATATGAGATGCTCATTGACAGATTATGCTTTTAAGTTACCTGGATGAGGGAAGATCTCCTTGCACAGCAGCCAAAATCAATGAAGCTAAAGATTTACTAGAAAGTCAAGCTTAAAAAATGAAGTTAAGGTGCGATGAGTTTTAAGTTCTTATTAGTTTATGTATATAAGTGCCAGATCTTTTTTAATAAAATGCCTCAAACCTAAGAAAAAATTCCAGTTTTAAACTTGATATTCATTTCTTGCTGTAGCATGAGAAGGCGGTAATTTGGCAGATTCAAGGCCCAGATTTTCACTTAAGTGCAGAAGAGCATTATAACACAACCATTTTCTTAAAATCAATTACAAAGCTTTTCTAAGCCAATCTTCTCCTCCAGGCTTTATCTGAGGATCCTTCCCACTTGAAATTTCATGGCAACACTACAGGTTATAGAAATGTGTAACTAAAATAACTTAGAGGGGCACCTGGTTGGTTCAGTGGGTTAAGCCTCTGCCTTCGGCTCAGGTCATGATCCCAGGGTCCTGGGATCGAGCCCCACATCAGGCTCTCTGCTTAGCAGGGAGCCTGCTTCTCCCCTCTCTCTGCCTGCCTCTCTGCCTACTTGCGATCTCACTCTCTCTGTCAAATAAATAAATAAAATCTTTAAAAAAAATAACTTAGATATGAAGTAGGGATAGAGAAATCTTGGAAGAGGAAAAAATCTGTGCAGATATAGGGCCATGAGGAAAAAGGTAAGTGTGTGCATTCTCAAAATGTTTCATTAGAGTGGTCAGGTTGGGACACAAGTTACAGGAGCATCAGTAGGAAACAAGTTTACTGTTGAATGAAATAATAAAATGGAACTATTATAATATTTTTGTAACTAATAGTACTAATATAAGTTGAAGTTTTTCCTCTGTCTTCTGTTCTTCTTCCTCTTTCTTTTTTTGATAAGAACTACCAGATAATGTTTTAGACTTTGCTTAATATTGGTATTATTCAATATTTAGAGAATTTGTATGCTACAACAATGTATTTTCTTGTACTTCTTTTCTTTGGAGGAAGTTTTCTGATAAATTCAATTGAGTTAATACAGAAACAGATATAGAGTTTTCAGTTCTTTTTTTTTTTTTTAATTTCCCCACGTTCTTATTTAAATTCCAGCTAGTTTACACACAATGCAGTATTAGTTTCAGGTGTACATTTTGGTAATTCATTGCCTACATGTAATGCCCAGTGTTCACCACTTATGTCAGTGTTGATATATTTTGTTTTTTAAAGAATTGTCCTTATCATTGAAATCTTCAAGGTTGTTGAAATAAAGTTGTTCATATATTCCACTATTACACATGTATTCTTAATAAGATTTGCAAAAAGATCCCTACTCTAATTCCTGATATTAGAGATTTTGTATTTCCTAACTTGCTTTTTCCTTGACCAGTCCTGCTAGTAGTTTATCAATTAACTGATCTTTATTTTTTTCCATTCAAATTATTTTATTATTTTTATGATCATGTTCAGTTAGCCAACATATAGTACACCATTAGTTTTTGATGCAGTGTTCAATGATTCATTAGTTGCGTATAACACCCAGTGCCCCTCACAACATGTGCCCTCCTTAATACCCATTACCTGGTTACCCCATCCCCCCACCCCACTCTCTTCTGTAACCCTCAATTTGGTTCCTGGAGTCCAAAGTCTCTCATGGTTTGTCTCCTTCTCTGATTTCTTCCCATTCAGTTTTCCCTCCTTTTCCCGTGGTCCTCCATGCTAGTCCTTATATTCCACATGTGAGTGAAACCATATAATAATTGTCTTTCTTTGCTTGATTTATTTCACTTAGCATAATCCCCTCCAGTTCCATCCATGTCAATGCAAAGGGTGGGTATTCATCCTTTCTGATGGCTGAGTAATATTCCATTGTATATGAACCACGTCTTCTTTATCTATTCATCTGTTGAAGGACATCTCATCTCCTTTCACAGTTTGGCTATTGTGGACATTGCTGCTATAAGCATTGGGGTGCATGTACCCCCTACTTTCACTACATCTGTATCTTTGGGGTAAATATCTAATAGAGCAATCACTGAGTCATAGGGTATCTCTATTTTTAACATCTTGAGGAACCTCTATACTGTTTTCCAGAGTGATTGTACCAGCTTGCATTCCTACCAACAGTATAAGAGGGGTCCCCTTTCTCCACATTCTCACCAAAACTTGTTGTTTCCTGTCTTGTTGCTTTTTGCCATTCTAACTGATGTGAGGTGGTATCTCATTGTGGTTTTCATTTGTATTTCCCTGATGGCTAGTGATGTTTTAAAAACCAGACAACTTTTGTGTTTCTTAACTTGTCTGTTTTTTTACTTATTTAGAAAATAAACCTATGTATTTTTAGTATCTGCTATCTTTATTATCTCCATCCTTTTACTA
Organism: Martes martes; assembly: GCF_963455335.1. Taxonomy (NCBI): domain Eukaryota; kingdom Metazoa; phylum Chordata; class Mammalia; order Carnivora; family Mustelidae; genus Martes; species Martes martes. The sequence continues at coordinate 16,481,516 of NC_137888.1, forward strand.
AATTTGTATATAAATGACTCATCTTTTTCTAGCTGCAGAAGATGGAAAATTCTATCACTAATTTTAAGCTTTCTTCTTTTCTTAAAAATTTATAGCTATATATTTCCCTCTCAGCACCATCTTTGCTACATCCCACACATTTTGATAAGTTGTGTTGCAATTAGAATTAAATTCAAACACTTGTGGGGGAGCATAGAATATTGTATAGAGAAGTTAAATCATTATGTTGTACACCTAAAAATGAATGTGATATTGGATGTCAACTATGCTCAATTAAAAAAAAAACACACAGAAATAAATTCAAAATCTTTTGTAATTCTCTTGTGATTTCTTGTTTTATCATATTAATTATTTAGAGGTATGTGCCTTAATTTCCAAAATTTTGGGATTATTCTGGCTAACAATGTGATTGATTTCAAATTTAATTTCCTGGTGGTTGTCAGAAACTACTCTGTATGACTTCAGTTCTTTTGCCATAGGTTATTGCAATGGGCCATCTTTCACTTACCACAAGAGAATTACAATTAATATTGCACCACTTCATGTGAAATCTGAGAACCTTAAAATAATGTTATGTATGCATTCTCATTCTATGTATCAATGCTGTGAGAGATTTTCAATCTACTTACCATAAATCTCAAATTTCAATGCTGCAATTTTAGCATTAAGCCATCACTTCGTTTTAAAGACATTAAGAAAAAAAAATGTATAGTCTTATTTCTGATGATCTTCCTTCCTTCCTGTAGATCTGTATTTTTATCTAGTGTCAATTTGCTGCAGCCTAAAGAATTCCTGTTACCATTTCTTCTTCTACAGGACTTGAGAAATGTATCTTCTTGGTTTTTGTTTATGTAAAAATATATTTATGTGGCTGTTGTTATTTTGACTGGATGTAGGAATTTGAATTGAAAATTTGTTCTCATTTTCATTAATTTGAAGGTCATGAAAATCTTCCTACCTTCACTGATTCTATCTGCAGTCAGCCATTACTTGTATCTTTGTTCCCTGAAAAATGCTATCTTTTTCCCCTCTGGCAAATATATATATTTATCTTTGGATTTTATCAGTTTGACTGTGATCTAAGTATAGCTTTTATTGTTCTTTTTTTTTTTTTTTTTTTTAATTTTTTTATTTTAATAAACATATAATGTATTTTTATCCCCAGGGGTACAGGTCTGTGAATCGTCTGGTTTACACATTTCACAGCACTCATCATAGCACATACCCTCCCCAATGTCCATTTCCCCACCACCCTCTCCCATCCCCCTTCCCCCCCGCAACCCTCAGTCTGTTTCTTGAGATTGAGTCTTTTATGGTTTGTCTCCCTCCCAATCCCATCTTTTCATTTTTTCTTTTCCTACCTCCTCCCAAACCCCCCCACCTTGCATCTCCACTTCCTCATATCAAAGAGATCATATGATAGTTATATTTCTCCGATTGACTTATTTCGCTAAGCATGATACCCTCTAGTTCCATCCACGTCGTCGCAAATGGCAAGATTTCATGTCTTTTGATGGCTGCATAGTATTCCATTGTGTATATATACCACATCTTCTTTATCCATTCATCTGTTGATGGACATCTAGGCGCTTTCCACAGTTTGGCTATTGTGGACATTGCTGCTATAAACATTCGGGTGCACGTGCCCCTTCGGAGCACCACGTTTGTATCTTTAGGATATATACCCAGGAGTGCAATTGCTGGGTCGTAGGGTAGCTCTATTTTCAGTTTTTTGAGGAACCTCCACACTGTTTTCCAGAGTGGTTGCACCAGCTTGCATTCCCACCAACAGTGTAGGAGGGTTCCCCTCTCTCCGCATCCTCGCCAGCATCTGTCATTTCTTGACTTGTTAATTTTAGCCATTCTGACTGGTGTGAGGTGGTATCTCATTGTGGTTTTGATTTGTATTTCCCTGATGCCGAGTGATGTGGAGCATTTTTTCATGTGTCTGTTGGCCATCTGGATGTCTTCCTTGCAGAAATGTCTGTTCATGTCCTCTGCCCATTTCTTGACTGGATTATTTGTTCTTTGGGTATTGAGTTTGATAAGCTCTTTATAGATTTTGGATACGAGCCCTTTATCTGATATGTCGTTTGCAAATATCTTCTCCCATTCTGTCAGTTGTCTTTTGGTTTTGTTAACTGTTTCCTTTGCTGTGCAAAAGCTTTTGATCTTGATGAAATCCCAATAGTTCATTTTTGCCCTTGCTTCTGTTGCCTTTGGCGATGTTCCTAGGAAGAAGTTACTGCGGTGGAGGTCAAAGAGGTTGCTGCCTGCATTCTCCTCAAGGATTTTGATAGATTCCTTTCGCATATTGAGGTCCTTCATCCACTTTGAGTCTATTTTCGTGTGTGGTGTAAGGAAATAATCCAATTTCATTTTTCTGCATGTGGCTGTCCAATTTTCCCAGCACCATTTGTTGAAGAGGCTGTCTTTTTTCCATTGGATATTCTTTCCTGCTTTGTCGAAGATTAGTTGACCATAGAGTTGAGGGTCTATTTCTGGGCTCTCTATTCTGTTCCATTGGTCTATATGTCTGTTTTTGTGCCAGTACCATATTGTCTTGATGATGACAGCTTTGTAATAGAGCTTGAAGTCTGGAATTGTGATACCACCGACTTTGGCTTTCTTTTTCAATATTCCTTTGGCTATTCGAGGTCTTTTCTGGTTCCATATAAATTTTAGGATTATTTGTTCTATTTCTTTAAAAAAAATGGATGGGACTTTGATAGGGATTGCATTAAATGTGTAGATTGCTTTAGGTAAAATAGACATTTTTACAATATTTGTTCTTCCAATCCATGAGCATGGAATATTTTTCCATTTCTTTGTGTCTTCCTCAATTTCTTTCATGAGTACTTTATAGTTTTCTGAGTATAGATTCTTTGCCTCTTTGGTTAGATTTATTCCTAGGTATCTTATGGTTTTGGGTACGATTGTAAATGGGACTGACTCCTCAATTTCTCTTTCTTCTGTCTTGTTGTTAGTGTAAAGAAATGCGACTGATTTCTGTGCATTGACTTTATATCCTGACACTTTACTGAATTCCTGTATAAGTTCTAGCAGTTTTGGAGTGGAGCCTTTTGGGTTTTCCACATATAGTATCATATCATCTGCAAAGAGTGATAGTTTGACTTCTTCTTTGCCGATTTGGATGCCTTTAATTTCTTTTTGTTGTCTGATTGCTGAGGCTAGGACTTCTAGTACTATGTTGAACAGCAGTGGTGATAACGGACATCCCTGCCGTGTTCCTGACCTTAGCGGAAAAGCTTTCAGTTTTTCTCCATTGAGAATGATATTTGCGGTGGGTTTTTCATAGATGGCTTTGATAATATTGAGGTATGTGCCTTCTATCCCTACACTTTGAAGAGTTTTAATCAGGAAGGGATGCTGCACTTTGTCAAATGCTTTTTCAGCATCTATTGAGAGTATCATATGGTTCTTACTCTTTCTTTTATTAATGTATTGTATCACATTGATGGATTTGCGGATGTTGAACCAACCTTGCAGCCCTGGAATAAATCCCACTTGGTCGTGGTGAATAATCCTTTTAATGTACTGTTGGATCCTATTGGCCAGTATTTTGGTGAGAATTTTCGCATCTGTGTTCATCAAGGATATTGGTCTGTAATTCTCTTTTTTGGTGGGATCCTTGTCTGGTTTTGGGATCAAGGTGATGCTGGCCTCATAGAATGAGTTTGGAAGTTTTCCTTCCATTTCTATTTTTTGGAACAGTTTCAGGAGAATAGGAATTAATTCTTCTTTAAATGTTTGGTAGAATTCCCCTGGGAAGCCGTCTGGTCCTGGACTTTTGTTTGTTTGGAGATTTTTGATGACTGTTTCAATCTCCTTACTGGTTATGGGTCTGTTCAGGTTATCTATTTCTTCCTGGTTCAGTTGTGGTAGTTTATACATCTCTAGAAATGTATCCATTTCTTCCAGGTTGTCAAATTTGTTGCCATAGAGTTGCTCGTAGTATGTTCTTATAATTGTTTGTATTTCTTTGGTGTTGGTTGTGATCTCTCCTCTTTCATTCATGATTTTATTTATTTGCGTCCTTTCTCTTTTCTTTTTGATAAGTCTGGCCAGGGGCTTATCAATCTTATTAATTCTTTCAAAGAACCAGCTCCTAGTTTTGTTGATTTGTTCTATTGTTTTTTTAGTTTCTATTTCATTGATTTCTGCTCTGATCTTTATGATTTCTCTTCTCCTGCTGGGTTTAGGCTTTCTTTGTTGTTCTCTCTCCAGCTCCTTTAGGTGTAAGGTTAGGTTGTGTATTTGAGACCTTTCTTGTTTCTTGAGAAAGGCTTGCACTGCTATATATTTTCCTCTCAGGACTGCCTTTGTTGTGTCCCACAGATTTTGAAATGTTGTGTTTTCATTATCATTTGTTTCCATGAATTTTTTCAATTCTTCTTTAATTTCCTGGTTGACCCATTCATTTTTTAGAAGGATGCTGTTTAGTCTCCATGTATTTGCGTTCTTTCCAAATTTCCTCTTGTGATTGAGTTCGAGCTTCAGAGCATTGTGGTCTGAAAATATGCAGGGAATGATCTCGATCTTTTGGTACCGATTGAGACCTGATTTATGACCCAGGATGTGGTCTATTCTGGAGAATGTTCCATGTGCACTAGAGAAGAATGTATATTCTGTTGCTTTGGGATGGAATGTTCTGAATAGATCTGTGATGTCCATCTGGTCCAGTGTGTCATTTAAGGCCTTTATTTCCTTGTTGATCTTTTGCTTAGATGATCTGTCCATTTCAGTGAGGGGAGTGTTAAAGTCCCCTGCTATTATTGTATTACTGTCGATGTATTTCTTTGATTTTGTTATTAATTGGTTTATATAGTTGGCTCCTCCCATGTTAGGGGCATAGATATTTAAGATTGTTAGATCTTCTTGTTGGACAGACCCTTTGAGTATGATATAGTGTCCTTCCTCATCTCTTATTATAGTCTTTGGCTTAAAATCTAATTGATCTGATATAAGGATTGCCACCCCAGCTTTCTTCTGATGTCCATTAGCATGGTACATTGTTTTCCACCCCCTCACTTTAAATCTGGAGGTGTCTTCGGGTCTAAAATGAGTTTCTTGTAGGCAGCATATGGATGGGTTTTGTTTTTTTATCCATTCTGATACCCTGTGTCTTTTGATTGGGGCATTTAGCCCATTAACATTCAGGGTAACTATTGAGAGATATGAATTGAGTGCCATTGTATTGCCTGTAAGATGATTGTTACTGTATATTGTTTCTGTTTCTTTCTGATCTACTACTTTTAGGGTCTCTCTTTGCTTAGAGGACCCCTTTCAATATTTCCTGTAGAGCTGGTTTGGTGTTTGCAAATTCTTTCAGCTTTTGTTTGTCCTGGAAGCTCTTTATCTCTCCTTCTATTTTCAATGATAGCCTAGCCGGATATAGTATTCTTGGCTGCATGTTTTTCTCGTTTAGTGCTCTGAATATATCATGCCAGTTCTTTCTGGCCTGCCAGGTCTCTGTGGATAGGTCCGCTGCCAATCTAATGTTTTTACCCTTGTATGTTACAGACTTCTTTTCCCTGGCTGCTTTCAGGATTTTCTCTTTGTCGCTAAGACTTGTAAATTTTACTATCAGGTGACGAGGTGTGGACCTATTTTTATTGATTTTGAGGGGCGTTCTTAGCATCTCCTGGATTTTGATGTTTGTTCCCTTTGCCATATTAGGGAAATTCTCTCCAATAATTGTCTCCAATATACCTTCTGCTCCCCTCTCTCTTTCTTCTTCTTCTGGAATCCCAATTATTCTAATGTTGTGTCGTCTTATGGTGTCACTTATCTCTCGAATCCTCTCCTCGTGTTCCAGTAGTTGTTTGTCTCTCTTTTGCTCAGCTTCTTTATTCTCTGTCATTTGGTCTTCTATGTCACTAATTCTTTCTTCTGCCTCATTTATCCTGGCAGTGAGAGCTTCCATTTTTGATTGCACCTCATGAATAGCTTTTTTGATTTCAACTTGGTTAGATTTTAGTTCTTTTATTTCTCCAGAAAGGGCTTTTATCTCTCCGGAGAGGGTTTCTCTAATATCTTCTATGCCTTTTTCGAGCCCGGCTAGAACCTTGAGAATTGTCATTCTGAACTCTAGATCTGTCATGCTACCTATGTCTGTATTGATTAGGTCTCCAGCCTTCGGTACGGCCTCTTGTTCTTTTTTTTGAGGTGAGTTTTTCCGCCTTGTCATTTTGTCCAGGTAGGATTTGCTTTCTCCTGCTGTGGAATTCCGCTGTTCTTGGTGACTGAAGTTGGTTTTGGATGGTTTCTTGTTGATCTTCTGGGGGAGGGGCCTGTTGTAGTGATTCTCAAGTGTCTTTGCCGCAGGCGGAATTGCACCGCCCTTGCCAGGGGCCAGGCTAAGTAATCCGCTCGGGTTCGCTTTCGGGAGCTTTTGTTCCCTGAGCGCTTTCCGTAGAGTTCCGGAGGACGGGAATGAAGATGGCGGCCTCCCAATCTCTCGGCCCGGAGGAGCCGAGAGCTTGGGGTTCCGCTCCTCAGTGCACTCTCAGAGCAAAGCGCCCAATAGCCCCGCCTCCCTGGCTTGCGGTCGCGCCTCGAGGAAAGCAGTCAATTGTTGGAGCTGGAGAAAAGCGCCGGGTCGCTTTTGTCTCCGTGGCCTCCGGCCGCGCTCCGAGCCCACCCAGCCTGCGACCGGCACAAGGTAACCCCGGGCTTAGGGCTCACTCCTCGGCTTTGTCGCTATAGCCGGCTTCCCCGCTCTAATACCTGCGAGCTCTGCGGCACTCAGACATCCCCAGTCCTTCTGTGACCCTGCGGGTCCTGGGATTATGCTGACCCCGCCTGGGTTTCCCCCCAGTTTAGCCTCTGGAGCGGTGTCTCCCAGTGGAGCCGACTTTTAAAAGTCCCGATTTTGTGCTCCGTCGCTCCGCCGCTTGCCGGGTGCCGGCCCCTCCCCCCGGGGTCTATCTTCCCGTCGCTTTGGATTCACTTCTCCGCAGGTCCTACCTTTCAGAAAGTGATCGATTTTCTGTTTCTGGGATTGTTGCTCTTCTTCTCTTCGATTTCCCGTTGGATTTATAGGTGTTCACAATGGTTAGATAAGCTATCTAGCTGATCTCCTGCTACCCGATGTCGTCTCAGCCTGCTACTTCTCCGCCATCTTGACTCCTCCCGCTTTTATTGTTCTTGTCTTGGCTTTTGTTAAACTTCTCATGTCGATAGGTTAGTGTTTTTCTCCAAACCCAAAATATTTTTGGCTGTTACATCTTTAAAAATTTTCTCTCTTTTTTTTTTCTCTTATTGTCTTTTTGGGAATCTAATTACATGTATACAAGACATGTTGACATTGTCTCATAAATCCCTGAAGTTTTAAATAATTTTTAAATTTAAAAATTTAAAAATTTAATTTTTAAATAATTTAAAATTTTTTTTAAGATTGAGTCATTTCTATTGATATTCTTTAAATTCATCAACCCTGTCTTCTGCCATCTCCAATCTGTTATAAAGTTCATCCAATACATATATTTTTTTCATCCAATATATTTTTAATAGACTTTGTTTTTTAAATCAGTTTTAGACTTGCAAAAAAAATTGAAAATACAGGGCAGAGAGTTCTCTTATAACATTTCCAGTTTCTCCTATCGTTTACATATTAAATTAGTATGGCACATATGTTACAATTAATGAGCAAATACCAATATGTTGTTATTAACTAAAATCCATACTTTATTCAGATTTCCTTAGTTTTCACTTAGTATTCTTTGTCTGTTCCAGAATCTCATCCATCTAATATGTGTAACTGTCATGTGTTCTTAGGTTTCTCTGGGTTGTGACAGTTTCTCAGACATTATCTTGTTTTCATTGGCTTTGACAGTTTTGTGGAGTCCTGGTTAGTTTTACTGAAAGATGCCCCACTACTAGAATTTATGTGGTGCTTTTCTCACAAATAGATTGAGGTTCTGGATTTGGGGAAGGAAAATTTCAGAAATAAAATATTTTTTAAATCATGTATCAAAACTACATGGTAAAAAATGATATATGAGTTTTGATGTTGACCTCAATCACCTGGCACCTGCCTGAAGTAGCATTTGCCAGAATTCCTGTAAAAAAGTTACACTTTGCCTCCATTTACACACTGATTACTTGAGAAAAATCCCTTTGTGCAGCCACACAAAGACTTATGCTTCTCCTTGGGGTGGAGTATCTACATAAACTATTTGGATGCTTCTTTGTAAGAGATTTCTTACTTTTCTCCCATGTTCTTACTAAATCATTTATTCGTATCAGCTTGAACTCATGGGTATGTATTTCATACTTTAGGCTGTAATCTAGTACTCTTAATTTATTTTGTTGCATAAATTGTTCCAACTTTAGACATTAGAAACCCTTTTAGTTATTCATCCAATATATTTCTTTTTTTTTTTCATTGCTATACTATACTTTTCTTTAAAGTTCTTCAAGGTTTTTCAATTCCCCTTGAGATCTCCTCTTTATTAAATAATTATGACCAATATTTCCCTTATATCTTGACATATTTATATAATAGTTGCTTTAAATTGCCTGTCATCTAATTCTAGCACGGGATCATCTTAGGGTTCTTTTGTATTGATTGATTTGTGTCTGGGCTATGTGTCACTTTTTCCTCATTCTTTGCATGTTCAGATTTTTTTTTTTGTTGCATCAGTAATATTGCCATTAATATTTTTAGAGACTCTGGATTCTGTTATTTACCTATGAAGGGCGTTATTATAGTTTGCTGAGTCACCAGTAAGAGACTTGTCACTTTTCTTCTGGAAACTTGGCTTTATCTTTTGGTAGGCTGTATCTTTTTCAAGTTTACTGCAGATCTCTTAATTAGGGCATATTGCATTTTCCTACCATATGGCCCGCCTGGGATTTTAATGAAAAGGTTGAGATTTATCCAAGATCTTCTTACTTAGCAGGACTCTTACTTAAAACTTTATTTCCTTCAATGGACAACAAAATAAATTTTCGTACTGCATTTTCACTTTCTAGTTTGGGTTATCACCAATTTGTTTGATTATTACTGTATTCTTCTATACATATTCAGTCCAGGGTCAGTCAAGAAGTTGAGAAGCGTTTATACACAGAGTTTACATAGATTTTCAGGCTCCTCTCTTCTGTGACTAACTTCCTTCCTGGGATTTCTTCCCTCAGTTTCAAGTCATTCTAGCTCCATATCTGTCCCCTGATACTTTAAGCTTGAAATAATAGTGTTTGGGTCTGAATAGACTTTGGAGTCCCTCAGAAGGAAAAATATTAAATGATCTCACCACTACCATTCTCTTTTTCACGGGCCAAACTTCATCCAGCTTTTGCCCACTTTTGTTTTGTCTCCAGGACCTTCAAATCTGTTTTTGTTATATTTGTTTAGATTTTAAAAAATTATCTGCCTCAGGAGTGGCTTGATATAGGTTACCTGGCAATTTCTGGAATTAGAACTACCATTTGAAAGCTTTTTCAATGATATTCAGAAATACCTTCTAAAAACCTGGGATACAGTGTGCAAGTGAACAGTTAACTTTCGTCATAGAGGTTTATAGTAACAAATACAGAGTTTTTGCAAGGAAATAAAATATTATGGGGGAGAACTCCTCATGTATATTTTTCAGAGGGTATGAAAGAGATGCTAGCATATTTCATATCTCTCCTATTGGGTCTGTTCTCTTTAACAAAATAAACACGTTTTTATTTAAAATGACCAGCTTCACTACCTTTCACTGCTTAAGGGCCTCAGTATGTAAAGTGTTATGGGTTTAGAGAGAGAGGAAAAAAAGTTAACACGTGGATTTGAATCACTGATCTGTTCATTGCTAGCTAATATTATAGCCTCAGAAAACTTTTAAAGTCTCTTTGAGTTTTTGTTCACATGTAGAAACAGGAAAATACGATTAATGACATAGTTTTGAACAGAAGACTCAACCCTGGAATATAATTTTTACCCTATAGCTGGTCCTATTCCCAAACATATGTCATACTACTCTCTTCTAAGCCTACTTTAAATTGTGGAAAAAAATGAAAAGTTTTTGGTTTTTAATTCATATGATTAATCCCAAAGAAAGTTGACAAGCAATGTGCTTACTGCCGTGTTGTTAGTCTTGCTGATAAGTGCTTAAGAACTAGGAAGACTTAATCCTATATATGGTTCTCTGCCAGCTGCTGAGGAAGCAGGAAAAAAAGTCCAGCTACCAGTTTGGGAGGTTATCAAGTGATAGGCAGGGTGTCAATGTCTACCACTTGGTGGAGAGGAAGGAGTTGGCTAAAGAAAAGTCTAGGCTGATAATGGATTTTGAAAATGATTCAAAATTTAATAAACATGTAGCTTGGTCTCACATTTTTGTTGGAAATTTTAATTCAGGGTATTATTAAACAATGATATTTTTAACTAAAGAGGAAAATTAGTGAAACAGTTTTAAAAGTTAGACATCACATGGCATTAGTCACATCCCAGAATGACTGAGGCTATATCCTAAAGTAACCCCATTATCTGCCTTTGGTGAAAAAGTAAAATCTAATAAATAAGAAAAAATCTGGATATGGAAGTCACTTAGGATGTGATACAGCTGTGGAAGACAAAATAAGGTGGAAACCACAGGAAATTCTAGAGTAAAGCGACAGTTCAAAACTATATACAATCATTTGATAGATTTACTAGAAGCAACATGCATTAATGTATTAATACTCCACATGAGTTTATTTTCCATATACTGCACATTCACTTGTTTAAATAGAGTGAGACTCGTGTATCTTGTGCTATTTGGTTTTTTTTGTTGTTGTTGTTGATGTTTTAATTTTTGCAGCCATTTGAATATACTAAAGATAAAAATTCTGTATTATCTTATAAAGAATTTGGCATACACCTCGTGGTTTGAAATATCTGAAGTTAGGAGAAGCTTGCTAAGTAAATAAGGATGAGGTTCATCCCAATCTTGATTGCTATGGGATAGCAATCTTTACCAGGATGCTGGAAATATAGAAGAAGGTCAATGAATATTTACAAAATAAATGACTGAAATATGTATAGTTTCTTTGTGACAGAATTCTAAGTGTTTATTGATGGAAAATTAAATCCTACCTATATCCCTATATTATATTTCTACTCTTTCTCTATGTTGGCAAAAAAGAAACTCTGACTATTGGCCCAAAAGCAAAGCTGCCAGATATTAAATCTTAGATTGAAAACACACCAATCTGGATATGAACTTATGCAGATTTGCATGGTGGAACAAACAGATGCAAGGTTGTATTCTATCACAGAAGACAAGAGAATTGAGAAAGAAAAATGGTGGGAAACCTATTTTAATTTCCCAAGCCTGGAATAAACCCTAAAGAGAAAAGGGAAGCAAATATTTGAGCCCATCCTATTGTTTGAGGGATATCACATAGAATACGAATCTATTTGTTCACCATTGCTCACAGCCATTTTAGGACTGTTTGAATCAACAGACTGATAGATGTTGTGTGATTTGTGTATTGTTCTTTCTTCCCCCTCACATGGTTCATTGTCAGTGCGGAAGATTCTTCACTTCACTAATGTTGATGAACTGAGAGATGAGAAGGATCCAAGAAGGTCACAAAGTAAGCTGAGGCAACAGTGAGGGGATCTCTAAGGCAGGTTGAAAGACTTGCATCCAGGGATGAAGAATGCAAGCCATGATGGGAATCAGAAGAGAGATATTATAATTCTAAAGTGTGTTGGAAAATTCCATACTTCCCAGGAATGTGGGATGAATAAATATAGGCTCTTCCTACTCTTACTCCTCTTTCTGAAAGAGGAATGGTATACAGACAATGTCTGGGTAAGACTGGGAACTAGAACTTGTCTGTGAGTGTGACTCTCATTCTAGGTTCTTTCTGTTTTATCGATGTCTGTCTAATACCTTCTTCCTCATTTCAGAAAGGTTACAGTTGCTGGGTCTGAATTTTTGGGCAGGTAAATAATATCTAACGGAGTTGCATAGTTGGAAGTCCAGTTTAGCCTAGAGTGATGCTGATTTCTCCAGTAAGTCTTATCTATAAGAAAAGATAATATTTTGATCTGCCACTCTTTTGACTCATTTTTATCTCCAACTGGATTTGAATTTAAGAGTGGGGTGGAAAGAGAAAGGATGATTGAATCTGACTTTATATTGTACTGTTTATCTACTTTTTTACCCTGATTTTTGCCATACTTTACTGGATGCGGAGTGTACTTTACCACAGCATTACAGCTGTGCTTGGCCATATGACTGTTTTGGTGAGTAGATTGGAGAGGAAGAGCCAGTGAGCCAGTGAGAAGACCTTAGGGGCTATATCATGTGTTTCTTGTTCTCTTCCTGGATTTCTGCCATCCATTATGAGAAGAGCAGATCCTAGTGAGCTTCTGGGGCCTGGCCCCCATTGGAACAGACTTGAACTCACCATACTTCCTATAGCTGGGGTGCCCTAGTTGACCCCATGCATCCATGAGAACAATAAATGTTTGTGTTGTTTTAACTCAGTAAGAATATAGGGTTGTTCATGATGCAATTAATACTCCTACAAAGAAAAAAAAAAATCCTCCTACAAAGAGCCTGGAACCTCAGAGGTGATGCCAAGGAGTTGCCAGGGAACCAAATGTGTACCAACAAGTGAGTTCCCATGTTGTTCTTGCCAAAAAGCAAAAGAGAACAAGAAGCAGGCCTCTCCCTTCCCACCACCAGTGGATGAACAATCACCTAGAAGAACTTGTCATTTTTTTTGGCTGCTTGGAAACATTGAGGGTTGGGGCAGAACTGGGAGAGGTAAAGCACAGATTAACATGCCAGACAATTCTGATTTGATCTAGGAATTCACAGAAAAGGACAAATGGAAGAACCATAATGAGCTAGTTTAAGGAATTCATATAAGGCTAACAGAGGTCTCAAGTCGGAAATTAAGTTCAGATCTAGAAATAAAGAAAATATATTACTTTGACACACCCAAATAATAAACTATGAATCATATGCCTAGCACATTTTTGAGCAAAGAATAATATCTCAATTCTCATAGTCTTTAGATGTCCCAAAGAAAGGATTTCCTAAAGTCACTTACAAGGAAAAGAGGTTAAGGCCAACTACCATGGCCATGGATTATTGGTTTTTAGTGGTAACTGCTTCTGTGACCTATTCCATGTCTGTTCACATGCTCAGCCATCTTTGTCTTCTTGGTGTAGAGATTAACTTCCATCTTCCAGTGAGTCTGGGTATACTCAGCTCTTCTGAGGATCTCAGATACTGTCAGGAAATAGCAAATAAAATTGTTCCCTTTGATTTGGTCAGGGATCATATAGGTTTAGGAGCCACACCTACATAGAGATTTTTGATTTTCCTTTTCAAGATGTAGTCTCTTTCTGTGCAGTTTTGTCAGGGAAGAATTTTCCTAATGGTATGGAAGGTAGAGTTCCTTAAATATTGTCATATTGACTGCTATGGGCTGAATGTGTCCTAAAATACTTGTTGTTTAAATCTTAATGCCCAATGTAATGGTATTAGAAGATGTGGTCTTTGGGAGGTTCTGCCATCATTAACAGATTAAAGTCTTATAAGAGGATTCAGAGCCTTAGCCCCTTCCTCCATATGAGGGCACAGCAATAAGGCACTAGCTACGAACCAGGAAGAGTCCTCACCAGTACAACCATGCTGGCACCTTGACCTTGAACTTCTCAAACTCCAGAACTATTAGAAATGAATTTCTGTTGTTTATAAGCTACCCAGGCTGTGGTACTTTGTTATAGCAGCCTGAACTGACTAAGATATTGACACAGTCCCATTCTTTGGAGGTCATGTCTCCCTGCTTTTTTAGTGAGATGTCTAGTCACTGATCAATCCTATTTTCAATGCAATGACCTACATTTTATCTCACCTCTTTCACTCTCTGTTTGAAGAGAAAAAAAAAAAAATAAGCTCTCCTTCCCCAGATGAATCACATTTAAGCCTCTGGGCATCTGAAAACAATATAAATAATAGTCAATTTACTTCCATGAGGCACAGGGACTCATTAAGAAAATTAAGAACACACATATGAAACAATCTCAACAGTCACCATATGCTATGTTGGCAAAGTTAAGCCTATTTATCATTCTATCATCAGTATAATCTGAAATATTAAGCAGATCAAGCATTTTTGAGTTTCACAAGCTAAGGAGAAAAGAGAACATGAAGTGCTTAATAGAGCATAATTGAGAAATTTCCATTTCCAGGCAAACCTTGAAGGTATTGCCACCATAGGCTGAAATGCTTATGTTGTTGTAACACTCATTTTACATGTCAGTGTGTCTGAACAATGTCATTGCCAACTCCATCCCTCTAGGAATCCACCTAGGTGTTGGCTCTGGTAACTTCAGAAGAAAGGGCTGTCAGCACTGCTGGCTGAGCAGATGAGGACAAATAAATATTCATACTCTGCTCTCTGCATGTGACACTTGAGTTGTGAAATCAATGTCCACATTTCAAAAACAACATCACCCAAACTTACCTCTTTTACTCCAAAGAGGAAGCCATCTAAAAATACAATTTTCTTGGCCATTTAAGGTTTCAAAGAAGAGAAAGGAGAAAATTTGGGGATAATGAAATTATATATTTTTTGTTTGTTTTTAATAGAAATGAAAGTAAGTCAAATGAAGATCCTGAAGATCAGTCATCAAGTGTCAAATGTGTCTATAGTATATTAAGAAGACATTAGAAGGAAATATAATTTTGTTTATAGACCTTCCACTGTTGTACTTTTCATTAAGTTGTCTCAAAATACTTTGCTGCATACTGTGTAGCATTTTTAATAATCTTCTTTTCAGGTTTCTGTTAAAATTTTTTTGATGAGTTGATCAAAACAATGAAATCTTAAAAATAAATGAAATCTTTCCATTTGCAATGATGTGGAGGGAACTAGAGGGTATTATGCTGAGTGAAATAAGTCAATCAGAGAAAGACATTTATCATATGATCTCTCTGATATGAGGAAATTGAAAGGAAGTTGAGAGGCAGGGCAGAGGGTTACGGGGGATAAAGAAGGACAAAATTAAACAAGATGGGATGGGGAGGGAGACAAACCATAAAAGACTCTTAATCTCACAAAACAAACTGAGGGTTGCTCAGGGCTAGGGGGGTAGGGATAGGGTGGCTGGGTTATGGACATTGGGGAGGATATGTGCTGCGGTGAGTGCTGTGAAGTGTGTAAACCTGGTGATTCACAGACCTGTACCCCTTGGACGAATAAGACATTATATGTTAATAATAAATAAATAAATAATAATAAATAATAAATAATTCTAACAATTTAAAAATCTGAAAGCCTATGCAATATGGCTCAAAAATATTTTATTAACATTGCCAATTTGTTAAGAACAAAATTTTAGTTTTTTTAAAAATTCCTCATCCTCGGTACTAATTTTATCTCTTGTGAAGAATGTAAATAAAGACAGCTAAATTGTGTAGAAGAGATTTAAAATTCTCTAAGTTAACTCAGAAAGTTCAGTGTATTGCCTACATAATATTTTCCTCTTTTTAAGTATAAGTGTAGGAATGCTACCAAATTGCATTAAGATCTTATATGAAGTAATTGTATTCATTTTCAGTGTTCCAAAGTGAAGCTACACATTCTTCCTGTCAGATCTTTCCTTTGTTGCACAAGTTCACATATTCTGGCTGCTGAATTTCATATCAGAGGTGTCACATACTTGTGTTGTGTACATCCTTGAAAATTTCCCCTAATAAATGGTGTCAAACAAAGATAAGGGATTGCATAACATTTTCAAGTATATGAGAGACAGAGATCATTTCTAGTTTTTTTTTTTCTTGTTTTTTTTTTTTTTTAAACAAGTGGGCAAAATCTCACACCTACAGTTTTGTTGGCTTGTTAAAAGTCACATAGCTGCTCTAGAAGCAAGGATAGAGCAAAGGGTAGGAAGCAGGTTTAGTAACTCCTAGTGATTTGTCTTTTCACTGTATTCTTATCTTTCATCTTCAAATTCACCTCTTTGAGAAAATGTATCTTGGTTAGAAAATATTACATTGTCAACACACATCTTCAGGATTGTTTACATTAAAATGGAATTTTATACTTGGATGGGTAGTTTATTTTATATTGGTAAATTAAGTATGCATGTGCACACACAAATACACATATACACACATTTTGAAACATGCTTTGATGAGAAATTTCCAGAGAGAATCAATTTTCTTAGATAGGAATCACACTGCTATATTTAGGCTGGATAAAACACACACACACACACACACACACACACACACACTCAGATGTAACCTGTCATCGGGCATAACCCCATGTAGAAGAAAGTGCTCAGAATTTGGAGTCAGATGTTCCTGGATTCAAATTCTGCTGTATTATCCTAAAACCTATTGACTTCCTTCCTTATTGTTTTTGTCCCTAAATTCCCTTACTTCCTCTCTACTTCTTTTTATTTCTCCCTCTTTTCCACCTTCATTCTTTTCTTTCTTTACTTCTTTCCTTTCTAAACGATTTAGCCAAATAGCTCTTAGGTACCCAAAATGAGAAATAGAACCTGACCTGGCAAGGGTCGGAGCCTGGAGAGGGAAGTGACTGAGGAGGGAGTGGGTCTGACAAGGTCAAGAGATTTGGTACACACAGGAGGACTGAGCAGCAAGTAAATGTGTTGAGGATAATGGGAGCCTGGCTTCTCACAATCAGAGAGGTGAGGTTAAAAATAAGGAAGACAGACTGTTAAAATGAGTGTTGGTGCTAGACCGGAATCAGAGATATTGGTCTGAACTCATAGTTTTCAATACAGTGAAGACAGACACAGAAACAGATACTGATATAAAAAAAGTGTGTGTGTGTGTGTGTGTGTGTGTGTGTGTGTGTGTGTTTTCTAGCTGTGTTCATTAAGAGGGTCCTGGGCTATGTTGCTCCAGCGGCAAATAAGCAAACCTAGACCCACGACTTTGGTTTCTGAATACTAATTCTTACTATCAGGAACTGGGATTTTTTTTTTTTTTTTTTTGAGCAATTGCTCCTTGTAGAACTAGGTTAGGAAAAGTACAAGAAGAAATATCTTGTTTGATATGAAAATGAAGTACTCAAAGACTGTGGGGTCCTGTCAAAAAGACACAGACTCCAGCTTTAAAAGCTTCCCATGGACCAAATCTAGGAAAATGTATGAAATAATTATGAAATTATTTCATACATTTTGAAATATGAAATATTTGAAATAATATATAGATAAATATATATGAAATAATATATAGATAAATGGGAGAAGTGAAATAATATATAGATATGAAATATGAAATTTCATATGAACTATGAAATAATATATAGATACATGGGAGAAGTGATAGCTCTTACTTATAACTTACCAGTTTTATACATAGAAGAGATGATGAAATTAGACTATCATCATTTGTTTCTTTTCTTCCTCAAATATGTATGTATGTATAATTTTTAAAAAATATTTTATTTATTTATTTGACAGAGAGACATATGGTGAGAGAGGAAACGCAAGCAGGGGGAGTGGGAGAAACAGGCTTCCCACTGACCAGGAAGTGCAATACAGGACTTAATCCCAGGACCCTGGCTTAATCTTTGTAATCCCTGAAATAGAACATTTTTTACAGAACAAAAGAAATTAAACAGTTCATCTCCTCTGTGATTACTACCTTCTATTGTTAATCATTCTGCAATGTATTGAACACATGCTATGAGCCAAGCACTTCCATCAGCTGTGAAAAGATTTAATGATTTGTTGGCTGAATGCTCCTGAGAATCTGAATCATCACTAATGACTCTTCCAGGAGGACCTGAGCATCAGTGTCAAGTTTGATGCCAATGTGCATACAAAATTCACTTCTAGTTAAAAAACCCTGCATTTCCATTTATTTAATAAATATTTCTTAAATGTCAGACACTGTCTTTGGCGTTAGTGAAAAATGGTGAGTAAAAAAATAGTCTCTATCATCATTTCTTTATTTTTTATTTTTACTATTTTTTATTATTTTTAAAGATTTTATTTATTTATTTGAGAGAGAGAGTGCCGAAGGGAGAAAGAATCTGAAGTAGACTCTGTGCTGAGCACAGAGCCCAACACAGGGCTCGATCTCATAGCCCTGAGATCATGACCTGAGCTGAAACCAAGGTTCAGATGTTTAACTGACTGAGCCGTTCAGCCACCCTACCATCATGGCATTTATAGTCTAATGGAGACACAATCAATGACACAAATACGTATGCAATTACAGCTGTAGTAAGTGCTATCAAGAATAGTTACCTAGTAATTCATAATGGATAACCTGGTATGATAGTTTGTTTCTTTCAGATTGATAGAAATAAGTCTTTATTAAGTCACTTTCAGTATCAGGAAAATTAAACTCCTATAATTCTCTTTATAACAAATATCGCATTGCTTTGGTCACCTTAAGTAAAAGGTTTTTTATCATAAAATGGTATTTTAACTTTACTCAAATTGAATTTATAATGCCTATGACTTCCCTTCATATATACAATGGAAGAGGGTAGTAAGTTTAGCGAATACTAAACTATATTGCTAATTTATCTTCTTTAGTTT
This sequence comes from Martes martes, assembly GCF_963455335.1. Taxonomy (NCBI): domain Eukaryota; kingdom Metazoa; phylum Chordata; class Mammalia; order Carnivora; family Mustelidae; genus Martes; species Martes martes. The sequence goes on from NC_137888.1 coordinate 16,500,057, forward strand.
GTGTTGTTTAGAAACAATATATCCACCTAATATATGTCCACTCCTTGGCTTATTACAGTATCCATTCCAGCAAAATATAAAATGTATATTTGGTGAGCATTCATTCATATCTATAGGATGGCAGCTAATGATTAGGTTTCAATACTGACATTGAATCATTCTATAAACTATTAGCATTGTTTATAGAATTAGCATAACATGCCATCACAGCATTTTTTATACTGAAAAAAAATCAAAATAAGGCTGTTATTTACAAACACTTTTGCAAAATATAACTCTTCAAGTAGGAGTAAAAAAAGTTTCTATTTCCTTTTTTTAATTTGACAGAGAGAGAGATCACAAGTAGGCAGAGAGGCAGGCAGAGAGAGAGAAGGAAGCAGGCTCCTCGCCTAGCAGAGAGCCCGATGCAGGGCTCGATCCCAGGACCCTGAGATCATGACCTGAGCCGAAGGCAGAGGCTTTAACCCACTGAGCCACCCAGGCGCCCCATAAAGTTTCTATTTCCTATTCAGCACACATAGAAGATTAACTTTGTTATACTGAGAAAAAAGCTGTTGTATGTTGGGAAAATAATACTTTAAAGAATAATTACTGAAATACCCACCAGTGTGACTTTTGTCCTTTCAATACCAGCTCAGGTCAAACAAAGCTTTCCTGAAGAAGTGACATGGGTACTGAGATCTGAAAGACAAGTAGAAATCTAACTGGAAAAAGAGAGAACGGGAAACAAAAGGGATTTGCAAGAAAACAAAGGCTCTCTGCATGGAGGACACATGGTGGAAAAGAGCTAATATGAGTGGGGCAGAGAGTGAGTGGGTACTTAGCAAAAACGTCCTCTGAATTTCGTCAGAGTCAGATTGTACATGGCCTTGCAAGCCACAGGAAAAGTTTCTACTCTAATTATGAAATGATAAGAATTTATTAATGGGTTTTAAGTAAAAGATATCTTTTAATGATCAAAGAGGAAGTTGGCAGGACTTGTCTGGTGCCTAGAGGAGAGGTCTGACAGGGGGGTGTGAACTTGGGAATACCAGTTAGTATGTGCTTTGTAGTTGAAGCCAGAGTATAGACCAGATTGCCAGGGACATAGCCTAGAATAAGAAGAAAAGAACCAAGGCCCAAATCCTGAAAAACTCTAACCATTAATGGTCCAGATTAGGAGGAGAATGGGATAGAAAATGGACAACCAGTAAGACAAGTAACGACAAAAACACAACCGAGATAAAAACAAATCCAGGAAAAGGTGGAGGTTAAAAGTAAAAAAAAAAAAAAAAAAAAAAGAGTGTTTTTAAAAAGGTGCAGCTAATCATGTAATAAGGCTGGACATCACTGGAATGTTAAGAGGGTGTTAAGAGAGGTAACAACTGAAAACCCTCCATTGGATTTAGGGCCACATTGAAGCCATTGGTGACTTTAGCAAGAGCTTTGGAAAGAAACACTGAGAGAGGACACACATTGTACTGGATCAAAAAGCAGGTAGAAGGTGAAAAAAAAAATCAAGACTAGCAAGACACAATTGTTTTCAAGATATTTGGTTGTAAACATGTCAGGAAGGTATGACAGTGCATGGCAAAATGTAGTGCTAGAGAGAGAGATTATTTTCTTTTTGTTTTAGATACTAAAGGCTTGGATTTATTTAAACACAAAGGGAGAAGGATCCAGGTAAATGGTGAAGGGGAGAAAGCAACAATTACATCACCTAGACCTAGAAAGAGCACAGGTTCAGTGCACAGGTGGAAGAACAGGCCTTTGATGGACTGGCAGGATTTTTTTTTTTTTTTTTTTTTAATTTTACAAAAGTGAGTAAGGACCGATATGGGCAGAGGCAAGAAGAAGGTTTATGGTTGACAACTCATCTCCTTTCTGGTTCTGTTTTTGTCTCTATCCCTGGAAACCACCAACATGTTTAGGGTCTCTTTTCTTAGATGTAAATTAAAGAAGTAGGGTGGGATAACTTAATCCTTAAATTCCTTTCAACCCTAAAATTCACTAAATTGTTTCTTATTTTCAATTCTGGCAATACAGATGAGTTTTACATCTTGCATACCACTGAATTTTACATGAACATTTGGTGTGGTTTCATTTTTGGCGAAGTGTATAGTTCATAAAGATCCTGCGTGTGAGCTGTAGTGAACTAGTAAGATTTTTTTTTCTTTTGTTCTCCCTGATTGTACTCACTGATGTAAGCAGTAGTTTGTTGTGGTATTTTGATAACTATGAGGGATAACTATGAGGGATAAATCTCTCAAGAAAATGAAGGAAAAGTTTGGAGAGGCTTTCCTTTTGGTTCTAACCTCACTTCACTGAGGTTGGAACTTCAGACTTTGTTTCTAATAAATACTTTCCAAACAGCTTTATTGAGGTGCAAGAGGCAAAACCCTGGGGTGCCTGGGTGACTCAGTCTGTTGAGTGTCCAACTCTTGATTTCAGCTTGGGTCATGATCTCAGGGTCATGGGATCGAGCCCCAAGTGGGGTTCCCTGCTCAGCGGGGAGATTTTCTCCCTCTGCTTTCCCCCCAATCTGCTCACACACTCTCTCTCTTTCTAAAATAAATGAATCTTTAAAAAAATAGACAAAACCTTGCACATTTTCAGTGTATACAATTTGATGAGTTTGGGCATCTGCATGCACCGGTGACACTGTTAAGATGACTATCAAAACCACAAAAGGTATGTGCTGGCAAGGATGTGGAGAAAAGGAAAGCTTAGTATACTGTAGATAGGAATGTAAAATGGTGCAGCCATTATGGAAAATAATAAAAAACTAAAAATAGAACTAGCATATGATCCAGCAATCTCACTTCTGGGTGTATATCCAAAAGAACTGAAAGCAGGATTTTGAAGTAGCATCTGGACTCCCATGTTAAATGCAGTCTTATGCACAAATAGCCAAATTCTTGATAGGTAGGAACACACAGACCTTTCACTGATGACTTTTAAGAGTCCCAGATCAAGTTTTATTAATGGTTGTTTAAATTAATTCTTCTAGATGACCCCAACTTGTCCATGGTATTTTTGGAAAGTAGTACTAATAATGATTAAAATTCATTTTGTGACACAATCATAAAACTTAACAATTGACTTCAATATTTCAGAAAAGGATGAAATTATGTAGTTCATGTTGACATTCACAAATACGCTTAAAGCCATCACAAAAGACATGGTGATGTCAGTGTGAGCTGAGCATTTGTAGTTTAGCTTCTCAGGATGTTGTTATTGCTGAATCCATTTTTGAGCCATCTAAACCAGCCTCAACATACACTTTCCTGACTTCCTTATGATGTCAGTATCAAGACTGCCTCCTATGGAAGAAGAAACATGTCTTCCTATCTTAATATAATAACTACCCTATAATCCAGAAATTGCACTACTGGGTATTTACCCGAAGAAAACAAAAATGCTGATTCAAGGGAATACATACAACCCATATTTATGGCAGCACTATCAACCATAGCTAAATTATGGAAACGGTCCATCGACTGATGAATGGATAAAGAAGATGTGGTGTATATGTGCAATGAAATATTACCCGGCCATCAAAAAGAGTAAAATCTTGCTATTTGCAACAACATGGAGAGAGCTAGAGCATTATGCTAAGTGAAATAAGTCAGAGAAAGACAAATACCATATGATTTTACTCATATATAGAATTTAAGAAACAAAACAGATGAATGCAGTGGCAAAAAGAGAGAAAGAGAGAGAGAGAGAGAAAGAGAGGCAAGCCAAGAAACAGTCTGTTTTGTACAGAGAACAAACTGATGGTTACTGGGGAAAGGTAAGTTGGGAAATGGGGGAATAGGTGATGGGGTATACTGCTGTGATGAACACTTGGTGTTGTATGGAAGTATTGAATCACTATAAGTACACCTGAAACAATTATTACACTGTGTGTTAACTAAATGGAATTTAAATAAAAACTTAGAAAAGTAAAAAATAAAATAAAATACTGGGCAGCACTGAGGACAAGATTTTCCCTTAAAGCAAGGGACTAATGACTAAGAGTTGACAAAGCTACGTTTACAACTTATAGCTTCATTCACATCTCCTCTTTGAATTCCCCTTCTGCTTATTGTTTCTTAGAATTACACACACACACAAAAATACTTTGATCGACATGATGAATTGACAGCTTCTTTACGTATTTTACTTGATGTTCAAGTTCCATAGACTTTCAAAAAAATGCTTAGACAATTTTCCTGACACCTGGTGAATAAAATTGGTCACTTTATTTCCTATAAAGTATTCTCCTTCAAATTTGCCAAGTCTATAATTCCTTACTTTCTAAATTAAGGATGTTTTATAATTTACCCAAGTAATTTAGGTTTTTACAGTCCCATTATAACTCATGCTACTTTTTATTTTATCATTAAGCACACATGGTGGTTTTGAGCCACCAGTGGAAATGCCTGGGGCACTACGGGAAAGTGTGCCTTCAGGATTATCATATTTTCATTTACAGGTTACTTCTGAACAGTATTTGAAGAGGGCGCTGCCTGAGTCAGAATAGGAATTTTCATTAGTGAGTACAGATAAAGCACCAGGGGGCAGGCTTGGATCACAAAAGTTTGTCAGCATGCCCTTCCGTTGGAGAGAAGTGAATGTCTCATACATCAAATAGTACTGCAATCACTTTGATTTACAAATGGGATTTTTCATAAGAATAAGCTATTTGTTTCATTTCCATAAATTCAAGAGACTATAATTCACAGAAAATTTTACATTTTTTAAAATAAAAAAAATAAGCTCTCTTAATTCCAACTTCCTATTTAATTTTACTTATCATACATATCTTGGTAGGGATGAAGGAAAAAAAATACAGATAGTACTGCACTCTAAACATTAATCTATATGACAATTTTTTTGTAACCCTAACCAAATAAATAGAAAATACTTAATAGGATATTGACAAAATAATTTGAAATCTTAGTTCTTTAAAAAATATTTACTTTTCTCTTTATCTATGCTGTGATATAGAAAACTTTGATATGGTTGATGTGCAAAAAGGAAGAAAATCCCCAGACCCAAAGAAAAGAAATGTTACCATCTAGTGTACTTCTTTTAAGATGTATGTTCTCATCAAGAAGTTTCTGTCTATCCCAATCTACCTGCTTCTATTTTTCTTTTAATAACTACTGTTAATAGTTTTTCTGTCATTGAATATTTTTCCACACAGTGATGTGCAACTTCATAGTATTTTTTGTATCCATGTGCATAATTCATAAGCTCAATACCCTATTTTAAATTTAGATTACTTAGAACTTTTGAAAAGTTCTTTTAAGATAAAGATAACATTTTCTTTGGTTTCCTAAGTAGGGAGACCACATGCATATAACATTTTTCATATTTAGGTTTTTTTATGCATTGATAAGAACAACATAGTGTAACATCAGTGTGAAAGACAAATTTCAGATTAGGACAGTACACTAATTTACTGCCTCTTGAAGAAAGGAGATTCACAATTAAGAAGCCAGTTTTCACACTCATTTTAGGTAATAGTTACCTAATTCTCTTCCTTTGGCATTACGTCAAATCATATTTAATAACCACTTGCCAAAGTAAGTCATCTGAAATGTGGTTCCTCACTATGACTAAGAATATGATCAATTTTTATTCCCATTATTTAAGTCATCCTTATTTAACGCCACATCACTTTAATGGAAGGCTTCCCCACATTGCCTGGGATGTTTCTGCATCAATGCTCGTGTATGCCATTGCCTATGACAACTAGAGTGCTTGGGGCCACTCCTAAATATACAGAAGTAAAATTATTTAAGACTGTCCTAAATAAATAGTTTTGGAAACTACAACTCAGCTTTCACAGTTTTTGTACTGATATGGATTGTGAGAATAATTGAGGAATTATACAATCAATGATGACAATCAGTGCTTGGGTATATTGTTTACAACATCTGTATGCTCCAGATTCCTCTTTGGAAAGGAGGATTGGCCAGAGATCTTTTTGCAAAGTTACCATGAGTCTTAGAAGTGTTTGTTATAATGAACTTGTTGTCCTGGGCCCCATTAATGGACACTGAAAGTAGGGGAGGGCACCATGCTGTGTAACATTCAATGGCTCCAAAATCTTCAGTTTGCTAACAGGGGACAAGGTGACCTTACATTTGATGTAAACCCTTCCCTTCCCCATAAGGATGGGGAGTAGAAATAGGCATTGGGTCTAAAATGATGTCCCTTCTAGATTTTCAACCCCAGCTTGAGTGGTCACTAGGGGAGTCACATACTGAAGTTAAAACATGCCTTCTCAGATCTCTTTGCCTCCATTAACCATGGTCAAAAATAGTCCCAGACCCTCACATATGGCTGTTAGGATATAAAATGAGGCAGTCACACTGACATACAGCTTGACAGCTCCAAAGAAGATAAACATAGTTACTGTATGGCTCATCAATTCCACTCCCACATATATGTCCTCCCCCCAAATAGGAACATATATCCAGACAAAAAAATTAAACATGAATGTCCATAGCACCATGATTCATAGTAGCACAAAAGTAGAACCAACCTAAATCTATCAACTGATCAATGGATAATGAAAATGTGTTAGATCCATAAATGGAATCTTGTTTGACCTTAGAAAGGAATCAACTATTGATACAGGCTACAATGTGGACGAACCCTGAAAACGTTCTGCTAAGTGAGAGAAGCCAGTACAAAACACATACCTTATTATTCTATTTATGTGAAATGTTCAGGATAGGGAAGTTGACAGATACAAAATGTAGATTCCGGTTGTCTATGGCTGGGAATGGGAGGGTGTGGCGGGAGAATAGAAAGGGAATGCTAATGAGCTTAAGGTTTTTTCCTGGGGTGATGAAAATGTACTGGAATTAGATATGGTAATGGTTGCACAACTCTGTGAATACATTAAAAACCACTGAATTGTGGACGTTAGATAGGTAAAATGTATGTGATATTAATGTGATATGAATTGATGTGATATTATTGATTAACTAATTAATCAATAAAGCTGTTAAAAAAGAAAAAAAAGAAAGATGTCCAAGTTAGCCGGCCTTCCCTGTTTCTCATCCCAGGTGCTTAGGCCTTCACCAGAACTTTTTGGTGCTATTTTCCAGGACTGATTTTATTACGTCCATTATCCCTGTTATTTCAGGCACCACAAAACTCTCCGAATCCCAGGTATCCCTTTACCTCCCCACCCTGATCACCGGAAGTCTCTGCAAATGGCCTGTTCCTTTACCTCCCCTCACTCCTGCCCTACTAAATACCATCTTTGCCTTCTTGCATTAACAGAAACTTGTTTCTCTCTTAAGAATGCTGCTTTCCCGAAAACTCTATCAACTAGTAGACTTCATTCTGGTGGGTCTGGAAAAGAGGTGTTGTCTTTGATCTTCATTTATATTTTCAGATCTTTCACTCTTTGTTTCCTTTAAACTCCCAACCTTGAATCTTATGTCATCAGATTATTTTAATTTTCTCTCTCATGTCATTTTCTTGCACCAAAGTTGTTGTTCTCCTGGGTCTCTCAATAATCTTGGTTCATTTTCTTTTCTTTTCTAAGATTTATTTATTTATTTATTTAGGAGAAAGGGAGAGAGCACGAGTGGGGATGGGCAGAGGGAAAGGATGAGAGACTCTGAAGCAGATTCCGCACGGAGCCGGGAGCCCAATGCGGGGCTCAATTTCATGAGCCTGAGATCATGGCCTGAGACCAAACCAAAAGTCTGATGCTTAACTGACTATGCCACCCAGATGCCCCTTAGTTCAGTTTCTTATCTTAGGTCTTAAAGATTCAAATAGCTGCATTCAAATTAGTGGCTTCCAGGTTCTAGAATTTCTTGTGCAATCCCTTACCCCAGCCACCCATTCACTGAATAAATGAGTTAATGAATAAAAATTATTTCTCAAATATAAAACTACTCTTCATGTCAACAAAGTCCACATATGTTTAAAATAACATGTGCCTATTTTATAGTAGTTGGTCCACATTTAAAAAAAAATGCTTTAGGAAAATAAGCAAAGATTTATTGATTTTATTTTTTTAATTTCTTTTTTCAGCTCACAGATGTGGACAATGATGGAGGTATTTAGAGATATTGAGGGGGCCAGATACAGAAAATATTCATTGGATGATGAAGTATGATTATGCATTTAAGGAGCAATAGGCCAAAGATGCATTAGTAATGTGTTAATATATATTCAATTAATTGATTAAAAAGTATATTTCTTTATAGTTTTCAAAACTAACTAAAGGATAAAAAATATGCTTTTCATTTGCAAATTCTAAGAAATCCAGAGCCACAATTGTAGACTTTGGTAAAACAAACAAACAAACAAACAAAAAAAAAACAAAGAAACAGAACAACAACAAAAAAGGCTTTATAAAAATTTTCTGAAAATTTCAAGGGGGTTTCTATTCATTAAACAATTCCTTAAAAAAAGTTATATAAATTGTATGTTATAAAAATTTTATTTGTAAATGTCACTCTTGCTTAGAATGAGGTTTATAAAGGACAAATACCATTGCGTTTCTTTACTGAGTAAAATCTTTTTATGTTCTTCAACACCTACAAGACGGACTCCTTTGCACGATGTTCCTGGTGTCTCCTGCATGATGTCTCCTGCTAGGTCACCTGCACTCACGGTTCCCTGCTCTTATGCTGTGAGAAATTTATCTTTCACTCATATCTCAAGTTCTTCAAGTATTTTTAATTTTCAGGACAATCCTGAGAACTTTGAGATTCACAAGTTTTGCTTGGTGCAAGAACCCCATAAATGGAAATGCCTTACAGATGGGAGATTTTCTCATTCTATCACCAGGACTTGAAAGAGTTTTATTTGAAATCCATAAAGACAAGGAGTTGGTGGTTATGTGGGTATAAATCAAATGATGTGACCTGGCAGCTCAGTTCCCTGCATTCAACACCCTCTTAACACATTTAGTCTTAAGGGAAGAGGTTCCAACTACATAAAGTCATTGCTTTTATTTTAACCATTCAGACTAGCAGACCTCTAAATTGGGAAAGACCTGTGAAGACTTGGAAAAAAAAAAATGCTTATTTTGTTATTTGCATTCTCTGCATGACAAAAGAAAAGATTTGAAATGGGTCATTTTTATTAAGCATATGCCCTGTTTTATTTATCTTTATAAAAGAAATAGCTGGTTACAGTGTTATCTTTGCATTTCCCTCTTGTTGAAAATTATGAAAAAATTCATTTAAAATGATGAAAACAGTAATCAGTAAATATGTTTGCTATGCAACCATGGACATGGGTTGCAATTAACATAAGATGGGAATTATTAAAACAAATTAAAATATTTATATGTTACATAATTCAGCAGTTATATGTTTAATATGTCAAAAATGACTTCATTACTTCACTTTTTCATTGATGTATAAGTTTATGACAGGCTGATTTTCTAACTTCATATTTTAGTATTAGTAAGTTCATAAATATTAATTAACAAGTAAATTAAAATGAAACCCTCACATCCAGAATAACTCAAAAAGATTATCTTTCCCACTAAAAAATGTGTATTAAAATGTCAATACTCAATAAGAATATATATCTACAAAATTTTATAATATACAAATAAAAATAACAATGTAGCATAAATTTTTATCTTTCCCTTTGAAGAATTATGTTTGTTACTAAATATAGTTTCTGCTTTTTACAATATCTTTCAAATTCCAAGTCTTCCCTAACAGCAATCCCTGATCTTCCCTACTCTGAACACACAAATAATAAAAATCTTCCCACTAATGAATTTGGTCCTTGTATAATACTGTCTGATATAAAAGAGTCAGAATACTTCAAGTTGTTTATGGTAGAAAAAAATAAAAAATGAAGCACAAATAATTAATGTTTCATCAGAAAAAATTTTTTTTCCACTTCCTAGGGGTCATAATTATTTCTTGTTCATTTTTAGTCACATCCATCAAACCAAGGGCATCCTCCAAGTGAGGTCACCACAGAAGTCAAAAAACACACTCCAAGCTTGTGAGGACCTGTCTGAATGGTTTTATTAGTAGGATGTGTCACCACCAACTTTTGGTCTGATGTAAAATTGAGTTTTGAAATGACACATATTTCCTGTGTTCTCCAGTTAACCAGAGATTTCTTTCAGGCTTTCCTTTTTTTTTTTTTTTTTTTCTTCTAGTCATTTGTAGAAGAAAACAAGGGACTCCAGAAGACCCTGAAGAAGGAGAAACAATTGTCTCATTTTATTCTAAATGCATTCTCTTTGCTTTTCCAGTTCCTTGGCTCTAAGAAGGCCTGCTTCATTCTCCAAATAAGGAAAACTGGCTGAGGAACTCTGGAGTCAGGAAAGAGCATTCAAAGGCCACTACAAGTCCTAGAATAGTGCTTCAGGCAAAGGAGGGCTCCCAGAGATCCAGGCTGTAATAGAAAAAAGGAATGGAAGAGAGGGGCAGCGGGGAGGAGATCTACAGGATAATGAAAATGATTGAATGCTAGTAGATGAAGACAAAACAAAATAACCGTACCTCTATATATCACCAGTCAAGGGAAAAAGGAGAGCAGAAGTTTGATTACATTTGTTGAGGGGAAGAACACATATATGAAAATGTATTCTTTGTCTATTATTGATTTTTGATTTTGTGATTTACACTTATCTAAAATGGAAGTGATTTGAAGCCAGACTTCCAAATGGTGGAGGATCCCTGCTCTCCTGCCTTTTGAGAGAAACCAAAATTGACACCTTTTTGTAAGGACCCACACTGGTTCACGTGTTTGAATCCATACCCTCAGTATTGCTTCTTTCTAGGGAAACATCATCTCTAGAATAGCATACCCCTCCATTTTCCTCACCCCTATCACACACACTCACTCACATACTCACACACAAAGTGATGAAACTTGAGTGAAGCAATAGAACAGAAAGCTAGGAGTGTGCTAAATTAATGAGACAGGAGGGAGATTCTTTGTACAAGAAAGACAAGAGGCAGAGATTGCCAAACTTGACCATTTCCTATCTCCATGTTCTACTCAGATAGTTTACACATAAGAGAACACCCATGGAGCAAACTAAGGCTCTGGCATAAACTCACGAGAGCTGGTGATATTGGACATCAAACTAAGCTGTGACTACTTCATCAGAAATTACACTTCTGGATGATTCTGAGAAAGTATCTGGAAGAAAGTCAGTGAAATTTTTTTTTTCTCTATGTCTAATTGATGTGCTTATAAGGGTAAGTATCACCTCTGTGTCAAAGAATGATGATCCAAAGTTTATATTAAAGACTTGCTTGTTACATTGTATTAGTACTTAGTATAGTGAGGATGGTATTCATATAATTGAGACAATCTACACTGAGTTTTTTTAAGTAAGAATGAAACATTTGTCAAAACAATTTTGAAGAAATTTTAAAATAGCCAGTAGTGATAGGAGAACATCCCCATCATAGTTTTATTATCTTTGTAGGTAGGAGGTAATGAAATATAAATTATATTTATCTACTTCACATCAAGTTATTCTTTGGTAACAAAATAGCACCGATGAGGAAGTTTTGTTTTATGATTTTTTTTTCTGAATAAGAGGTGAATCATTGGGTGTAGAAACAAATGATTAATTGCCACCTACACACTACCATCCAGTTATTTTGAAAAATCATTATATTCCCTCCCATTTTCCAGATTTTCCACACTAGAAGGAAATTCCATCTATTGACATGAAGGAAAGTAATATTCTAAATAAAATTCTTAAGACAGATGCTAACCAATCCATTTGCAACTAATCTTCATTTTCTAAATTTGCTTTCCAAGGGAATTTGCCTTCTCTTACACATATAATACACTTTATTCTAGAAACTGGGAGTATGTGATCAAATAATGTATTGGAAAATAAAAGAATGTTCAGGATCCTATGATCAGATACTAGACTAAGCTGTCAAATAAATCTATCAGGATGAGTTGTATTGGGGATTTCCATAATTTAAAATATGAAATCATGGTATGAAAGTACCCATTAAACATTTCCACATTAAAAGTTATATTCCCCGTGTGCTAAATTTAGCTACTTTCTAAAAGATTTAATATATGCTGCAGTTTTGATTCTAACTGAAGCTAAATCCTGAGGTTGGGCGATACTTGAATGAAAAGTTCAAAGGAGCCTTGAATTCTTGTGAATCACAACTACAATGCTGAGATTCATCTTGAAAAGACAATGCATTGTTGTGTGTTTCATACATCATCTAACAGTGTTTGGGCTCTTATTACAGGTTACATGTAAGTCATAGAACATTAATCACTGACGTCTTATTTTTCTTATGTTAAAAAAGTAAGTGCATATTACAAGTATTAAGGGGGTAAAATTTGGACATTTTTTCCATGTACATATTGCAAGGAAGGACCATTTCCTGAGGAACAGTCAAACTTGATGTTTAATAGCACTGCTTTAGTGTTAACAAATTCATTAAGGGAAATTTAGCTATTTTCTTAAAAATATTTTATTTATTTATTTGAGAGAGGGAGAGGGAGCATGAGAGGGGGGAGGGGCAGTGGGGGAGGGAGAGGGACAAGCAGACTCCCTGCTCAGTGGGGAGCTCACTGTTGGGCTTGATGCCAGTACCCTGAGGTCATGACTTGAGGAGAAGTCAGAAGTTTAACTGCCTGAGTCCCCCAGGTGCCCTGAATTTAGCAGTTTTTGCAATGATACTTTAATATTTTGTGTAATTTTTACTTAATGGGCAGATATGTTTAAGAAGGATATCTTAGGGAATGGGTGTTGTAGGCAATGGTGAAAAAGAATGAAAAGCTAAAGCAATACATAAAAGAGTAATAGAATAGTTCACTTACTTCTATAATAATAATAATGCTTTCACTCCAAAATTTTTATTCATAACTACATAGGTAACATGATGGTTTGATATAAAGTCCTTTATGAGGACAAGACATATTTATTTAAATTTTGCTTTTCTATTCCTGTCAGCAGGAGTTAGTAGCACAAAATGATCAGGCAGTTTTGTTTTGTTTTTTTTTTTTAAACTATCTAAAATCTCTGTGCTAATGTGAATATACCCCAAATCTGCTGTTTATACACATATCATATTGATATAATCTTGTGTTTTACTTATCCTGCTAATTACCCTCTCAAACTGAAAATATATAAAGGTACTGTCAATGGACACATCTTTTTATCATCTTCTTCATCAAATCTCCAAATGTTGCTTTAAACAATTTGCAGTAGATCCTCAAATTTTAAAATGTAAAATATGTGCTTAGGCCCTTTCTGAAAATGACTTCTTCCTCGTAATTTCTTTGGATTTTCTTTTGTGAATGAGGATAAATAGAAACAGAAAGACATTGGCCCTGACAAAAGAAAAAAAAAAAAAAAGGTATACTCTTTGAATGTTTTTATTCAACTAATGGAATTTTGTGAATTATTTAGTGATCATGAGAATTATGTAGTGTTTGAAATCAACAGGCAAATGCATGTGATAGCAATTTTCACCAGGTCTTACTTCTGTTGCTCAAATCTATGCTCATTTCACTAAAAAATACCAAAAAATTCTTGGAGATGTTTTTGATGCCCATATGTAAAAATAGCATGTAATCTACTCAGTGTTGAATTTCCAAGAGTTACCTGGAATGTTTGAATTGCATTTTCCATCAATTTCTGAACTTTGACATCTATTATCTGGTTGGCTAAATGATTCAACAAAATGTATTTAACATCCATTTACTAAACACATTTTGTATTTCTTCTCAGCATTTTGGAGAAGATGAAGTGTAGTACTGAACACATTTTGTTTTTTAACTAAAAATTATAATTAAGATGATTAAGGTGATTAAAAATTATAAAAACGTTATTAGTGATAAGTAATGTGGATTCCTTGGTCCCCATCACATAATTCCAAAAAAGAAATTTATTGCAATAACAATCACGATTTTAACAGACCAAAGCTTGGAAACAAATTTTGGTGATTTAGCGTAAAATTCTTCAGAAAAATCATGGTGCAAATAAGTAACAGAATGAAACATGAAATAAGTGACAGAATGAAAATGCTTTTAATTTGTTTATATACCTTAGACCATGTGATATTCACTCTAATCTCATGTGACAGATAGACAGGTATTTTTCTTCCCCTTTTAAGAATAATAAAATTGAAAATTTTGCTTAAAGACACACAGTCATTATGTGACAAGAATAAACTGGACTATTTCTCTACTGAATTCACAACCAGGCTTCTTTCCATTTCAACTAACTTCAGTTTTCTGGAGATTTACCATCCTTGACATTCAATGGAGTTACTTTGTAGGTATGACTGGAATGTTTCAAAAGTGATGTATATTTTGATAGGGATGTGCAGTTTATTTTCTTTATGCGAATACTTTTATATATGGAATTATATGAATAAAATTTAATTTAAAAGAGCAAACAAGAGGTAGAACTTTCAGGATGGAGAAGTAAGGAATTCCAAAAATATCCTCTCCACAAAACCAATTAAAATATTGGCCAAAATTGCCAAAATAACTCTTATAGAACTCTGTAAGGCTCAGAAAAACCCAGAGTATTTATTCAAATAAAGTGGTTGAAACTTGCTATTCAAATCAACTCTATTCTTTTTTTTTTTGTAGTATACTATTTCTTTTTTTTTTTCATTTTATTTTATTTTATTTCTTTTCAGAGTCCCAGCATTCATTGTTTATGCACCATACCCAGTATTCCATGCAATACACGTGCCCTCCATAATTCCCGCCACCAGGCTCACCCAACCCCACCACCCTTGCCCCTTCTAAAACCCTCAGTTTGTTTCTCAGAGTCCACAGTCTCTCACGGTTTGTCTCCCTCTCCAATTTCCCCCAACTCACTTCTCTGCTCCATCTCCCAATGTCCTCTGTCTTATTCCTTATGCTCCACAAGTAAGTGAAACCATATAATAATTGACTGTCTCTGCTTGACTTATTTCACTCAACATAATCTCTTCCAGTACTGTCCACGTTGATATAAAAGTTGGGTATTCACCTTTTCTGGTGGAAGCATAAAACCCCATAAGAGGATTCCCCTTTCTCCACATCCTTTCCAACACTTGTTTACTGTCTTGTTAATTTTGGTCATTCTAACTGGTGTAAGGTCATATCTCAATGTGGTTTTAACCCACTGAGCCACCCAGGCGCCCCTCAATGTGGTTTTGATTTCAATCTCCCTGATGGCTAATGATGGTGAACATTTTTCCATTTCTCTGTTAGCCATTTGTATGTCTTCTTTGGAGAAGTGTCTGTTCATGTCTTCTGCCCATTTTTTGGCATGATTATCTGTTTTTTGTGTGTTGAGTTTGAGGAGTTCTTCATGATCTTGGATATCAGCCCTTTGTCTGTAGTGTCATTTGCGAATATCTTCTCCCATTCTGCGGGTTGCCCCTTTGTTTTGTTGACTGTTTCCTTTGCTGTGCAGAAGCTTTTGATCTTGATGAAGTTCCAAGAATTCATTTTTGCTTTTGTTTCCTTTGCCTTTGGAGACATATCTTGAAAGGAGTTTCTGTGGCAGATGTCGAAGAGATTACAGCCTATGTTCTCCTCTAGGATTCAAATCAACTCTACTCTTAATTTATTTTTTGCCTCCTTGATCTATCAATTAGTGATATAGAGGTGTTGAAGTCTCCAACTACCATAGTGGACTTACCTGTTTCACCTTTCAGTTCTCTCGGTTTTGTCTTATGTTTATAGACACTCTTTAGTTTGGTGTATACATATTAAAGATTTGATGTGTTTTTGAAGAATTGACTGCTTTATAATTACATAATGTTGTTTTTTTATCCCCAATAATCTTTTTTGTTCTGAAGTTCACTGTGTATGATATTAATATAGCTACTGCAAATTCTTTTGACCATAACTAACAAACTGAAAATCAACCACTGTAATCTACCAACAGGCTAAAGATCAAAAATTATATTATTATATTTGTTGATGCAAAAAAATCATTTGACAAAATCTGACATCCATTCACTATAAAAAAAAATCTTAGCAAAGCATTGAATGGAAGTGTACTTCTTCAATTTAATTTTTAAAAATCTTCGGAAAGTTTATATTAACATCATCTTTATTGGTTTAATACTGAACTTTTCCAACTACTATTGGGAACAAGTCTAAGGATGTCCTCTCTCATAACTCCTATTCAACATCATACTGGCAATCACAGTAGTTCAAAAAATTATGAGATTAAAAGACAAGAAATGACATTATGTATACTTGTGGATGACATGATTAAGAGTAAGGGAACCACAGAGAATCTACAAAAAACCAAAGAAACAGAAAAACCTCCTGGAAAAAATAAGCAAGTATAGCAAGTTGAAGCATACAAGATCAATATAAAAAGGCAATTGCTTTCCAATATACTGGCAATAAAGAAATTTGGAGTTTAAAAAACCCTATCATTTACATTAGCATCAAAAATATACAGTACTTAGGAGTAAATCTAACAACATATTTTCTGAGTCTTTTGCAATAAGCTATTAAATACTGACTAAGATAATCAAAGAATATCTAAATAAATGGAGGGATGGATTGGAAGACTCAGCTTTTCCAGTGTTTCCTTTTCACATCCTTATTTTTCACACTTACTTTTGGTGAAGGTTTTAAGAACCAAATCATATCTTCCCAGCTGGATCTATAGAACAGTGCAGTACTAATCAATATTCCAGCAAGCTGTTTTTGAAGATACCAAAAATTGATCCTAAATTTTTTATGGAAATGGGAAAGACCCAGGATACACAACACAGTACTAAGGATCACAAAATTGAACAAGTCAAATTCCATGATTTCAAGACATATATCTGGAGTAATCATAACAATATGAAATTGGCAAAAGAGTAAGCAAATATGTCAATGAGCCAGAATACAGAACCAAAAATAGATCACACAAATATAGCCAACCAAATTTCAACAAAGGTATAAAGGTAGTTGAAAACAGAAAGGATAACATTTTCAACAAATAGTTCTTAACAATTGAGTATCCATATGTTGAAAACAGACAATAAACAAAAACAAAAACAAAAACTAAACTAAACACATGCCTTGTACCTTCAAAAAATTAACTCAAAATTCATCATAGATCTATATGTGAAATTATAAAATTCTTAGGGAAAGAAAAGGAAAAAAAAGTCATAAATATATGTGATGTTGGATTTGGTGATTAATTTTTAGGTACAACAACGTATTACTCTTTTAGATACATCAGAGAGAAAAATGGGCAAGATAAACTTGATTAAAATTAAAAACTTCTGCTCTGAGAGAAAACTGTTGAGAAAATGAGAAGACAGACCATACACTAGGAAAAAATATTTGCCAAAAACATATGTAATAAAGGACTTTTAATCAAAATATACAACATATTTCTCAAAAGAAATAATAAGAAAATGAAAAACCCGGGATGCCTGGGTGGCTCAGTTGGTTGGGTGGCTGCCTTTTGCTCAGGTCATGTTCCCAGCGTCCTGGGATTGAGTCCCACACCAGGCTCCTTCCTTGGCAGGGAAATTGCTTCTCCCTCTGCCTCTGCCTGCTGCTCTGTCTGCCTGTGTTCTCTCTCTTTCTCTCTCACTGACAAATAAATAAATAAAATCTTAAAAAAAAAATGAAAAACCCAATTAAAAATAGGCAAAATATCTGAACAGGCATTTCACTTGTAACATAGTTATCAAGTAAGCATGTAAAAAGACCTTCTATATCATTTGTCTTAATGTGACATCACTGAACAGTTAGAATGGCTAAAATTAAAAACCTGATGATATCAATTGCTGCAAAGAATTTGAAAAAATAGAAACTATCACTTACTGCTGATGGGAATACAGAATGGCACAGTCCTTTAGGAAGACAATTTGGCTTTTTTTTTTTTTTTTTACAAAGGTAAACATTGTCTAGAATACAACCCAACAATCATACTTCTAGGTTGCTACACAATTGATTTGACGTGAATATTAAATATGGTTGTTTATAGCAGTTTTGCTCATATTTGGTAGGAACCAAAATGTAGGTGAATGAAACAAGAATTCAATGGATTATTATTCAGCAATAAAATGAAATAAACTATCAAGGAATTTCATTTGTCAGAACAGGTATATGATATAGATTAAGAGAGTACCTGTATGGCATTAAATTAGCAAATGTTCCACAATTTTTTAAAAGTTCATGTCTAATTACAGGAAAACTATCAAATACCCTTTATAATGGTTATTTTTGGCTTCTTAGGTATTTTTTAACCATGGACTTGTTCTTACATATGTGTGTGTGTGTGTGTGTTTTTTTTTTTTTTTTTTTTGGGTAAAGCGGTCTTTTAGCTTTTATTCTAACCTTAGAGGGTTCCATATCTCAAAAAGCTTAATGATGGTGAAACCTGTCTTTACAAGGAAGGCTTAGCAATGTCAAGAGAGCTTTGTTAAGGTTAAAAAGGAATCCAAAAAATCTTGAGTTGTGAAGTAAGGTTTCCTGCTTCTGTGTCTAATACCCTCAGCTAATTCCTACTGCTAGTCAGCAGTTTAAAAAATGCCTGATCATTATTTTGATAACTTAGGTAAAATTATATAAAATGATTTTTTTTTTTTTTTACTGGTTCTTTATGGAAACTAAGCCCCAAGAATCTTAGCCAGTCTTAGCTATAGAAACACAATTTTTTGTTTCAGTTTGCTTTTTAATTTTATTCTCAGCCTCATATTGCAGCTACTGTTTTCAGGAAGCTGTGTATATTTTACCTTTGGACAGGAATATAAATTCTTCCTTGACCAAATGGTTTTCTATTATATATGAGTGGGTATACAGATGATAATAGAGATGGACATATAGCGATAGGGATATCTAACCCCAGAAAAATTTATTTAAAGTATTAATTGGAAAATCTGATTTTCTTTTGTTGATTACACAAGGTTTGTCATAGCTTCTACCTGAATTATACTAACAGCAAGTGAGTTCCTTTTATGTATCTAAAATGGTAATCTGATTTCCATCACATACAACTTCATGTTTTAGTAGGAGTTACTCATATAAAATAGTATGTCACCAGAAATTAGTTTGACTATGAGGATAACACTCACATAACTAATTATTTCTGTTGCTTTTAAAATTATTTCATTTTATTTTATTTTATTTCATTTCATTATTTTTTTGGGGGTGGGGGGCATTTGAATAATGGTTGGTTGCACAACTAAGATGCTTTTAGATTCATAGCTTCTCCTAGCCTACATGAATGTGCCAATCATACCAATATTTGTTAATATGACTTTTCATATAAAAAGTAAAGTAAGTCACAGGAATTTGAGAGAATATCAACTTTCTACCTTCCCTTTCTAAGTATTATGACATAATGTGAAATTTCCTCTTGAGTGGAATGCCAGATGTAGTCATCGTTGACAACTCATTTATGGTGAAGGTGAGCTTGTCAATAAAATGAAAGGGGATTTGTAAGCCAATGGCATAAGCAACATGCACTGACTAGCAACAGGGTGTATGAAAAACTAGAATTGCAGCTTTCATTCATTGAAACTTTCCCTAGCCTAAACGTGTCATCAAAGAAAGTGCCATATGCTGAATGAAGAACAGGAAATGACTGTGCCCCGAACGTAGCATGTAATTAAAAAACAAAAACAAAAATAAAAAAAAACAACTATTGTGAAGTAATTATGCTGAAATTTAATTAACAGTAAAAACACAAATGTGTATTCCTTTGATATTTAAGGTAGTTAGTAGATCCTAAGATTAATGGACTCACCAAATATTTATTGCTCTTTATTTCTTATTTTACATATTTCAGTTTTTGTGGAAATTTTATTTTTTAAGTTTTTTATTTGAGTATAGTTGACATGCAGTTTTACCCAAGTTCATGTGAATTTTCATTCTTAGTCTTTGGGAATAGATAAAACAGAAAAACTTCAATTCCCTTTCCTTTGGTCATTTTCTGTGAAGGAAAGAAATAGTGATATAAGTAAAAACAAAACCTTCCCTCACTCTGTTTCTTTCTTTCTCCTCTTCTAGTTATTCTTCTACCATGCCCTCTACTGTTGAATATCTGGTCCACCTTGCAACTCTGAGAAAATCTACAGTGCCTTTAACTAATTCCAACTTCATGAACTTCTAGATCCAATCCCGGAAGAGGTAGACTAGATTTTTTCCTCTTTGGTATGTCAAGAGTATCAGTTAATCGTAAAAGAGGCTAGCCAAAATTGACTGTCTCCCAGTGTGCTTTTTCTGGTAATTAACTTTATAGTGACATAGAGAATATTTGACCGAGATGACTCCTCATGGCTTTTTGAAATAACCTTTTCCCTGGTTTCTAGTATACCACATTCTTTTGGTTATCTGCCTACCTTATTCTGTGCTCATTTTCAGTTTCCTCTTTTTGTTCCTCCTCTTCTCCCTGACCTCTAACTTCTGGGGTGCCTCAAAGCCTAGTTTTCAGAACTTTACCTCTGTTGAGGTCCTTAAGAAATTTCATCTAAGGATGCCTAGGTGTGCAGTTGGTCAAGCATCTGCCTTGGCTCAGGTTATGATCCTGGTGTCCTGGTATTGAGCCCGCATCAGGCTCCCTCCTCAGAGGGAAGCCTGCTTCTCACTCTTCCTCTGCCTGCCACTCCCCCTACTTGTGTTCTCTCTCTCTGTCAAATAAATAAATCTTTAAAAATTTTTTTAAAAAATAAATGTCATTTAGCCTTACACCTTTAGATACCATCCACATGCTGAACACTACTCCTGTGCTCATCAAGGGTCTTCTCAGACTCAACTACACATTTAGACTCAAGACACTATCATAAACCACATTTGACATCAGTTTGGTTTCAGATTGGTTATCAGACAGGAACCACAGCATGCCAGCAGCTCAACACTGAATATTTCTTTTTGCAGCAGTCCGTGGAACAGTTCACAAAAGTATCCAGAAGATACTGAATCAGATGACAACTCAGGTTCAAGAAGGAAGACCATACTCACCCATACTCAGAAGATGGGAATCTTCTCTGGTTTAAAAGCCTCATGTCACATAGGAGCCAATACTTCTATAGGCATAGATTCCAGGTCTTTGCAGGATACATAATGTTATAAGAGTCATTGCTCTCAGGAAAGCCCAATATATAACTCAATTTGGTGTTCATAACTCCTTGTCTGGATGTAATTTGCAAATCAGGGATAATTTCTGTCTTAAGTAATGTTGCCTGGAGATGACATTTAACTCTTATCAGGTTATCATGGAAAAAGTCTGCAACCTAACTGAAGGTAAAATCTCTATGTAGAATTTAAAAAGTTTGGTTTCTCTTTACCTACAACTCTCAAATTTCTATTTTCTCTCAAGACTTTTTCTCTGACCTTCACACTCATATATCCTACTGTCTACTTGACATTTCACTTAAATATTTAACTAATAATGGCAATTAATAATATCCAAATTTGTATTCTTTTTTTTTAAAGATTTTATTTATTTATCTGACAGACAGAGATCACAAGTAGGCAGAGAGGCAGGCAGAGAGAGAGGAAGGGAAGCAGGCTCCCTGCTGAGCAGAGAGCCCAATGCGGGGCTTGATCCCAGGACCCCGAGATCATGACCCGAGCCGAAGGCAGAGGCTTTAACCTACTGAGCCACCCAGGCACCCCCCAAATTTGTATTCTTGACTTTCCCCACCAAACATCCTTCCAGTCTCCAAAAGGCAATATCTTTCTAGATGCCAACATTGAATTCTTGGAATACCCATAATTTCTCTTTGTTCCTCTTACCTCATGTCCAAACAACAGACACACAGACCGCAAATCCAAACTTCTACTACCACTGCCAGCTTTTGACATAAAGCATCCACCATCTCTTGCCAGTTATTGCAATAAATAAATTTCTACAAGATTATTCTGCTTCAACCCTTCCCTCTAAACTATTATGGAAACCCGCCAGGAGCTTTGCAAGGATGATGAGGTAGAACCTAGAACCATAGGCTTTAAGAATGGATAATAGCAGTTTTAAGCTACTTTTCCTTTTTATTTTCATTTTCTCTAAGTTTTTCAAATCTTATTAGAAGGCACAGTCCTATTTCTTTTGTGTTACAGAGGGTAAGAGAACATTATGTCTTCTTCCTTCCAGTAGAGGTCATTAAGGGGCATCAGAGATGGTTACTATTGGCTGTACATCCCAACTCTGTGTCTAGATCACGAGGTTTGGCAGCATTGAAGGCAGTACTAAAGGGGAAAAACTTGAGTTTAATTTTTTTTTTTTTTCCTGGAAAAAACTGAAGCAGTTCCCAGGAAGTTAACAAAAATAGCTAGGAAGCCAGTTTCTGAAAGTGAGGCTGCTCGGGACCTTCACAAAATAACTTGATAGAAAACAGATACACAAATTCGTTGTAGAGATATAGGATACTGAAGTCCAAGGACAAACGGCATTTTTATATGGAATCTATTTAATGATCTGCAGAGTTGTCATATGGAAATTTTTTGTAACTCTGTAGCATCCACTCTGCTAACTGTTCTTTTAGTTTCCTTGGCATAGGGAATGAACTAGAAATCTTCCCTTGGCTTAGGGTATATATTTATTTCTATAAGGGCTATTTCAGAGAGATTTTCCTTGTAGCACTTTCTCCTTCAGGAGGATGTATTTGGAAATCTCCCTGAGAATTGGCAACAGCTCTTGCATTTCCTAAAAATGTTCAAACTATATAACATTCAAACTCACATGCAAATTTCCTCTTGGGGATAGTACTGGAAACCACAGATTACCTAGGAAACAATAAATAACTCTAAACAAAAATTCCTTTTGGTGGTACCATAAACAGAAATCACTCTAAACCATTCTAGTACATGAAATTTATTAGAATTATTTTAAAAGTAAATTTTAAAGTTTTAAATTCAAAATCATAATTCAGCCACCACTTTATTTAATTCATCTAATTGAATTAAATATATGCAATGTTTAAGACATTCTATAAAAAGTTATATATAAGACTGTCATGTTCCAGTATCGCTTACATATGCAAATGTGAGAATTTGCCAAAATTCAGTTCTAGAATTCACATATTAAATTAATAATACAAATCAGATTATAAACTCACCACAAAATTGTCTTCCTTTATCATTTCTTTTTCATTGAAAATATGATAGTCGTGATATTAGTCAGATTTTGTTTTGTGAAAACAACTCCAAAGATTAGTGGCACAAAGGCTAATCATTTTTCATTTATTTGTCCCTGATTCTATGGTTCAGCTGGGTAATGTTTTCTGGTCTGCATTTAATTGGCTGATCTTTGCAGTCAGTTGGTGGAATGGATGGATAGCTAGAGTTTCTGTCCTATGTTCTCTCAACCTCTAGCACTGTTGCTTATACTTGTTCTCTTGGTGGGGGAAAGTTCCCAGCACTAGGAAAGAGTGCACTCCCCACCCCCCGACAAGTACTTCCAGCTGTTTTGTTCTATTGCCCAGGGAAAGTCACACAGTCAGGCAAAAGTCAGCGTGAGAGGGGACTATCCAAAGTCATGAATAAGAGAGGGGAATTTTGACCACCAACTTGCAAACAGTCTCTCAGTACACATGTTTAACATGGATAAGATGCTAATAGATAAATAAGAAAAAAGACAGAAGTACTAATAGAAGTACAAACAGACTTTATGGTAGAAGGTCTTCCTTCAAGTTCTGAATTATTATATTTCCCTCTGTATTATTTCTTTTCATAGTTATATCTAATTTTTGATGTAATTAAATCTATGGTTTAATGTTGACTGAGATGTTCCTGAACCACACCTAGGGAAAATTAATTAATCAAATAAAAAAAGGACTGATAGTTAATATGTATATTTTATTTCATTTGCCTTCACATGAGTCCAAAAGTAATTAGTAATTATATGAAATAATCATAGTTAGTGCTTAAATTTTAGATGTTACTTGAATAATCATTATTCCTAAACATACTGGTATACCTGACTTGGTTGTTTCTGAAGCTATCTTAGAAATCAAATAAATATGAGCAAAAGAAGAGGCAGTAACTGACCAGTAGTTTGAATTGGATAGAATCACTACCTCTGAAAATTCCAGTATTCTAGAGAGAATGCTGAGTTTCTTTTTAGTCCTACTTCTGTTGCTAACCTTTGCTTAAGGAGACAGTCTCATGAAATAGATAAAACCACAATTGTCAGGGGAAAAAAGGTAATAAATAAGAGAAAGTTTGAGGTATGTGCCCCATTTCCATTTGTAACCACCTACAAATCCTGCGGACATAGCTGCCAGACTGTGAATAATAACATGCTACTGGAAAATGGTGCTAAATGATATCGTACCATATGGTTTGATCACTACTATCCAATCAGGATCTCTTAAGTAATGTGAGAAAATTTTGTGCTGGGGTGTTGTGTACTGCATTGTTTTTCAAGTTGAGTTTAGTTGAGGCTTGAGGGCTGGCATATACAGTGAATATAAAATTCCCTCTCAAAGTATTGAATTCTTTCAGGGAAATATTTCAGCAATGTATGAGGTATAATCCTGGCCAGAAGCCTGTGATATTAAAGCCAGATTAAATTGTTACTAACTCGTATGCTAAATCCATAACTTTGACTATAACTTCACAAATTTTATAGCATGTAGTTTTTTTTTTAATTGAGAACATTTAGTTTCAAAATGGGTGTAATGTAAATTTAATGAACTCACTAGAAATTTCTTCTGAGCCTTCTAACTAACACTAATTTTGCTTTGTCACATTCCCACATCATATATTGCAGGTATACTGAAATCCTAACATTTACTGCTTTTGATTTGATTTGATTTTCCCATTTGATTTCCATACAACAACTATGTGATGTGCAGTAGTTAAGGAAAGTAATTTTGGTTGAAAAAAGTTACTTTCCAAGGTCATCCAGCAGATATTTGTGATTTAGCTGGGGTTAGAATTCAGATCTTTGTATATTTCAAAACATTAGTATTTATTTATATAAGCTTGCACAAGTAGAATTGAAAGATTTTCTTTGAAGTTTTATTTACAAAAACAAATCAGAATGATTGACATGAGACTATTACACTTTAAAAGGTTCAGATGTTTGTTTTCTTCTTTAAAAAAAAAACACCTGATGTTCTTTGTGAACTTTATATTCCAACACGAACTGTAGAGAGATCTGAATTTTTATTCATGGACTACTGAAATAGCATTTTGTTATAATTATCTTTTATAGAATTCTTTTTTAATGTGAGGGAAAAAATTCTAACTGCCTTACTTTAGCTTTATTTTGGATAACTATATGTGTATCTTAGAATATTTACAAAAGTTTTGTCACTAGAAATTTGGAGTAAGATTTTCAATTCTTGATTGATTAAGATAGTAGTGACTAGACATTTTCCCAAAAATGTTTTATGAGTTCCAACTCTAAAAGCGAAATAAAAGTTTACATGTCAGTAATTGTACAAACTAAATGTAATTAAACTTAATGTACTAAAAATAGACTTCTAGTGGATACCTTTTGAATGAATCAATATAAGAAGACTAAATATTATAACGAAGGAAAAACAAAGCAAAAATCTCGATCTTTCTGTTACCTTTGTTTGGATGCCTTAAAATTATCTCATAAAGATTAGTAAAGACAGCTATAAAAAGCCATGCTTCTTGGGGTGTCTGGGTAACTCGGTTGGTTACGTGTCTACCTTAGGCTCAAGTCATGATCCCAGGATCCTGGAATCAAGTTCCAACAGGGAGTTTGCTTGTTTCTCTTCCTCAGCCACTGCCCCCGCTCCTGCTTGCTCTTTCTCTCTTTCTTTCATTCACACTCTCTCTCAAATAAATAAATAAAATTAAAAACAAAACAAACAAAACAAAACTATGCCTCTTTACCAGGATTGACTTGCTTTCTTGCTATAGCTATGACACATAAGAATAAGTTTTTAGGAGAGACTAGTTTCCATTATTGCATGGATCAAGATTTACATTTTTAAATGTGTCAAAATGGCCTGCAAGAATTCCATATTCTAACATAATTATGATTGAGGATGTTGAGGAAGATAATTTCTTATGTGTGGATTGGTACTACCCTAAAATAAAATTATGATTTAGAACATGGGTCCCAAGTATTCATTTCATTTTAAATTTCTTCCCAATAATCTCAAAACAAGTGATAATATGGGAAGTCTAACCACAAGATTCATAATTTCATTGTGGTTTACTAACTGGTATAAAGAATTTGAAGAGTTTTCAAGTGCATTTTACATCCACAGCTTATTTTGACATTTACAAAGTAAATTCAAGTCCTAGACATGAAAGATAAAATTATGAAATGTTTTTAATGAAATCAGGAGAAAATTATGTCTTTGTAGTATTAAAGGCTTTTTCAAATTTTATTATTTGTTATTTATATTTATATTTTATTTTTTTAAAATTTTTATAAGATTTATTTATTTGAGAGAGAGAAAGCACATGGGTGAGAGGTAGAAGGAGAGGGAGAGAGAGTCTTAAGCAGACTCTGTGCCGAGTGTAGAGCCTATCATGGGGCTGGATCTCATGACCCTGAGATCGTGACCCTGAGATCACAACCTGAGCCAAAACCAAGAGTTTGACTGACTGAGCCACCCAGGTGCCCCAAAGGCTTTTTTTAAAAAAAGGAACAAAAGATAAGGAACAGTTAGTCATTTCTATATATTAATAAATATCATAAAGGATATGAAGAAAGTTACTGCATACTATGCCAACAAATATGTGATCAACAAAGAATTATTACAGAGAACATATAAAGAACTCCCACAAATGAGTAAGTAAAAGACAAATAGTGCAATATATTAATTGGTAATATGCATAAACAGACATTTCAATGAATGGGTTATAATTGTATGAAAAGATTTCAACCTCTTTTGTAATCAGGGAAATTCCAATTAAAACCACAATGAGATGCCATTTCACACCCACCAGATTGGCAAAAATTAACAAGTCCAAGTACATGCAGTTTTGGCAAGAATGTAGAATAACGGGAACTCTTACAAAGCAGATGGGCTGTGCATTAGCGAAAACATTTTTGAAAGCAATTTGGCATTATCTAATGGAACTTGAAAATGTGAAGTGTGAATGCATAATCCCACTCCTGGGAATTTATCCTAGAGAAACTTTGACCTTTGTTCACCACAAGTCCTGTAATTGAATGCCAAATGCTCATTACAGTGGCATTGTTTGTACTGGCCAAACAGAGGGAGGCAAACAAATGAACAAATTAACAATACACCAGAACCACAAAGATGCATTGAGAAGAAAATAAATTAATTGACTGTGTCACATTCTCATAATGCAAATATGTCTATAGTAAACCATGATGCATTATTGCTATTGGTAACTAAATCATCATCACAGAATCTTACAAACATTATGCTGGTTTTTAATAAGCAAGTTGCAAGAAGAACATAGAAGTTAAAAATGAATATTTCAGTTGTGAGGCCATTACCGATTTGGGGGAGGGGTAGACAGCAGAGAAGGAAGAGATGAAATTAAGGATGGATATAAAAGAATTTTAGTAGTATCATTAAAGTTTGATTTTTCAGACTCATTGATAGGTATTGAAGTATGTATTATACTTTTAAAGAGTTAACTATGTTCAGTATTGACATGTGTTTATAGTTTCAGAATTTAATACAAAATTAGACTAAGTTAAATAGATGTTTCAGTGGTTTCTTGCCATACCACAATAGCTTACCTTGACCAATCAACATATTCGTAGATTTAGGAGACCACCTGCTATAGAGGAGTAAAAAGAGGGTTAGTTACCAGCGGTAATAAAGGAGAAGACATTTGTGATTTCTATGCCTTTCACTCTTCGGAGCCCAGGTCAGTTCAGATTTGGTCAGAAGAGCAGAAGCCACTTGGGGTATTTCGAGTTGGAAGAGACACCCTGCAGATAATAGAAGAACCTTCAGTTGTGGCAGGATCTGGGGTAGTGAAGGGGAACCAACACCAATGACCCCTGTATGTGCAGGTAGGGAGTGGGCGATTCTCGAGAAGGTGCTCAGAAAGCACTGGCGAAACTCACACAGTCAAGTGTGGAGATCAGGGAGCTACATTACCAGAGATTTTGGTTCATTACACATGATTTTTTAGTTTCCCACGGGATTCTGATGCAAGACATATGCAGTTAAATCATCCAGAAACTGTTGTAGGTGATTATTCTTTTACGACACTCTTGATCCCTTTTAAGATATTATAAAACAATATTAATATGAATATTAATGCGTTGTCTTCAATAGTGGCACTAATTTGCATAGTTTCATTGGAAACCAATGTTTTTGGTCTAGTTGACAACCCCTCAAACATCAGTGGCTGCCTTTATGTAAATCTTTCCCTTCTTTTACCTTTTTCCTGAGGCTGCGAATTAGAAATAAGGCAGAATTATTGCGGCTACCCTGACCTATCAGATTTTCCACACAACTTCCCTAGATTAGACCACTCAAAGGCCTATATTCAACTCAGAATAGCTACTGGAATTTACAAATTGTTCCAACATGTCTCTATATAATTTAAGCTATAGAGAAAATTATGTTTTCATTGAAACTTGCCTCTGGTTTCATTACAAGGTGGCAATTCCAACAACCACTCTGGTCTGATGTCTTACCTTTCAGGAGCACAGAAAATTACTAAATAGAGGTTCGGGATCAAGCCCTATATATACCTATACTGACGTCACACCGGTGAATGTATCTGTGAATCAATAGAATACTCACATTAAAAAAAAAATAAAGAGTGACAAACTGAGGGTTTTGGAGGGGAGGGGAGTGGGGGGTTGGGTGAGCCTGGTGGTGGGTATTAAGGAGAGCACGTATTGCATGGAGCACTGGGTGTGGTACATAAACAATGAATTTTGGAACACTGAAAAGAAATAAAATAAAATAAAAATAAAATAAAATAAAGTAAGATGAAAAAATATTCAAAATATCAAAAAAAGAGTGATTTTCAAACTAAAAAACTCTCTCCTAGATTAAAGAATGCCAGTGAAGTTTACTAGTTTACTCTTCTACTCATTAAGTACATTTAACTCAGCTAATTGATAAATTAGCTTATTCTACTCATTAAGAAATAAGCTCTAATAAAAATAAAACAGTGGAGAGGATTCAGTTTCATTTTTCTCTAAAATTATCAACATACTTAAATTTTTCTAGCTTAAATTCTGATAAAAGAACAAGGAGATGAATATGGGTATTTAAATTAGATTTTTGCTAATCAGGATAATGATTATAACTACTTGGAAGAGCTCAGTGTTCAACTTAAGTTCCAAAAGATTTTTATCATTTCATCTATCCCTATAAGGCAGGTTCTTTTCTTATCCCCATTTTACAAATAGTAATGAACTTGCTTAAGATCTCATAGCTTTTAAGAAGCAGAGCTTTCATTGAGTCGACGTATCGACTCACAGTAGAATATCTGGGGTGTCCCATGAGAGGTACATCCTCTGTGGTCATCATCACATTTTCCCCCAGCTTCATTCTGGGGAGCTGCACTTTGGGGCATTCTCTCCTGGGCCAGGAAAGCATCTCAAACCAAAGGTCTTCGTTTAAAAAATCAACTAGTGAATAGAGAACAAACTGACAGTTACCAGAGGGAGAGGAGGGTGCGGGGATAAGGGAAATAGGTGGTGGGGATTAAGGAGGGTGCTTGTGATGAGTGCCAGGAGTTGTATGGAAGTGTCTAACCACTAAATTCTACACCTGAAACTAACATTATACTGTATGTTAACTAACTGGAATTTAAATAACAACTTTAATAAAACCAACTAGTAATACTTCGGTATTAACTGTGTAAACCCACACATTTTTTTCTGGACCCAGAAACCTCTGTTTTCTACAGCCCTGTCTAAACTCACGCCTACCTTCTTAATTTTGGCAGCTTAAAAACGGAACAGTGCACTTCATGATTCCTCATTTGGATGGAATTCTTTCCTGTACTCCCTGCCCTGTTCTGCCCTCTGTGATCCATGTCCCAACCTGTAAACCTTGACCATATTTCACCCCTAATCCCTTTGGCCCTCCGAACACAAACTCTAACTCCCTACCCTGTGCCCCTGAACATTCCTTTTTCTGTTTCTTGGCTGGTGGCCCACCAGCCTGGCCTGACCTCCAGGGCCAACTTTCTTGGCTTGTTTTTTTCTGGTGGTTGTATTAAATCTGTTATTGATATTGAAAGGATTAGTATTCTGGGAAATTGTATCTGCTATTTGAATGTCACACACCTAATACACGGACATCACTTTTTAAAGTATTTTATATATTGTGGCAATGTGGCTGAATGAGTAAAGACATAGAAAGAAACTAGCTTCAGCCTGGCAAGGTTCACATGCGGCTTGTTGACTCTCTAGCTCTGTGATCTTGGATAAGCTTCTTTGTCTGTCTTTCTTTCTTTCTTTCTTTCTTTCTTTCTTTCTTTCTTTCTTTTAAGATTTATTTAATCTTTAAGGAGAGAGAGTGAGCAAGGGGAGGGGCACAGGGAAAGAATCTCCAACAGACCTCCAGCCCCCCCCCAAGTGGAGAGCCTGAGAAGGGGCTCAATGTCATGACTCCCAGATCATGACCTGAGCCACAACCAAGAGTCCCCCGATCCCCAACCAAGCCACCTAGGAGCCCCACTTTGTCTTTCTATACAGCTCAGTTTCCTTCTCTGTAAAATAAATTAGTAGGAGTCATACCATTATTGAGATTGTTAAAATGAGTTGGTTTATGTAAAACAATTAAAACTCTTCTTGGCACAGGGTAAGTGCTATATATTTTAATATTATTCGGAGGACCAGAACATTACAATGATTCCAACACATATTTCATTTTTCATTTACATTCACAATTGTTTCTTTTGCAAATTGTATTGAATAGCCTTCTTTACAGTTATCACGATATTCAGTTGTCTGTGGTGGGCACCTGTATACCTTTTCTAGCAAGTGTACACATACAGTATGTGATCTCTAGAGACGGTAACATGCCCACTTCCTTAACAAAATTTTAACATTGAAGTCTGTGTTTTTAATAAAAACACAAGTGAATAGAATAGCACTTTGCCTTGTCAGGGCTAAGGATAACAGGTTGCCTGAAACAAAGTGTCAGTGATGAGACATGTTTGGAGAAGGGAGAGACTTGCATGATAATCTAAGTTTCAACTTTTTGCAGGGAACATGGTGAGTAGGGATGGGCAATGCATCACTGTGTGTCTTCCAGGAATAGGACATGATTTGCATTTTAGGAGTATTTCTCAAACAGCAGTGTGAAGATGGCCAGGGTCCTCTTGATGAGGTGGAAGTTGATTTCTGTAATTTATAGCTGAAACAACGGTGGCCAGAAATAAGGTAGAGAGAGGACTGAGAAGAGCAATAGTAAAGAAGTGGGATCTATAAATTAGTGACTATTTAATGAATAAAAGGACAATTCTGGTACCAGGTTTCTTATAAGGGTTACTAAATGGTTAGTATTGCCTTTTATTAAAATGGGGACTATACAAAGGAAAACCAGTTTGTAGACTTCCAGCAGATTATTAGATAAACCATCCTTGTACTAGGCAGTCAATCATGAACTTAGACCATAAGAACTGAGAAATCCACCTTCTCTTCCATGTTGTAATTCTTCCTTTAGGGATAAGAGTCCCAGCTTCCCTTACCAATTTAACATTGAAGAAGAATAACGAGTTGTTCTTTGATCATATACCTTTCAATAAGAAATAATAGTATCATGTTTGCTTATAACGTTTTCTGCTGGGGAAAGAAAAAAAAACCACAATAACAAAGCACAACCTTTCTTAGTTTTTTTTTTCCCCCCCTTTTTCTTTCTCAAGCAGTTCACATCCAAAGATGATATGGAGTGGAGAAAAGAAATGTTAATTTCAAATACACAATTTAGACTCTTTAGTATCATGCTGAAGCCTATAATATTACAATTAAAGGCAAAGACTTTGATCCTAGATTGTTTAGGATTAAAAAATCTCAGTTCTATCACTTCTTGTTACATAACAAGCAACTTACTTTGACTTAATTGGGCTTCAGTTTCCTCTGAAGTAAAGTGAAGCTAGTAATAATAACTAACTTGTGGGATTATTATATGTAAAACATTTAGAATAGTGTCTAAAAATAGTAAACACTGGAAAAATGTTAGCTTCTCCTGTTACGATGGATTGTATATTAAGCACATGTATTTTAGAAAATGCAATTTTTAAGTGGCTACTCACTTTCTATTTTTGACTTGTTACTATTTCAGATGGGATAAATTGGAATGCTAACATTATATTAATAGATCGATTGCTACAGAAACTCCTTCAATTTGTGGTGACTATAAAATTTTCATCATTACTGTTCCTCTGAACTCTCCATTTGCATCTGCTGAAAGATTTAGGGTTTAAAGCTAAATCCCTTTGAAAAGAGAGTTAGTCAGGAAGTTGGGATTAACTCTAAACATGGTGAATATATTTCTCAATCTCTTTATAAACCGAGATTTGCTCTGTCCTCTATTAAAAACCACAGGAAAGCATTTCTCCTGGAGGCTTACAGTGCAATGCTGAATGTTGTAGAGTCATGGGCTGCATGATTAGTGTTCAAAGAGAAAAACACAAGAAAAGCTGTTGGAATCAATAGCATAGTTTAATGTCTGTTAAGTATACATAACTAAATGCCTCTACTTGTCCATAAATCCTTTCGCAGAAATGTCACGATTAGTTTTTACGGGCTAAGAAGAAATTCAAGGGTATTTTTTGAAAGGTTATTATGAGGGGATTCCCAGCTCCCAGTGCAATTTGAGGAGACAACTATTTAAATAGGGTCTGTCTGGAAAAATATCAAAGGGATTGAAGTTAAGCAAAGAAAGACAGATAAGATAATTCCCAAGATACAGGTTTACAAATAAGGAACTAAAGCAAACACAATTAGTCCATCTGACTAGAATGTATTGTGGGCTTACAGGATTATTAACTATTACACATATTATTATCAAGTAATTTTTATATAAAGTTTTTCTCAATGATCAGGCTCTCCTTTACTAATGGGGATTTTTCTCCATCCTCATTAGATGCAAAATTTAAAATTTTACTCCTTTCTATTTTCAGGGAAAACAGGATGTGGCCAGCAAGGCTGTAATATGTGTTCATTTATTCAACAAATACTTATTAAGCACCTAAAATACATAGCTAGTCTCCTGGGCACTTATACTGGTTTGTATACACTTATTGATTATTATTATTGATTTTTAACAGACATATGGGCAGGCAAAGCATATAATACTACTTATAATATTATGTCTAATATTACTCATACTCTTTCTTAGTAACCTACTCATTAAGTAATTTTAACCTAAAAATGAATTATTTGACCTATAATAAAACAATAAAAGGTACTCACTCTAAGTTCACAGTTTGACAAGATTTGAGAAATGTATACATCTGTGTTACCACAAATGTAGTCAAGATGTAGAGTATTTTCCATCACTTCTGAAATGTTTAATTTGCCTTCTTCCCCATCTTCTATTCCAGGCAAACAGTCTGCTCTCTGTCCCTATAGGTTAGATCTGTCTTTATAGAATTGGCAATTATGTATTGGATATGTATAATAATTAACAAAAGATAAAACACTAGAATATTGAAGTATGTCATTTTAAAGTTAGGACCAAGAATTTCAAGTTTCTACAAAATGGTTGAATCATAACTGTAACCTTACAAATACAAAGGGAATCAGTGACTTCCTGCAGGAGATTATATCTATTGGGAAGAGGACTCAGGCCATGTCTTTCCCTTTGTGATTAGGTATGCAAGATTAGCCATGCGTAATTCATGAGAGAGAGAATCAGAAGAGATTAAAACAGGAGGGCATTTAAGCCAACAGATTTAACATGTAGACAAAGCATCCACAGACTCTGAGGAGTCTCCAGAAACCTTAATTAAAGTCACCCAGAGAGTGTGGGGAAAAAAATGGAGATCGACTCCACTAAGAGTCCCCAAACTGATCATTTGCACTGTGAAAAGTAACTTAAATACTTGTATGCCTGTGTTAGTCAGCTCTAGAGCCATGACTTTTTTTTTTTTTTTTTGAGATTTTATTTATTTATTTGACAGACAGAGACCACAAGTAGGCAGAGAGGCAGGCAGAGAGAGAGGAAGAAGCAGGCTTCCCGACGAGCAGAGAGCCCGATGCGGGGCTCGATCCCAGGACCCTGGGACCATGACCTGAGCTGAAGGCAGAGGCTTTAACCCACTGAGCCACCCAGGTGCCCCTAGAGCCATGACTTTTATATATTTCTAATGCTATGGGTTTCTTTCTTTCTCCTCCTCCTTCTCCTTCTTCTTCTTCTTCTTCTTCTTCTTCTTTTTTTTTTAATAATCTGTCATTCCTAATCTCCCATTGTAGTCATTTAAGTAAACTTGAAATGTTTTAACTTGTTTAACTGCAATAATCATGGCAATGCTTTCATCATGGTTTGATCCTTTACTGTAAGGAATTCACACAGCTTACAAGCGACTCTAGACTGACTAGTGTTTATTGGCAATCATACTGCCGTTATGATATGCAAGGCCAATTTTGGTTGAATTCAGGAAACATTTGGTAAGAACATTAACCCCAAGCTTATGTTTATGGAGGACCTAAAACTTTACAAAGCACACGAACATGCATTGTCTCAAAAGATTGTCTTTTTTCCGAGATGGAAAAATTGAAGCTGGAGATTGGATGAATGGTTTTTCCTGAGATCGTAGGGGTACGAGAGGTAGAGTAAGGACCGGAACTTAGTTCTGACTTCTGGTCTAAGGCTTGCTTCAGGGTTGGTGTGGAAGTTTCCATCACTGTCAGCTAAGTCTCTCCCCCTCTTCTGGACTCTCCCTCCCTAACCACAAACTAGCCAGCTTTTCCTTCTCTCATCTCTGTGTGGTAACAGTGAATCCTCTGTCATCGGTAAACAATATAAATATATTTGAATAAAAGTATTCATAAGTATCAGCCTTAATTCTTGACTATGCAAATCTGTTTTCTCCCTTTCTCTTTGTAACAGGTCTTTGAGGTTAAGACTGCAATCCTTAGCCAAAAAATGACATTGATTTATGTTTTTAAAGTCCAGAGTGGTATCTGTGGGTCAGCTTGATCCACATTAGATTTTAGGAGTAGGAGAGAATTAGGCTAAGATCAGGGGAAGATCACCCCTGGCTGTTGTCTCTGTCTCCACCTCTGCAGGAGAGCTTTCCATTCTTACGTTCTTGAAGCTCCTCAAGTCCTAAGCACGTTGCATTTAAGCAACAAGAGGAATTTCCCTCTGGCCCTCTCCAGAGACGATTTGGAACTTCCAATTTTCTGTTTGAGTCCTGAATAGTTCCTTAGCACATTTGCATGTAATCCGATTTTTAAAAAAATATATCTTCATCCCTTCATTTGTTCCTTCTTTAAGAGACTAAGCGCCCTACAGCAAATATCTTTGGACTGGTCGTAAGAAAACCTTTGAATCTGATACAGCTTTCAACAGCTGTGCTGTTTGTTATGACCGTTGCAAGTAATATATTTAAAATGTGTGGGTTTTTTCATCTCTCAAATCTATAATACAGTATTGTTAATTATTTGCCATGGTGCACATTGTATAATAAATTGCTGTTTTCTCGTGATGGTAGATATATGCCTAATAGGCTTTCTTTTTGCAAATATAACTCATACCTTTCCACCAAGTTTATAATTTTCAGATTTCCTAATTATTTTTGTGCTTAATCTCTTAGGTGACTTTTAATAATATGCTTTTTTATGGCCATAATACATAATTCAATTTTTTTCTTTATTTCATATGTGATTATATATATATATATATATATGTGTGTGTGTATGTATGTGTGCATGAATACATATAAACATATACATATAAACTAAATTTTTGTGTAAAATGTTGTCTTTTGGCCTAGGACATTTCAAACTGGCTATCATAGTCATGCAGTAAAATGTTGAAGCTATCATGTATTAATTTTTAACTATCTCAATTAATGAATATTTAACTATCTCAACTACTGAATACTTAACTATCTCAATTACTGAATATTATTTCTTTTATTTCTATTATTTATTTTATTTATTTTTATGTTATGGTCTTTTATTTCCAGGCATACAAATCATTGTTTGAAAAAAATGATTGTAGGTATCCATATTTCAAATAGTGGGTTTTAAAGTTTTGTCTTTTTTTTTTTTTTTTTAAGAAATTACATTGATTAGGACATCCAGGACAATATGTGTTTATAGTGGTTGAAGACACATATTGCAATGTCTTTAATAAAAATGTTACCAGCATTGCTCCACTAAGAATACATTTTATTATGGTTTGTGTGTGTATATAAATATCAATATAAATAAATAAATATGTATATATATATATAGATATGGGCACATATAAGTAAGAAGATAGATACATTTATATACACAGATGGACAGATGTAGGTATTTCTTATATAAATAATCTCATGAGTCTGGTTCTTTTCACTTTCCAAGTTAGGTATGACCAAAGACTGGTTTGGCTAATTAACTCTTGGTAAAGTTGACACATGAATGTAATAATTTTATCCCCTCCAAATTGTATCTCTCTTTTGGTTCTTCTCTCTTGCAGTAAACAAACTGCATGTTCATATGTGATTTCCATAAGACTGAAATGACCAAAAAGGCTAAAGCTATTTATGGAAGAAAATTATTCAGCAGAGTAGCTTGAACAACTACAGACTTTATGGGAGCAAAAGAGAGATTCAGGGGGACTAAAACACTGAGATTTGGGTCATTCTTAACTGTAACTCAACCTAACCTTGTCTTGACTAATATTCCTATTTTAATGCAATTTTATAAGGTACGTTTTTAATTAATTATTTATAAAATAATTTTCTTCTTCCATGAGTTTCACCCATGTACTTAGTTATAGCCCATGAAGCTGAACAGAGATGCTGTGGCTCACTTCCATGTTGAAGAAAGTTGAGATCACCCAATAGGTAGAGTGTCGTTTGTATGCATGATAAGACACACAAATACACACACACACACACACACAGGATGTATGTATACATTTATGTGGATTATTTTAGAACATTATTAGCCCATCTAAGGTCAAAATTGTTTTATATAAAACCAACTCATAATTTTATTCTTATTAAGTCATTTCAATAGTTAAAATTCCTCAATTAACAATACATACACTACAATTGAATCCCATTTTGTCACTGTTTTTCAAGAAGTATCTTAAATAACATTGTACTTCATTTTTTGCTTAAAATACTTCTAACATGTAAGATTTAATTAAGTTAACTGTTTACATTGACAGTTAGTTTTATCATAACTATACTTCTTTATCTTTTCTTAATGAAATAATAGTAGTAAAACTATTTCAGTAGTTCCATGATGACATTAAATACATCTACAGAACACTCCCAAAGGTTTGTTTTTAATTAAGATTCCTTAGGAACTACATAATTGAGCATAAGCTCATCACATGGACATATGCCAAAAATTAACAATAGTTACATTAGTGAACTATGTTACCTAGTAACAAAAGCAACATAACATTTTCATAACATTTTAATAATATATTCAAACTGTCCCAAAGTTCTCATAACCAGATACATGACAAAAATACTCACACATATTACATAATCATCCTTGTGAAACGTGCATTCTGTCTTTTGTCTCAATGTTCCTTTTGTATATTATTCCAGTTTGCTATTCCATATTGGAAATATGTTCCATGCCACAGTGAGTGTCAAATGGGAAATGGAAACAATAAGAAAGACTTAATTGATAATACTAGAACTGAAGAATAACATTTCTGAAATTAAGAGATTTCTATGGATGGACTAAATAGCTGAATAGACATGACAGAGGAAAGAGTAATGAACTTCATGATAAATCAATAAAAAATTTTCTGTGAGGAAAAAACAATGAGGAAAAAAAATTTAAAAAATAGGTGAACAGAGACTTCAGAACTTGTGTTATGGTTTCAAACATTATAGCACATGAACTGGAATAATAGAAGGAGAGAGAATTGTAGATGGGAAAATATTCAAGAGATAATGTTAAATATTTTCCAAATTTGATGAAAAACAGAATGGTAGATATAAGATGTTTCATGGACATCAAGTAGAGAAAAGAAAAAAGAAGTCTAAAGTTACGTGCATATTCAAAAGGATGAAAGCAAAAACTAAGAATAGATCTTGAAAGTAACAAGAGAAAATTAACATATTACAAGGAGAATAGTTCTAGTTAATGTCAGGCTTCTCACCAGAATCCCTGGGGACAAGAAAAGAGAGAAACAACATCTTTAAAGTACTACAAAACAAACAAGCAAGCAAGCATATAAACACTGGCAACCCAGAATTCTATAACCTTCAAAAATATTCTTCAATAATGAAGGTGAAATAAGGCTAGTTTCAGATAAAAGAGAACCAAAGGAATTCCTCACTGACAGATCTGCTCTAAAAGAAATATTAAGGAAAATTTTTCAGGATGAAATAAAATGATAACAAGGGAAAGACTGTTCTGAGAAAAGAAGAAAGAACATCTGAAATATCTGGGTAGATAGACATGAATATTTTTTTTTCTTTTTGCGATTTCTTAATATATTGATAAAAACATTCTTGGGGCACCTGCATGGCTCAGTCTGTTAAGCATCCAACTCTTGATTTTGGCTCAGGTCATGATCTCAGGGTCATGAAATGGAGCCCCAATGTCAGGCTATGTCCTAGGCATAGAGCTTAACATTATTTTTCTCCTTCTCCTTTTGCCCTTCCCCACCCTGCTCCCTCATTGCTCCATAAGAAACTGCTGTATTGGCTCTACCTCATACTCTCTTACTCTTTTCAATCCTTCGTTCCAGTTTTCTGTCATGGCAAATACAAAGAAACTAGCCATAAGCAAGTGAATGTCTCAGATTCATGTTCTGGGAAAAGTACGGTATCAGTGGGAAGAGAAAATTTGAGAATTATCTGGAAAATAGTAGCTAGAATTGAAAATGACAGGAAAAAAAAGAGCGGAGTCACTTGATGATGATCTCTCCAAATGAGTGGCTTACAACAGAACCATATGTTTATTTGTCCATCTCAGGTCCTGTGCAGCTGTGATCCACATCACCTTCACTCAGGAATACAATTGGATGGAATGTCTCCATCTGGAACAATGGCAGGTGTCATATCACAGGGATAAGGGGAGCATGTCACTTCCACTCACATTTTATTATACAAAGTTTGCCACATGGCCACACTTGCATGTAATTGCACAAGATGTAAAACATTTCAGCTGAAGGGATTCTAAATATTTATGAAAACTGATAGATGGTCAATTCAATAAAACTCAGGAAAAAGCTAATAGAGCAATAATAAAATTTAACTAACTGGCTACAAGATTATTTTTAAATATAATAAATGGCAGAGGATAAAATATCTCTCTAAATAAACCGTAAAAGAAATTTTAATAGATTTTAAATAGAATTACCTTAATTTCAAAAGTGAAGCTTTACTTGTTTTTTTTTGTTTTGTTTTGTTTTTTTTTGTTTTTGTTTGGTCATTATTTCTGTGAAGGAAATGAGTTCCAATGAAATTATTGATACCAGAAAAAGAGATTTAGCACTGCAAATTTTCATTGTTTTAACAATCCAAGATCTTATCACAGGCTTGTTTCTCACTCATAATTTATTGTCCTAAACTCAAAATTGTCAATTGGTAAAATGCTAGCATAAAACACACATTTTTTTCATAGAAATAAATCTGAAATGACTTTTCACAAATATGTTACTCTATTTGTGAGCTGCATAAATATTAGCTCAATGCTTAAAAAAACCTTGGGATTTGGAATTGTGATCTATTTCATTGATGATGTTGGTTGCCTGTATTTAACACACACATTAGGATTTCTACATTCTCACAAGTTAGCTTGTTTTCTGAGTATATCTCATATGTGCTTATTTTTATGAAAGAACATCCTTGAAGTTTTAGTGATAATTTTCATCCTTACATTTATAGTATGAGTGATTCCACTACTCACAAAGGGAACTGTGTTGCCTATAATTCAATGATAACTCTACGTCACCTCATGTCAGAAAATCAGTAGCCTAGGTTGACCTGAAAATGTCAATATTCTTTCATCGTATGAGATTAATTTTGTGTTATATATCCAGCACTGATTTTAGCCAAGCTACTAAGGAATTATAGATGTCATCACACTGTCTGAAGACATGCAATTTCATGTTCCCAACTTATTCCTCAAAGAACTAGCTAGGTAGAATTCAAACTGGTGCAGCTTCAAACACTCACAGAAAATCATCCACGGTAGTCAATGAGCTGTTTCGTCTCATTGCGAACAACTGTGCATTGCTACAAGGAAAAGTGAGAATGTGTGTACGAGAAATCCGAATGTTGGTGACGATCACAATAGAAGGATGATGAAGCCAAGAGTAACATTGGACAAGAATACATTTCTGTTTGTCTTGGTGGTCTTCAAGAGCCTGATGCATATTGAAGATAGATTGAGATGGGTGCTTGGAGCAGAGACTCAGCTACTTTTGAGCCAGAATAGGAGGATCATACGTGCTCCTGCAAACCATGTACTTGAGCACTGTACTTAATTACATTCCTCAGGGTAAGAGAAGTGGGCATCCTGTCACAATGCCTGCTATCCCAAACCATGCCAAGCACACATTTTTATATAACAGATTTAAAATGCCTTGCAGATATCGTGTAACAATATCTCATAAGGGTGGGCTGGTCTGAATTTGATAATAGCTACTGTTGGGTTGGCCTATGCTAAGCTAATAATTTACGTTTAGCTTGTTGAATCCCATTCTTTTGTTTTATAACCAAAGCCTGCTTTTCATCTGCATGTGTAAGTTGGTCATGTGCTTTGGTCACAAAGGCGAGGTGTCTCAGAAAAGGTTCTCAGACCAGGTTGCAGTGTTGAAAGTTTTATAAATCAATTTGGATTCATATAAAAATTACTTTCCTAATCCAGATCTGGCATTATTAATAATGATTTATTATTTTTAAAAATTTCCAACACGAAAAATGGAGAGCTTTGAAATCATAATTTATTTTCCTTGCTTGCTGTGCGGTCTTACGTATTTTTCTAAGTTTCAGGCCTGATTACTCAGAGTCTGCTTGGCTAAAATATGTCTTTTATCTGAAGGTAGAAATTCTAACTCCATCAACAGAGCTGAGTTCTGCAAATAATAGTGTAGAAAGATGGTCAGTTCTTTGTCTATGGTATGTTTATGCTATCACTCTTACGGGTTTCCCTTCCTTGAAAATAAGGGATCTGGGAAGTTTGCTTGTAGTCCAGGTGGAAATGGGAACAATGACCCTTCCAATACAGAGTGAGTTCTTTCTTCCACTTATTTCCTAAATTCATTGTATGTAGAGTAAAAATTAATTGTGCTTTTACTTGCAAAGCTAAGAGATAATGCTATTTGGAATAGTTACAAATGTTTTTGATGCTCCTCTAAATGCATCTGAATTTAATAAGTGGAGAATCTAAGTCTGGGCTCTGTAATATATTCGTCTGTTAATTAGCATATTGTAGTACTTTTGTTGGATGTAAAGTACGTTGGCCAAATTTTTACACTGTTTTAAGACCTACTTGAATTTTGATTTCTTACTCATTCCACTAGTTAAACTTCAGTGAAAAGAAACTTTAATAAAGTTTTCAAAGCTTCACTTTAAAAAATATATATATTTCAGGGGTGCCTGGGTGGCACAGTCAGTTAAACATCTGACTCTTGGTTTCGGCCCATGTCATGATGTCAGGGCCCTGGGATTGAGTCCCGAGTCGGACTCCATGCTCAGTATGGAGTCTGCTTGAGATTCTCTCACTCCCTCTGCCTCTCCCGCTTGTGCTGTCTGTCTCTCTCTCTCTCAAATTAATAAATAAAATCTTTAAACAAAATAAAAAATAAAAACGTATTTCAGTAAAATAGATTTTGATGAAATGTCAAAGGTCAGTGGCATTTGCAAAAATGGTAGCAATTAAGTGGTTTATAATTTATAGGTCTATATATTATATTGAACAATATTGAGTAAAAAAAAAGATCACTATGTATAAGTCAGCCATCTGATGGTTCGTGTTAACACTGATTTTCTTTTATCCATTTAAAATATAAAATACATAAATATATAAAATATAAAATATATAAAATGTATTTATTGAGTGTCTTCTGATATTTATTTTTTGATTATTTATTGATATTTATTTTGAAGTAAAATGGTCTATCAGTTTTAAAGATGGACCACCATTTTAAAAACATTTTTGTAAGAAATTGCCTTGTCAAATATAGGCACCTTAATTTTTATCTCAGTTTTTATTTTAAGAAAGGAGGATAAAAAATAAAATTTAAACATATTATTTTGCAGCCTACAAGATACTGAGCATATAATTTGAACAATAATATTTCTGAGCTAGTACTGCCAGAAGGATAATTAATGGTATTTGGAAATGTTGTTCATCAGTGTAATAGAACAATGAGAAAATAATTATAGCTTGGATCATGCAAAGAAATGGACACTTTAGAGAGCTGAAGCAGAATTCAATACATTCCCTAATTAGGTACTTTATAGAATGCCACCGATCAAGTGTCCTACAGGACAAAGTCACAGAGAAAAGCCTCCCGAAGGTTAATCAATAAAGTATGCAATTGGCATTGTGTAGGTCATTTTGGAGAAGAGTAAAATCCACATAAATACTCTAATAAAACAATTTCTTTCCATTTATAACTATAGCCTATGTTTATAATGCAAACTATGAACTATGCCAATGATGGGATGATAATGTTATGAAGTACAGTAGGAACTAGCAGAATAATTAATACCAAAAAATAAAGAAACCAAAATGGGCCAGTAATTTATTTATTTATTTATTTGTTTGTTTTCTTTTAAAGATTTTATTTATTTGACAGACAGAGATCACAAGTAGGCAGAGAGGCAGGCAGAGAGAGAGGGGGAAGCAGGCTCCCTGCTAAGCAGAGAGTCTGACGCGGGGCTCGATCCCAGGATCCTGGGGTCATGACCTGAGCTGAAGGCAGAGGTTCATCCCACTGAGCCACCCAGGCGCCCCCAGTAATTTATTTTTTAAATCTTGGCTCTACTAGATTAGAGTCCCTGTTACTTCCTTGATGAGTAAGTGGGCTATAGTACATTATCATTGTATTTTTATATTATATATGTGTGTGTGTCTGTGTGTGTGTGTGTATATATATGAATTGTATAGTGAAATACATTTAGTTTCATCAGAGAAGACAGTTCACTTATAAGACATTTTTTGTCTCTATTTTGTTCTCAGTTTAAACTCACTGTACACATAACACACACACACACACACACACACACACACACACACAAAGACAGAGCTATAGCTGACCCAATAAACTATGTCAACCCAACTTATATTTGTAATCAAAAACTTATATGCCCAAAACTTAGTTTCCTTTAGGAAAGGTAAGTAATGTACCTTTTAGAACACTTACATTAAAAAGTCTTATTTCTCACTGGTAGGCTGTATGTTACACTCACTCGTTATTGCATAAATGCCACTGTGTTTCTAGGACCTCTAATCTTCTGTGGTCACTCAATACTAACATCCAATGATAATTTTTTTTTTCACCATCCCACATGTAGGAAGTCTCCCCATTCTTTCCATATTTTCCCAGTTAGTTTTCCATCTCCTCGCCAGTCTCCATTTCAGGCTTTTTTTTTTTTTTTTTTTTTTTTTGACCATGATTTAAGAATCTTCCTACTCTTCCCTTTCTGAACAATGTCTTCAAGTTCTTGTCCCCAGGGTAGCTTAAAGACATGGGTGCTGTGTGAGGCAGAATTTTACTGAAATATTGAGTAACAGGGTAGATTATTTAAAAGCAAAAATATGAGAGTAAAATGAAGGGAGCAACCACTAACACTGAGTAATTAATGTACTGGTCCTAATTATTTATCTTTCTTTTCTCACCACAAGTATTTTTAGTTTTCATTCACCCATTCCCACTTCTCTTCCTTGGGCCCCAGTATGTCCACATTTACTTAGGTCCCTGTCCTCTCTACCTGTCAGCTTTGAATTCTTAACTTCTAGTTTTCTTTCTTTCTCTCAAATCCAGTTCTTGGCTTACATTTGCATATCACAGCAAATCAACAAACAAATGGTGAAGATATTCTGTTCCATCTCAGCCTAACTTTAGCGATATAAATTTATTGGTCTGTCTGGTCTACATCTTTTAACAATAGAAAGAACACGATGGGTCTTTGAAATAACAGAGCTCTGCTGTTCTGTTGTTGGTGAACAATGTTGGTGAACAATCATGATGTGATGCTGTACTTCCTGTCCCTAACAGCCATGGTTAGCAGAAGAAAAACAGCACAAAATTTCCTTCTCTTTCCCTCTGGTCCTTTATACTCAGTCCACAGAAATTCCTCCAAGGTGGTTTATGTGTTGGTTTTTATTTTACTTTCACTTTCACAAACTCCTTCATGAGAGAACCTTTTACAGGAATCTAAGAATTAATAGGTTTCCTCAGTTTGAAGGCACAATAATGGAAGTATATTTTGATAGTGGTCTCTTAGAAATGGCAATACTAACCAATATGTTGTTTGAAAATTGTCCCTAATTCCCACTTTAGTAAGTACATTTAATAACTACATTCAGAACCCCTTCCCTCCAGCATCTGTTTCTGTCAATATAGATAAATAAATATGTGAAAAAAAATGTGGAGGGGATGAAATAGCATTTATGTATCTATTATCTCTTGAATGTTGAACATATTCAGTCTCAATATGCTTTCAAGTAAATGGGCATTTTGTTAACAGAATTGAATAAATTACAATTTCCAGGTGGGGCATTTGTTCTGTTGAAAAAATATTAATAAATGTAGGAAAGATTTGAGGTATAAAGGAGATTATTGAAAAGAATAAAGCCAAG
Source organism: Martes martes (assembly GCF_963455335.1). NCBI lineage: Eukaryota > Metazoa > Chordata > Mammalia > Carnivora > Mustelidae > Martes > Martes martes. The sequence continues at coordinate 16,544,851 of NC_137888.1, forward strand.
TGAAGTTCTAGGTTTTTATATGGATATTTAATTAGGTACATTTAGGTAGAAAGGAATAAGATTCTCTATTGGAATAACTTCTGGTTTAAGCAAAAAAAAAAAAAAAAAAAAGCCCAATACAAAAAGATATAAACAGTAGGAACATTAACTGGTACCCACAAGTGAGAGTCCAGCATTATCTTTAGCCACTGGTTTCAGCTTTTCTGTGAAATTCTCTTGTCACTGCCCTTCTTCATATGGTGGCTACTTTCTCATTCTGGTACCAGTTTGAGGCCAATATTTAGACAACTACAATATGCGGGAGGGAGCATTTACTTCCCTCTGGTTCCCCTGAGAGAGAGAAGCATCTAAAACAACAACAACAATAACAACAAATTAAATTTCCCCCACATTCCCAAACACATTATGCCTTTGGCTAATAGGGTCACATGCCTTCCCATCTGAACCAAATCCTAAGAACGGGTTAATGCCATGGAATGATTAGCTCCAGCCTGATTTCATAGAGAACCAATGGGTGGTAAGCACTACAGCGTTATTTTAAGATTAATCATGAAAAGCTTGTTTGTTTTTAATTTTCTATACTTTTGTTGCAAAGCTTTCTAAACTCCACTGATTTATTGCTCAAGGATAATCTGTTCTTTAAAGCTGTAAGACGTTAGTTCGGCCTGATTTGGTTTGAAGTTGGGTCCATCACTGGCTTAGCAGCTAGGACACTGTGATTTTGGTTACTTTGCAGCCATGACTCACTGTGTCCTTCTCTTGGCCAGGACGTTATGGAAACTTCTGAGTCCGTACCTTGTGATGTCCCATACGCTGTTGACCAGGTTTCCTGTGGTCTAGACAGTGGCCTGAGGGCAGATCTTTTTTGTTATTATCTCTTCCCTGAGCCATCATATGTAAATATTGTTTCTTTGGAAATTGTTTGAGATGGTCTCAAAAAACTTCCTTCAGTATATTTGAGTACAAGTGATCACTGAACCATCTACAACACTGGATATTTAGTGCATGCTTGTTATCTAGTAAAGCATATTTTGGAAAGCATTTAATTAATTACATTACTTGCCACTTTACTATCTTTATTTTTTGTATAATACAAACAATCATTTTATTTTATTTTATTTTTATTTATTTTTTAAAAGATTTTATTTATTTATTTGACAGACAAAGATCACAAGTAGGCAGAGAGGGAGGCAGAGAGAGGAGGAAGCAGGCTCCCCGAGAAGAGAGCCCCATGCGGGGGGCTCGATCCCAGGAACCCGGGATCATGACCTGAGCCAAAGGCAGAGGCTTTAACCCACTGAGCCACCCAGGCGCCCTGAAAAACAATCATTTTAAAAGCATAGCTATCATTCAGATAATTTTGTTGAAAAATGTGTCATATCCAGAAACGTCCTCTTATTAGCTGGTAAAATCCGCTAGCTAATATACCAAGTGTGGGATTTTCTTTTATTTGAAATAATTGTATTATTTAATGACATCTCTCTGCGTATCTATCTTTCTCAGAGACTGTTGTATCACAAGTAAAGATAAGATACAGAAACTAATACCAACTTAACAGATAGTCATATTAGAGCTGAATCATCCACTTTAGAAATTAATTTATTATAAGTTGCCATAGTGTCTTTAACAACAGATCTATTTACTGTAATTTTGTTTAGGCAATTTCTTTTCAGGAATAACCCTTAGTACATTTGAGGATGTCAATAATATTTCCAGAAGAAAAGGAAAACAAATGAGTGTCAGTTTTCTGGAAGTGAAAAAAGATATAGACAGATAATATGCAAGTACATGTATTCAAGTCATTTTTTCCTATGTCATTTAAAAAAAAATTGTGTGTTGTCTTCATTCCTGCTTGGTCACATGAAGACATTGTGTCCTTTTTTTTTTTTTTTTTTCAATAAGGAACCCTTCACAAATTTGCATGTTATACTTGTGCCTGGGCCTCCTAATCTCCATATCATTTCAAACTTACTATACATGCTGCCGAAGGGAATGCTTTTTTTTTTTTTTTTCCTTAATCAAGGGGTTTTTATGTTCTTGTTAGTCATAACTACTCTGAGTTACTCTTAAGGGTTTCTTATTTCCCTGTGCTCATGTGAGAAGGTGGTAGAAATTCCTGTAATACCGGTGGGGACAATCCCTTCTTCTACCTCCTTGTGCCAGGGGAATACCAGAAAGAAAGCTTTACTAAACTTCTAGGAGCACACCTCAGTCCCAGGAATTCCTATCTATTTCTTGGGAACCCTTATGATTAGAATCAACATTGGAACATATGGAGCAATTCATAGGAATAAACTCCAAGCTGAGACGGTTATATTTAAGTTTCGGAGAGATGTTGCAAGTAGTAAAGAATTCTGGAATTGGACCAGAGACTAAAAGTATTCGTATTCTCAAATGGAACTTTCTAATGCCATTTTAGCTTTAAAATTCAGAATCAACATTTATTGACTCCAGACTGTAGGTCAGCATAAAGTTGGGTTTGGTTTCATTCAAGCACCTAACTCCGGAGTCTTCAAGCTCCAGGGCATATTTTCTATCTTCATTTCTTATATTTTCAAAGCACTTTTACAATTTGACTAGGAAAAAAAAAAAAAAAAGATTTGACTTAATCCACAGAATCACAATATTCCTATTTGTCACAGTTTTTGGAGATAACAATTTATAAAACTTATTTCTTTATTTCCTGTTTGAAGTTGTAATATTTAGGTTTTGTATCACTTTCCAAGTTAGAACATTTTTCTGCCAAAGACGTCGTGTTGTGCATATAACAACCAAGCTTCTCACCTTCCATATCACCACGTACTATTTTCTTTATGTGAGATGCTTTGTGGTACTTATAATATTTCAGATCAGAGGGATTTCTTCTTAATTTTATGGGATGATGTGTCTGAGATTAGTGATTTTATTTTTTTCCCCTGGTAATTCCAGTAAAGTAAACTGACACCTACTAGTTTCAATATCCAGTGGCGATTAGTCATTGCCGTTTTGTTACCTAAAGGACACGACTCAGGTTTCAGCAAGTTTTCATCTTTCCCACATCTATTGTAATATCACTTATTCTATTGGCAGTCTTTAAATATTTGATCATCTAGCTTGCATGCTTCATCATCTTGTTTCTGGGAAATTAAATCTATTTGAGAATATCTTTCTTCACTAATGTGAAATAAGATCTCATTGATAATAAACTGATATATAGTTTATAAAAATCTTTAAAAAATATGTAAAATTATATTTTAAACTCTATTACATTAAAATGTAATCATTGGAATTTGCATACAGAAGAATAACTAAAGAACTTTACACTTAATGGAATTTTTTTTTTTAAGATTTTATTTATTTATTTGGCAGACAGAGATCACAAGTAGGGAGAGAGGCAGGCAGAGAGAGAGGCGGAAGCAGGCTTCCCGCTGAGCAGAGAGCCTGATGCGGGGGTTTGATCCCAGGACCTTGGGATCATGACCTGAGCTGAAGATAGAGGCTTTAACCCACTGAGCCACCCAGGTGCCCCTTAATGGAATTATTTTTATAGGCCTAACAATTCTGAGGCAGTGATAATATTTCATTATCTTTAACACTCCTACCATTGTGTGTTGGGTGTGGTGGGTGAAGATGTCTTGTGCATCAAGTGTAGTCATTCTTGAGAAGTCTCATCTGTACATTGGCTTGATTTAGATTGAGATTTCACACCATGAGCCTCAGCCTACTGATACTATAAGGAAATGAAAGCTCTGTAGGGTCTTGGAAAGCAGCGACGTAACTTTGCATGTGGAAGAAATGTAGTTTGTGGACAGATGCCAGATTTTGGTGGTTTTAAAACAGGGCCACAAATTATTTTGTATTTTCCCATCAGGAGGTAGGAATGTGTCATTTTCTCTTGAATATGGGCAGGATGATGGCCACAACCAATAAAATATGGCAGAGAATGTTATGACATCCCAGGCTCCATCATAAAATGCCATGCAGGTTTTGCCTTATTCATTGAAACACTATGTGGGAGCCTTAAGCTTCTGTGTAGGAGGACTAGCTAACCTAATGCGACCATGTCCCAAGGAAGACCAAGCCACATGAAACTTGTGACAGCAGTTCCAGTGCAAGAATTTCTGTTGACAGACCTAACGTAGCCTTTGAATTCTCCAGTTCAGTTTTCTCACATATGCGTATGAGAAAGCTTCCAGATGATCCTCAGCCCGTTACTCCCAGCCATTGAAATGTTCCCAGTTAAGTCTCAAGATATAGGGAATCAGAGACAATGAGCCAGGGCTGCTGGCACACTGCCTGAATTCCTAACCTACAATATTCATGAACATAATAAAATATTCATTCTTTTATACCACCAAGTTTGGTGTGATTTGTCATGCAATGCTTGGTAACTAGATGGCATACTCAGCATAAATCAATATAATGAAGTTCAGCTTCCAAGGATCTATTTCAGCTTCAAAACAATGACTTGAAATTTCAGGTATGATTTCCATCACTTGGAAAATTTAAAAAAAAAAAAAAAATCTAAAAAAAAAAAAAAACATTTTCCCTCACCTTGACTAACAAGGTTATATATTTTTGGTAAACAGGAACTTTACATTTTTAATCATAATAGGATAGTTGTAGGGGTGCCTGGGTGGCTCAGTGGGTTAAGTCTCTGCCTTTGGCTCAAGTCATGATCTCAGGGCCTTGGGCCTGCATCAGGCTCTCTGCTCAGCGGGGAGCCTGCTTCCTCCTCTCTCTCTGCCTGCCTCTCTGCCTACTTGTGATCTCTCTCTGTCAAATAAATAAATAAAATATTTTTAAAAAAGATAGTTTATATTTTGTTTTAATAATAAATATTGACTGCTAATGAATTGTTTTATTTGAGTTTCTTGTGCTTCGCTTCCTTTTTTTAATTTGAAGATTTTATTTATTTATTTGAGAGAAACTGAGTGCAAGAGAGAGAGAGCGTGAGAGGTGGAAGATCAGAAGGAGAAGCAGACACCCCGCTGAGCGGAGAACCTGAAGTAGGGCTTGATTCTGCAACTCCAAAATCAAGACCTAAGCCCAAGGCAGATGCTTAACTGAATGAGCCACCCAGGCAGGGGCTCATTAACTTTTAACACCCAAACAATAGAAGTCTCTCATAAGGTATTTAATATGCAATTGTTTTTCATTTTTTCTTCTCTATTCTTTCTGTTTTTTACCTGACTTCTATTCTAACCCATATCTCTAATAAAAATGATCGTTACCTGGGATATATAATGTGAAGAATTTTGAAGTACTAAATCCCAGAATCTAAAGAAAATAAATATAATTTTTTTTGTGTGAGAAAAATAACATCAAGCTCTTGGTCATCATTCAAGTGGATACATATACTGGCTTTCCAAGAATTTTATATAGTCACATACACACAGACATTTGTTTTATCTCTTAAGATTTAAAGAATGTCAATAAGGTCTTTCCACATCATTAAAGGTGAACAGAAATGAAATTAAATTCAATAAACTTGGAAAAATATTGACTAATTATATAGATGCGGCCTTACCCAAAATTTAAATGAACACCATAATTTAAATGTAGTTAACCTAGAAACTTTTTATTATTAGTGAGGTTGATGTTTTCGTTAAGAAAATCTTCCCAAAGCCGCATCACCCTTAGAGGATTTGCACATGCAATAGGAGAAATAGATTGAATTTTTATCTTTCTTTTGGTTTTATAAACAATCTGAAACATCTCTTTTAAAATAGTCTTTAGATTTGACTTTTTGATTTGGTTGTTAACATCCATCTTCCAGAATAAACATTTTGCAGTGATACTCATGAAAACTATAGAACTATCTTCAGCAAACAAGCATGAGCATTCAAAGCCTGCATTTGGAAATGATACTCTAATAGAAGAAATGTTATTTATGCAGAGTAGGAAAGAATTGGGATTGCACAATGCTGTGGAGTCTTCCTCAGAAAGAGTATTGGCATAAATAAAAAGTCAAATTCTTCTGGAATAATCAATTGTCATAACTCAGTTGTAATTATTATGGATTGATTTCATTTCACTAAAGCCAAAACCATCTTCCCAAATGACTGTCTATAACTCACAATTAATAAAACTCATTGTCCATGGTGAATTTCATATCGGTTTGTTGAAACAACTGTGTTAAATAAAACCCCACTGTTTTCTTCCTTCACTGTCCTGAGGACAGTGCTATATTTGTCACCAAAGAAAAGGGTCTTAAGGAAGGTTCAGTTGTGTCCTGTGATATTAGCTCAACTCCACCCCATATGAAATCAATGAATATATATCCACCTGCCTATATATACATATATGTAAGTTGTCTTCTCCAAAATCCCCATTGATTAGGGCATCTTAAATATGAAACAGTATCTCATTTCTAAATAACAAATAACAATAGCATAAAAGGAAAGTAAACCGACAAATGATTGAACATGCTATGTTTTTTGTTTGTTTGTTTGTTTAGATTTTATTTATTTGACAGAGAGAGACACAGCAAGAGAGGGAACACAAATAGGGAGAGTGGAGGAGAAAGAAGCAGGCTTCCCACTGTGCAGGGAGCCCGATGCGGGGCTGGATCCCAGGACCCTGGGATCATGACCTGAGCCGAAGGCAGAGGCTTAACCCACTGAGCTACCCAGGAGCACCTTACCTTGCTTTTAGAGAGAATAGCGGTGGTGCTATTTTTAAAGATTATTTATTTATTTGACAGAGAGAGAGAGAGAGAGAGAGCAAGCACACAAGCAGAGGTAGCAGTAGAGAGAGAGAGAGAGAGAGAGAGAGAGAAGCAGGCTCTCCACTGAACAGGTAGCCTGAAGTGGTGCTCCATCCCAGGACCCTGGGATCATGACATAAGCCAAAGGCAGACACTTAATGACTGAGCCAACCAGACACTCTAGTGGTGCCATTTTGAATTAGTAGTGGAACAAGATCTTTCAGAAGGAATAATATTTAACTAAGACCTAAAGATTGAAAAGGAAACAGTCAGGAAGAGACTAGGGTCTTAGAGTATTCCTTGTAAAGGGAGCTGTGATTACATAGCAACACTCCCAAGATGGAAAAGCATGAAGGAAGTCCAGAAATGGACCCAGAACTATACTGTCAACTGTTCTTCAACAAAACAGGAAAGAATATCCAATGGAAAAAAGACAGGCTCTTCAACAAATAGTGTTGGAAAAATAGGACAGCAACATGGAAAGAATGAAACTGGGCCACTTTCTTATACCATACACAAAAATAAATTCAAAATGGGTGAAAGACCTAAACAAGAGAAAGGAAACCATAAAAATCCTAGAGGAGAACACAGGTAGCAACCTCTCTGACATTGGTTGTAGCAACTTCTTACTAGACACCTCCCCAGAGGCCAGGGAAGCAAAAGCAATTTGGGACTTCATCAAGATAAAAAGCTTCTGCACAGTGAAGGAAACATCAACAAAACTAAAAGGTAGTCTCTGGAATGGGAGAAGATATGTACAAATAACATATCTGATGAAAGGTTAGTATCCAAAATCTATAAAGAACTTATCAAACTGAAAACACCCCAAAAAACAAATAATCCAGTTAAGAAATGGGCAGAAGTCATGAATGGACATTTTTCCAAAGAAGGCATACAGATGGCTAGTAGATACATCAAAATATGCTCAATATCATTCATCATCAGGGAAACAGAAATCAAAACCACAATGAGATACCACCTCACACCTGTCAGAATGGCTAAAATTAACAACACAGTAAACAATAGGTGTTGATGAAGATATGGAGAAAGGGGAATCCTCTTGCATCAGTAAGAACAAATTCTTGCCATTTACAACAACATGGATGAAGCTAGACTGTATTGTGCTAAGTGAAATAAGTCAGAGAAAAGCAAATACTATTTGATTTCACTTATAGGTGAAATTTGAGAAACAAAACAGATGAATATTTTGGAAGGGAAAAAAAAAGAAAGAGGGAAGCAAACCATAAAAGGCTGTTAAAGATAGAGAATAAACTGAGGGTAATGGAGGGAGATGGGCAGTGGGATAGATTAAACAAGTGATGGATATTAAGGAGGTCACTTGTGAGGAGCACTGGGTGTTGTAGGTAAGTGATGAACCACTAAATTCTACTCCTGAACTAGTATTACACTACATGTCAACCAACTAGATTTTAGATAAAAATTTGAAACAAACAATAATAGCACACAAAAACCACAAAAGCATGATGGCCTGAGGAAGAGAACAGGGGTCTGAGGTTCAAATTATATTATTAAAATGTTGCTTTTGTTTCTCTGTTTTGAGCCGTGTGTGTGTGTGTGTGTGTGTGTGTGCACGCGCATGCATGTCTGAGTGTGTTTAACCAGCTTTCTCTTCACTATGGCCCCATAAACCTTCACACTCTTGTCTGCCACAGAAGAATAAGGTTTTCCTTTTTTTTAGTAACTACAGTTAAAGCACTGACTTGTTTCTTATGGGTCAGAATAGATTCATGTGATGGGCTAAATCTGAAATATAGGCAGATGCTTGGGACAGCGTAGGAATACATCCTATCTGAACCACATGGGATGAGTAGGGGAAAAGTGATTCCCTAAAGGATAATTAAGGTGCTGTTATTATAGAATGGATGAATGGATCCTAATCAATGAGTGGCCAACATAGAAGTCTTGAAACATGAAAGTGGACCTGTCAGTAGGCAATTTGGAGCTATATGGTCTAGATAGGGGCTGGATATTTAAAGAAAAAAATGGTAGTCATCAGGAGATAGATGATACCCAAGAAGATGAGAAAAGTTTAAATGAAGCAAGAAAAAGTATAGAGCAGGGCTCCTGGGTGGCTCAGTCACTAAGCACCTGCCTTTGGGTCAGGTCATGATCCCAGGGTCCTGGGATAGAGTCCTGCATCAGACTCCCTGCTCAGGGGTGCCTGCTTCTCCCTCTCCCATTCCCCTTGCTTGTGTTCCCTCTCTTGCTGTGTCTCTCTCTGTCAAATAAATAAATTACATATATATATATATAAATATATAAAATTATATATATTGCAATTATATATACTGATGCAAGAGGGTTCCCCTTTCTCCACATCTTCACCAACACCTATTGTTTACTGTGTTGTGTGTATATATATATATAAATATATATATATATATAATTTTTTTATTTGAACTCCAATTTAAATGTTGAGTAGATGATGGGAAGCTAGCAGAACAGTCTACAAAGAAGTTCTTCTGGATAGCTGTGTGATCTAGGAAAGTACAAGAGGCTGGGATCTTCTGTAGATAATTATGTATCTGACTATCACTAGTCTTGCTACCTGTTCTTTGTGACTGTTCATAGAGACCATAGATTTTGTTTTTGTTTTTGTTTTTGTTTTTGTTTTTGTTTTTAATAGGTGGGAAGGATTCTCCTTTGTGCTTCTTTTGGAAGCTCTATTCAGTTGCTTCTCCAATGCAATACCAATGCTACATTCCAGAAACTCCTCAAAGTCAGTGAAAAGCATTAATAACACACATCCTTGCTTTCCAGAACCGTGTTTTGGATTTGCACATTTTAAAATAAATTTACCTTCATTTCCACAGGATATTGGGAGGGAAGGAGCTAAATGCCTTTCCCCAATCTGCCACCTTCGACTAGCAGTCTAAACGTTATTTCTACAAAATAATTTCCTGAAAGTTCCATGCATTTAAAAAAAAAATCCTGCTGTGTAAACTATGTAATAATTTTCCCCTGGAAATTGAGATTGAGTTTAAGTAATTGAGTAAAATTAACACTTAACTAATGTGTTTTCTTTCTAATTTATTAAATAGTTTAAAGCTTTTGAGGCAAGAGAAGCTCATTTATAACTTTCTAGAACACCTATATTATAATCCACTTACCTAGTGTAACATTTTGATATTCTTGGTTTTACTTAGAAATTGCACTTTTGCCTTTGCACCAAAATAGGAATAAATGATTTTTTAAAATTTCATCTCTTTGACAAAAGAATGCCTGCATCCATGCATCCTCTTGTTGACTGAGTCATTTGCTTCTAAAACTTTTGATAGAATATGACTCCTTAACCCAGTTTTCATTTAGGGAAGAATATTCTTTTTTAAAGTTTAAAGTTTAAAAAACTAGGTAAAAATATCCAATACTGTTACAACAGAAATCAGAATACTTACTTCAAATGATATTATTGTTAATAAGTAGCTATAACCCTGTGGGTAAATTGACCTGTCAAAGAGAACTCATTTATAAAGTCCTTTATAGAATTGTTTCTAGTCTTCGTGTTATAAAAAATGGAGTAGAACAACAAGCACATAATAGTTGTTTGATCCATGTATGCTTACTATTTTACATAAAAATCAACTTCACAAACAACTTATAAATGTCTGGTTGGAGCATTTTGTTTAGTAGGTATTTTCACACTCAGTTAAACAAACATTTAAAAATCTGATATGAAACCAGTTTACATGGTTCACATCCATTTTGAAAGCAAATGTTCTGTTCATTTTTCTCGTTTCTTCTGGAACTGCCTAAAACCAGATGATATTCTGTGAAAAACAAATTGGTTATTGAGTTTTTCCAGCTGTGAAGAAGGAAATAAAATCCCACACTTTTTAGGCACAATGTATAAGGAAAACATTTTTCATGGCAGGTAAATATATACCATGGCTCTTAACTACATCCAGGTGAGTGATCTTATTTCAAATTGTTCTTAAAATGATCGTGACGCTAATGAGAGCTCAGCTAGTCAAGTGGGAATATCTTTTGACTTTGTGGCTGGTTCTGTTTGGAGCCTTATTCTTTACATAAAACAGGACATTTTCCCCTGGAATAAGAGTTGATGGTATCCAGTAGAAAGCTGACACAACAGCCTGTATTCTGAATAGAAAGGCTACAATTCTCATTTAATCTATGTATTTGATATTATTGTGGCATCAGCAAGTTTCTTAATGCTTTTGTAAACCTCATTCATCATCTCTAAATGTAAATAATTATGAACTCACCTCATTATCGTGCATGTGTTAAAGAACTTAACCTAATGACAATCCAAGAGCAGGCATCCTGCATGTTATAGCCATTTCTTTTTTTTCTGTAAGAAAAACCACAGCTACACACACACACACACACACACACACACACACACACACAGGAATACTATGCAGCCATCAAAACCCCCTGAAATCCTGCCATTTGCAATGACATGGATGGAATTAGAGGGCATTATGCTGAGCTAAATAAGTCAATCAGAGAAAGACTTATTATATGATCTCTCTGATATGAGAAATTTGAGAAACAGGGTGGGGGTTGTGAGAGGAAGGGAGGGAAAAAAATGAAACAAGATGGGAACAGGAAGGGAGACAAACCATAAAAGACTCTTAATCTCACGAAAAAAACTGAGGGTTGCTGGGGGTGGGGGTTCTGGGGAGGGATAGGGTGGCTGGGTAATGGACATTGGGGAGGGTATGTCCCCATATTCTCCAATGGATATTGGAGAGGCTACGGTGAGTGCTGTGAATTGTGTAAGACTGATGATTCACAGACCTGTACCCCTGAAGCAAATACTACATTGTATGTTAATTAAAAAAAAAAAAAAGACCACAGTTCGAAGTCAAACTGTATAACTCCTCATAGAAGCTGTTTTTATGTTGAACTTTGTCAGAATTACACACACCGTTTTCCAGATATCGTATTTGGTAACCAGTAGCGGTAAACATCTAGTGGACAAGTAAGTGTATTAAAATGAAGCTGCAGCATTCCCTCGTCTTGTAATAAACCAAAGGAAACAGGAGCCTACAGGGTAAAGACATTCATGTCTTCCATGTTGTATTTTTGGCTTCCAGAATACAAAGTCTTTTAAAGATTTTATTTATTTATTTGACAGACAGAGATCACAAGTAGGCAGAGAGGCAGGCAGAGAGAGAGGAGGAAGCAGGCTCCCTGTTGAGCAGAGAGCCCGATGCGGGACTCGATCCCAGGATCCTGGGATCATGACCTGAGCCGAAAGCAGAGGCTTTAACCCACTGAGCCACCCAGGTTCCCCAGAATACAAAGTCTTTTAGAGTTTATTCCTCTGTTCAAGAGACATATCTTTCACGATCATCCTGGGAAAGGGTACATGAAATGAATTTTGGACCTGTGGATGTCCAAAATATTTTCATTTTATTTTCATGCTGAATTCATAGTTTGGATGGTGGTTCGTTTCCTATTGCTGTTGTAACAAGTTATCGCAAATGTAGTAGCTTAGAACAATATGGATTTATTTGTATGGGCTTGGGGACTTTGCTTTGGAAACACCTCCTCAAGGATTTTTCAGAGAGGTGCTGGGCTGGACCTCCTACTGTGACCTTTAAGGAGCCCCATAAGCCTCTAAGCTTTATTTGAGTTTAAGCTTACAGGGGTGTTACTTACGTTTTAGAGTGGAACGTCAGGCCCTTGGAATGACACCTGTGTGGTCCAATGCGCACCTTGATTACTTCTTTCCTAAGAACAAGGGATTCTTGAGGGACACTGATCTCCTTGTTCTCCCGTAAACCTCTCTATTGAAGTGCTAGGGCTATTCTCCCAAAGTTTGCTGTGGTACATTTAGCTGCTGGTTTCTGGGTTTTTTTGTTTGTTTGTTTGTTTTGTTTTGTTTTTTGTTTTTTCCTCTACCTTCTCCATCTTAGGGCAAGTGGAAAGGTGAGGAGGGGAGAAAGGGGATGGGGAGGTAAGGGATATGACCTGGTGATTTAGGGAGAGGAAGTCACAGACTCAGGGGCTTCAAACATACAAATATGCTTTCATACAGTTCCAGAGATCAGAAGTCTAAAATGGACCAGCAATGTTTCATTTCTTCTAAAAGTTTTAGAGGAAATTTGTCTTCTTGTGTTTTATAGATTTTAGAACCTGAATTTCTTGGTCTCTGACCACAGCCTCCATCTTCAGATGTCTTCGAGTCTTTCTCTCAGCTTCTATAATCACAGTGCCTTTTTCCAACTCCTGGCTCTCAGCTTCTTTCTGATTAGGACATTTGTGATTATATTGGGCCTAGCCAGATGAACCAGAGTATTTCCCCATCTCATGATCCTTGGCCTAACATCTCCACATCCCTCTGCACCAAAAGGTAACACAGTCACCTGTTGTAGGGATTAGGGAGTGGGCATCTCAGAGGGCCATTATGTATGCTGCAGACCCCCAGAGATTCATGTTCTTTCCATGTGCCAAGGACATTCGTCTTATTCCCAGATCTCTCTGAGTCTCAAGTGTGACAGCTTCTTCTCAAGTTCAAAGTTTCATCTAAGTATCATCAACAAAGGCACAAATCTCATTATCTAAATCAAAGATTAAGTATGAGTGAAGCTCTTAGTATACTCCATCCCAGGACAAATCCATCCATCTTCATCTGTGGATCTGCAAAACGAGAGAACACCCTACCTGCTCCCAAAATACAATGGTGAGACAGACATAAGGTAACATTTATCAATGCCTTCATTCAAAAAGTGTCAAAATGGAAAGAAAAGAGGGTCACCAGTCTGGAGCATTGTCCGAATGGGCAAGTGCCATTACGTCCCAAGGCTTTGAAATAATCCTCAGGGTTCTGGCTGTCCTCTGAGTTAGAGGTTCTTCCCTCTGGCTCTAATCAAGACTCTGTACTTGGACACACCTTTCTTTTTCATGAAGGCTGGGATGTGTTTGCAGCTGAGGAGTTTTATCTGACTATTTCCTACATATAGAGTTTTAGGAGTCTTAACAGTCTTCCCTCATTTTGTTCTCTTTCTTTTTCAATTCAACATGGCAGTGTGACTGTTGGCAAAATAGTGTCAGGAACCTTGTAAATCTCCCTTGTGTGTTTCAGGGATTCACTCCATTAGACAAGAGGCTTATCCACAGATCTCTCTTGGATAATTCCATCCATATTCCTGGCTTCGGCTTCCATGACTGAGGGGATCTATGAGTCATTTGTCTAATCGCTCATAGAGCCACATGTGTAATTGAATACTCTGATCTTTTGATCCTTCCAAAGCACTAGCAGAAGGTTGTCCAGCCACACCTTTGGCTTTCTCCTCAGGGCAGGCTCTCTTCACAGTGATTCTTCTAGTTTTAGTGTCTTTGCAATCTGGCCAGACTAAGAATTTCACATATAATCAGGTCCTATCTCCTTTTGCTTTGACAGTGCTTCCCTCAATCTATCTCTTCCCTCCCACATTTCACCATAAGCAGCAGGAAGGATCAAGGTCTACCTTCCACATACTGGTTAGAAATCTACTCACCTAGATATTCACATTCCTTGCTTACAAATTCTGTTTTCTGTAAAACTGCAGAATGTAATTTCACTAAGCTTTCTGTCATTTTATGATAAGGATCCTTTTTCCTCCAGCTCTAATAACATTTTCCTCTTTTTCTTCTGAGTTCTCACCAACAGTGACTTTACGTTCAGTTTTTACCAGCATTTCATGTATGATGATTTAGGTATTGTCTGAAATGGATAATCATGAATTGGGGTGAGAAATATTTTTACTCAGGAATACTTAATTAGTACTCCCTGTGAGAAGCTCCATACTCTTCTGATCCTCAGTTTTTCCGTATGACATGCTCTCCACCTAGGGGTTATTATTTTTTGTTCATTCATTTGTTTTGTTTTTGTTTTTTAATCATTGAGATGTTAGGCCCTTGAAATGGGAAACCCATGTTCCTAAGTTATGGATAACTTTCTCGTATGAATTTGTTGGCAACATCCTTTTCTTCTGAAACTCTTTTATTTCTGAAACTTTTTACTCAGTTGTTGAGCTTCCTGTGTTAATCCTGTAATTTAAAAATCTTTCTTTTTTGCATGTTTTTTGTTCTATTTGTTTTCTCCTTTTTTTTTTTTTTTAGATTTCAAGAACATTTAATTAATTCTGTCTTTTAACTTAAAAATTGTATCCTGATCCATTTTCTTTCATTATTTTCTGTTTTCTCTCAGGGTACAATTTATATATATTTTTTGAGTTTTAATTTTTCCTATAGTATCTGTGTTTTTTAGTTTCCTTTTATCTACTTTTTTGTTTGTTTTGGTACCTTTCATTTAGAAATTAAAAAAAAAATCTGGTGATCCTCAACTAGTTATTAATAATTTAAAATGTGGCTCTAAAATTATTCTTTGGATGCTCTGTGTATATCAGTAGGATTTATTATTTTTTTTTTTATAGTGTTCTTTGCTACAGTGATCAGGGAAGGTCCAGACTTTGCATCATAACATTTCTAAATCATTATTATAAATTTTTCTATTCTTTGGGAGCCATTTGTTATCCCTAGAGAAGTATGGTCTAATCTGTTGGTAGCAGGCAAGGGGGAGAATGGTAGACTTTTATTATTAATGCCTGTTTTTCCCTATGGTATCTTAGCATTTAAATTACAACCTCCAATATGTTCATGTTTCTGAGATGAGAGATTTGGTGGTTCAGTGTCCCCAGAAAGTAAACTTTCTATTTTTTCCCCTTGGGGATGGGGTTAGGTGCTTGAATATAAGAGGTCGGAAAAAGATTAGGGTTTCAGATTCCTGACATATATATTTTCCATATACCTGATTTCAGTTCCATATCATCCCCTTATGTTTGGAGGCATCTGGTATCTTGGATACCTGAAATCATCCAGAGTCAGTGATAATTACTATTAAATATGCTAGATTTTGTGAGGTTTATCTTTCAATGAAAGGGATAAATGGTACTCCCTCTTCCTCACCTAGAAATGAATAATTGTCTTTTCGAATAACACTAACTACATATTAGATGATGTCTTTATGATCACTGATTTTGAGAATTTTTAAAAATTTTTCACTGGAATAATTGCAATATAGATTACTTCTAGAAGTTAAAAAAATAATAATAATAATGTTCCTGGCTCAGAAATCTCAATAAGCTTAAAATGATACTGCTCCCTAAATCCATCTGTAGATTCTACAATATTCCAATCAAAATTCCAGCATTCCTTACTTATATTGCCATGCCAGTTCTAAAATTTATATGGAAAATAAAAGACTTAGAATAGCCAAAACAATTTTGAATAACAAGAACAAAGTTGGAGAAGCTTGCAGTAAGTTCCAGCTTCCTCCACTATTTCCGAAGGTGGATTTCTAGTGAGTTCTGCCAGTGTATTACCCAACTTCTCTGCTATCTTGTGAGCTATAATGACACTCTCTCCTGTGAGATTTGGGTCTTAGCCCCAGACGGGGTTTATCTCTTCTTTAGGTGTTTTATTTCAGTCTTGGGGTGATGGCAGCTGTCTCTATCAGCTATTGCTATATTCTTTAGGGTTTTATTTGCCTACAAGTCAATTCCCCATTACTCCAATTCCCACATCAAAAGTTTTTATATTAAAATGTTCCTGCTAAAATTATTGTGTGATTTCTGTGTCCTGATTGATACCTGATGCATACATTTCCCCTGAACTGGAAATAAACCAATATAATGGAATATTTATCAGCAATAAAATGTAACATATTTCTGATATATGCAATTATATTGGCAAATACAAACATTATTGTAAGAGGAAGAAGGCATAAAAAAAGACTACCTACTGTATGATTTACATGACATTCTGAAAAATGTGATTGTGAGGGGTAATCACTGCAAATATACTTAAGGGTAGGTTTTGGGATGAAGTACATATTCCATATTATTAGTAGTAGTGGTTCTGGGTTGACATTCACTTGTCAGCCTCACAGAACTGTTCCACAAAAGGTGAGTAAAATGTGTATAAGTTATATCTATATAAATCTGAAGAAAACAGAAAAAAAAACTGTATTTTTAGAATATTATGGATTTATCATTAAATACTATTATTCACAGAATCAGAAATTTTTCTATCAGTATATTTTTTTTTGCTACAGTTCCGAATTTACAAGTCTTTTGTCCACTTTAAGGTGAATATTTTTAACATATATTCTTATTGATTCTCCAGCAACTCCTCAAAACTATGAGTCATTTTGATTAACTTCATATTGGCTTTATGTCCTCTTACAGTTTATTTTCTCTAGAATTAGTGATTACCTTTCTTTTGTCTTAAAATTTGCCCATTAGCACAACAATATTTTCTAAGATTTATTTATTTTATTTTATTTTTTATGCATTAACATGTTGAATTAATTTTTTAAATTATGTTTAGTTAGACAACATATAGTACATCATTAGTTTTTGATGTAGTGTTCGATGATTCATTAGTTGTATATAACACCAGTGCTCATCACCACACATGCTCTTCTTATTACCCATTACCTGGTTACCTCATTCCCTCACACCCCTCTCTTCTGTAACCCTCAGTTTGTTTCCCAGATTTAGTTCTACTCTTCCTTGAAAGGTTTTTTTCTCACAAAGGATTTGCTTTACATCCTTTGTCCTAATCAAGTCTGGACTTGTCCTTTTGGGCCCTTCCTTCTCTATTTCACTGGATTCCTTATCTCTTGTATCTCTTGTTTTTTGTTTTGCTGTTTACTGTTTTTTTTTTTTTTTTTTTGTTAAAGATTTTATTTGTTTATTTGACAGACAGAGATCACAAGTAGGCAGAGAGGCAGGCAGAGAGACAGAGGGGGAAGCAGGCTTCCTGCTGAGCAGAGAGCCCGATGTGGGGCTCGATCCCAGGATCCTGGGATCATGACCTGAGCCGAAGGCAGAGGCTTTAACCCACTGAGCCACCCAGGTGCCCCTGTTTTGCTGTTTACTTTAATATTTTACTCTAATTTCACCACGGATGGGGTGGCTGGATGGCTCAGTAGGTTAAGCATCTGACTCTCTCTTTCAGCTCAGATCTTACTCTCAGGGTCGTGAGATCAGACCAGGGTAGGGTTCTGAGTTCAGCATGGAGTGTGCTTGTCCCTATCCCTCTGTTCCTCCCCCTGCTCAGGCTCTCCTTCTCTCTCTATCTCCAAAATAAATAAAAACCTTTAAAAAAATAAAAAAAATATATAATAAGTTCACCATCAGTTTCCTAAAAACAAATGGATGTGAGCTAAAATTTTTGAGACCTTTAAATATCTTCATTTTTTTACTATATTTTGATAGATATAAAATTATAGGCTGAAATAATTTCCCATGGAATCTTAAGATTGGATTTTCTTTTAATTTCAGTAATTACAGATGAGGTGACTAATGTCACGTTGATTCTCATTCTTTTGCCAGTGAATTGTTTTTTTCTTGTGAAAGTTTTTAGCTGATACTTTTTTTTTTTTTTAATCTTTCTAGGAGTTTTGTGAAACCCTTTTCCTTTGAAGACTTCTGTTTGTTGCTCAGGAAAATCTCCTGTACTGAGTTGTGTGTTAATTCCCTCCCTTCTATTTCATGAAGGCTCTTTGAAAGCCCCTGGTTTTCTGGGAGCATTGCTCCTTTCTGGTGATTATTCTTCCAACATCATCTTTCTGTATTTTGTTATGAGTTATTACTGTAATTGAATTAATGTGAGCTCCCTCCTTGATGAGTCACAAATAGAAACTATAGGTGATTGTTACACAAAGGAAACTTTATTTGTGGCAAATAAGGAGATCACAGGTGTAACTTCCAAAGTCAGAACTCCCTAAGCAAGGGTGAATGGATTCCTTTTAGTTCGACTTAGGATGAGCATTTTAAAAAGGGAGCCTTGTCAACATATGTAATGATGAGCATGAGATCAGCCATGGAACTTAAAGAAAAGTACCTATACATACATTGTATATTATATAAATGAGGCTTGTGCTCCTCCTTGGGCAGAGATTTTAGCATTACAACGAGGTAACTGTAACTGTGGTCTCTCTATGGCCCATCTATGCAGGCCTGAGTCAGGGCTTAAGCTCAGACTGGTCTGGGCCACAAGAGCTCTTTGTGGGGGCAGTCATTATTGCTCGAGGGGTAGTTTTGGTGTCCATCAGAAGATGTTATGCTGTTCTGGTCTTTTGCCAGAGTTAAGAGATAAGCTGGAAAGGAGAGCTTAAAGAAAAAATGTAGGACAAAGGTTGGTGGGTACAATCAGGTAAGCTGTAAAGGTCAGTGAGTCACTGGAATTCTTTTTTTTTTTTTTTAAAGATTTTATTTATTTGAGAGAGAGACAGAGAGAACATGAGCAGGGGGAGGAGCAGAGGGAGAAGCAGACTCTTTGCGGAACAAGGAGCCCAATGTGGGCTAGATCCTAGAACCCTGGGATAATAATGACCTGAGCAGAAGGCAGACACCTAACCAAACGAGCCACCCAGATGCTTCCCCCCCTTTTTTAACATGACACAAGAAAGAAGTCTAAAGCTGTTTTATTTCCAGGTGCTGAATTTTAAGTTGTAAAACTCAGTGTTCACTTTTATCAGTATGCAAGAAAAAGTCATGATGTGCGGTGGGTCATACCTATAGCATTATCTGTATCTCTACTTCCATCTTTGCCTACATCTATCTTCATTTATATCTGCATCAAATCAATACCTATGTGTAATAAAGATCTACTTCTCTATCTATCATAGTGATTTTCAATTAAGGGCCATTTTGACCCCAGGGGATATTTGGCCATCACACTGAGGAAGGGACTATTGGCATCTAGTGGGTGGAGGTTAGAGATGCTGTTAAACATGCTACATGCACAGGACATTGTCCTTGCAAAGGATTACCCAGCTCACAGTGCCAGTTTGAGAAACTCTGATCTGGAGAAGTTTTTAGTAAAGATAGAATCTCTTGGTTATTTTTCCCCACCTAAGTATTATATACCTCCTTATTCTTATTTTCTGAAAATACCTCATTATCTTAATTAAAATTCATTCTTCTTTTCTGCTTAAACTAATTCAAACTATATTTCAAACTATTTCAGCTAAGAACATCTGCACTCAAAGTGACTTTTTCTATTCGTCTTAGGGTGTATTAAATAGTGGCAAGTATCTCGGTGTTTCTGACTGATACTTACTCTTTGGTTGCCTCGCATGCTTCTGTCTGAAACAACATCAAATTCGATTCATATTGAGGAAATAGAATTGTAAACAATCTCTACAGAAACTGTAGTGTTCCCTTACTATTTTGAATATCACGATATTTTTTTCTTGATATAAACATAAGGATGAAAAGAATATTTTTAAAAATAAATAGCTTACAAATATGAAGATAAAGATCAATTTATAAATATATGAAATTCCTTTGCTTTCAGCACTCATGACTAGCAGTGTCTGCCAGGCTGAAAATATTGCTGCCTATTAGCAGCCAAACTGTGTTCTGAACCAGAAAATAATGTTTGATTTGAGGCCAAAATTTTTCCCAAAGAAGTTATTTCTGAAATGTGTACTTCTTTAGTAAGTAACCAACTTTCTCTGGAGTTAGTGACTGTAGGATGTCCTAGTTGTCTGAAGTGGAGAAGATTGCAAGTATGAGAAAAAATAAGCATGAGGAATAGACAAGTGTTCCATATTAATAATAGTTCAAAATATCATTCTGCCCTTCATGAAAGAAAAAGCAAGCACTCAAATGTCCTTGCAGAGATTACCCAAGCATTCGTGTATCTTTTCTTTAAAAAGTTTTGTGAAAAATTTAGACTCTGGTATCTGGTAATTATCTATTTTTTAAATAAATGCTTCAATAACCTATCACCTAACATGCTGAGACTTTAGTTGGAAGAAATAGAACTCAATTTGGAGTTTGATGTTCAATTTGAGGAACATCGATTGACTTAAATGTCCAGACATGGTTTCAACTTCTGGGGTGATTGATTTGTCATTTCAAGGATGTTACTGAATTCTTGTCCATTTAAAATTCCAGTGCAGGCTTTATTCTAAGACACATTCCCCAGTGTGTTCCAAGAGGACTGCCAAAAGTCTTCAGGGGGGCATGTATTTCATTGGATAAGTGCAGAGAGAGAGAAAGAGAGAAACTTCTAAAAACTGTCCCAAAGGGGAAGACTTCCTCCTTCTCATTAGCTCTTAAAAAGAACAATTGAGTGTATATACTTACACGGTAATCACCATAGGGCAGCCTTTTCAACCTTTTCAACCTTTTACATAAGTCTAGATGTCTGGACCCTGTCAAGGTAGAGATTCTTATTTGGTAGGTCTGGGCTGAGGGTGGATAATTTATATTTTTAACAGGTTTTTATGCAACATCTATGCTGCTGGTCCTTGTATCTTTTAACTGATAAGTGCCCCTCATGTTTTCTCACTGTCTGTAATAATGACTTATGATCAAGTATTCCAGAATAAAAATGACCATTATTTGCTTCAAAGAAAGAAATTAGCATCTGATTCTACTTTGGTTCTTAATAACCTTTTTAAATCTCTCCATCTTGAGGAAAAACTTTAGGAAGTCACCTTTAAACCAAGTACTATTACACCAGAACATTTTTAATAAAATTTTTGAGAAAATTGATTTATTATTTTATTTTTATAGTCTTAAAACATTTTATTAGAGCTACTTAACTTTATGATACTCTTCCAAAGAGTTTTATAGAAGTCAGGGGAAATCTCCTATATTTATCTATATTTCACTCTCTTTCTCTTCTATTCCCTTTTTTTCTACTTTGTTCTTTTTTTTTTTTTAAAGTTTTTATTTCAATTCCAGTTAGTTAACATACAATGCAGTATTAGTTTCAGGTGTATAATATAGTGAGTCCCTTCCATACAACACCCAGTGTTCATCACAACAGGTGCACCCTCTTAATTTCCGTTATTTATCCCCCCCCATCCCCCTCCTCCACCACCATCAGTTTGCTCTCTATAGTTAAGAGTCTGTTTCTTGCTTTGTCTCTCTCTCTCTCTTTCCTCTTTCCTTGTTTTGTTGGTTTCTTAAATTCCATATATGAGTGAGAAAAGCAATTTTTAAAAGACTTATTTATTTTAGAGAGAGAAAGAGCATAAGTGTAAGGGGCAGAAGGAGAAAGAGAATCCCAAGATGACTCCATGCTGAGCACAGAGCCCAGTGCAGGACTGGATCTCAGGACCCTGAGATCAGACCTGAGCTGAAACCTGACTGCGCCACCCAGGCACCCAGAGAAAAGCAATTTTAAAAGACAGTTCCCATGCTATTTCTTACTGTCATTTGTTTGAAAATTGTACTAGAGAAACATGAATATACCGAGAAAATACTTTCCTAGATTCCAAAATAAAGTGACAAAAATGCACTAAAATGGAACGTTTTGAATAAATCACTCCATTTTAGTATAGATGTGTAATCTCAATATTAAGAAATTATTTTAGGATCAAAAGAAAACTATGGCTTAGCATTTTTAGGAGTGCATCACAGTTGTGACCCAAAGAAGTAACTGAGGACCTTCTAACACAGGATTCTTCAAATTCCTCTTCAAGAATCATGCATTTGCTGACTCCTACAAGTTTACCTCGAAGTAAAAAGTACAGTGTTCATTAGAAAAGTCCCAGAAATATAGTAAGTTTTCTCCTTGCCAAGAGACTATTAATTACCTACTAGTAAGAGATTCCAACTCTTTCCATTTTATGTCATTAGTGTTTTTGTGGATTGAATTCAATGCTATGTGCTCTCAGTGATACACTCTGGTAACTACAAGTCACCTGGGTGAAGTTATATTCTCAGCAGGTCCTAAAGTTTATTTTCCCTGGGGATATCTTTACTTGGTTATAGAAAGCTAATGGGGAGAAGAACAAAGACTTTGCCTTTTCTTCCCCCAAGAATAGATCATTATACCATGCAAGCCCTTCAGTAGGAGTTTAGCTTTCCTTTTAGTTTTTCCGTAGGAAGAGAATATGCAGGCCACAACAAGAACACAACAGCTTTTCTTGCACTACTTATCTCTCATTGCAAATGAATACATTTTTAATATTGTTTATACCTTTCCTTTCACATCACTTTAAACCTTTCCTTTGGAGGAAGTTCTTTAATAATAGGACTGATTATTCCATAAAGAAAACTAATAAGAGAGCATTTTGTCAATTTCAATAAAATAAATATTTTTGTTTCTATCTGTCCAACTAGAATCATAGACATCTCTCTCTCTCCATGGACTTCATCCCATAAAGTATCCCCTTATGAATTCAAATGTTCCCTTATGATTGATTTTTTTCCCTTGGCATATATATATATATTTTTTTTTTTCCTTTCACATGAGTGGAGGAAACAGTAATGTTGTACTCTGTGCTCTGCATCCAGCCACCTCTCTGCACTTCTTCTTACAGCCAAGAATAACAAACCTACAAACTGTGCTCACAATTTCCACCTCCTTTCTTCCCATTCAATGTTCCATGTGTTGTAACTTGACTTGCATCCCAATGATTTCTCTAAATCTGCCTTAATTATCTCCTTAGGGAACCCCCTTTTTGTCAATCTAAGTTCTTATCTAACTTGTTCTCTTGGGCATTTAATGATATTGACTCTTTTGCAATCCTTTTCTTAGTTCCTTTGACTCTAATCCCACTTATTTTCATTCTGTTTCTCTAACCCCTTCTGCCCCTTCTCTTTTCAGGCACTACTATCTCTCTCCAAGGCTTGAAAATTGCCATCCCATAGAATGTTTTTATATTTTCCTCTTCTCAATTTTCACACTCTCTAAGCAATTTCTTCCATGTTAGTTGTTGGAGAACAGAGGTCCCATATGTATCACAATGACTTGAGTAGTGAATTGACTATAAAAATTTTATTTTATAGGATGAATCAAATCAACCAAAGCCAAATTTGTCCCCCTCCTGTTGTCATTCACTCATACATTTGTTCAAGAATTACTTATTGAATATCTTCTATATGTGAAGTATTATTTTAAGTGCTATAAAAAAGAACCACAAACAAGAAGAAGAAGAAGAAGGAGGAGGAGGAGGGGGAGGAGGAGAAGTCCAAGTTCTAAAAAAAAAAAAATGGGACAGAAGGATTACTTGAGTAACTGGGAGAATAGTGTCAGAAAGGGAAGATTTATAGGATGCACAGATTTGAAAGGGAACATTTGAAGTGTGATTTTGTTGTGGATAAACTTGAGGTGTTAATTATACAACAAAACAGAGGAATTTAATAGTAAGTTAAATTTCAGTCTGGAGCTCAGGAGAGAGATTTTAGTCATATATAATAAATAAGAGGGAGCTCAGCAGTTAAATAGTAAGATTCATGATACTGAGTAAGAGCATCAAGGAGGTGATTTTAGATACAGAATGTCAGAAGTCTGTCTGAGTCTTTGGAAAAACTAGTATTTGAATATTAGGGAGATGGAAATAGAATAGCAAAAGTCAGTGAACGGTAAGAGGATCACAACAGAATGGTTTCCTGAAAGCCAAATTAAGGAGATGTTTGAAGGAGGGAATGCGGCTCGAACCTGGAAATCCAATAAATATTTTGAGAAAAGGGGCACCTGGGCGGCTCAGTCGGTTACACATCTGCTTTTGGCTCAGGTCATGATCCCAGGGTCCTGGGGTCCAGCCCCTCATTGGTCTCCCTGCTCGGCGGGGAGTCTGCTTCTCCCTCTGTCCCTCCCACTCTCTCTCTCTCTCTCTCTGTCAAATAAAAAAATAAAATAAAATCTTTAAAAAAAATATTGTGACAAAAGTAAATTCTGAGCTTTTTCTTTCTATTTGTACTGGTGCCTGTATTATATCTACATTAACATCTGTTCCAATGAAGAATGTTAGTTTTGGGGGAAGGTTGAAGAAAAAGTAGAAGAAAAACAAAGCTCCCTAAAAATATTTTTAGGCTAGGAATTGATGTACACAAAGAATAAGGTAACTTTCAATATTACCACAGACTTCATTCAAATATAGGTTTTTACTTTTTTAGAAGGAAATATGTGAATAAGGATAGAAAAAGAGCTACAAACTTTTTTAGTTTTTTAAGATTTTATTAATTTATTTGACAGTGGGAGAGGGAGCACCAGCGGGGGGGTGGGGGGGAAGGGAGAAGGAGGCTTCCCAGCTGAGCAGGGAGCCTGAAGCGGGCTCCATTCCAGGACCCTGGGATTATGACCTGAGCCAAAGGCAGACGCTTAACGACTGAGCCACCCAGGCACCCCTAGCTACAAACTTCTAATAAACTTGGGTTTAAGGTTAAACTAAAAAAAGCCATTATTTTTAAAAAGGAAATAAATATCATCCCATCATGAGGGAATATTTTAGTTGATTCTACATTTACTGTCATCAACATAGAAGGGAGATTTGTAACTATTACTTGTCTGTTTTTTTTTTTTATTAGATCGTTATGCTTTCTGTTAATTCAATATTTGGTGTGAGGTGAAGCAAGTACTGGTAAGTACAGAAAATACCACTATTGATCCCTTCTTTAGTAGAGTCACAAGTTCACCTTCTGCATAGGAGTGGAAGATTCCTAAAACCATCTGTTTTGCATAATTGAATGGGAACATTTCTTTCTGGCTCATCTTTTACTTTCTGAAGAAAGACATGTAGATAAATCTCAGGACTGAAGTGACTTTTCTATGAATTATTGCAAGGTGTCCTTGGTAATTGAAGGTACAGACTTTTCATCTTCTAGCAGATGATGCCTAACTGAATTATTTTGTAAAATAGAGACACTGACAAGATTAAGAAATAGTTAGAAATTAGTTAGGCTTTGATTCTCATTTGATGATGTAGAGTATCAGAGACATTCCCATGGCTTCCTTAATATTCATAATACTGTCTCGTGATAACTACTCTTCTTTTACCCAGATTTTCATACATCCTCCCCAAAGCCTGTGTTTTAAGATGGAATATGAGTGCCAGAATGGAGATAAGGGGCATAATACAATTTGTAGCCACAGGTCTTATCAAAGCTCAACAAATGAGACCGCAGAAGAATAGAATAACATGTTCTCTCTTAATACCTTTTGAGAAGGTGTAGGGTAGAAATGTGAATCTTCCTCTGATTATTTTGCCTCTTGAAAGGAAGCTAATCTTTAGACAAGGTTCCTTGTGGAAGACAGAGTAGACTAATTTAAAAATCCTGTTTCCTGATGGTTGGAAAAACACCAAAATCAAACAAACATAAGCCTTTGGACTCCCCTGATAGGGAACTCATAAATCTACTTTATTGTTTAAACTAATTTGAGTTACATTTTCCATTATTTCAAAATTAAAGAATCCTAAATATTATACGGAGCATACTTGTAAGTTGCCACAAGACTTGCTTTCTATAGGCGGTTGCTTGTGTGGTGTATTTGGCTTAACCAGGAAGAATACCCTTTACCAAAAAGAGCCTTTTTTTTTCTTTCTTTCTCTTTTTCTTTTTCTTTTTTCTTTCTTTCTTTTTTTTTTTTTTTTTTTTGATGAAAGTACAAAAACTCCACAAAGGCATTAAATATTCTAATGTGTTCTACAGTGAAAACAGAGCAACCCTGAGAGAGTGAGGACAATGGGCTGATATGTTTTGGTGGGTAACATGTGATATCTAAAAAGAAACTTTGGTTTCACGAAATTTTTACAGGTTTGGTCAATGGGGAGCTGGGTGGTAGCTTGGAAAATTTGTTGCTGGGGCATCCACGGAATTTTGGATGAGAAGGATATGTGGATCCCAATGAACCCAGTTTGTGTTTATTTCAAAAAAGTACATAAGCTAATATGTAATGCTTTCAAATAAAACAGATAGGTGGAAAACCAAGACAGAATTTAATGATATGAAGTACTTGGACTAAAGTAAAAGTTTTGAATGTTCGTACTTTTTTAGATTATAAAATTTTTGAAGGTAAATTCATATTTTTTCATCTAGTAAAACAGAAGATATTATAGGTTTTAGCAACATTACAAAATGAATTGAAGCAGGTTATAAGAAATCCCCCAAATATTCTTTGCCTATCTTATTTGAAAGCATTCATTATTAGTTACAATTATGAATTCTAGGAATACTATTATGGATTTCCAGTGGAGACTGTGTCAGGCTTGGAAATCGGCTCTTTGTGTTGTTTGAGTATTAAATAGGTAAGAACAGACTAGTGAAATTTTGCCTCCATAAAAGAGTGTTGTTTACAATTTGACCATGACCTATTAACTGTTTCTTTATATCAAGAAATAAATTTTCACAGCATCCAGCCATCTAAATGAATGTTTGAACTTCATGACAGATATACATTGCTAATGTACATGCAAGTTTGTTACAAATTAGGACAAACATGAAATTACCCATGACCATAGGATTTGAGTGTCATTAATTTGTCAACTTTATTTGAAAAGCAGTATTCAGAAGTTCTCTTTGAATTTGTTTATTTATCATATTGGTGCTTGGAAAGAAAAAAACAAAAGTACCAATAAAATTATTTTCCTTTTATTAAATATAGTGAGAAAATAGATATATAATAGATGAAACCAAAATGTTTAAATCCAACTTCCCTAGCACAACACATGTGAACATATATGTATACACACACATATGTGTGTGTGTGTGTGCCTTTTGTTTAACACATTAATGCTGAAGAAGGTGTTCAAATTTTTTTAAATGAGTTTTTATGTAAAAAACTAGGCGTCTTTAAGTAACTAAATTAATACTTTCTCTTTGCTTTTGTTACATTGATTGTGATTATTTATATGCAATGATTAAAAATTGACATAACATGAAACCAACCAGATCCAGTATACCAGTGTTTCCTAAGTTGGTGAAAATATGAATCACTTAAAAAATTACTCACATATAGTTATACATTCTTTGGCAAAGTAAATATGTTCTAGGGTATATCAAGTGATTTTTAAAATAAGATTTATATTATTTAATTAATCAAAATATACTTCATACCAAAAGGTTAAATTATAAGATCATCTTATGTCAAATTGGGATCCATCTAAAGTAGTGATAAGCAAACTTTTTCTGCAAAGAGAAAGGTAAAAATTATTCTAGTTTTGTGATTCATAAGGTCTCTGTTGCAAAGGAACTCTGCTTTATCAGCTCTGAAAGCATGACAGACAAGATATAAATAAATGGGATTGTTGTATTCCATCAAAGCTTTATCTACAAAAACAGACTCTGGGCTGGATTTGGTCCAGTCCACTGTTTTGTTGACCTCTGATCTAGATATAAAAAATATATACTTTCCTGATTCCTAATTGGACAATTGTATTCAATATGCCTTTAGTACAACATATTTATTTATTATTTATACTAATAATCTAGAGATATGTGTAAATATAAACTATTTTTTCTTAAAAAGTAAAAGTGATGTTGCAAAGGTTATTCAGAATGACCTCATTATCAATAAGAAAAATGACCCCCTTATCATCAAATTTAAGCATGCTATTTATTTAGGACTAAAAATACAAAGAAATGGGAAAAAATTAGTCAATTCATGAAATTCATCTTTATAATAATGTTTTGCATTTTTGTCAGAATTCTATTTCTAATACATTTTCACATAACATTTCGTTTGATATTTTGAACAATTCTAGGATAGCATATGTTAGCATAATAAATATTAATATAACAAATGTGAATATATTTTAAGTCATTTTAAAAAGTCTTATTTTTTCACATGCTCATCATGGAGTTTTAACTTCAGTGTTTAATCAATATTATTATTAATGTCAACTTATATAAAAACTTCTATAAGAGAAATATACTTAAAACATGTAATACTTTGTTATCTTCTATATCACATTTGCCATCGAAACTAACATTAAAAGGAGTGTTCCAGGGTTAGCTCCTATATGTAAAGAACTTGGAATGTACTGCTCCATTGTTACAATAAGAAAAAGCTTAATGAATTGAAAACTAATGACTTTTCTTGTATTTATTGGAAAACTACAATTGCAGGCTAAAACACCACCCTGTAATGTGAAGAGACAGCAAACCTGAGGGTCAAAGCTCAGGTCTGCCTACCTGGGGCAGATGCTGCTCAAGTCATGACCTGGTATGAACACTTGAATGGAAATTTTTATTAACCAAAGGAGCCTGACTATATATTAGCATAAGAGTGAGAAACTCTCATGGGCCACAGTCTTGGCGGGGTTTACTTCTAAAACCTTGCCAAATTCTAACGGTGAAAAGTCAAAAAAGATTGCAGGTGGCTCTGGGTAAGAGAGAAGAGAAGAACCATTAGAGACACACTAAGAATGTTGTTCCATAACAAGGGACTACTCTCTACAGATTAGGATTTCGACAGAGTCCTGTCTCACCATGGGAAGGCATTTGCCTGATTCTAGCCCCTCTAGGCTTCCTGTTCCACCTAAGTGAGGGAAAAAAGTCAATAAATGCTTGTGGAAGCCACAGTTGAAGGATATGGCCCAAGTGAGATACTGAGATGTAAACGTAAGAGTATAGAATACTTCCCTTCCTCCACGTCCTGCCCTGGAAACAACAGGGCTCCAGGTTAATACCAGTGGGTTACAGATGAAAGGGTTGCAAGACAAAAACTCTAGGTCAGAAAGAGCTTTTAGCAAATCCCAAGGACAGCAGGGGAGGCAAAATGGAAGACAGTAGAGGAATTTGAAGCTTCTGGCATTTACACCTGTGGCAAGTATTAAACAAGCAGAACTCCAAACCAGATTAGCATAAACTATTACACTAAAGACCTCAAACACTCAATACATCATATCCAGATGTCAACAAAAGAATTACAAAGTGTGCTAAAAGGCAAGAAAGAGCATAGTCAGAAGAGACAAGGCAAACATCAGAAACATACAGATACAAAACAGATGTTAAAATAATCAGGCAGGGGATTTACAATAGCTATGATTAACACATTATGGCACTACTGTAAGAAATTGACACCATGGAAGAACAGACGGGGAATGTGAGCAAACAAATGAAGACACGAAGAAAGAATGAAGAGGAAATGCTAGAAATCAAAAACACTGCAACTGATATAATAATGTCTTTGATCATCTCCTCAACTGACTGGACACAGCTGAGGAAAAAAGTCAGTGAGCTGAAATATATGACCATAGAGACACCCCAAACAGAAATGCACAAAGAAAAAGGAATAGGAAAGATTGTCAGAAAGGCAGAAAGAACAAAGCAAAAACAAAACAAAAAACAAAAAACACCCAAAGAACGAGACAAAGAAAAACATGATATCTAAGAGCCATGGGATAATTAAAAAAGATGTCATTAGAATACTAAAAAGGGAAGAAATAAAGTGGAAATGGGGTGGGTATTTAAAATAAAATAGCCAAGTATTTCCAAAGTTAATGACATATATTAAACAATAGATTGAGGAAGCTCAGAGTGTATTGAGCAGGCTGAAGACGGAAAAATCTGGCATAATGTATTCAAACTGCTGAAAATTAAGATAATTAAGATAAAGATAAAATCTTGAAAGAAGCCAAAGGAGAGCAACATCTTATTTATAGAAGAAAAAGGATGAGAATTATATTGGACTTCTCCTCAGAAAACACATAAAAAGAGAGTGGAGTGAAAATTTTAATGTAGTTAAAAAAACTACCAGCCCAGAACTCTTTATCCAGTAAAGAAGAAATAAAGACTTTCTCAGAAAAATAAAAACTTCAGGAATTCAGTCGACAGACTTGCCCTAAAAGAAATGTCATCCTTAAGGAAGATGAAAAGCATAGAGGTTAAATACTCAAATCTATATAAAGAAAGGACAAATGTTAGAAAATGAATACACAAAAGTAAAATATTTTTTCTTACCCTTAGTGATATAAAAATAAATGCTTAAAATAATACAAACAACGCATTTAATGATTACAACACTAGGGGTAGATAAGCATAGGGGTTTGAAAAGCAAGAAGAAATGGTGTTTAGGTGAAGCTGGAAGACGTTTTTAGGCAGTTTAACAAACATAATTGTGTTTGTACAACACTATGCATTTGTTAACAGCCATGAAACTTTATAGAATAATAATGAAACTTGCAAATTTTAAAAGTAATTTAGGAGGTCAAGGGATCCCAGGATGGAACACAGACAGTAGCAGAATAATCTAATTGTATTGCAAATATAGGAAACAGTATCACCGAATGTAGTGAGGGAGTGTGAGGGGTAGGATACCTATCTAAGTGATTTTGGAAATGAGAGGAATCTATAAGACAAAAGGCAAAAAGAACTGTATATATGCATAATAATCTAGTTGATAAGGATGTCTCCCAATGTAATATGCATTAGAAATTATGAAACCAGGATACATGATTACTAGAACTGAACAATTAGGTAAATTGTTCTAGTGGAATCCAGATTTCTTTGTTGAAGTGGGAAGTTTCAGATAATTAAGGGCAGAGGCCAGAATGATTCATTTGATAATGGATAACTTTTGAGTACATCAGTATAAATTCATTTTACCTTAATACAGATATGGGTGTTAACATATAAACATATTTAAAGATACATGAACATACACTCTTATATCTACACATATTTCTTTCCTCTGTCAGCTAAGAGGATCAAGAAACAAAGATATCCTAGTAACAATGAGTGCACATCCTTCTAGATCTTCATTTCTAATATTGATCTCCAATAAAAGAAATCTGGGGTCCTTACATTAGTGGTCAACGGTAGGACTGGAGCAGGAAATATACAAGATCAGCCTGGATTATTTTGTAGTTCTAGAAAGTATGAGAGTACCACACACACACACACACACACACACACACACACATACCCTTCCCACAATCATTTGAACATGTTAAAGACATCAAATGAAAAACTCCCAATCACCAATGCTAGAAAAATTTGAATACTAAAATAAAAAGTAATATTGCACTATGACCCAAACTATAAAATAAACATACACAAGCCCATAATTTAATAAATAAATAACCAAATAAATGGGAGAGAAGAGATGAATCTCTCATGCTGAAGAATTTCAAATAATTTATGTATTGACTCCAGCTTCATGGACATACAGCATAAACCCCACTTAATTGTGAGTTGCACATGCTGGCTTTCTTCCAAAAGGTGCAGTAAGGAAAGAGTGAGAAAAATAACTTTAAAATGGATGCACCTAACAAGCTCCACCCTGGATAGGTGATCAAGAGCAATATCAACACTGATAACTTACGTTACCCGTGGCCCCTGGGTGGCTCAATCGGTTAAGCACCTGCCTTCAGCTCAGGTCATGATCTTCAAGGTCCTGGGATGGAGTCCTCCGTTGGGCTTCGCTGCTCCGTAGAGAGTCTGCTTCTCCCTCTGCCTCTCCCCCTGCTCATGCTTTCTCCTTCAAATAAATAGAATCTTATCAAAAAAATAGTGTGTATCCTTGATGTGATGCAATGAAAATAGCACTTTACCTTTGTGGTCTTCCTCTAAGAAACTCATAACCACAGTCTAATCATGAGAAAAGTATAAAATTCCAGTAAAAGGCATCCTACAGCATAACTGAAAGTATTCCTCAAAACTGTCAAGATTATCTGTGTGGAACATGAGGAATAGTGCAGAGGAAGATAGGGGTGGGAGAAAAATTGAATGCAAAGATATCAGAGAGGGAGACAAAAAATATGAGGCTTTTGACTCCAGAAAACAAACTGAGGATTTCTCAAAGGGAGACGTGGAGGGGAATGGGATAACTTGGTTGATGGACATTAAAGAGGGCACGTGGTATGATGAGCACTAGGTGATATACTCAACCAATGAATCATTGAATATTACATAAAAAAACTAATGATGTGCTATATCTTGGCAAATTGAATTTAAGTATAAAATACAAAATACAAAATAAAAACTGGAAAAACTAAGAAATGGAAAAAAAAAAACTGTCAAGATCATCAAAAAAGGAAGTCTGAAAACTGTCCTAACCAGTTGGATCCTAAAGGGACGTGACAGTTAAATGTAATGTGATGGAATCCTGGAACAGATTAAGGACAGTAAATAAAAGCTATGGGACAATGAATAAAGTATAGATTTTAAATAATAATGATGTTAACAGGTTGATAAATTTTAACAAGCATCCCATACTAATGTAAGATACTGATAATAGGGAAATCTGGATGTGGAGTTATCAAAACTCTACACAATCTTCATATTTTTCCTGTAAATCTTAAACAGCTCTAAGAAGTAAAATGTATTATAAAAAATAAAGTATTAAATTGTGTTCTTCATTAACTAAGATTTAAGACCATTTAATACGTGAAGATAATTAATATTCATAAATGACTCTTCAGTGTCATTTCTTTGCATTGCTATGCTCCTGCCATTTGCACCAAACATTGATGCTCAGTTTAACATTTCCCTCTTCGACATGCCTTATCTTCTAACTGAAATAAAATGGGTCCCAAAATTTAAAGCTGCCACTTAAATGCTAGTTAATCACATTGACAAGTGCCCTCAGTACGCTAGTAACCTTCTCTTATATATCATTAAGTTTCTTGAAACCGATCCTAAGGATTTTTATTATTAGGTATAAATTCTTATACTACTCTCTGAACTATGTGAATATGTGTAATGTTTATTTCTGTAGCTAAAAGTGAGGCTGAGTACTGTTTTTGTGTCTGCCCATCAAACTTCCTGGTCTTATGAAGAATAGATTTTGGGGCTCCTGTGTGGCTCAGTTGGTTAAGTGACTGCCTTCGGCTCAGGTCATGATGTTGGGGTGCTGGGATCCAGTCCCTCATCAGGCTCCCTGCTCAGTGGGGAACCTGCTTCTCCCTCTTCCACCCTCCCTGCTTGTGCTCGCTCACTCTCTCTCTCTCTGTCAAATAAATAAATAAAACCTTTTAAAAAAAGAGTAGACTTCGTAGTTTTTCTATAAAAATCAAACCATTGGTAGTGAGAAATGGCTCTGTTTAATACAGAAATGAATTGTTTTCAGTGATTCTCCTTGTGTCTGAAAATATTAATTGATATTAGTAATAATCTAACAAAACAAAGACTAAATTCCTCACATTTGGAGATGATGGAGTAGAAAAGAGGAAAAAAACACCTTTGCATTCTCACTAAATTCTTGTTCTTGAGGAAATGTACAGAGTTCTCTTGTTGTTTTAGTTGGAGGTAAATGTGATCGTCTTGGTGATGAGGGTAAGGATCATGATGATATCGGTGCTACTGCTATTTGGGGGGCAATGTGGTGGTGGCAACGGTGGTGATGATGGTGGTATTCATTGGTTTGGTGAGTGTGTGGTAAATTTGGTGGATATTCTTAATGTTGTTGATACTGGAGTTGGTAGTGGTGGTGGTATAATTAAAAATATACAACATTACAAGCAAAATTCCTACAAATTCTTGGAGCATGTACTCTAAAAATCACTAAAAAAGGATTAGCCTTTTAAGGTAAGCTATGTGGTTGCCAAAGTAGTTCTCAGAACAGGATTATTGGGCATAACTCAGTTGCAAACTTGGGTTCTGGAATTTCCTTAACACCCGTGCACTTCTCTCAGTGGCCTTGACCGATATGACTATATATTACAAGGTTCATGCAAACACATTTTCCAGGGATTTCCCCCAGTACTATTTTGGTCTGTTTACAACTCCAGTGCAAGACATTAAGTATTTAAAAAAAATAAAGATTGCTACAATTTCCTCCCAATTCATTTACAGTTACATGTTTAAGCTTAGCATGTGTATCTTGGAGGAAAGAGAGAGAACCAGAACGCTCAAATGGTTGTCAAAAATGGAATTCTTTACAGTCTGAAGCGTTTCAGCAGACGATAATTAACTTGCAGGTGTGCAGTACCACGGAGTTCACAAACACTTGGTTAAACAAATATAAGGAAAACCATTGGGCAGTATTAAAGCTTTTCTACCTCTCGTGGGGTGGTGGCAGGGGAGGGTCACTGTAAGACATGAGATTTATATGGTAAAATCAGTGGTAAAAGGAAGTAAAAACAGTTAACAAATGATCGCACTGGGAACCAGGACCCAAACTTGTGAAAATCAAAATACCATTTAAATGCATAAATGCTCTGAGTCTTCTTCAAACAGTGAAATCACTTACTTTCATATACGGATAACCTTAGAACACTTTCAAGGATGCTTTTTTCTTATATATAGCATCTTATGATTTAAAATGAATTATAAATAACAATCAGTTGATTATAGCTGATTCTTTTATGGGTCAGTAATTTCTTTACCATCAAATAAAGTGCATTTTGTACATTACAATATGTTTTTATTTATGTATCAAATACTTAGGAAATGCTGTGTCGCCACATCCCCGTCAGAAGGCTCTGAATTTGTGGTGCTCCGAAGGGGCACGTGCACCCGAATGTTTATAGCAGCAATGTCCACAATAGCCAAACTGTGGAAAGAACCTAGATGTCCATCAACAGATGGATGGATGAAGAAGATGTGGTATATATACACAATGGAATACTATGCAGCCATCAAAAGAAATGGAATCTTGCCATTTGCGACGATGTGGATGGAACTAGAGGGTATCATGCTTAGCGAAATAAGTCAATCGGAGAAAGACAACTATCATATGATCTCTTTGATATGAGGAAGTGGAGATGCAAGGTGGGGGGGGTTGGGGGGAGGTAGGAAAAGAATAAATGAAAAGATGGGAATGGGAGGGAGACAAGCCATAAAAGACTCAATCTCAAAAAACAGACTGAGGGTTGCTGGGGTGAGGGGGGACGGGAGAGGGTGGTGGGGAAATGGACATTGGGGAGGGTATGTGCTATGATGAGTGCTGTGAAATGTGTAAACCTGATGATTCACAGACCTGTACCCCTGGGGATAAAAATACATTATATGTTTATTAAAATAAAAAAAAAAGAAAAACAAAACAAAAACAAAATAAAAAACAAAGAGTAAGTTCCAACAACAACAACAACAACAACAACAAAAAGAAGGCTCTGACTTCCAATAGTTCTAATAAGTAGTGGCCAAGTTTTGGAGTCTGGACATTTCACATTCTGGATCTACCACTTACAAGCCCTGAAGTCTTGAACAGTTTGCTTGTCCATTCTGTGCCTCACTTTCTTAATCTGTAACATGAACCTATGACTATTTACTTTATTAACCTATTGTTGGGGATCACATGATATAACATAAGTAAGGAAATTATGTAAAACATGCTATGCAGTTCTTGTCTATTTTTCACTTAAAAAAAAGGAATTTTAAAATAAGCTGCATTGGAGTGCCTGGGTGGTTCAGTGGGTTAAGCCTCTGCCTTCAGCTCAGGTCATGATCTCAGGGTCCTGGGATTGAGCCCTGCATCAGGCTCTCTGTTCAGCAGGGAGCCTGCTCTCTGCCTACCTCTCTGCCTCCTTGTGATCCTTCTCTGTCAAATAAATATATAAAATTAAAAATAAAATAAGCTGCATTAAATTGCATATAAATTACAAAAGGCTTTAATCTAAAATTCAAGGCTGGCAGTGTTACCATCATGATAAATACATTTGTATGCCTTCTTCCTCATTTTTAGATATGGTCCGAATCCATGCTCTTAACACAGACAGCTTCACATCCAGTGATTTCTTGGCACCATTTAATTCAACCACATTAAAATGTTGATATGCATTTAGGTCTCTGTGGAGACGATTCCTTCCCTTTTTCTCTAAGATAAGCCTATTACCACTCATTTGGCAAATCTTCATTCTAGAAGATTGATGGCTTGTGTGTTTCTTTATTTTTTTTTTTAATAATTATGAGAATGCTGCCTTCTGACTTGATTTGAAGTCACATCTGACCCAAAGTCAACCCTTTTTTTTTTTTTAAGATTTTATTCATTTGTTTGACAGAGAGAGATCACAAGTAGACAGAGAGGCAGGCAGAGAGAGAGGGGGAAGCAGGCCCCCCGCTGAGCAGAGAGCCCAATGTGGGACTCTATCCCAGGACTCTGGGATCATGACCTGAGCTGAAGGCAGAGGCTTAATCCACTGAGCCACCCAGGTGCTCCGGCTTGTGTATTTCTTTATGACAACTTTCCTTCCCTAATTTTTATGATCACTGTCCTTTGTGCATACACATTTGAGACTTATTCCACTGAAATGCCACCGGTTTTTATATGCAAAATGAAGATAATAATAATGTCTACCTCAAAGAGTAGCTGTTCACATTAAATGAGAATAGCTTACACACTGGTTAGCACAATGTTTGTATACATAGTAAGTGTTCAATAAATATTAGCTGGTGGTATTTATGTGTCAATGTTACACTTATCCTTGTATTATTGCTCATGCAAGGCACATATGTCACATGTTACAACCTCTACATGTATTTGAAATAAGTGAAATAGAGTGAATATTAATTTAGTTCATAAAAGATATAATGGGAAACAGCACATTTTCTAAACATTAAAGTTTTTGAATAGACTACATGAATTTAAGAAGTTAGTTTCTTTGTATTAATACAACATTTTATTTTATTTTATTTTTTATTTTTTATTTATTTTTATTTTTTTATAAATATACAATGTATTTTTATCCCCAGGGGTACAGGTCCGTGAATTGCCAGGTTTACACACTTCACAGCACTCACAATAGCACATACCCTCCCCAATGTCCATAACCTCACCCCCCTCTCCTGACCCTCCTCCCCCCAGCAATCCTCAGTTTGTTTTGTGAGATTCAGAGTCACTTATGGTTTGTCTCCCTCCCGATCCCATCTTGTTTCATTTATTCTTCTCCTACCCCCCTAACCTCCCATGTTGCATTTCCATTTCCTCATATCAGGGAGATCATATGATAGTTGTCTTTCTCTGACTGACTTATTTCACTAAGCATGATACCCTCTAGTTCCATCCACGTCGTCGCAAATGGCAAGATTTCATTTCTTTTGCTGGCTGCATAGTATTCCATTGTGTATATATACCACATCTTCTTTATCCATTCAGCTGTTGATGGACATCTAGGTTCTTTCCATAGTTTGGCTATTGTAGACATTGCTGCTATAAACATTTGGGTGCACGTGCCCCTTCAGATCACTACGTTTGTATCCTTAGGGTAAATACTCAGTAGTGCAATTGCTGGGTCATAGGGTAATTCTATTTTCAACTTTTTGAGGAACCTCCATGCTATTTTCCAGAGTGGTTGCACCGGCTTGCATTCCCACCAACAGTGTAGGAAGGCTCCCCTTTCTCTGCAACCTCGCCAGCATCTGTCATTTCCTGACTTGTTAATTTTAGCCATTCTGACTGGTGTGAGGTAGTATCTAATTGTGGTTTTGATTTGTATTTCCCTGATGCTGAGTGATGTGGAGCACTTTTTCATGTGTCTGTTGGCCATCTGGATGTCTTCTTTGCAGAAATGTCTGTTCATGGCTTCTGCCCATTTCTTGATTGGATTATTTGTTCTTTGGGTGTTGAGTTTGATAAGTTCTTTATAGATTTTGGACACTAGCCCTTTATCTGATATGTCGTTTGCAAATATCTTCTCCCATTCCATCAGTTGTCTTTTGGTTTTGCTAACTGTTTCATTTGCTGTGCAAAAGCTTTTGACCTTGATGAAATCCCAATGGTTCATTTTTGCCCTTGCTTCCCTTGTCTTTGGTGACGTTCCTAGGAAGACGTTGCTGCGGCTGAGGTCGAAGAGGTTGCTGCCTGTGTTCTCCTCAAGGATTTTGATGGATTCCTTTCTCACATTGAGGTCCTTCATCCATTTTGAGTCTATTTTTGTGTGTGGTGTAAGGAAATGGTCCAATTTCATTTTTCTGCATGTGGCCACCCAATTTTCCGAACACCGTTTATTGAAGAGGCTGTCGAAGATTAGTCGAAGATTAGTTGACCAGAGAGTTGAGGGTCTATTTCTGGGCTCTCTATTCTGTTCCATTGATCTATGTGTCTGTTTTTGTGCCAGTACCATGTTGTCTTGATGATGACAGCTTTGTAATAGAGCTTGAAGTCTGGAATTGTGATGCCACCAACTTTGGCTTTCTTTTTCAATATTCCTTTGGCTATTCAAGGTCTTTTCTGGTTCCATATAAATTTTAGGATTATTTGTTCCATTTCTTTGAAAAAAATGGGTGGAATTTTGATAGGGATTGCATTAAATGTGTAGATTTTTTTAGGTAACGTAGACATTTTCACAATATTTGTTCTTCCAATCCAGGAGCATGGAACATTTTTCCATTTCTTTGGGTCTTCCTCAATTTCTTTCATGAGTACTTTATAGTTTTCTGAGCATAGATTCTTAGCCTCTTTGGTTAGGTTTATTCCTAGGTATCTTATAGTTTTGCGTGCAATTGTAAATGGGATTGACTCCTTAATTTCTCTTTCTTCTGTCTTGTTGTTGGTGTAGAGAAATGCAACTGATTTCTGTGCACCAACAAGACAGAATAATGCACAGAAATCAATCAACATTTTATTTTTTTAAAGATCTTATTTACTTATTTCAGAGAGAGAGGAAGTGCACAAATCGGGGAAATAAGCCAAGGTGAGGGAGAAGCAGACTCCTCACTGAGCAGGAAGCCCAATGCTCTTGATCCCAGGACCCTGAGATCATGACCTGAACCAAAGGCTTAACCAACTGAGCCACCCAGGCGCCCCTGTATTCATACAATATTTTAAAAATCAAATGGCTATTTTACACGTTTACTCTATTAGAGCAATTGGCCCCAAATATATTTCCATGAATTTAATAGGTAGAAATTCTGTAGATTTTTAATTTTTTAAATTTATTTTATTATTTTTTAAGATATTATTTATTTATTTGACACACAGAGAGAGAGAGAGAGAGAGGGAGAGACCACAAGCAAGGGGAACAGCAGGCAGAGGGAGAGGAAGGAGCAGGCTCCCTGCAGAGCAGGGAGCCCAACTGGGCTGTATCCCAGGACCCTGGGATCATGACCTGAGCCGAAGGCAACTGCTTAACCATTTGAGCCATGCGGGTGTCTTGAAATTTTGTAGATTTAAAATAAAACTCTTTTTGCTCAGAGGTTTACAGAATCTTCTCAAAATGAGCTTTAGGTTGGATTTGGATGAACACACACTTCTGCCAGAAGAATAGTATTCAGTAATAGTGTTAAAACAAGAAACTGTGTCATGAACGAAGAAGAAATATAAGAAGTTTCTGGACTATAGAAACAGATGGAAAAAGAGTAAAGAAACTAACACCATAAAACCCTTCTAAGAAATAGTTCCCAGGAACATAAAAGCAGATGGAGAGAAACATAAACTCTCAAAGATTCTGGCAGTGGAAAAGTCCTAGAACCATTCTCAGGGACAGCAATCAAGCCTTCCTACTAGTTCAGACTGGCCCCTTCACTATCCCACACAATCTGTGGAAATTTGCTGATTATTATAAAAACTAAAAGTATGTCTTCTCCCTAAGCTAGGTTGATTACTATCATCTCTGAAACTGTCCCCCATACCACCATAAGCACCCATACACCATAAACACGCATATACCATAAATACACAAAACAGTGAAAACATGTTATAATATAAAAGATATACTTAATATAAAAGCTATATCCAATAGATTTCAAAGTCTTGGGCAAATTAGGTCCGAGCCCCATTGATATCACAGATTTACATTACTATTTGGAGCAAGCCACACTAACTAATCTGTGGCTTTGACCATTACTTACGATATACAGACAGTCAAATTATGATATTCCACTAGGCCTTTGTTTGTCTTTAATGAGTGAACATAAAACATGCCATGAAAACAATTTCTTTTTAATTTTAAACTATAAGCTGGTTAACATTATTGGCATTTCCATCCACTCTGAGAATTTCATGTTAATGATTATGCTGAAAATTATAACTTTGTGTGAGTTGGGATATTAACAGGTACCTGGGATACCCTCTAAAAATCATTAACATTGGGTAGAAAGGCAAGACATTTTAAACAATCTGATCTAATGGTAAAAGACAGATGAAATTAAATAATAGTTCCTATCTACAAGGAGGTATCACTCATCCAGTTTAAAAACTCTTACAGCTTGGTGGATTTTTAAATCCTATAAAGTCTCTAACATAACAGGAATAGAATAGTCCTCAGGCCCTAGATTATCTGTTTTATTGTTGAACAGGATGTTTTTGGATATGTAAGGTGTGGCTTAGACTGTAATATTCTGAATCACTTGTCTGCCCACCGCCCCCCGCTTTCCCACCTACTGTTTACAGTCATTCATTAGCAGAGCATATTTGTTTTATAAGTGAACAAAAGAGAGACTTTTGTTGTTGTCATTGTTATTATTGCGTTTATGTGGGACAACAGATAGCACAGGACTATGGGAAAAATATATATAGCCATATTTTCTCTCCTAATCTCTTCCTTTGGACTTTAGGTCCTTGAAGATAGGAGCAAAAGGTCTCAGAAATATCTAGGGCAAGGGCAATGATCAGAACTCATGAAATCATTGAAGTGAGAGGCTGCTTAACTGTAAAATAAACAGTTCTTTGGCTGCCCAAGTGGCACACACAGTCTTTGGAGGAAGGGCACCTTCTCTTCCTTTGTGTAGAATTTAGCAACAGTGTGGGAGAGGAGATGTCTGTGCTGTGTTTACAGAATATGGGTGGTGACATCTGTAACAGTATCACAGTGAAAAGGATGTTGAGCTGGAGAGAAAGAGGGAAGCGTAGGTAGACATCTGGTGGTGATGGTAGTTGCATCAGTCAGGATTGGCAAGATTACATTGAGGAAACAAAAAACACTCTCGATGTCAGTGTGTTGACACAGTGAAGTGTATTCCTTGTAGATCCTAAATACTCATACTGCATCATCAGAGGGATTCTCCTCATCGGCTATTCAGGACCCCAGGATCATAGAAGCTTCATTTTGACATAGACTTCCATAATCTCTGGAGCCCTGGGGAAGGGAGGCAGCTTGAGGAACAGCACACAGGCTCACTGCTACTTCCATATGTAGCAACATGTTACTTCTGCTCTTATATCATTGACCAAATCAAATCAAATGGCCACAGGTACCTTCTCTAGGGACAAAACATTGCAATCCTTTCATATGCTTGAAAGACAAAAATAGGGACGTTCTGACAAATACAAATTATTGCTTCTAGTTTTTCTAAGTAGCTAAGTGTCTAGGTTTGGGATGCAGATCAGACCCCCATTTGAATCTCCTATATAAGTGGAGATGTTCCTTGATAATTTATGTTTTATGTGTTTAGATTAGTGACTGTTTTGTCAACATAAACTGATAACACAAAAAAGTGTGTAACCAACATTAGTAAAGCCTAAGACATTTGCATTTCATTTGCTTTCAAGATTTTGTTTGAATAAAGAGTACTATAGAAAAAATAGTACTAGCCTAATTAGAGAATATTTTCAGGAGTGAAGATATTTACATTATTTACATGAAAAATATTGATGCAAATCATTGTATATAAC
Organism: Martes martes; assembly: GCF_963455335.1. Taxonomy (NCBI): domain Eukaryota; kingdom Metazoa; phylum Chordata; class Mammalia; order Carnivora; family Mustelidae; genus Martes; species Martes martes. The sequence goes on from NC_137888.1 coordinate 16,586,759, forward strand.
ATAATTCTACTTTTGTAGCAACATTGTCTCAGTCAAGATCTCACTAGAAAATAAATGATTTATTTATCTTGAATGAGGAAGAGGGGGTGAGAGAGAAAGATTTATACTGGATCCAAGATAGTCAGATCTTAAATCAACCATTTATTTTATTCACATTAACAGAATGACCAAGAACTGAGATCCAAAATATTAGGTGTGAAGTGATTAAAGGGGATGTCGTTCATGAAAAGTTCTCTTAAAAGTGATTACTATCTGGGGCGCCTGGGTGGCTCAGTGGGTTAAAAGCCTCTGCCTTCCGTTCAGGTCATGGTCTCAGAGTTCTGGGATCAAGCCCTGCGTCGGGCTCTCTGCTCAGTGGGGAGCCTGCTTCCCTTCCTCTCTCTTTGCCTACTTGTGATCTCTGTCTGTTAAATAAATAAATAAACTCTTAAAAAAATAAGCGATTACTATCACTAAGCATTTGGAAAGGGATTTATGACTATCACTTTTGGACACTAGAAATACAACCACTGAAAAGTGTAGACCTAGCCACTATATCTAATATAATCCATTTGCAAAGTTTTTTGGGGGTAGAACATATATTATTTAACTTTGCAAATTACTTATTTAAAGCCTCAAAATTGCTCCAAGGAAGGAGGTTTGTGAAACAAATCAGTTTCTCAGTCTTAAAATTTCCCTTTTTCTGTTTTTCTCCATAGCAGAGTGAAGAGGAGGGTATATTGCCAATAGAATGTCCATATCCTAGGCATGACCTTAAAGAAACCTAAATTAGTCCTAGAAGGAACTGGATTCCTGCATTGAAACAATCAGAAAAGCAGCCCAGATTTCCCCTATCGTACCCTACCACAGAGAGATACATTGAATGCTGACGTATCTGGTGCACTCAACAATCCTTTGATGCAAATATAAATGTAACTGTCCCTATGTCACAGTTATTGTGATGCAGTATTGAATATATATTGATATTTTGTTGTTGCTTTTGTTGTTCTTGTTCTGTGAATGTTGTTTCAGACTCTGTACTTTCTTGGAAGTAGGAAAACTTAGGCTGATTTGACCTAATATCCTGACTAAGACTTGTGTTTGTATCAGGAGATTTTTCAATGCATAATTATTGTGGAAAAATTTTGAAACTGCAAGACTTTCTGGGAACTAATTGGCTGTTACCACAATTTCTATATTTTCATAACCAGTGTCTGAGAATTTTGATATTATTATTTGGATGGAAAATGATGCAAAGAATATTAAATGTTTCTTTCTTTTGCTTCAGAGACTGCCAAATATTAAGCAATGATTAGATGTACTTCCTTAGAGAATAAAACAAAAATCACAGTGTTCAAGTAATAATTACCACAAAAGGAAGGATATTAGTTCCTTCACACTCTTAAGCAAATACATCTGAAGCTCAAATTTATATTAGAAAAGAACTGCTATTTGGAGACGATACAAATCTTTCCTTTTTGTGTTATTGTAATATGCAAAAGATATGTGTTTCTAATGATTTTCAGTGCTACGAGTGCCATTCAGTTTTATAGAAACACTTGTTAGGGAAGTACTTGGAAGGACTTCTGTTCTTAGAATATATTCTAGAAGTAAATTTCCATAATATAACAGCTGGATGGAGAGTCCAGAAGTTGGAAGCTGAAATCCCTCAGTAGAGGCCATCAGGAGTTTATCCAAATGAGAAATTGTGGATTTGGCTGAATCATCTCCGTACCTTCGTGGAATAATCACTTAGGAGAAAAAAAAAAAATCCACAGATACTTCAAAGGACTTCGAAAAGATATTTTTTCTCCCAGAAATTGTTTTAAACTCTGAAACAGACAATCAAGCTCACCACACTATCGCACACACCCTTATAGGAACTATCTTGTAGCCAATGGTTACACCCTTTCCCCCTACTCTTAGAAGCTTTTGAAATGGATTCCAGGGATCTGAATATGTTGGATCTGTTCTTTAAAAACTCAAAGGGAACCTCTAACTTCCTAAGGACATATCATGCATCTATGAAATTAGAGTAGAGCATCGAAGACAACTTCATTTCCTAAATATCAATAAAAAATATACACGGAAAGCATAAAAACCACAGGAGACTCCAGAAAGATTCTGCTCTGGCGGTGACCACAGAAAACTCATGCCTGTGACTTACAGGGTGGCTGTCTGCTGGAGCTTAACACGGGACGATGAGCAATGGAAAAATAGAAGCCTGTTTGTTCCCAGGGCTTCTGTAACTGTTTTCAGATTGATGTTTGTGAAAAGTTTAAAAAAAATGAACTCTTTTCCCAAAAATTGCTCTCTCATCAACTTGGGCTTGAAATGTAGCCATCATAGAGTATTTCATGAAAAATGTGATAGTCTATATAGTGGATAACTTACATGAGAAACATATGCTATTTGAAACACTGGAGTTCTGTGCCAGGAACTCACTGATACATCAGCCCAGAGACATCAACTTCTTCCCGGTATGAGCTGTTGATGGGAAGGTAACGGAACAAAAATAAACCTCAAGCATAGGACAACAACATGGGAAAAGAGATCTTCAAGAGGGTCCTTAAGAGGCAACTGAAGAATCCAGTTGGGTGGAAGATAGCAGTGGGCAGTAGAAGGAGCTGGAGACATTACTGGCTTCTATCATATGCTTCTATCACATTTATAACATTGAACCAGTAATATTTTATTCTGAGCTTTTTTCCCCCTAACGGGCCAATAAATAGAAAACTGGAGCTGTAAGTTATCCAGATCATTTTGCTTTGAAGATAGTTCTGAAATGGAAGGCTGCAATTATATATTCCCATCAAATTATCCACCCATTCATAAATGTTGCTATAGAAAGAGATAGGAAATTAGAACAAATTAGTGAGAAAATTGTCAGAGTGTGACTAGTTCTATAAAAAAACAATTAAGCTGCAGTGAAGTGACATTGAAGAGATGGGTGTATATTTTATATTAGGCAAATAGAATTAACTCCTAGAGGTGACAACTGAATTGGATCTAAGGGACAGTAAGGCAGCCATAAGATGATTGTTGGATGCATATTTTCAGAAAGGGAGGAACAGGTCTTGGAGCTGGAATGAGATCAGTTAGATAAGGAACAGCAAAGATTGCAGAAAGAGAAGTCAAAGTGTTCTTTGAAAATAGTCATGAAAAATGGGCAAACATCTCACAACGATGCATTTAAAACCCAACCAACCACCACAACCAACATTAACATTAACAAAGTAGGTCCAAGGTTGAAACTAATAAAGTGGACTCAAAATCATGAAGCGGGGAAGCCAAGAAGAAAGAAAATAAATAATTCCTTGGTGAGGAAGGATTAGAATCCACTCAACTAACCTAAACTATCATCTGGGAGGGTTAGAATTTTGATTAAAGAACCACCCTATCCTTTCTAATTTGCCCTTTTTTTTTTTAAAGATTTTTTTTTGTTTGTTTTTAATTTGACAGAGAGAGATCACAAGTAGGCAGAGAGGCAGACCGAGAGAGAGAAGGGGGGAAGCAGGCTCCCTGCTGAGCAGAGAGTCCGATATGGGACTCGATCCCAGGACCCTGAGATCATGACCTGAGCCGAAGGCAGAGGCTTAACCCACTGAGCCACCCAGGCAGCCCTCTAATTTGCCTTTTAAGAAAGTCTCCAAAACGTAGCACATTTCTTTCTTTCTAAGTTTTATGTTTAGTCAAAATGATTTTTTTAAGTCTGATTATATCAGGATAAGCTCAGATGAGTATTCAAATCTTGGAAAAATAAGTCAGGACAGGCTTTGGGTCTAAACCTGTACATTACAGGAGAGTTTGCTTAAATTTTTCAGTTTATTTAGAGGTGTGCAAACTTGAGAGTTGAATTATTATATTTTTAATTATGTTCAATGAACCAACATATAGTATATCACTAGTTTTTGATGCAGGAGCCGAATTATCCTTCAACCGATGAATGAATAAAGAAAATGTGGTTCATATATACAATGGAACTGAATTATTTTAACCATGCTTATATGTGCTTAGCACATAAGAACATCAAGGCCAGTTGGGAAGCCAGAGAAGTATGCAATAAGATTAGAAGGATAAACTTCAAGAAAAATATCTCTAAATATGATGTATTCAGATGTACCTTTTTGACAACCAAGATAAGGCTTACCTACCAAGATGGCTACAGGATTCTAAATACCCAAAAAGGACCTTTTGGACATTGAAGTATGTGGGCAAGTTCTTTTTTTTTTTTTAATATTTTATTTATTTATTTGACAGAGAGAGATATCACAAGTAGGCAGAGAGAAAGTGGGAAGCAGGCTCCCTGCTGAGCAGAGAGCCCCATGCGGGGCTTGATCCCAGGACCCTGGGATCAGGACCTGAGCCAAAGGCAGAGGCTTAACCCACTGAGCCACCCAGGTGTCCCAACATGGGCAAATTCTTAACTAAGACTCTATGGAAATTTGCCCATTTCTTCACTAGACAGTTTATTTTATAATTTTCCTAGATTTGTAGTATTTTGGTGCACTTATTGAAAGTTGAATGATTCTCTTGATAAATAAATTTCTTGATTTCCCGGAAATTTGCAAATGCCTAAACACATCTATTTTATGTTCAGTGTTTCTTCTAAAAAAACAAAGTAAAATTCTCCAGACAATTCTGAGCTGTAACTTACAATAATTTTTATCATCAAAAGCACTTTTAAAATTATAAAGCAATATGCCAATGGGATTTTTTAGTCTTATATGCTTAGGTTCTTATAAATGATTTGCAATCACTAATTCTGATCACCCTGAAATGCAGCTCTACTCTGACTTTTTGTTACCTATAATTCTTTGTTATAAAGATGCCAGAATCTCATGCTTCATTTTCTGTAACTCCTTTGAGGTTTGTCCCTAAATTTGTATTGTTCTATTCAGATCACAAGTATGACCTACATTTTTCTTGATTCCTCACTTAGAGGCGCTATCCTCATAAACTGAACCAAGTTTCCCAAAATAGTTGCCTCATTTCCTGTTTCTAAAATGTCTATTAAAATCTGTGATTCTAATTTATGAGAGAGATTATAAGTTTTTTTGTGCATTTATTTTAACATTCTTACCAGTTAGTGGATTCAGGATTGTGACAGGCAGAATGACTTCTTAAAGCTGTCCATCCCCTCAACCTCTCAATATGTTATATTTAATAGCTAAATAAATAACTAAATATCAGATGCAATTAAAATCAGTGATTTCTACATAGGGAGGTTACCCTAGATTATCCGGGTTGTTCTAGTCTGGTCATATGAGCAATTAACAGTAAAGTACTTTCTCTGGCTGGAGACAGGTATAAAGATCAGACAGAGATGTTTGAAGGGTCAAAGGGTTAGATGTCATTTTGCTGATCCTGAGATGCAGAGGCCTTATAAAAAGACTGGAGGGAAGCCTCTAGAAGCTAAATGCAGGCCCCAGCTGACAGCCAGCAAGGAGACTGGGACCCTCATCCTCAACTGAACGATGAACTAGTCTCTTGATAAAATAAGTCAACTCCTTGAATTTCTTAAGCCCTTGAAACTGGATTCTTTCTGAAACCAGAATGAGTTCAGAAGTGGACTCTCCTTTAGAACTTCCAGGTAAAAGTGCTAGCCCGCCAACATCTTGATTTTGGCCTCTGGAGACTCAGAGCAGAGGCTCCGGTGAGCTCACTCAGAATTCTGACCTACAGAACTGAGATCATGAGTTGGTGCTGTTTAAAGCTGCATGTTTGTGACGATTTGTTACAGCAACAATAGAAAACTAATACAAAGATACACTGTTTGTAAATAGCCTTGCTTATTATTAAAAAAAGTAAATAACTGGGAAAGAAGGATGTTAAAGCTATTAACTCTAATTCGAGGTTTTCTGTCATGACCTTCAGAAGAATAACAGAAAAGAGAAGGAAAAAGGTTATAAGAATCTGAGTATTTTTTGGAAGTTGTTTATATTCAAAGCAAAACATCAACACCAATCTTCACGCCTATAAAATCTTTCAAACATATCTACATCAAGAAAGGTATTTATTTAACTCATTAAGAACTTTTGTGACATGATCATGTAAGCTAAACCCCCACCTAACCTTGGTTCAGTAGTTTACAACAAATGAATCATTGCCAATTCATAAATTCCACCAGAAAAAGAATGTGAAATACTTAGCTGAAGAAGACATTTTTATTATGTTTTTTAATAAAGGGGTAAGCAAATCTCTTCTTATTCCAATCTAAACTCTACAATTATAATGTGTTGGTTTTTCTTTTAAAGACATTCAAAGATTTTGATAAAGTAAAAACCAAAATTATAGAATTTGATTGAAATTCAATCAGAATCTATTAAAATCTGAAAATTCCAGATACCAACTAAGTAAATGTTAAATTATTTTTAAACATTAAGGCAACATTTAAAAATAACAACAAAAAATAAATTTTGTCACTAAATAAAAATTTTTTAAATGCTTTGGTATTATATAGATATTGTTATATCTTTTATACAAAATTGCCCATTATTTTCACATTTCAAAAATATTTATTTCAATTAAATAATAACTCCCTTGTGTACTTTAGTCAAATGGCTTTCTTTGCTCTTGTAATGTCTCTGAGTCAAAGTATGTAATAAAAAAAGGTATTAGTAAATACTTTATGATTCTTTAAGATACAAAAATATACAGAACAGGAATATTGTAACTTAAATTCTATAGACTCTTTAGATTTTTACAAGACATATTTGTATAGCATGTAGTCAAAGAGTGAATAAAGAATTTTATAGTACAAAAAAAAGAATTCTATAGTACAATAAATTGATATTATAAGTTCTATATTTATTTTTTTTATTTTTTGATATGATTATTGTTCTTGCTTAATTAAAAAGAAAAACTCCTATGATATTACCAAGAACTCTACCTTGTCTATAATTTTCTTGAACCATTATTTAATTTTTCATTCTTCATTTGTTCTTTCATTTATTCAGCAAATACGTATTAATAATATCAATAATATTAATGATATATAATTATAATATAAATAATACATAATATAATTAATAGTTATAATAAAATAATATTAATAAACATCTATTATCAATAGGTACTCTTACAAATTGTGTGGATGTAAGTTAAGGAGAAAAAAATTATCAAAATAAAATTAAAAAACGAAATAAAACCCCAAATCGTCTTCATTCGAGTCCTATCATAATTGGCAGAGGAGTATCTGAGTATTACATGCAGCTCGAAAAAGATTGCACGTTTATTTTTATACATGCGTAGTCAAGTGACTTAATTTAGTTTCTTTCAAATTATGAAAATTTTTCTCTGCTAATCTTTAAAAAACATTGCAATCCTATTCTCCTTCCAAAATTGTTATTAAAAAAACAATAAACAAACAAGGAAACATATATGAAAAGTAACCCAGAGTATCACAGGAACAACTTGCAAACTGCTCAACCTTGAATGAGTAAATATTGTCTTTTCCCAGTTTACAGCTGGAAAATGAGGGACAGGCCAATGTTAAGTAACTTGCCTGAGGTCACTCAGTGAGCCTCAGTTGAGTCTGGGCTCTAACTCAGAAGTTCCCGATTCCCTGCGGTTGGGCCACAAGTTCACAGCCACTGGCTCACAGCAGCTTCCGGAACAGAACACTTTTCCTGTAAGCCCTAGAGAGTCAAGCTGCCACATCAGCCCAAAGGCCTACAGAAATCAGGCTACAAGGAAGGTCAGCAACTGCAAGTTCTTATTGCTTTAACCTTTCCGCCCACACTGAGGAAATTCACAGAAAAGTACATCTGGCCAAAAGAAGAGAAGCAGAGAAAGATAGCTCTGGAGGAAATATCGTGGCCTTATATCCGTGGATGAAAATTCAGAGTTCGCGAAGCCTGAGAAAATTAACTTTTTCCGCAGCAGAAGTCGTGACATTAAATTTAACATTTTGGGTGGTTTTCTGACAACTATTTTTCCTCTCTCATTAATCCCCAATGAAAAAAAGTACTAAGTCCAAGTTAAAATTAGAGCCAGGCCAGTGAAAGGCCGTGAATTTGTAGACCTAAGCGTTCAGTGTGCTATAGATTTAAACAGTTAAGCCTGGGAGTTTCAAGAGAAATCAACTTGGATTCAGGTACAGCTAAATCAATTCCAAATCCTCTGGCATACAAAATGTAGGGTTTCCTGCCTTGATGAATTGCAGTGCACTTGGGTGGGCTCAGAGGATGTGAGAGAAAAACAAAATTAAATGCTTTTAAATTGACTCAAACCGCTGGATTGCTAACTTTCAACACACGAAAATAACAGCATTGTAAACGCACATCGCAAAAAAATAATAATAAAACATACAAAAATCACACATATTAACACATTAAAAAACCCCAACAACATAAAAATCATATTCAGAGAGGACAACAGACTCACCAAAGAGGTCACTTGGCTGCTGTGGAGACATTGAAAGAAACAGAGCAAACTTTCTTTTCCGGTGAAAGATCAAGCTGCTTGGTTGGTACATGCTCCCAAACCCCAGCCTTACTGTGCAATTAGCTGTCCAACATAGAGATCCATTTAAGAGATATTTAACAGATATTTCAATGTTTACATATTTAAATTGATTATGTATCTTCAATGTGCCCCATACCACTTGGGTACTAAGAAAATAGCAATGCACAAAAGAGGAAGAAAACAGCCCTGCCATCATGGAGCTGGCACACAAATTCCACACAGAAACAGTGATCAGATAAGACCATCCATAGATAGAGATATGATGATTATATCTCCAAAGATAGGCAGGTCAATGACATCTTCCGAATTCCTACGTCAGAGACTCAGGGGTGGTGATTTGGTGACAGGAAATGTCGAACAGGTTATCTTGAAGTGATTTGTATGTGTATTGTGACACCGCTGCTCCACATCAGTTGTAGGTCTAGTTAGGTTATCTATGGAAGGAAGTTACAGATGGAGATTTTCTGGGTGGAGGAAGTTAAAGACCCTTCCCTGACTTACCACGGAATATACGTAGTCATTCCATTGACTGGGCATATTTAGTATTTAGATCATAAAGTCTGGGTTCCTTTTGTCAATTATATTGGCAGAGAGGAAAGCCATCCCTTGGCCAGCTGCATCACTTGTTGCCATGGCTTTCACAAAAATGGAAACAGTGTTTTCTAGGAGAGTTAAAATAATAGAATTGAAAATCTTGAAGTCATCCTTCATTCATTCATCTCCAATATACAGTCACCAAGTTCAGCTGCTTGCTTTTTCTGACCTCCTCATGCATATTAACTTTAGAAAAAGATGATCTCAAATAGCACCTGATCAATCTCTCTGATCCCGGGCCCCTTTCACTACATACCATTTTGTCTTACCAACTGTTCTTAAATACTAAGCTTATCACTGAACTTCTCCACTTAGAAAACTCCAATAGTGATTATCTAATGTGTTGGGTGTAAATTCTACTCATTGGCAGCAACCTACTAAGCCCGCCTAGCTCCTCACGCATATGCAGTCACTGCTTCGGCCAAACCTGGTTCATTCCTTCACACCGAACTAGACCGTGGGCTACTACTATTCTGCTTGCTTCTCACCCTCTCCCTCCCTCCCTCACTTGCCCCCCGCCTTGTTTCTTCCCTTCCTTCTCCCTCCTTTCCTTCCTTCTTTGCCTCCTTCATTTCTTGTCTTTTTCAAACACCTTAAGTGCCAAGTCACTTTAATAGGCTTGACATCAACCACACTGATAAAAATAGAGGAAAAATAAAAATTAATGCTAACAGTCTTGACATTTGTTGCTGGGAAAAGATCAAAAAGATTGATACTACACTTAGTTCCTGAGAATATGAAAAACAGGTATTTATATAAGTAGAACACCATAGTACTATTTGGTACAAATTATGTAGAGGGCATTTGGTAATGACTACAGAAAGTGAAAATGCAGTTGGCCTGTAGAAAAACAATGCCATTTTCAAATTCATCTTACGGATGTATATGTGTGTGTGATGGATAGAATGGCTATTCACTGTAGGAGTTTTGTTGTATTGTGTGTTTTTTTTTCATTGCAAAAATTTAGTAAATATTCATCCAAAGAAGCTGTTTAATAAATTTTGCACATAGAATCATACCTAAGTAGACAAATACGATGTATCTATTTATTGAATTAAATAAGATTATTCTTAGACAAGATTAAGTAAGACTTATCAATAAGAAAAAAGAAAACAAAAATATATTTATGTATTTAAGTGGGAGGATATTCAAATACATTGATTGCAGGATGAAAAAAGGCAAGCAAGTTGCTAAAAATTATATATATGCTATAGTATGTGTAAAAACTGAGAAATTAAGAAAGCTACCTGTATATCCATAGATATATTCCAGATGAGTAGATGAGGAATTGGAAACACTGCCATAAAACAGGGGAATCGGGGCAAGATAGGAGGAAAACTTTCCACTAAATGCCCTTTTGAAATCATAAAATTTGAAAATGTATTTCTGAAGAGAGAAGTTCCTACTAAACATCGCAGCTAAACTACATTCTCCTTGTCACCACATGCTTCAGTTAGTGGGTTCTTTATCACTTAGCACGAAATGTGGCTTCAATATGATGGTGACCAAAGAGTAGTTCCGAAACTCCTGGGAGTTGGTTCAAATTTTGAGTTACGTGTCTGGTGTCTGGGAAGGTTGTCAACCTTATTTCAATGATTTTTAGCATGGATCTAGCTCTGACAGAATGTGGCATGCAATATGATGGCAGACTTTCCACGTTTCGTGGACCATTGCATGTCCAGGAATCTACCACATGTCAGTGAATATTTCTTAATGTCGGTATTTTTATATTTGAGAATTCCCGAATCCTGGAGACACATCAGTACCTTTGAAAATTTCAAAAAAACTTTAATGATTGTAGTTTCCAAAGGAAAGCAAAAATAAGCATGAAAAAAAATGGTGACACAACATTCATTATGGAATCCATTATGGTTGTAAAAGTCAACATATATATTTTTGTCAATTACAAATTTCATAGATAATTAAACATTATACCAGATATGAAGAGGAAAACTTGCCATCAGAATAGTTTTCCTTTTTTTTTTTTTAAGATTTTTATTTATTTAGATGACAGAGAGACACAGTGAGAGAAGGAACACAAGCAGAGAGAGTGGGAGAGGGAGAAGCAGGCTTCCCGTAGAGCAGGGAACCTGATGTGGAGCTTGATCCCAGGACCCCAGGATCATAGCCTGAGGGGAAGGCAGACACTTAATGACTGAGCCACCCATGCACCCCTAGTTTTCTTTTTTTAAATACCCTTAAAACAAAAACAAATACTTTATTGGATGAAAATTTTGTGTATACTATTACTTATATTTCATATATTTTAAACATATGCTTTTTATTTAAGAGATTTTTAAAAAAATATTCCATTTGGATTGAAGGATTTAACCTAAATTTTCAATCCTTCCAGCAAATTCCTCACCAGATTTTCTTTTGCTTGGCATTATATAAACACTGGGATTATTTACTGAATGGGAACCAAACCACAAAGTTCTACAGCCAACTTTGAAAAAAAAAATTAACTCATAGAAGCTTCAACATAGTATGATTTTTCATGTGATTTCTTTTGAGTCGCTTATACTTTTGTTCACATGTCTCATTGCAGTAACTTTGAATGCAAATGTTTATGCATGCAACAAAACAGGAAATGCCATTTTACTTTTAAATGGGGGCACTAGACTCCTTTAATATGGGATCAAATATGTAGGGGTCATTTGATTTTTGTTTCATCAAAGTTAAACTAAAACATATTAAGCAATATCTTGATTTTAATAAAATAAATGTCTTGGTAATATTCTACCATGTTATTTAAACTTTAAAAATAAATCTTTCTGATAATATGATTTTAACATTAATTGCTTTTCTCTTTGACTGCTAGCTCTTGTTTAGAATAATTTTAAAGTTGTGTAAGAGAATGTATTTACCCTGTATTTATTGTGACTAGCTTTTTAAGCCATGTTGAGATTTTTTTAAATGTGTTTATCTGAGTGTAGTTGACACACAATGTTACATTAGTTTCTGATATATAACATAGTGATTCAACTTCTCTAAATCACAAGTGTAGCTACCATCTGTCACCAGGCAACACTATTACAATATCATTGATTGTATTCCTTATGTTGTGCCTTTTATTCCCCTGACTTATTTATTCCATAACTGGAAGCCTGTATCTCCCACTCTTCTTCACTCATCCCCCACCCCCTTCCCTTAACCATCAGTTTGTTCTCTGTAGAGAAATGTAGATTATCCTAAAGCTAATGCTTTCATCTCACTTTTTAATCCTAATTTTGTTGATTCTTAAAGGATAGTCTCAGAATTACTAAAAATGGATACACTCAAAAATATTATTTACTTTAAACGCATACAATAATGTCTTATTTTTATTATTTAATTAGTACCATTATTATTTTTAGAGAGGGAGGTGCGGGAGAAGCAGAGGGAGAGAGGGAGGGAGAATCAAGCAGGCTCCATACCCAGCATGGAGCCAGACATGGGATTCCATCTCACAACCCTGAGATCATGATCTGAGCCAAAATCAAGAACCAACGAAGCCACCCAGGCACCGCAGAAATTCTTCTTTTTAATATGTAAAAATGGGTTGTATTTCAGGGGCTTTGTGACATTTGGGAATTATTTGCATGAGGTGGAGGATACAGTTATAAGATGAGCTGTGCTCATGTACACAACTAAATTCCAGGCACCAACTGAAGTCATGTTTTCAGTCATTGGGATCATGCTCCATAGTATTGGAAATGTCCTTCATGAGCCTGTTCCTTAGACTTCTGGAAAAACTGTTAAGGAGTGGTAACTCTTACAGATTTAATTCTTACGCATGTATTTAAATATAACCCATGACTTTAAATAGTTCTATTGAAGTTGGCCCCCTTAACCTTGATGACAGCAGTCTCAGCAGCTTGACCTATCACTGCTATGCTCCGATCTAGCTTTTGGAATCAGCTCTGACTTCATAGTCAGTTTCACTTCCCTTTAAAACTTCTCTTCTCTCAGACTCCAGTTTGACAGTCTGAATCTGCCATTGGAGACACCCAACTTCTGCCATGTACTTTACTACTCTGCTTCATAGTCATGACTCCTGGAGCTCCAAAGCCTAGTTCACAAATCCTGAATCTCCTCTGCTCACATGGTAAATTGACAGATTTCATTACCACTATATCCAGCTCTTTAGGATGGCCTGGTGTCCAGTGGAAATGGTTAACGGAGGACTGAAACAGCTACAGCTCAGAGGTTGCTGGCTGTTCGGCTAAGAACATCAGGAATATGATACAAGAGAGTGGTGAGGCATTCCCCAGAGAGTTGTTAGTAACTGAGATTTCCACCAAAGCCATCTGTACAACATCTGTAGGAAATAATTGTCCAATGCCAATAGGTAGTGCTTCTTTGTTCCCATTAGTACACTGAAAATGAACCATTCAAGAAATTCACAAGGTTTTGGAAACACATGCATCCAAAAAAGAACGATAAGAGATCTTTGAGTTAGAAGTTGTACTTGGTTATCAGGAGTTCTACACATCCTATTGTTATCCATTACTGAAACAAAAGAAGCTAAAATGACTGGAGTTTATAAAGAGAATTGTCAGTTTGAATATTGACTAGTGAAGCATCCAGACTGGTACATTTATTCTCTTCACATTTCAAGTGTCTTTGTTTTATTTTATTTTAAAGATTTTATTTATTTATTTGACAGACAGAGATCACAAGTAGGCAGAGCAGCAGGCAGAGAGAGAGGAGGAAGCAGGCTCCCCGCTGAACAGAGAGCCCAATGCAGAGCTCGATCCCAGGACCCTGAGATCATGACCTGAGCCAAAGGCAGAGGCTTTAACCCACTGAGCCACCCAGGCGCCCCAAGTGTCTTTGTTTTAATCACTGCTCTCTATGAGAAATAAATATTTATTTTTTAGCTTTATTAAGATATAATTTACATATAGCATTGTGTAAGCTTTGAGGTATACATTATACTGATTTAAAGCACTTGCATATTGCAAAATTGTTACCACTCTAGTTTTTTTTTTTAATATTTTATTTATTTATTTGTCAGAGAGAGATCACAAGTAGGCAGAGAGGCATGCAGAGAGAGAGGGGGAAGCAGGCTCCTTGCTGAGCAGAGAGCCCAATGCGGGACTCGATCCCAGGACCCTGAGATCATGACCTGAGCTGAAGGCAGAGGCTTAACCCACTGAGCCACCCAGGCACCCCACCACTCTAGTTTTAACTAACACCTCTATCATGTCACATAATTACTGTTTCATATTTTTAGTCAAAATATTCAAGATCAGCTCTCTTAGCAACTCTCAAGTATATGATGCAATATTGTTAACTATAACCACCATGTTGTACACTAGATCTCCAGACCTTATTTGTCTTATAACTGAAAGTTTGTACTCTTTAACTAACGTCTCCCCATTTCCCCACTCTACAGCCCCTGATAAGCACCATTCTACTGTCTGAGTTTGTTTTTTTTTTTAACATTCAACACATAAGTGGTATCCTACAGTATGTGTCTTTATCTGATTATTTCACTTAACATCATGCCCTCAAGGTCCAGGCATGTTGTCACAAATAGCACATTTTTTTTTTCTTTTTCATGGCTGAATAATGTTTACTTGTGTGTGTGTGCACATGTATCTTCATCCATTGACAGATACCTAGATGGCTATCATTTATTGGCTATTATGAATAATGCTGCAATGAATTTGGGAATGCAGATATTTCTTCAAGATCTCATTTTAATTATCTTTGAGTATAAATCCAGAGCTGAGGCTGTTGGATGATATGGTAGTTCCATTTTTTTTAAAAGATTTTATTAATTTATTTGACAGAGAGACACAGTGAGAGAGGGAACACAAACAGTGGGAGAGGGAGGAAGCAGGCTCCTCGTGGAGCAAGGAGCCCATTGTGGGGCTCGATCCCAGGACCCTGGGATCATGACCTGAGCCAAAGGCAGATGCTTAACAACTGAGCCACCCAGGTGCCCCGGTAGTTCCATTTTTAACTGTCTGATAAACTTTCATACTGTTTTCCATGGTGATTATATCAATTTACATTCCCACAAATGGGGTAAAATAATTATCTTTTTTCCCCCCATATTCTCATCAACATATATCTCTTGTCTTTTTGGTGATGGAAATTCTAACAGGTGTGAGCTGATACCTCACTGTGGTTTCAGTTTGCATTTCTCTAATGAATAGTGATGTTGAGCATCTTTCTGTGTATCTGTTGACCGTTTATGTGTTTTTTATTTAAGATTAAATTCCTCTGCCTATTTTAATAGAATTATTTGTGTATTGTTTTTGCTTTTGAGTTTTATGAGTTTATATATATTTTTATATTAACCCCTTATTAGATATATGATGTGCACATATTTTCCCATACCATAGGTTACCTTTTCATTTTGTTGATTTTTCATTTTTCTGTGCAAAACCTTTTTAGTTTGATGTTTTCCTACTTATGGATTTTTCCTTTTATTGTTTGGCCTTTTAGTGTCATATCCAAAAAAAAGCCTTGCCAAGACCAATTTCAAGAGGCTTTTCTTTCTTTCTTTCTTTCTTTCTTTCTTTCTTTCTTTCTTTTTTTTTTTTGTAGTTTTACAAGTGTGTATGTTTTATAGATTCAGTTCTTATGAGCTTTCTTCCTGTTTAATAAGAAACAACCTGTGTTGGCAACTCAGCAGCTTTCTCATCCTGCCTCTTTTTCAAGAGGTGCAAAAGCCCAAAGATGTATTTGCAGTGTGAGCAATTCTAACCTCCCCTAGTCCAAGCTGGTGGCCACTAGTATGCATTTTTTACAGATTTAGCTCTTATGAACTTAAAACCTTCAGTTTATGTGTTCAATTCATTTCAAGTTAATTTTGTGAGTGGTATGAGGTGGGGAAAAATTCTGTTTTTCTGCCTGAGGTTATCCAGTTTTCTCAACACCTTTATGGAAGATATTTTGTTTCCTAGTGCGTATTCTTGGCTTCCTTGTCAAATATTAGTTAATTTACAAGTGAGGGTTTATTTCTGGGCTCACAATTCTGTTCCATTGGTTTATGTTTCTATTTTTACACCAGTACCATTCTTTTTTTTTATAGTATACTTTGAAATCAAGAAGTGTGATACCACCAGCTTAACTCTTTCACAGGATTGCTTTGGCTAATCAGGGTCTTTTTGGGTTCCTTACAAATTATTTTTTTTTTCTATTTCTGTTAAAAAAGCCTTTGGAATTTTGAAAGGGATTGCATTGAATCTACAGATGCCTTTGGGTAATATGGACATTTTAACAATATTCATTCTTCTAATTCATGAACACAGGATATCTTTCCATTTATTTGTGTCTTCTTCAATTTCTCTCCTCAAAATCTTGTAGTTTTCAGCATACAGATCTTTGACCTTCTTGGCTGAATTTATTCCAAAGCTTTTAATAGTTTTTGGTGCTATTGTGAGTAGGATAGTTTTCTTTCCCTTCTCCTCACTTTATTTTTTTAGATACTTCATTGTTAGTATATAGAAATACAACTCATTTCTGTATGTTGATTTTGTATCCTGAAAATGTACTGAATTCGTTAGTGTGTTTTGGCAGATTTTTGATGGGATTTTTAAGATTCTTTCTATATAAGGCTTAATAGTGCCATCTCATTGTTTTCTGTCTGTTTTATACTTCTCTTTTTCCTCTCTTCCTCTCTTGTGGCCTTCTTTTGTGAGTTGATGATTTTTTATAGTGGCATGCTTTGTTTCTTTTTTCTCTTTTGTAAATCCTTTGTAGGCTTTTGTTTTGTGGTAACCATGAGGCATATATAAAACATCTTAGAGACATAATAGTCTATTGTACTATGATAACAACTTAGCTTCAATCACATATAAAAACTCTATCCTTTTACTCCCATCCTCATTTTATGCTTTTGATGTTATAATTTAACCCTTTTATATTGTGTATTTATTAACAAATTATTGTAGTCATAGTTATTTGTAATACTCCCACCCTTTAACCATCATACTAGAGTTAAGTGGTTAAGACTCCACAATATTACAGTATTAGAATATTCTGATGACTATATACTTACCCTTACCATCTTGTATATTTTCATGTTACTAACTAGTATCTTTTTATTTCAGCTCGAAGGACTCCTTTCATCATTTCTTATAAGACAAAACAGTGGTGATAAACTCACTCAAGTTTTATCTTACTGAGAAGCCTATATCTGATGTCATTCTGAAGGACACCTTTGCCAGGTAAACTATTCTTAGTTATTCTTGGTTGGCATTTTTTTTTTTTCCTTCAGCTTACTTAATATATCATCCCACTCTCTCCTGACCTGTAAGATTTCTATTGAGAAATGATCTAGTTCATGGTATTCCATAGATCTTAGCTAAATTCTCTGGCTTATGAATTCTCCCCACCAATCTTTCTTCCTTTTTCATAAAACACAACCTATGTTGGCGAATCAACAGCTTTCTCATCCTGCTTCTTTTTCAAGTGGTGCAAAAGCTCAAAGATCTATTTGCAGTGTGAGCAATTCCAGCCTCCCCAATCCCACTGGTAGCCGTTTTCTGATAAATTTCCTTAAAGTCTTTACATGATTCTAAATAGTGGATTATACTCTATCCATTTGAAAATGAAAGAGAGTCATACCTATATTTGCTTTGATAGAAGGTACTCCTTACTTGGGGGACAGTGTTGGGCAACTGTGGGACCACGTCCTTAAGAGGATTGGGAATCCATTTTTCAAGTCGAAAAGGTCTACTACACCAAAAGTATTTCTGGGGCCTTGCTTTAGTTCAGGCTGCTACACCAAAGTACCATAGACGGAATGGCTTATAAACAACAGAAATTTATTTCTCACAGTTTTGAGTCTGAAAAGTCCAAGACTAAGGTGCCAGCAGGCTCATGGTGTGGTGAGGACCTGCTACCTGGTTCATAGATGGTCATCTTCTCACCATGTCCTCACATGGCAGAAGACGTGAGGTAACTCTCTGTAGGGTCTCTTTTATAAGGACATCAATCCCATTGATGAGGGCTCCACCCTCATTATCTAACCACTTCTCTAAGATCCCACTTCCAAATACCATCACACTGGAGATTAGATCTTGACATATGAATTTTGAAGAGACACAGGTGTTCAATCTATGGCAGACCTTAAGAAGATTCTCAGAGCCTGTTAGAATGGTCTTTGGCTCTAAACCACCTTTTATTTATTTTTTAATATTTTATTTACTTATTTGAGAGAGAAAGTGAGAGAAAGAAATGGAGAGGGAGTGAGAGAGAGAGAGAGGGAACGAGCTGGGGGAGAGGCAGAGGGAGAAGCAGACTCCCCACTGAGTAGGGAGCTCAACATGGGGCTTGATCCCAGGACCCTGGGATCATAACCTGAGCTGAAAGCATACACTTAAATGAGTCACCCAGGTGCCCCACAAATCTCCATTTATTTTGAGAATATTTTGTCCACTTTTGAAACTAGGGATAGGAGAAATTTTGTTTTCATTCCAATTTGTTTTGTTCCTTATTTATTACCTCTAATTTCTGATCACTAAATAGTTATTTTAGCTCATCTCTCCCTCTTTGTATATTATTAAAAGAAACAAAAGAAGCCTAATAATGCTTTCAATATTTTACCTGGGAATGATTTGTCAAGGTTCACAAGATAATTTTGTTAGTTGTTTTGGTATCATATTCTCCTATAGTAGGTCTTTTTTTTTTTTTTTTTTCCTGCTTTGTTAGCTTCCACTAATAATTTTTTTCTACCATTTTTTCAGACCTCAGCCAACAACAAGCCAGTCCAGGGCAAAACTGCTTGGATATCAGCTATCTACAGATATATGAATGAGCCTGTCCAAGAACATCAGAGAGACTACGTAGCTGTGTCCAGCCCAAATTACAGATAGACAAATTTGTAAGCAAAGAAATTGGGTATTTTAAGCATTAAGTTTTATGATGGTTTGTTACATACCTATAGATAATAAAAGGCATTATCCTAAGGAAACTATTCTTACTGCTACTCATTCCAATCTTTTTAGCATTTATTGATTCATTATTTATTAATTTTCTTTATACTTCCTTTTCTGTGGCATGATATTGTCTCAAATTATGCAGACTTGTGTTTTTGAAAGCTGGTTATATCAGTTGTTGGCTATGGATACTATGTTATTAAGTTTCTGGATTTTCAATATCCTTAACTATAAAATAAGGATAATGTATGTTACATATAGTTTCTGTGATGATTAATAAATGAAGTAAGATAGGCAAAATACTTAAAATACAGTAAGCACTTAATATTAGTCTCCTCTATCTGTTCAGTTTTACTTGTTAATTTTTTTATATTCTGTAGTTTGTTTTAATTTTATATTAATTCCAGTATAGTTAACATATTATCATTGCAGTTTCATTTATCTTTATACTCAGCAGCTTTTTAAAATTTTAATTTAAATTCTACTATAGTTAACATACAATGTTATACTATCTTTGCAGTTTTAAATTAATATATTACAGCTCACTGGGAAAAGTGGCTGCAAATTTTTTTAACCTCTGTATGCACACCCCTTAACAATATGAGTTTTCTTCTCCTCCCATCTGAAGATAGGGTGGTTTCTTCATTCTCCAGAACTTGGTCAGACCTTTTGACTAATACTATGTGGCAGATGTAATGTTGTAGGATTTCAGTGACAAGCATCAAGGAACCTTGTAATTAACATTCTCACAGTCTTGGAGACCAGTCACCAGTCCAAGCTAGTCTTGAAAGAGAAATGGAGTGGTTTTGATGACAGCTTGAGGCAATTTCCAGAGATGTAAGGGAGGCTATCCTAGACCAACCAGCCCCCAACCAGCGTACCCCTTAACCACAAATTCATGAGTGATCCCAGTTGACACCATATGATACAGAGATGAAATGCCTCAGCAGAGCCCAGCCCGAATTGCAGACCTATAGAATCATCAACACACACTTTTTTTAACTACTAATTTAAAAATATTTTCTATATACGAAAAACTAACTGAAATACGTTTATAATACAGTTATTAAAATACACGGAAATTTTAAAATTTGACAAACACGGTGTCTTTATGTTTAAAAAGGGGATCACACACATTTAACTCTTCGAAAAGAGTTAGTATAAAGATGCAAAATGATTATGTATGGAAAAGTTCTTTTTAATTCAAAGGTATTTTCAACTATCTATCAACATAAATTGTTTCAATCATTTTTTAAAAATACGCTTGTCTCGCATAATCGTCCCATGCCTATTTATGGAATTGCTTGTTGGTACTATAATGTTCAATAAGGAAAGTAAGTACTAACAAAAAGCTCTGGAAACTATAAGTAGACACAGACAAACACAGTCAATGAAAATGTTTTTGGACAAATTCTCAAATACAGCACTCTGTGTGGAAGTAGGAGAGGTACCTAAACCAGTATTATAGGAATGATAGAAAAATTCCTCAGGAGGGTAGTAGTAGTAGTAATAATAATAATAATAATAATAATAAATATCTTGAAATATAAAGAGTTCCTTATTAGGGGGGAAAAGGTCACACAGTGAGGGGAGGTATATTCTTCATATACACTCCAATGGAGCATATCCGGTCTAGCATATTAAGTAGGTGGAGTAATCATACTGCAGGATTCTGTGGGGTAAGTTAATACTATCTCTTCCCCTCTCCAGATCAGAACCCATGAAATAATGCATGTCGATCATGTCACTCAAAATAAAAGTTTATTGATGGGAGTTGGATTGGGATGTGAATTTAATACCTGACAAAGTGTTTAAGTTTTCCACTGTAGAATATAGCCTCTGTTCCAGTCACAGGCAAAACTAAGGCACGGTGAGTCTCAGCCACAGAGAAAGAATTCTCCTCATCAAGATTAATGCAAGGCAAGAGAGCAAATGTGGATTTATCTGGAGATAGACTGGTTCTGATAAAAAGAGGGGGAAAAGATTGGTTCTGGTAAGTTCAGTTCTCTTTGCCCAGACATACGGGTCATGTTTATGTTTTTGTTTTGTCTTTTTTGCTTCTATTTTGGTTTTGTTTTTGTTTTCCCCATGGAGAGAAGTGAGTGACAATTTGAGAAGCTGAAATTATTACTGAAGCTGAAGTTCCTTCGTCTGTAAACAAGAGGCTCAGGAAATGAATCTACCCCATCTAAAATATGGATTATGTGTGGCTATCCCAATTATAATCATGCTAAAGAGGATGAATTCACAAAATAAAAAAGGAGATGTTAACAATAAAGATAAATTTTAGCTTATTGGAAGGATTCACTTGAAGATAACTACCCCAAGTGTAAACTGTAGCGTATGTCTGTATCTAATAGCCTGAAGATGCCCTGTCCTTGGTTCTAATCTGTCTGACTTAGGTAAAGGAGATGCGATCCCCTGAGTGTCCAGGCCTGACAAATGAGCCCACTCCAAAACCATGGTATCAGTCAGTTCTAGCAAATCACAAGCCCTGAGATGTAAATCTAAGTGTCACTGCCCCATGGGAGAGTGCATGTTAGGTGCTCCAAACACCACATGTCTTCTAAGACATCCTTCATAAGAAATCACTTAAAAGCAAACATTCAAATTGGAGACTGCAAATATATTGTACATGGGAAAATGTAATCATTCCTTATAAATTCATGCAAAAGCATTATGAAGATTTTTAACTTAGATTGATCCAGCACAGCTACAGACATTTTATTTATTTTTAATATTTTAAATCATAAAACAATGGAATTCTTGATGCTTCAATATTTAAACATGTATTTCCAGAGCATATTTTTCAAGAAAATATTATATCTTTGTATATGTGTATATCCGTATATACACAATACAAATAGCTATATTCTCATATATAATGTTTAATAAAAAATTTGTATTGAATTTTTAAGAACCTCAAAACTAAATTCATTTATGTTGTTTACATGTTGTTATAATTTTTAAAATTCATATATATATATATATTTAGCAATGTATGTGTATATGCATATGTGATATCTAAGTTATGTTTTAAAAGACAGTCTGACCATGAAAAGACGAACAAGAATAAAGGAGCGTAAAGAAGTATATCACAGAACTGAGTTCACAGGAAATGTTATTTTCCCAAAGATTCCATGCTGCCTTCCTCTGAAGATGTATCATTAAAGATGTGTCACAGACTGAGTTTCACTGGTGGGTGACTCACGATTATATACTTAAAAGAGGAGAAGTAGTCTCACTAAATTCATTCTCACCTCACCTCTACTTTTTATATGAAATAAGAATGTATAAAACGCCTTATAACTAATAGTTGTTTGATATGAATGACTCATAACCAACACTGCTAAGTAAAATACCACTTATAAGTCAACCAGTGTGAATCAGAAGGTGAAACTTTCATATATGAAGTTTCCTCTATAAACTAAGAATGGTATATTCAGGCAGAGAATAGGCCATATTTCCCTAATGGGTGTTGTAAACTTTTAGAGGAATACTGTGCGATTCATATCAGAAATATTTAGTTTCATTTCATTAAAAAACATATGCATGGGATCTTATGGTGTTTCTAGAAATATATATCCATTTTCACTAAAGTAGATGTAACTTATCTACTGAAATTTTGATCTTTTCAATAATTGAAATCCTCCAAAAAGTCATTGTGGTGAAGCGATTAAAGCTCCAAATTAATTCTAGAGGGAAAAAAAGAGTAGAATAGATACAAACGGAATGCTACAAGGAATAACAAATGGTTTATTTTGGTTGATTACAGTTAATTAGCATGGGATTGCATTAGTACATATTCCTTAAAGAAAACATAGGTACTCAAAGGAAAATGAAATGTTTGCTTACATATAGCAACAGAGAATACAGAATAGAAAAAACTGCCACTTTAAGGCCCCACCTTTAGCCACTCTGTTAAATTTTT
The DNA here is from genome assembly GCF_963455335.1 of Martes martes. Classification (NCBI taxonomy): domain Eukaryota; kingdom Metazoa; phylum Chordata; class Mammalia; order Carnivora; family Mustelidae; genus Martes; species Martes martes. The sequence goes on from NC_137888.1 coordinate 16,609,613, forward strand.
ACCATTTATTTGTAGGTCTCAGCCCTATTTTCACAACATTCATGTCTCAGGAAATAACTTTGCTTTATATTCCAAGATGAAAACAGATGTTGTAAGCCACAATTTCCCTCTACTTTCATTTCCCCTACTTCTGTGGTTACCTCAGAAGTCCCTACACTTACTTCCTTAAAAGACAAAAAAAAAGTGCATCGGTAGTAAATAGTTGAAGACTGAATCTCTATTTTTCAAGAAGTTTTATGTTAAACGTTGATTTTGCATAAATGCTGTAAACACTGATGTCCACTCTGTGAGCCATAGTGATTTCAGCAGCCACATGGAAACCAAAAGACACAACCCTGAGGAAGAACCATCAGCAACTTCTGCTAAAATTATTATGTTAAGGCATTTGTTCCTAAGATGGCAGTTTAAAACATACTGCAACAGGTAAGTTCCTCTATTCCTCTTTAAAGTGTGGATTTATCACTTTGATTAAATGGCCTTTATTATAAATCACATTTGCTCATTTCCAATTTCATGTTTTCTTTTGTGTGTCCAACAGAGAATGTAAGAGAATGTAAGTTGGTGCCTTTGAGAGGGGAAGATCTTCATGGTTCCAGTTTCTATCAATAACATCAGATGATTCAGAGAATCAGGTAAGTAGATTCTAATAATGATATATTGTTTCAACAAATCATGAGGTCAAAGAAAAATGTTTGAAAATTCATTCTGATGAACATGCAACATAGAACATGATTGGGAATGTGATTATAAATCTAGAAATTATACATTACATATTTTTAAAGTTTAATATCAATGATAATTTTGTAGTGATAAAACAGACATAAATTTTGAAGACAGTGTCATGGTAAAAACCAATTCCCTAAAGTAAGAGGAGAAATTTACTTGAATTTGGCTATGTGTACATATAATATGTAATCATACTGTCATAAATTGTGAGATTATATTGAAACTAAAATTAAACTTTTCTTTGACATGGTCAAGTTTATGTTTTATACAAAAATTGTGAATATTTTGTATATTTTGTATATACTCAATGTAACTGAAATATAAAATTTTGTGAAAATACTGATGTTGAAAGCAAAGGAACACTTTAATACAGCAATATCCACTTTCTGTCCATCATCAAATTAATTTGATATGAATTGAAACCAAGTGTGTATTTTTATAAACAAGTCTTTTGAATTCTGGTTACATGGTATTCCACATCTTTTGGAAATTTTTAATCAAAATATTCATTGAAAGGAAAACTAAAATACTTCAACTTTTAGAGACTGGAAGATGTATTTTTTTTTAAAAAGCAAGCAAGGGGCACCTGGGTGGCTCAGTGGGTTAAGCCTCTCTCTTTGGCTCAGGTCATGATCTCTCCAGGTCCTGAGATCAAGCCCCGCATCAGGCTCTCTGCTCAGCAGGGAGCCCCCACCTACTTGTGATCTCTGTAAAATAAATAAATAAAATCTTTGGGGTGCCTGGGTGGCTCAGTGGGTTAAAGCCTCTGCCTTTGGCTCGGGTCATGATCCCAGAGTCCTGGGATCAAGCCCCGCATTGGGCTCTCTGCTCAGCAGGGAGCCTGCTCTCTCCTCTCTCTGTGCCTGCCTCTCTGTCTACTTGTGATCTCATTCTCTGTCAAATAAATAAATAAAAATATTTTAAAAAATAAAATAAAAAAATAAAAGGCAAGCAAGAAGACATCTCTAAAATCACAAGGGAAGAATTGAATAAAATAAATTGAGAGTTCAGAATGCATTGAGAAAAAGGAATTGAAAATTTATTTGTTAACGAGATGGATTTTATTCTCTGTTATTTCACTTTGTGGAAACAACTCATAGAAAGAAATTTTGATAGAGTTCTTATTTTATTTGAATACATGTATATATATATTATTTACTATTAATAGAGTGAGATAAAAGATTCTGTCATTTTTTATCATTTAATACAGACCGTATGAAGACAACTTATATGAGGTCTTTCAAAATAGTCTTTGAACAGCACTTAAAAGCAAGAAAAAATACTACCTGTTTTTGAGCTAAAACATTACAGCATTTCAATATGAATAAGTAATAGAATTGCGAATTTTCTCAACCTATTGAAGTTTTCTAGGTTTTTTTTTTTTTTTTAAGATCTATTTATTCATTTATTTAACAGAGATCACAAGTAGGCAGAGAGGCAGGCAGAAAGAGAGAGAGAGGAGGAAGCAGGCTCCCTGCCAAGCAGAGAGCCTGACACGGGACTCGATTCCAGGATCCTGAGATCATCACCTGAGCTGAAGGCAGAGGCTCAACCCACTGAGCCACCTGGGCGCCCCTAGGGTATTTTTTTTTTATTAAAAATGTTATTGTCTCCAGAGAAAAGTCATTTTTACCCATAAAATAGGACTTTGATGACAACTGTAGATAATTTTTTATAAACTTAAAACATAAGTCAAATTTGGGGGGAAAAACATTTCTGAAAAATATACCTGTGACAGATATGGTATCCATCGAAGTCAGATATAACTAAGAATGTAAATATATACCAATAATAATTATTCTGTTTAATTATTATTCTTAGATGTATTATTTCATTTTTAAATATTTAGATTAAAACACTTAAATTTTAAATGTTTCAATGTATGTAGGTATGTGTTGTTTTGCTTTTTGAAAATTGTTTTTAAAATAAAATCATTTTACAAGTTCACTAATATAAAAATCCACTTTCTGGTTAACAAAAATTCCAAAAACTAAATAATTATTTAGTAATGCCTTTAACTCTCACAAATTTCTCAGTATAGATGATAAATTTTATAGTCACCATAGCTCTGTCCAGTAATGTAACATTTATACTCTTGGGGATCTAAATTTCATTTCAGCCTATGGGGACTAGTTTCTTCTGCCTCTGTTTATGGACTTGGCCAATATTACCTCCCTAAAAATGAGGTACATCGTGATATGACTTCCTTTTAAAGATCCTCACCGCTAACTCCTTGTTCCTTCCGTATCATGCTGAAAAAATCATAAACACACTCATGCATGCACACACAGACTCTTTTTCTCTCTATTCTTACTTCTACCCCTTCCTTTACCCCTACCCTTATGTCTTCATCTACTTCTACCTGTACTTCTCTCTCTACATCTATCACTACCCCATCTATCTCCATATTGCCTTCATAAGTGATCGATATTGTTTCATGATTCCAGGACTTTGTGTATCTTATTCTTTTGTTTGAACCTCTCTTTCTTCTTTTCTTCACCTAGCAGCCTCCTACTTATTTTTCTTCTTAAACCCACACCCCCTGTCAACACATTACACTTATTTTTAACTCTCTTGTGTCTCTCCCATGTCATGAGTGCCTATAGTAGAAGACTAAGGAATACATTTATTGACTAGGTGGATTTTATATTCAGTACAATTTAAAGGTATAAAGTGATTTTCCAAATGTTCAGTGCAATTAGATCCAGGCAAGAGTTGTACCAGTAAGAAGATTGTTGTTAATGCTGTTTTTATTTTTCCCTTTCAAGTTACTATAAAAAGTACAAATTTTATGTTCACCTAGATATAAAATGAAGTTGTTCATATGAGTATAATATTGATTTTTGGATAAAAACTGGGTTAATTCTGATTTGAGAAACATATTTACAATTGCCAGATATTTAATCTTACTTTTCTCTTATAAGTATGATCAAGATATGAATTCTGGTCAAAATATTATTTAAAGAATATTTGCTTATATTCTATATCTTAGTCTTCTTATATGAATATGTAATTATAGTTATGTTTACCCCATTCTCTTTTCTTCAGATGAATGTTTCTGTAACCGTAACCACATTCCTTTTGACTATAGGTAATTTTCACTGACTCTCTCAGTGTGGAAATCATGAGATATAAGATTTAAAATGCTTAGCTTTATGTTAATGATTCAACAGAATATTCACTGGGGCAAAACCACTTTAAAAATCATTCCTGAAGAATTATCTCATCTTTGAAACAATGACCCATGACTGAAGACATCCCATGATTCTAGAAGGGTGAGGTGGAAAGAAAATGTGATAGGAATGGCTTGGAGAGAAAGGATTCTCCAAGGAAAAGAGAAATATGGTCACACTACTAAAAACTGTTTGGTTGGTAAATGTTTTTGTTTTTATTGTCATTTGTTTATTTCAGGTGTTAGAACACTGTACATTTTTACTTAATCCTTAAAAAACACACACATAGACACACACATATTTTAAATTTATTTTTAATGAACCATATGGAGAACCTAGAATTTTTTCCTGCAAGTGTGCATAGTCTGATTGAAAAAAACAAAACCAAAACCAAAAAACAAAAAAACAAAACGACACACAGGAGATCCAAAATAATCAAAGTCATATCCTGTGGTCAGAAAATTTTACCCAAGCAAAGTAAACCCATTCTGAAGAAGTTGGAATTTGCCATTAAAGTCAGATAAAAATTGTGTCAACACTTTTAACAATAGTCTCTTGCAAAGTGTGTCAGCATTTCAGTTGGTTTAGAATGGGCCTGAGTGATCCCTTTTTGTGGGGGTGCCTATTTGCAAATAAGTTCATTTCTATATAAGAATAAAGGAACACATAGTTATGAAAATTACCTATTTCAGAATACCCCGTTATCATGAAATGGCCTTTAGGCAGTATCAGAAAATATATAATAATAGTTACAAGGAATATAGGAAGGCTTTTGTTCAAGAAATAATTCTATGTAAAAGGCTTTAAGGAAATTTTGAATTAAAGATCTGTAGGTTTTAATCAGTTGCTTACCTAATTTTCTTTATAAATGTGGGATGGAGAATAAAATTAACTGAAAAATATACAACTTTGAGGAACTATATGATGAGGGTCATCTGATGTTAAAGCAATCTGTTTAAACTAGAGTATACTTATTCTAGTAAAGGCTAGACTTAGACCTGTTGCCAGCTAGAGAGACACCACAACAGCTGTGAATGAAACATTATTCACACATTTGAGGTTCTGTCATTCATTCTTCAACAATGTCAAGTTTTCCACTTGTGCAAGCTTGTTTTAGTTTGTTGATGTTTTTATCTAGGAGACAATTTGACTCACTGATGAAATATTCTAGCTATGCCGAACTTTCTTCGTATAGAGTTAGGGAATTAGTATATCCAAGTAAAAACGCTGGAGTCATTCAATGACACCAATAAGCCCACTGTTTGGTTTATGATGACTCATTATATCTACTGTAACATCCAAAAACTCAGAGAGCTATTGGGGGGAAGTGCATAATTGTCCATAGCTGGGAAAAGTTAAACTGTGTGAGATGTTAGACTGTAGAGTAAATCAAAAGTAGAATGCAAGATTTCCAATTGATAAATTTATTCTATATTTATAGTGTTTCTTATACTGGGGAACACAGAATTATAGAAAAGAAGTGAGAAGCAATCATAAATTGCATTAACTGATTGTAGAATCTGTTAAAGAAAGGACAATTTTAAAACTAGAACATTGCTTAAAAGCCAGACCAAATATGACCAGTATATTAGTTTTAGTCTTAAACACTGGTTTCAAACTTTAATTCTCGTACCTCTGGTTCTTGAAATGATACAAAATTTGAATTACTAGTAGCTCTCTCACAAATAATGTTATATCCTTCAATATTTCAATTTTGGCAAGTTTTTTTAATCACATCAAAGAAAAAATTAAAGTTTTTCATTACTTAGTGATGTCAAATAATCAAAAGCAATAATTACAAAAATTTTGTGATATCTCTGGAATTCTAGTTTATTTATTTTTAAACTTTTGTAATAAATACGATGATTTAAAATTCTAGTAGAGTGATAGGAAGATCATTATTTAAAGCATTAGTTTCAAGACTGGTACCTGTGACCATGAAATAACATATAGATCTCATTTCCCTTATTTTACATAATTTAATAACGTTAACCCTCAAGGTTAGGGACACAAACCTCTCATGCTGTTGAAAATCCATGTGTGACTTTTGACTTCCCCAAAATTTAACTACCAATAGCCTCCTGTTGACCAAAAGCTTTACCAATAACAAATAGTCGATTAACAGATATTTTGCATGTTATATGCATTATATATTGTATTATATACTATATCATGTAAGTTATATATATATATAGTATACTTTAAAACCAAGAAAGCTAGAAATAAGAAAATGTCATTAAGAAAAGTATGACAAGATAATACATTTTCTGTGTTGTATTATATTTATAAAGAGAAATCTGTGTATAAATGGACCTGTGCAGTTCAAACCTCTGTTGTTCAAGGGTCAACTGTATTTAGCACAAAGAGATACTCTGTTCTTTGAAAACACCTTGAGCAGATATGTGACCTACAAACCCAGATGGAGGGACTGCTAGTAGCTTTCTAGTAAGTAGGGATCACTGTGAATGAGGTAGAGATACGACTTGGCATCAAGTGTCTTGCTCTTTTGGGTACCTTCTCTGTGATCGTTCTTACTTTTTATTTCTCTTAGCCAATCACTACTTTTTGTAGCTGCTTTGTTATCTGCCGTTATGTTTTGTATTCGTTTCTTAAGTCCACCATAATAAAGTAACTCAAATGAGTGGTTCATTAATTTTTTTAAAAGATTTTATTTATTTATTTGACAGAGAGAGAGAGAGAGAGACAGGAAGAGAGGGAACAAAAGTAGGGGGAGTGGGAGAAGGAGAAGCAGCCTTCCCACTGAGCAGGGAGCGCAAGGCAGGGCTCAATCCCAGGACCTTAGGATCATGACCTGAGCCAAGGGCAGCTGCTTAACAACTGAGCCACCCAGGTGCCCCAAATGAGTGGTTTAAAAAAATAGAAGTTTAGGTGTGCCTGGGTGGCTCAGTGGGTTAAAGCCTCTACCTTCGGCTCAGGTCATGATGTCAGGGTCCTTGGATCGAGCCCCGCATCAGGCTCTCTGCTCAGCAGGGAGCCCTCTTCCCTCTCTCTCTGCCTGCCTCCCTCCCTGCTTGTGATCCCTGTCTGTCAAATAAATAAATAAAATCTAAAAAAAAAAAAAAAAAAGAACAGAAGTTTATCCTTTCATAGTTCTAGAGTCCAGAAATCTGAAATCAGCATGTTGGCCTATCTTCCTTCCAAAGGCTCTAAGGGAGAATTCTTTCTTGCCTCTTCCAAAGTCTGGTGGGTCCTGACATTCCTTGGCTTGTGGCAGCATATCTTCAATCTCTACCTCCTTCTTCACATGGCCCTCTCTATGTTTCTGTGACCTTTCCTATTCTTATAAGGTCATGAGTCTTTGGACTTAGGGCTCACAGTAAGTCCAGGATGATTTTACTTCAAGGTCCTTGACTAATTACATTTGAAAAGATTTTTTTTTTTTCAAGTGAGTTCACATGAGGTTCCCAGTGGACTTGAAATTTTCAGAGACACTCCAAGTCTTCAACATGTTATTAATGCTTCTCCTCTCAGTTATTCAGAGTCAATTCATCAGAATCCTCAGGCTCCCTTTGTATAGCTCCAAGTCTTTGTGGAAAGTCAACATCTATCTCTGGCATGGACTATTTAATGTACCACTTCCTGTTTCTAGGACCCTTGGAATGATTTGAAATTTGATCATGAAAAATAAAATACATGACTCTCAGGAAAAATAAAATAGATGCTTACATTCATGCCATCCCACACCACTGTGGGGATATTAAGCTATGCTTTTGGCTGGTGTGTGGACTACACATCCCAAGAATTCTTGTAGAATGGAATGCACCATCTGGCAGGCTCCCAGAAGTGCATCTATGAGTTCAACAGCTGCATCTTGATGTGTGTCCCAAATTGAAAGAGAGGCTCAAGAGCAGAAATTCTTAGCTGCTTCCAAGATAGACTAAAGGAAGGAATCAACATAGTTGGACATGAACATCTGCTCTTGCTGGCATCAATGAAATAAACAAACTACTTGGCAAGCCATCTGTGTCTGGGTTGTGGTAGAAAGATGATGAGTCAAAGTTCCCCCCAAAAAATAGAACCTGAAGCAAAGTTTATGTAGTAACATTTTAGGAAGGGGTGCAATACCAGGTCATCAGGTTGTGGGGGGGGACTCACATTCAATGTGTCCCCTTATTAAGCTGGCCACGAAAAAACACAGCTGGTTCCTGGATGAGGTGGGATGTCTGTGGAGAGGCTAATAGAAATAGTTTCCTGAAGATGACTTCTTGAGGTAGATGGGGGTTCAGAGGGTGAGTAAATGTGAGGAAATAATATGTTGGCTCTTCCATTTCTCCCAATTTTTATTAAGCTAGTTTTATCCCAACAGTTTGAAATCCCTAACACTGTTGCATTATGTTACCTAATCCTAATGAAGGCAAATTTCACCCTGGATTTATGAAGCTTTGTACCGGGCATTGGACTTGATATAGCTTCTATCACAGTGGGTAAGAAAAAGACCATAATGTTGTCTAGGCTATGCCACAGGAAGGCTGGACAGTAGTGTCTTGAGAAGAAGCTTGGGAACTGATGTAGCTCTTATATCTTTAACAAGCAGCAGAGGCCTAGGGGAAACAATTGGGAATGAGAAAATACCTTAGAAAATATAATATCTCAATGGTGATAAATAAGGGCCAACTTTTAGTCAACTACTCAATTCTTAAAGAAATGAATAAGATAATTCTCCAGATTCATGTTCTATGAACCAAAATTGGTCCAGCAGGTCTAAGGACCAACTCAGCCCAGGTAATCACTTTTAATGAATATGTGTACTGTTTACTTGATCCTGCAACTGGGTACCTTATGCAACAAGAAACCTATTCCCTATAGTACAGAAAGAGGCTGCTTTAATCAGAGAGCATCTGTCTTAGCCAATCTGGGCTACTATCACAAATTTTTGTAGACTGGGTGGATTAAACAACAAACACTTATTGATGATGGTTCTGGAGTCTGGATGTCTACGATCAGGTGCCAAAATGGTTGGGTTCTTGATGAGAGCCCTTCTCCTGGATCACAGATGGTGACCTTCTTGGTATATCCTCTTGTGACAGGGAGAGAGAGCTTGAGGAAACAAGCTCTCTACTTCCTTTTCTTATGTTTCATTCACTCATCCATCATGAGGGCTCCCCTCTCATACCTCATTACCTCCCAAAGGCCCCATCTCAAAATATCATCACACTGGAGAGTAGGGTTTCAACATATGAATTTGGGGGGGGGCACAAACATTTAGTTTATAGCAGTGACTTCTAGCATCCATGCCCACATTTCCTTTGATCTTCAATATCTCCTGGGGCCACCTCCTCCACACTACACAGACTTTATCTCCATTTAGTCTTTTCCCTTTTCTCTTTATTTCTTCTTCCTTCCTGATTCCCACCTGTGCTGGGCACAAATTCTCATCTTCCAGACTCAGCACTTTCCTCAGGGACTTTCCTCAGGGACTCAGCACTTTTCCTCAGGGTCCTACAACTTTTCCTGAGACCGTATTTTCAAAGGGGCATTTTGCCCCAGGAAGAATACTTTGAAAAGTAAGTGATTTTACTTTTTATTTTATTTTATTTTTTATTTTAAAATTTTACAAGTAATTTTAGAGATGATTTTAATAGGAAGATAATTATAAACAAAGTAATTTGTACTGATTAACTATAAACAAATTAATTTATTCTGTGTATTGCCAATGATGAGCTATTCCAGTTTAATAAGTTAAATTGGTTGTAAAGATATTTTCTTCTGAGCAGAATCCTGGTGATAATTTTGTTACTTGAGGGGCACCTGAATAGCTCAGTCAATTAAGCATCTGTCTTTCTTCGGCTCAGGTCATGATCCTAGGGTCCTGGGATGGAGCCCCTCACCGGGCTCCCTGCTCAGCGGGGAGCCTGCTTTTCTCCCTCCTCCCCGCTTGTGCTCTCTGTCACAGTCTGTCTCTCAAATAAATGAAATCTTTAAAATAATTTGTTACTTGAAGCCAACAATGTTTTAAAGGCATAAAATAGCTGAGTTGATTGTTAAAATAAGACATTAAGATAAGTAAATATTATTGTCATCCTCTGAAGCTATAGGTGAAGGCTCATGACCTTAAGTGGTCAGGTGTGGTGGAAAGAAAATGAAGTCCTAGTGAAGTAGACAAAGCAAGACGCTTGGCAACGGTGGTCAGCCACTAAGGAACCATTGGTGTTAAGACCCCTTATCTCAAAATGGAAGCAGGTGGGGCAGTGTTTGGAATAAAAGACTCTTAATATTTGAGATTTTCCTTGAATTGAGTTGAATGCTATGTTAAAATTCTTCACACATCAACTGAGTTTAAGACTTAAAGGCCTTCAGTGTAGACTGTACATCCTACAATATCATTTTTTTCCTCCAGTGCATTCTGATTTCATGTATTATATTATTACATTATTACTATAATGATTTATATATACCAGGATATTTACTCCTTATCAAAGCCCCATGAGGGATGCCTGGGTGGCTCAGTGGGTTAAGCCTCTGCCTTCGGCTCAGGTCATGATCTCTGGGTCCTGGGATCGAGTCCCACATTGGGCTCTCTTCTCGGCAGGGAGCCCGCTTCCCCTCTCTCTCTGCCCATCTTTCTGCCTACTTGTGATCCCTCTCTCTGTCAAATGAATAAATAAAAATCTTTTAAAAAATTTTTAAAAAACCCCATGAGGTGTGTACCATTATTGCTTACAGTTTACTAATGAAATGGGGCAGAAAGAATTTAGGTAAATTATCTAAGATTATCTGGAATATGTATTAAATTGGGGATATAAACTCAGTCAATAAAAGCTTGCATGTGATTTCTTCTTAACTTCAGTCTGTGACTTTTCCTTTTGCTGATTTTACTCCCTATCCTTTCTTTATAATAAATCATAACCATGAGTATAACAATTTCTGAGTACTGTGAGTTCTTCTAGTGAATCATCAAGTCTCAGGAACCCAGGACACAAAACCCAAAAAGTCTCTCATACAGAATTAGGCAAGATTAAATTCTAATGATGGTCTTGAGTTTGTGCAATGCTTCAGTCTTTTTCTAACCAACAGTTAACAGAAATCTTTAACACTTTTGGTCAGGGTTGAAGCACTAGAATGAAATCCTCATGTACTTCCTAAACACTGATTCTAATACACCCAGATGATGGGCCTTCTTACAATTCTTTCAACAAGATCTCCTTTAAGGACAAATTTTGAAAGGTGAGATGTAGTACTCTGTAGTCATGTTCTCTGTAACACAACATCCATGGCTTGAACTACCTGCTGTCTGGCATAACAAGACTCCTAAACTTTCAAGCATCCCTGGATGTCACCAATTACAATATTTATATCATCTGACCTTTCTCTCACCTATTACACACACACTCACATACACACACACATACACACACAATTTTTCTACTCTCTCTTCCATCATCTCTGCCAAAAAGATAATAAGTTCAGAAATGGGCAGAGATTTGCATAAAATAAAAGTCTTGAAAATTATTTTCTCTAGAATTCAAATTACCATTAGCCTCTTTTCCAAGTTCTGGTTCATTTTAACATTCCGCTATCAAAATGAATACTTCTAGTATAGCTGGTTGATTCCCCAGTTTTAAAGAAAGCTAGTCTTAAATAAGGGGAAGAAGCACCATTTGTGATCTAAATCACACAGCACTGCTCTTTCTCATAGTAGAAGCATTTTCTTGACAGGCTTTGTAGTGGTCTGACCTCTGCAGCCAAATGCTTATGGGCAAACTAGAAAGTCTGACTTATGTAAAATTATATTATCATGTTCATTTCTCCTTTCCAATATATGTTCCTTTTATACACAACATTTAATAACAGAAGATATCAGGGAGAACTTGCCATGCCTTATCCTCAATTGCAGTTATAAAGCTAAACTTGGATGTAACTTCGTTGAACGGACATGAGGAACAAGTCATTTGTTATCCACCAAAGTATTTGCTCAAGATTAAGAGCTGTGTGTGGATGCTCCCAATATTGCCAAGTACAACAGAACTGAATCTTATTCATCTAAATGACTAGTTATGCACTGCGGTTAGACAGTTTCAAATTCAGGTTTATAGCCTGAATATGAAAGATGCATTACCATCTTTGTTCCTCATGTACTGAGTATGTTCTTAATTCTCTTTGCCCCCTTGTAATTACTGATATGGAAAACATACAGGATGCTTCAAGGCTGAAATAATGTTTAAAGACTTTGGACTTAAGTAATAGAAAGGTTCTTTTGGAAATAAGTTTTGGTCAGAATCTAGATTAAGAATAAGCAATATATATTAAGGTGAAAGTCAAACTTGAAAGTCGACTTGATGAAGTCAACTAAACTGATGAAAATCTCTCTGAAGAATATAGATTAAGTCAAGCAGAGATTTACTAAAACAAGCTTCCCAATCTTGCATGCTTATTTCCATTCCTATTATCCACAAATGGTTCAGTCACTTCTGTTAATGAGAAGTTCAAGAACTTTGTACTTGATGATCTTGACCCCAGGGACTGCTTCTCCCAAACAGATTCTCATACAAGTTTTAGTTCCTGCTTTTTCAGAGCATCTGGGGACTGTATTCCTTTCTCAGCCACTGGTCCTTTTAATCCCCGTTCCTTCTAGAGTTTAGAGTATACCTAGATGCAGTTGGAGAATGTTGAAACACCCTTTGTTAACTCTACTTTCAATTTTGTTTGTTTGTTTATTTTTTGTTTTTGTTTTTTGTTTTGTTATTTATAACCATCCCATCCATGTTTTCCCCCATCCTGGTTTTGATTTCTAACTTCTTAGAAGTCCTTTCAACCCTTCTCAGCCATTCATTACCCAACTGAGATAGGGTGTTTCAGAACTTTTCTTCCAACTAAAGTCCTCTCTACCCTTATCAAAAATCTCTTTTTCTGACCAGGCAAACTAGAAAGAATCTGACACTTAATTTAATTTAATGTACATTTATATTCATTTATAAATAATTATTATATTGTATAATATTATTTTTACATTTTTATATTTATAATTACATAGAATTATACTTATTATTTATATTTTCTATGTATAATATTATTTTATAGTATTATTATATTTCTATTTTTCATTTAAGCTAAATTAATATATGTATATATTACCCACATAGATATTTTTATATATTAGTAGAGTAAGTTATCTTTACTTAAATTAATGACCCTCAAAATAGGCTTTACATTAGAAATACCTAGTGAATTTAAAAGTACATATCAATGCCGAGGTCTTGCCCTAGAGATTCTGTTGTAATCGGTTTAAGATCATATGCATTTTATAAAAATTCTTTTAGTGAGTCCAAAGTGTAGTTAGCATTGAGAACCATTGCCCTAAAAACATGCCCCTTTAAATGAATTTTCTGTGCAACAGCACAGCCTAAGTACTTATCCTTTCATTTAGGGGTCTCTGTGAGGTTTCGAGGTAATTTAGGAAAGTTGTCCCTTCTGGCAACAGATGAGTTGTCCTGGGATTCTCTCCACTGATTTCTTTCTGTTTCTTTCTTCGGCTTTGAGACTGATACCAAACTAACCATTGCCATAATCAAAATATCCACCTTTTCCTTTCTTACAATCCCATCACTGTTCATGATGTAAAGTACAGAACACATTTAAATACAACTTTGCAAGAGACTACAGACAAACTTCTTGATTCAGGTATCTCTGCCTCTGTCATGTCTGACTTCTTGCCTCCAGGATTTAAACTTGGCTGATAAAAGGGAAGGCTCTGGAAAATTTTATATTCTTAAAGGATACCTTGTAAGAGTTTCCTCCTAATAGTTCAGGTAATCAAGATCACCTATGTAAGAAAAACGAAAAGCCGCCAAGTGGTTCATTCATTCATTTGTTTAACAGATTTTTATTAAGCAACTATTATGGACAAGAAATATTAGGCGTTAGGAAGAACATTGACAATGAAGATAATCAGGAACTGTACAGCCCAGCAGTGAAGGATGGCCAGGGGGTGGAAGGAGGCAAACATTCAACCAATCTGTATTCCAGAATAATTGTGATAAGAATTAGGAGAAGAAATACTGGGAGGTATTCATTTGGGGTATCTGGGGGATCAAGGAAGAGTATATTTGAGGGAATGGCATTTAAATTGAGAATTGAAATATGGATATGGGGCAGAGGGTTTAATAGTGGGGAAAGGAGGGATCCAGACCAAGGAAATAGATAATGTTCAGATTCAGAGGTGGGAATGAGCTTGACGATTAAAGAAATAAACTCAGAGTAACTGGCACAGAATAAACAGAGGTTGGTGGTGAAAAGTGTAGCTGGAGAACGAGGCAGAGGCTGGAACTCTTGGAGGCTAGAATCCTTAGAAGCCACATAGAAAAGGTCTGCACTGAAAAACAAATAAAAATAAAAGGTCTGCATTGTATTTAAGGAACAATTATAATTAACTGCAGTTTTTTTTATAAAAGAAGACAACAATCAAAAAAAATTAAAAGGTGTATCTATGATATCTCTCTTCATTCATTCACTCATCCATCCATGCATTCATTCATTCATATTTACTCAAACCTCACCTTCTCAAACAGACCTGTATTGATTCCTCTATTTAATACAGGAACCTGTCTGTCCTCACCCTCACCCTGACCCTCCCTAACATCCTCGCTCTACTGCAGTTTTCGTTTTGCCTACCAATAGAATCACTACTTACCATGTTTATTGTCAGTTGTCTGTCCTTATTCACCACTGCACACAATAGGAGCAGAGAGCTTTTCGGGGTTTGCTGCATATTTCAAGCAGCTCCTTCGAGCAGCACCTAGGACATAGGAGAATATGTGTTCAATAATTATTTACTGAGGACATGAATTTCTCTCTTGGCTAAGCCACTTATTAAACTTCTGACCTTCATCACAAGTTCACACTAGACAGTTTAAACTTCATTGAGTAGTACATAAAATAGGTTTTTTTCCCCTCCCTTTGTATTTTTCCAATGAAAAGACTTAACATTATTTATGTAAACTCTGTAACAGACATGATCATGTTCTCAGCAGAGAGGTCATGGACCAAATATTCTCAACCAAGAAGATATTTTCTTTAGATCAGACTCAGGAGGTACGATATTGGCGAGTCAGCACCTATGATATTTTTCTGGGCCTGTTCTCACACATATCCATTTCTGCTCACAGTCCACAGCGTGAACTTCACATTGATGGGAGGTGATACTTAAGTTCACATTGTGACCCCTCAAATATCTAGCTCAGCTCAGTTTGCTAGGGTTCTGTAGCAGAAGCTCAAATGTTTTTTTTAACTCCTGAGGTATCTGAACTGTCATTACCCAGAAAGTGACAGGCTTGCTTTCTTAAAGCACACTGGCCCTTGTCTCCAAGAAGGTCTGCAGTGTTGACCAGTAGAGGGCAGCTGCAACTCTTCAAATTTGGCTCCATGTCCTGACCATCCAGGAGACACATGCTTCATTCCTTTACAAAAAAAGGGATTATTGCCTTCAGCCTATTTTTATTCCCTTTCTGATCATCCAATACTATTGATTTTTAAACATATGATAATAAAAATAAACAGATATGCAAAAAAGAGGAAAGAAAATCAATGATACTCCCATTACTCAGAGATAGCGTAACTACTGTTAATATTTGATATGTAACAGTTATAAATATATATAACTTCTATTAATTTTCCAAAAATAGAACCATAAAGTGAGCACCATTCCACTATTTAATAATATGCCTTTAAATAAAATAAATCTGAGTCTGGAGCTGTATCTTGTAATGCCAGGAAGTGTGAAGAAAGACCAAATGAATGAAAGAAAAAAAAAATAAAAAGGAAAGGAAAGCCCACATTGATAGGGATATGACAAAAGGATAGAGGAACCTAATGAAAGTGTTCCCCGTGTCCAGAGCTGAAACAATTGGGCAAAAAAAAAAAAAAAAAAAAATAGAATCAGACCATAATCCAAGGTATAAAATAAATACCTGAGTTCATATGGATATCAATATATACCTGAATAAGCTAATAAAGTGTAGAGACGAATCTGCTTTGTAGAAGAATCCAAACATTGTTGATAATGCTGCTATAAACATTGGGGTGCAGGTATCCCTTCAAATCAGCATTTTTGTACCTAGTTGTGCAATTGCTGAATCATAGGGTAGTTCGATTTTTAACTCTTTGAGGAAACTCCATACTATTCCTTAGAGTAGCTGCACTGGTTTACATTCCCACTAACTTTGTAAGAAGGTCCCCTTTCTCCACATCCCTGCCAACATTTATTGTTTCCTGAGTTGCTAATTTTTAGCCATTCTGACTGGTGTGGGGTGATATCTCATTGTGGTTTTGATTTTTATTTTTCTCATGATGAGTGATGTTGAGCTTCTTTCAATGTATCTGTTAGCCATCTGGATGTTTTCTTCAGAAAAATGTCTATTCATGTCTCCTGCCCATTTCTTTTTTTTTTTTTAATTTTTTTATTTTAATAAACATATAATGTATTTTTATCCCCAGGGGTACAGGTCTGTGAATCGTCAGGTTTACACATTTCACAGCACTCATCATAGCCCATACCCTCCCCAATGTCCATTTCCCCACCACCCTCTCCCGTCCCCCCTCCCCCCAGCAACCCTCAGTCTGTTTCTTGAGATTGAGTCTTTTATGGTTTGTCTCCCTCCCAATCCCATCTTTTCATTTTTTCTTTTCCTACCTCCCCCCAACCCCCCCGCCTTGCATCTCCACTTCCTCATATCAAAGAGATCATATGATAGTTGTCTTTCTCCAATTGACTTATTTCGCTAAGCATGATACCCTCTAGTTCCATCCACGTTGTCGCAAATGGCAAGATTTCAAGTCTTTTGATGGCTGCATAATATTCCATTGTGTATATATACCACATCTTCTTGATCCATTCATCTGTTGATGGACATCTAGGCTCTTTCCACAGTTTGGCTATTGTGGACATTGCTGCTATAAACATTCGGGTGCACGTGCCCCTTCGGAGCACCAGAGGACAATGCAGGCAGCAACCTCTTTGACCTCAACCGCAGCAACTTCTTCCTAGGAACATCGCCAAAGGCAACAGAAGCAAGGGCAAAAATGAACTATTGGGATTTCATCAAGATCAAAAGCTTTTGCACAGCAAAGGAAACAGTTAACAAATCCTGCCCATTTCTTAACTGAATTATTTGATTTTGGGGTGTTGAGTTTTATAAGTTCTTTATATATTTTGGATACTAACCTTTTATCAAATACGTCCTTTGCAAATACCTTCTCCCACTCCATTCGTTGCCTTTTAGTTTTGTTGATAGTTTCCTTACTGTGCAGAAGCTTTTTATCTCGAAGAAATCCCAATTGGTCATTTTTGCTTTTGTATCCCTTGCCTCCAGAAATGTATCTAGTAAAAAGTTGCTACAGTCAATATCAAAGAGGTTGCTGCCTGTGTTCTCGTCTAGGATTTTGAAGGTTTCCTATCTCACATTTATGTCTTTCAATGATTTTGAATTTATTATTTTGTACAGTGAAAGAAAGTGGCCCAGTTTCATTCTTCTCCATGTTGTTGTCCAGTTTTCACAGTATCATTTGTTGAAGAGGCTGTCTTGTTTCCATCAGATGTTCTTTCTTGTTTTGTTGGCACAAAACAGACACATAGATGAATGGAACAAAGTAGAAACCCCAGAAATGGACCCATGGCTCTATGGTCAACAAATCTTCAACAAAACAGTAAAGAATATCCTATTGAAGGGTTTTTTGTTTTGTTTTGTTTGGATTTTCCTTTAATGGTCTAGCTGTTCACCTAGGCAATATCTGAAATCCTCATCACGTAAGCGATCTCCTGCTATAGCCAAGCATTATTATTTTAAATAGCATTCATTTTTTGGTTATTACCTCAAAATAGCCATTCACAAATGGTAGGCACTTTAAAAATGTAACTATAGGGGCGCCTGGGTGGCTCAGTGGGTTAATGCCTCTGCCTTTGGCTCAGGTCATGATCTCAGGGTCCTGAAATCAAGCCCCAATTTGGGCTCTCTGCTCAGCAGGGAGCCTGCTTCCCCCTCTCTCTCTCTGCCTGCCTCTCTGCCTACTTGTGATTTCTGTCAAACAAATAAATAAAATCTTTAAAAATGTAACTATAACTGAACTGGCAGCAGAGTGTAAACTGAATGCCATAGACTCATTAAGTATAACCAACAATGTTGTGAAAAAGAAACTCTGAGAAAAGCTTGATGGGAAATATTCAATCATGTCACTTCCTGGGTAGGGTGATATTGTGAGGCTGGTATAAATTCTAGTTGCTGTGATAGAATTCTGTGTGTATAGCGCATAACCTAGAGTTATTCTATTACATGTCTATAAATATGCACACCATTGTTGTGACAGCATTCATGATGGGAAATGGCCACCTATATCCAAAATTAATCTAGGAATTTATTATAACCATCATTTCCAAAGTAATCTCATAATAAAAATGGCCATATTAAAAGAAACATGTCCTGGGGAGCCTGGGTGGCTCAGTGGGTTAAAGCCTCTGCTTTTGGCTCAGGTCATGATCCCGGGGTCTTGGGATCAAGCTCCGCATCACATCGGGCTCTCTGCTCGGCAGAGAGCCTGCTTCCTCCTCTCTCTCTGCCTGGCTTCTCTGCCTACTTGTGATCTGTCTGTGAAATAAATAAATAAAATCTTAAAAAAAAAAAAAAGAAAAAAGAAAAAAAGAAACATGTTCTTAGGGAATACTAGTAGGCTTTACTTCTCCTTTCTTTTTTCCAGTCTTTTCTACCCCCACGTATGGACTTGATGTTCTTAACACCAGTTTTGAGATCTGAACTAAACATATCCTTGAAATTCATCAAAACTGTTGTCATTTAATTGCAAGTGGTCCCATACTTCCTCTTTTTTTTTTTACTTTTAATGTTTACTCTATATACAACTGACCCTTGAACAACACAGGGGTTAGGAGTACCAACCTCCCCCCTGCCATTGCTACACACACACACACACACACACACACACACGCACACACACAGCTGAAACTTCACATAAAACTTCAGACTCTCTAAAAACTTAGCCACTGGTGGCCTACCATTGACCAAAATCCTATTCTTATAATAAAGTAAGTTAGAGAAAATAAAATGTTCTTAAGGGAACCATAAGGAAGAGAAAAGACATTTATAATACTGATCTGTATTTATAGAAAAAAAAAATCTAAGTGGATGTATGCAATTCAAACTCATGTCATTCAAGAGTCAACTGCAACAGAGTTGATAAGAAGTAGATGAGATTTAAAACTCTGAGTTGACTTATAATTTATTGAGGTTTTGGGGGAATGGCAAGATAAAATGCATGTATTTTGCATGTGGATTGCTTGCAAATCTTTGGAGACCAGACTGTACATTGTGGTGGGCAGAGTAATGGTCTCCCAAAGATGTCCACATTCCAGGACCACTGGTTGCATTGTGGTGAGAACAGCTGCTTTCCAAAGATGCCCTTACTTTCTGAAAACTTTTTTTTTTTTAATTTTTAATTTAAATTTAATTTCCTTTTTTTGGAATCTTTGAGTATGTTTTTTTTACATGGCCATCAGGATTAAGGTAAAGATGGAATTAAAGTTGCTATTCAGCAACTTTAGGAAGATTTCCCAGACAATCCAGGTGGGTCCAATGTAATCAGGAAGGTCTTTAAATTTGGAAGGAGTCAGAAGGGCTACTATCAGCTTAATGCAGTGTGAAAGACTTGATAGGCCGCTGCTGGCTTTGAAGATGAAAGAGGGTCATGAGCCAAGAAATTTGGGCAGTCTCTAGACACTGGAAAAGTTGAAGTAATGCCTTCTTCCTAAAGCCTCCAGAAAGGACTGCAATCCTGATCACCATTGATTTTAGTCATTTAAGCCCAATTCAGGCTTCTGACCTCCACAACTATAAAATAATAAATGTGCCTTTTTAAAGCCACTAAGTTTTGTGTCTCAGAACCAACAGGAAATGAATACATTTGTGATAACCCAGCAACTAAATCCTCTGGACCCAATGCAACATGGATCTTGTTTGTGCTGTTTTGCTCTGCAACAAATTGAGTGGTTATAAAATTACAGCATAGTTATTAAGTTCACACATACACACACCTATTAGTTCAGCTAATCTATATACATCCTAGTTAGTGTATAAGGAGATCAGTCAATGTGAATTAAAGATGAGTGTATCTCCTCAGCAGTATTATTCTATGCTATATTTTGCCTCTCCGCTTTTGAAAAGACTCCTCAACCTGTTTTGTCATTTTCTTATGAACCACATCCTTCCTTCTTTTACTAAATAATTCCTTTTGTCCTTGAAGATTCAGGTCATGCATAACCTACTCCAAGCAAATGCCCAGACGACAATTAGCTCAGGTCGATACTTCATCCATAGGGTTACTTGCATTCTACCCTGGTACACCTTATACTTCTCTGCAATACACTGTTGAGGTGTTCTCTCTCTGACAAAGCAAGCTCCTTGAAGGAAATTATCTATGTCTTACATAATTATCTTTGTAGCCCCACCATGACTCCTAGTGCTATCCACGTGACACTAACACGGTACTCACTAATATGTTGTTCCAAAATGAATAAATGCGGGAAAGATCTCCCTCTTGTTGAGTTTCCTTAGAGCCTTGGCCTAAATAATTTCTTTATTCCTGAAAGAAATAGTTTAAATTAAATAGTTTATGAACATGTCAGTTTGTCTCCTAGCTTAAACAAAACAAAACCAACTAAACTTAAAGCTTTTCCTTACTGCAAATTTCTCTCCCCTAGTTCATCCCTTTAACTATAAGGCTTATAAAAGACATTCACATTTATTGTTTCCTCTTTCTACCCTCCAATTTGGTAAAACGACTTTTCTTCCCAGCTGTACTAGTTTCTACGACTGCCATAAAAAAGGACCACAGACTCGATGGAGTAAAATGACGCAAATTTATTTCCTCATAGTTTTGAGGCTCGGAGTCTGAGATCGTGCTTGGCATGTTTGGTTTCTTCCGAGGTCTCTCCTTGGCTTTAGAGGGCTGTTTTCTTGCTGTGTCCTTGCATGGTTTTTCCTCTGTCTGCAGACTCTTAATAGTGTCTTTCTGAGGATCCAAATATCCTCTTCTTATATGGACACCAGTCAGATAGGATTAGGGCCCACCCTAAACACCTCATTTAACCTTAGTTACCTTTTTAATGGTAATTAAACCATTTTTTGATTTTTGAGGTACTGGACATTATTTTGGAGATGATTTTGAGGTACTGGAGATTAGAACTTCAACATACAAATGTCTGGGTCACAATGCAGTCCATAATACCAGCCACTGGTCAGTAAATGCTCTTTGTAAATCCTTCAGTGACTTCATAGTGGCAACACAATGAATATTCTTCCGTTCTTTCTAACTGAAATTATTGGTGACTTATAAAGTTCAGCCCTTTCTTCTTCCTATAACCCTTATCCTCTTTGGTATCCAGGCTGCTGCTGCTGCTATGCTCTCTTGGTTTCTTTTTTGTTTTTTGTTTTCCCCATCCCCCCGGCCTTTATTTTCTGCTCTCACCTGGTCTTCCCTTTCTTTTTTCCTCATAGGCACCCTCACCTACAGTGCCCTGTCCCTCCTAGGACAGTTACCTAAGTAAACTCATTCGAATGTTTTACTCCATATTCTATGCATATGTTAATGAATGTCAACTTTTTATTTCCACCTCACACCTCTGTGCTCAGCCTTGCCCTGTATGTTCAAATTCTCACCAAATATCTTTGTGAAATTCAGAACAGTCCAAATAAAATGTGCTCTCTATATTTTTGCATTTGCTTTCTCTTTTTATCAGTGTTTTACATGTGTGAGATACCCATTTACTTACAAGACCACACCAGAGACATCCACGTTTTCCTAAATTCATGGTTTTAACCCTCACCTCCTATCCATACCGCTAAGTCAGGCTGCTTTACCCTCCTCAGTTCATTACAGCCTCATAAATAGTTCCTGGATAAAGACACTCATTGCTTAAATCCTGCAGCGCTGCAATGGTCTTTTATCTGGCTGCTTGGCCTTATCTCCTCCTATACCCCATGACTAGTTGACCCTGTATGTTTTCAAAATGATATTTCTAAAATTATGATCATGGTATTCCTAGGCTTGACATTTGCACATACCTCTCCAAAGTTTTAGGTTAAAGCTTTGACATTTATTTTAAGTTTTGTTATCTAGTTTCTTGCTACTTTTCCAACATAGGCTCTCACCATTCCATGATTATCCTTCTCTTTAGTTAATCAAACCACTTTACAGTTCCAAAATCTCTCATGTGAACCATGCTTTTGTGTTTTACAGCAGCTGTTTCTTATTTTTTTATTAATTTTTAAATTTTTTATAAACATATAATGTATTTTTATGCCCAGGGGTACAGGTCTGTGAATCGCCAGGTTTACACATTTCACAGCACTCACCATAGCACATACCCTTCCCAGTGTCCATAACCCCACCACACTCTCCCTCTCCCCCTCCCCACAGCAACCCTCAGTTTGTTTTGTGAGATTAAGAGTCTTTTATGGTTTGTCTCCCTCCTGATCCCATCTTCTTTCATTTATTCTTTTCTTACCCCCCACACCCCCCACATTGCATCTCCACTTCCTCATATCAGGGAGATCATATGATAGTTGTCTTTCTCCGATTGACTTATTTCGCTAAGCATAATACCCTCTAGTTCCATCCATGTCTTCGCAAATGGTAAGGTTTCATTTCTTTTGATGGCTGCATAGTATTCCATTGTGTATATATACCACCTCTTCTTTATCCATTCATCTGTTGATGGACATCTAGGTTCTTTCCATAGTTTGGCTATTGTGGACATTGCTGCTATAAACATTCGGGTGCATGTGCCCCTTCGGATCACTACGTTTGTATCTTTAGGGTAAATACCCAGTAGTGCAATTGCTGGGTCGTAGGGTAGCTCTATTTTCAGCTTTTTGAGGAACCTCCATGCTGTTTTCCAGAGTGGTTGCACCAGCTTGCATTCCCACCAACAGTGTAGGAGGGTTCCCCTTTCTCCACATCCTTGCCAGCATCTGTCATTTCCTGACTTGTTAATTTTAGCCATTCTGACTGGTGTGAGGTGGTATCTCATTGTGGTTTTGATTTGTATTTTCCTGATTCCGAGTGATGTGGAGCATTTTTTTCATGTGTCTGTTGGCCATCTGGATGCCTTCTTTGCAGATATGTCTGTTCATGTCCTCTGCCCATTTCTTGATTGGATTCTTTGTTCTTTAGGTGTTGAGTTTGATAAGTTCTTTATAGATTTTGGATACTAGCCCTTTATCTGATATGTCATTTGCAAATATTTTCTTCCAAAAGCTGTCTTTTGGTTTTGTTAACTGTTTCCTTTGCTGTGCAAAAGCTTTTGATCTTGATGAAATCCCAATAGTTCATTTTTGCCCTTGCTTCCCTACAGCAGCTGTTTCTTGTAAATGAAATGCCTTGCCTTCTTTTAGCACCTATTTATTTCCTATGTGGTCTTCAAATTTTAGATTATGCATTTCTTCTCCCAGGTAACCTTTCCTGACTGCCACAACCTGACTTGAATGTTCCTCTAGATATTCTATAATAACCTCGCTAACATTTTACATATCACTAACATAATAAATTCAGGAAAGCCTTTAGAAAGGTAATATAAGATAGTCATTCTTAGCTTACAAGGTTTGTATATGTGAATATGTTTGTGGGTCTGTGTGAACGTGTATGTTAAGATACTAAATAAGATAATGAATGTGAAAATGCTTCATAAGTAGTTAATTAAGAGGCAGTTGTTGGTTTTTATTTTGTGCATTCATTGCTTGTCATTATGAGATAGGAGAGATGTTGCAGAGGCAGAATTATTACAACCCACAAAAGATTGAACGTGATTGTCAATAACAAATGTAAGTCCAATTTATAATATAAAAGGATTTGTCTTTGTTCTATCTTCTATTTATTTCTGTATGCCTATACCTGTTACTACATAATAAGTCATTTATAAACATAAATGCAAATACTGGGATATTTAGGAACTTCTCTTATGACCCCATTCTTTGGAATTTTAGATAAAATAGGAACATTCTCATGAATTACTGTCTAGAGAGTCTTCTCTGGTCACAGTGTGACCGGAGATGATATTCAACAAGGTCCTCTCCCTCCCCTTTCAGTAGACATCTGGATTTATTAGCTAGTTCTGGTTAGTCATATGGTAAACACATTTCAGAGGAGGGAATTTTGGGGGGGGGGGAGATAAATAGATATATATGTATTTTTTTCTAAAGATTTTATGTATTTATTTGACAGAGAGAGAGAGAGATTGCAAGTAGGCAGAGAGGCAGGCAGAGAGAGAGGGGGGAAAGTAGGCTCCCCGCTGAGCAGAAAGCCCAATGCGGGGCTTGAACCCAGGACCCTGGGATCATGACCTGAACCAAAGGCAGAGGCTTTAACCCACTGAGCCATCCAGGCGCCCCAGATATATATGTATTTTTAACATTCATTACACACTTACCAGGTGCCAAGTACTGTGCTAAGCACTTTGAAATTTGCATCTTGTTTAATATTCAAAACAACCTTTGTGATGTAGACATTATTGTCATCCCATCTTACAGATGAGAAAGTTGAGACACAAGATTACATGGGTGGCAGGCACTGGAAGTAAGGATTTGAATCCAGCCTTTGGAATCCCAAGCAGGGTCCATACCCAGCATGGAGCCTCATGTGGGACTCAATCTCACAACCCTGAAATCATGAACTGAGCCTGAATCAAGAGTTGGATGCTTAACTGACTGAGCCACCTAAGCGCCTCCATTTTATTTGTTTATTTTTTTAAAGTAGTTTCTATGTCTAGTGTGGAGCCCAATACAGGGCTTGAACTCACAACTCTGAGATTGATACCTGAGCCAAGATCAAGAGTTTGATATTTAACCAACTGAGCCATCCAGGTGCTTCAGGGATACTCTGAAAATACACATATTTCTGTAGAGTTCTTGGACACTAAGGAAAACCTCAGTAAGTAACTGTCCTCATACTCAGTTCTACACTTCCTAAACACAAGTTACTAAATGTCAGTTTAACTACTAATTATTAACTTTCCCTCTGCTAACAACAACTGAGACAGAACATGAAATGGAAACAAGGAAACTTCTCTTTGTATATATTTGCAACAAAATAAGTGCCACACATTTAAACATTTAAAGTATACTGGATTTTTTTTTAAACTGTGATATCAAGTCTAAACTATTACAATGTGAAAATTTGAATTATCTTAAAAATCCTTGGCAAAGGAAATAATAGTTACGGTAATCATAAACTATTGATTCAGGCTAAATGCAGATGAATCTTAAGTGCATTTGCTAAGTTAAAAAAAAAAAAAAACAGAATCAAAAAGCTATGTACATCATGATTCATGACTTCATTCACATAAAACTGTGCAGAAGATAAAGTATAGGGACCCAGAAAAGAAAAAAGAAAAAAAGAAAAACAATGGTGGAATAGTTTAGAGAAATATGGTGCAGGGTTAAAGATAAAAAGGGACCTTGAGAACATTTTGAGGTGATAGAACTCTTCTGGAAATGGTGTTAGATATGTGACTGTATGCATTTGTCAAAATTTATATTATACATTATAATTGTGTCATTTTATATATATTATATACTTTATATTAGATGGTACATAGTACATAATATATATTACAGATATTATTTATATTTAAATTATAAAGAGTAATTACTACTGCATGTAAATGTTAAAAATGTAACAGTCAGCCCATGGGAAAGAGATGGAATATAAATTTTGACAAATAATTTAATTGTATTACAAGTGAATTATATAACTGCACTGAAGGGGATGGGAAAGAGTAATTTATGGCAACTTCGGAACACAGTATTTTGACTGCATATCACATGTCAAAAAAATGTAAACTATACACATATACTTGTTCTAGCGCATGATATGAAATTCCTAAATTATTTTGTTTGCACACTCTGGTTGAAAAAATTAATAAGTACAATGTGATAATGAGAGCCAGCTTTCTCAAGAAGTTATAAAAAATAAAAGGGGAGGTTAGAATGAACCCTGTGGTGCTGCAATGAATTGTGTGTGTGCTTCTGTGAGTGTGTGTATGTGTGTGTGTGAGAGATGATAGATAAATGATAGGTAATAGAGGATAAATGATAGAGAAAGAGAGATGTAAATGCAAATATTAATACACATATACATATTTCCTGTCTCTATTCTTTGAGAGCCACTGAAAGCAGTGACACTTCTTAGCAGTTGAGTATACTTAACACTCAGTTATTTCAGAAAATATCTTTTTTTAATAAAATTAATCAAACTGTTAACTATAGAGAACAAAGTAATAGTTGCCAGAGGACAGGTGGGTGGGGGGTGTGGGCGAAATAGGTGATGGGGATTAAGGAGGACACTTATGAGCAGCGGGTGGTGTATGGAAGTGTTGAGTCACGAAATTGTACACCTGAAACTAGTGTTACATTGTATGTTAACTCATAGAATTTAAATAAAATTAAAAAAAGAAAACAAATCAGGACTTCTTGGAGACATGGATGATTCTCAGACGGGTCATGGATAATATCTGATGAGCATGGAGTATCTTGTGGTGCTAGACATTAAGGAAGCACTCAAAACAAAGAAACAGACAAGACGGGAGCGTGTTGAACATCAACATCATGGGGTCACTGGTATGATGTAGAAAGAAGGGCATATTACCTCCAATGCACTCTTCCCAGTAATTTATAACCTCAGTACAATTGTGAGGAAATATCTGGCAGATGCAAATTGACAGACATTCTATAAAGTAACTGACCAGTACTAGTAAAAAGAGTCAATGTCATGAAAGCCAAGGAGAGACTAAGGGACTGCCATGGCTTAAGAAAACATATGGGACATGACAAGTAAATGCAATGTGGAATGCTAGATGGGAACCAGGAGCAAGAGATGGGAAAACTGGTGAAATTCAAATGTATGTGCAGTTTAATTCATGTAAGTGTATAACAATTATGTTCTTTGTTTTAACAGTTGTATGATTGTGTAAGATATTATTAAGGGAATCTGGGTGAAGGGCTTAGTAGACTTCTTTGTACTGGTTTTGTCATTCTTCTGAAAATCTAAAATTATATAAAAATAAAAAGCTATATGTATTTAAGTGCAAATTACTGACATTTTAATTTGTTTTTAAGGAAGTAGGTATTATGAAAACCTCTATAATAATGGGAAGCTCAGTAGAATATTTCAACAACTGTATCAAGCATGAACTGGGCTTCTGAGAAAACCTTTGACAGTATATTTTTAATTTCTTTTCCCAATTTCTATGTTAAGAAGAGCAGAAGCAATAATAAAGTAATAAATGAGTAATAACAATTTTAAAAACTATATTGTTAGCAATATATTCAAGTAACCATGCAAATGATATTTAATACATCTTTCTTGCATGGATTTTATACTTACAAAACATCAACAACATTCATGAACCTGTGGGGTGAAGCTGGGATGGGGGGAGAGGGGAACAAGGCATTTTTAAGGGGTCTTAACAAAAACTTACCTGTGAGTTACATCTGGTTTTGTTCTGAGACTGTAGCCATTTGAACTCATTATAATTGTTAGAATGGCAATTTTCTCACATCCGTGTAATGTAAAATAGAAAAGGGTTTTAGAAACAAGTAGCATACTGTTGCAGACTTATTTAACAAAGCTCCATGGAAGTATGTTTATTAGGGTGTTGCCCTGTTAAAAACAGTGTATTAGGATTTACCAAGATCACTATTAAATTACCTCATGGGCCAAAACAATTAAAATCGAACTTTTCATTTCAACTATTCAGAGTATGTGCCCAGAGCACAATTAACTGCACAAGGACCAGCAGTGAAGGAAGAGAACAATGACAGAAAGTAGCCAGATACCGGAACAGAATGGAACAAAGCAGTGTTTTTAGCCTTTGGATGGATCAGTTCACTGAAGACTGATTGAGAATATATATTTTCTTTCTTTCTTCTTTATCGTGTTACGTTAGTCACCATACAATACATCATTAGTTTTTGATGTTTCTAAACAAATCCCCACCCTCTCCCCATCCAAATATACGTAAGGTTATCCTATCAAAATTTTGCAGACATTCAAGGAAAGTTTATAAACAGCTTGAGTCCCAAACTTGGAATTAGGCTGAAAAGTGCCTGGTGTAAAGAAAGTTCATAAGGCTTTAAAATGTTAAAGTAACCCTTTGTTAAAAAAAAAAAAAAAAAACTCATTATTTATGAACGTAGAAAACAGAGTGATGTTTTGCACCAAATTTTAAGCTGTGAGTTGTAGTGTACTTAACATGTTACTCCAATAATCTGAAGTATTGAATCAGCTGGTCTGGCTGGCAAGAAGGATGCTTTATCTCTATAATCTTTCTCATTTCCAAGCCGGTGTTTGACCAGAGATTGGCCCTCCCTGGAAGAATAGAATTACTTTTTGGACAAAGATACACATAGTCTTTTGTTCTCCCACAGGGTACTCCACTTAAGTCTTTGGGATTTGTGGTGTATGTCTAAACCCTTATCCATGGTACTTGAACACTGGGTGTTTTAACTCCAAGCTTGAGAAAAAAGGATAACAGACATGTTATGAGCTTTGCACATTCCCCTACTTTATCTCTACATTATTAAAAGGGGGACCTTTTTCACACCGATCTCTAATACTACTGAAAGACAAAACATGATGAGTGCAAAAAATGTTTGGTGTTTGGGTGATATTTAGTTATTTTAATAGCCATGCCCACTCACAGGTAATTATATAAAATGAGTTTTCTAGATAGCATGGATGTGTTCTATAGCAAGAGGAGGCTAAGAGCCAGAGTTTTCAGGGTAATGAAATGATAATTGTTGACATTTGGCTGAGCAACATACACAGTTAAAGCTAGTCACAGATTTGGCAAACATTCTAAGATCCAAATATAGCAAGCACTTCAGTATAATTTGGCTTATGACCAGATTTTCCTTAGATTGGAGAAATGGCAGGAGTTCTGTGTTTTGCTTTATGCCCTAAGGAAGGCAGCTGATAAATATGTAACTTTCTCCATAGAGGCCAACGAGATTTTTTAATATGAATATCATATGAGGCTGAAATTAGGCTAGAAAAAACAAATAAATTAGGCTAGAAAAAACAAACATTTCTTTGTTTAATAATATCATTAAAACTACTTAATGTCAGACCCTTATAGAATGTCACAAGATCACTATTCTAAAATAAGTTATGTATTTATTAGGTCCTAAACCCTACTGATGATATAACAAAGCAATATTCAAATATGAAAAGTAATGATGAAAAATTCTGATTGAGAAAACAATCCTTTGAACTGAGAAACCAATAGCAAAATCTCTGAGAATATTAATATTAATATTCTATTAATTATTAATTAAGTATCATGAGTAATTAAGTATCATGAGTAAACTCACAATTTGGAAAGAATAATCTTTTAAGGTAGTGCTTGGTACACAAGAGAGACATAGCTTATATTTTACAGATAAAGTGATCATAAATATGAAGAAATAAAATTAATGAGTTTTTAAATTAGTCATCTTTACACATGCTGAAATGTGAAAATATAATACTTTGGATTTCATTTTCAAATGAATGAAGGCCATATCTTGAGTATTTTGATCTTTTATCTACTTGAAAATCAGACATCTTGTTTGTCCCTTTATTTTTCACAGACAAAAAGCCTTTTTTTTTTTTAAACTTAATCTCCTGACTTAATATAATGATAATGAGCTTGAGGCTAGCCTGGTATATCTCTATTCTTGACTTCTGAATCTGATTAATCAAAGACGAGTCACATGTCTTCTATTTGGAAGTAAGATGGCATTTTAGATCTACTAGCAACCTGCTACTATATTTGGAATAAACATTTTCAGATAAAACATTAGATGACAAATTTGAATGTGTAGTTTGTTTTTTAAGTGCTAAATACAGCCAAGTATGAAGTAATTTGACCACTGTTGGAAGATGATCAAAAGGATGTTAAAGTCTGTGTGTGTGTGTGTGTGTGTGTGTGTGTGTGTGTGTGTGTTTTTAAATAGGACAATACTGAAGCTGCAACAGCAATTGGTGACGGAAGTAGAATGCTCTTTAATAAATGTAAGTCATACTAATTATTAAATCTGATTCAGACAGCAGATGAATGATATCATTATTCACAGCTTTAGTGAATAACTTCCAAATATGAAGGGTCACATAGGGATGGGAAATAAAGTTATTCAAAGAGACAAATGAGGCACTGTTCATTCCAATGGACAATTTGTCCTTTTGAACTGTTGAAAATGTCATAATCTTTATTTTTTTTCAAAGTGAAACAAAATTTGTATTAAGATAAATATTATTTATTTTTTGGTTAACCAAGGACTCTCAAAAACTCCAGATTTCTAACATTAAGAGAATATGGTTAATTAGGAAGGAATGCATGAACATCTCCTTGGAAATCAATATTACATGTTAATAAAAATAGAATATTAATTGCACCTCAATGGCGATTTACCTGTTTTACATAGAACAAATTTCTTGGAAGAGTTTGTGTTGTGTTTCACATTATTTATCCCACTGGACAAATAGAACAGAGAGACTAAAGACCATAATAGGGTTGTTCTGAATTGAACAAGTTAGGAAGAAACATATATTGGCAAAAACAGTGAAGGGATATTTAAAGGATGATGCCAGCTGTCCTGACAGGAATTATTTATCTACTTGTATTTGAAGTGGAAAGCCTGCAAATATCCTAGAATAAAAACCAATGAGGGCAGAGCTGATATCAACATGTAAACATCTCAGCTCATAAATTTGAACAGTCACTGTAAATAAGTGAGACTCTGTTGTTCCACAGTCATGATCTGACTGTAAGCTTTGTTCTTGTCCCTCGGTTAATACTCATTTCTTCCACCTAGGGAGGTCTTTGCAGCTTTCAGCCAGCACCATACACTCCTCTCACATAGAACTGATAACTGAGGTGGGGGTGGGGGGGTGGATCTCAGAAAATATCCAAAATAAAACCCAGGAGTGAAAATAATGTATCCCCTTGGTTATAACCTTAAATTTAACCAGATGGGTAAATTTTAGAAATCAGATAAAGAATTATATATCTATTATCAAATTGGATGGACTCTTGATTAATATATCTTGGTATGCTCTTAAACCCTTTCAGTTGAACATATGACACTCAGAAACCAGAAAAAAACATGATTTTGTAGCACAAACTCAATTGTGTCATTCATAAACATTCAGTTAGGATAATCAGAATGCCAGTGCATGATCTCTTTCTCCTCCCTCCATCTCCGTTCTCCTCGCTTGTCTTCTTCTTCCTTCTCTTTGCTTTTTTCTTTACTCTGAGAACTACAGACATGGCTTCCAAACTTATAATCTCGGTGTCCTTGATGAGTATCATAAGGCTCTGCCTAGCTTGCTTATTTAATCATAATGGTTCTAAAATCCACATTTCTTATACATGATATTTTTTCCCCTTCCTCTGGGATAGCCAAGCACATGTAGGAAGAAAGGAAATTCCATTAATGTAGTTCTATCTGGTCCATGCAGGTCTGAAAGACTTCAAACCTCTAATCTCACAGGGCTAAAAAGATGAGCTATGAAAGAAAATGCTAACTCCCTGACATGTGCTTACTACTAGCTTCAAATGTTCCCCACATTTACTCAAGATCTGGAAAATTTTCAGGGTGACCATGGATGGCTTAATTCACCAAGTCTTAACCCAAAGTAGATATAATCCTTTAATGCAAATAGAAGACACAAGATAAGAAACCAGACAGAATGGATAATTTGTCAAAAATATTTAGAAGACATAAAAATAAATGAGGAATCACACAAATATGTGTTGTTTTATCTCTCATGATGATGATGACTAGGAAAATTAGATTCTGGCTCATTGTTTATAAATTGAGTCTAGCATTATTTATCCACACCAACAGTTTAACATGTTAAAATGTCTCAAGTCTCTAAAATTATTTGGAAATTCTTAAAAATTTTCCAGATTTTTACATTTCTGAACTCACTGGAATGCAAACAAAATTTTGCTTTATTTTCCCTTTCTCTTCATTAACTTATGTTTATGTCAAATCTCTTCTCTCAGTTTTTGGATAATGAAGACTCGAGTCTCCTGGCTTTGGGATCACACTCATTTACAAACACAAGTTTGTTTTGGATAATTATCATAATTCTCCAGGAATTCAAATGTCCGATCTAACCCAAAACTTCAAATTTCTGTCTAAATCAAGCTTCCTTTTTTTCTCTTCCATTAAGGTTCAGTTTAAGGCTAGTGATCTTACGGTGGAAGAAGAGATAAAACTCTGGGTTCTGTATGTCTGCTTTGTTGTGTTGTCTACTTCTCTTTAGATATCCTGAATCTTCTTGAACTGAGAGAAAAATAGAGTGTTTAGAGAATAGAGTGTTTTGCATCTAGGTTGGATTATTTTCAGACTTTCATTGTCAGTGTGTCAAAGTGTGGCAAGCATCCATATTTTCTCTCTCCCAAGGGCTTGTTAATGGATTCTACAAAACCTCTCTTGTGAGAATGTACACCCTGAAATTCCCTAATATTAACACTCTGGTGGTGTCTTCTAACCCACATTTAGCTCCTGCCTTCGGGAAATCTTCCTCCAGAGCTAGTTCTCTTCCCTTAGACAGCTAGTTCTCCTTGGTGAGATCACATTAAGTGATGTCAGTTGTGTATCATGACATCTGTTTGACCTACAAAGAACACATTCATTCATTCCAGAGTGAGTTTGTTTATAGTTTATGGGATTGGATGTGCAGTGAACAAGTTGAAGGAATGAACCCCTGTAGTTTTGCAGCAAGGTGGTACCGTCTGCCATGACAAACACTGGGAATATGGGCAACTTCCTGTCCTTGCATGGAGCTCCAGAAAATCTTTCACCTTGAGCATAGGGAGTACTAGGAACAAATAGTTACATTCATGCATAATCTAGACCATCTCTTCTATGGAATGAAGGAATATGATTGCTTTTTAATGGACTTGAAATGGATTAGCTATATTTAAGCAAGTCCTGTATGTTAGTGTCTAGCCGTATATCTCTTTAGAATATTGGTATGATTCTCTAATATCCTTGCTGTTTTAGGACTTCAGCCAAAACTTTGGGAAAAAATAGTAAATACTCCATTCGGTACTCATCTATGTTTATAAGTCAGTATTACAATTTTGGCATAGTCTAGTCTTGCTGCCTGTGTTATGTTGTGTTTAAATCCACTTTATGACTTTAAAGCTAATGCCTCAAATATTTTGCTGTAATTATGATATTTTGTTCAAATTTCAAGCTGATATTCTTTAACAAATTTAAAAGTTTCTTTTGATTCCTACTTTGATTTTTTAAAATTATAAAATGGTGTTCTTTTTTAAAATGTTTTTTTCTACATCTATTATGATGACCATCTGAATTTTATCCATTGTGTCTATTATCTATCATTAACATTTATTCATGTTAAAAAATTTACCATTTTGGAGAGCTGTCAGTTGCAAATCAATAGAAAACAAAACGAACAGCAACTTAACTTATTCTTATGTAAGGAAAAAAATGCTTAAGACATAACTGGTAGATAAGGCTGATTCATTTATTAAACATGCCTCAGGGACCCAAGGTTTCTTCATATTTTCACATTGTCTTTCTGCCATTCTAGCTTATTGGATTTCATCCTCATGTTTTTTTACTGAATTGTCCCAAGGTAGCTGCTAGAACTCCAGACATCATGTCATCATTCAGGAAATGCAGAGATGGAAAAGGGTGTTTTCAAACTCTCTGTCTCCTTTCATTGGGAGAGAAAAATGTTACCACTCAAATGGTCTGGTAGATATGATAATATCTCCTTGATCATAAATAACTATGTCAAATGGTATCCTTGCAAGGGAAGATATGGAAGGTAAATTTAAAGGAGAAATTACTGAGTAAATAACATTTCTATTAGTCAGCAAGGAGAGAAGAATGGATATTAAGTGGGCATAGAAGTGTCTACAAAACCATCCTTGAAGTTCTAGGTTAAAACCAAGTTGGTTATGTTGGATTTTTATGTCAATATTGTCTTCCTTGTGTAGAATCTTTAATTTTTCTTTCAAAAGTAAGATTGATTGACCTGTAATTTTCCTTTATTACACATAGTCCTTTATCTGGTTTGAGTATCAGGACCATATCAACTATATATAACAATTTTGGGAGTGTTCCTAGATTTCTATAGTCTGGAAGACTTTATATAGTTGTGGGATTACTTGTTCTTCAAAGATTTAACTGAGCCAGCTTCATGTGCACTATATATCAAACAAAAATATAAATGCATCCAAAGTTTTATGGGCTTTCCTTTAAAAAAATAACTATTTACTTGGTGGCCTTAAAATAAAGATAAATTCACTTAACTTTCCATTTTTGTAATATGTTCCTGAGTATTTGTTCATTTGCCTTTCAGAAAACTGGCTTCCAGCATGGCTGGATAGGAAGATCCTCAATGAAACAAACATCTGGTTGTGTTTTATTTTATTAAAAAAGAAAGAAAGAAAGAAAACTACATTCCTCTCCTTGACAATGTTAGAATAATACAGTGACAAATAGTTCACAGGCCATATAATCACACTTTTTGTATTTTACCACCTTTTTCTATCAATTAGTCATGTAAATACAGCTTCAGGAGAACCATGCAGGGATTATACTAAAAGAAGTGTTGAAGCTAAAAACAGCTGATTGAAGACAAAGAAATATAAAGTATACTCAGTGATTTGTTTTCATCTGATCAGAAATGTATATCACATATCATAATTCAGCAAGAAAAGGTACTCAAAACACATGCTGTGAGGCCAAACTATCAGAGGCCAACTGCTGTCTCAATGTCATCATGTTCTTTAAACTAAACCATACATTCTCACCTTTGGTTAACAAGGAACACACCTTTGTGCCTAATTCATAGAGCAGCATTTTTAAGTTGTTCACAATTGTATCTTTAGGAAGGTACATATTTCTCAAGTGGGATATGATAAATACTATACTTTTGCACTGAGTACTGATCGATAAGAAAAATTAAAGAGGGTTAGTGCTTTTCTTAGTCATACTTGACGTTATATGCATGATAGCAGAATAACTTCAAGTGACATAGGGCTCCCATACTGCTTTGTGACTTGGCTTCTCGTAGGCCAATGTGTACTCAGACTGCATTTTTAGCTTTCTTAACTTTTATGTAATATTTGTCATGATAGATGATTCAATTTTTCCTTAAACTTACAGACTTTTCACCTTGTTTTTTTTATAATTTCCTTGAGACTTAATGTTTTTATCTTTCTGTTTATTGACAATTGCAATTGTATGATGTTTTTAAGACCAAACTCAAGTGTTGTAACCTTTTGGAATAGACTTCTCCCCATGTGTGTTCATGTACCTACTGGGCTTTCCATAGCCCAAGGCTTAAATTGCTCCTCAGTGTGCATAAATCTGCCTATACCACACCCCCAGTACACTTTTAAATAATATAATGGACATGTTTTGATTTGCCTGCCTGTTCCCAACCCACCATCTCCTACCCCCTGTTGCTAGCCAAATGGATTCTATCAATATTTTGGTCAAATTAACACAAAAATTCTGGTTAATTATCCATTAGTGCTGAATTTGGAGAGTCTTGATTACAGGGCTGAGAGTAGGTGTGAGGGCTGAAGATGTAGATTTAAGGGTTACCACTATAGATAACCTCTGTTGGATCTCAGGGTTCAGGGAGGTCCTTACAACCACAATCCATGGGAGCCTCTCCCTATTCTATATTTCAAGGTCTCAGAGTTTTCTAACCCAGGCTCTAGCATGAGAGATCTGTCTTGCCTAGGCCATCAGTGTTATCTGGAATTCTACAACTCTTCATGGGTGGTTGACTCTCAGTTGTGTTTATTCTCCCATTGCAGGAGATGCTCCTCTTTGGATACCACCAAAGATGCCTACTAAATGTCACACTTCATCTTGAATGGTTTAATTACTCTCCATATTTCATTATCCCTCTGCCAGGTGTCAGTGCAGATTTTTCCTTTGATACCTCTGAAACACCTGAATCACTGCATTAGCAAGGAGATCCACTGCCCCTGGGGACATTTTCCCAAGGTCATATTTTAACAAATTCTGTGGAATTAGGCAACCTTCTTCAAGGGGCTTCCTTTGCCTCTACGTGTCACAAAAGATGGATTTTTCCTTTCAAGTTGGAAGTGATCCAGTTGAAAAAAGAAAAAAAAAAGTTTTACTACTTATAAGTATCTACCTGATCATTCTTGCTTCCAGTAGGGTTAATGAAAGTTTTCCAGGAGGCAGACTCCAAGGTGGAATTAGAAATGTAAGAGGTTTATTGGGTAAGCACCTATGAAGTGTCCAAGGGAGAGGGAACAAGAGTTAAAAGGGAGAGCTCAGGTCATGATGCAGGTCTGAGACTTTTGACAGGAGAAAAAGAAAACAAATGATCATGTAGTGAGAGCTTCAAACTTCAGTGCAGCTCTGAGAAAGCCTTGGGTGGGCTTCTGGGAAGCCCCACAGTAAATACTGCACATTCGAGGAATCCTCAGTGGGGCAAAGATCGTACCTCACTGTGCACAGTCATTGGCAGCTCAGGCATGATGGAGACTCTCTGAATGCTGCAGTGGGAAAATCCAAGGGCCATCAACTAAATATACTCCTCACAGTGTTGTTTTCCCTTAAAGATCTGAGCAGAATACTTCCATGGCTGCCACACTTCTGTACACAAGAGTGAATATAACCAAAGGTGCAGCTCAATATCAGAAAACAAATGCTTTGAATGGGCTAGTTCAAGAATTAGACCTTTGCCAGCACCTTATAAGAATCTTGGGTCCCTTTCCAGGCACCATTCTTTTATCCTCACCCACTATTCTGACTTTCAACCCTGCATTTTTTATTAGCTGTTATGGGACTTTATATAGCATCATCAGGTATGTATTCTTCTGTGTTGGTTGATTTCATGATGTTTGTGAGGCTCATGTATGTTGCTGAAAGCTAGTATCGTGATAAAAATTGCCGTGAAAAATCATGTCAATGACTCAGTGCACATCTGCCCATATTTCAGTTAGGGTTATTCAGTGGAATTACTGTATTCTGAAGATTTTGTATGTCCAACTTAGTGGATAATGTAAAACTGTTTTCTGAAGTGATTGTTAATTATACATCTTTAACCATTCCATGAGTGTGTAGTAGTGTCCCTGTGTTTTCCATAATTTTTAGCTTGATATTTTTATGTGGCCAAATATTTCAATTATTTCCTTCAGATTAATTCACTTTTCTTAGGTTTTATTTTTCCAAAGGAAGCCTTCTACCTAAAAGTCAAATCGCATTTGTCAATATTATTTTTTCAATTCAAACAACTGTTGCTCTTTTATTTTGATCTTAAAAATTCTTCTTATAGTTGGCTGAAGAGGAAAGCTTTAAAATATTCTCGTGCATAGCTGATCAGTTTTACCACACCATTTAGGAAATCCAATTTCCCACCCTTCAAATTGTGTTGCCTTTTTATTAAGTTCTTATGAAGACTTTATAAGGTTTCAGGACTATTTCCTCTGTGTCAATGATATGGCTACATTTCAATGTTACATAATTTTATTTCTTCTGAATTTAATATGTTCTTTAATATTTAATGTTGTCAGTTCAAGTAATATTTATTATATAGACATAATTGTGTTAAGTCTATTTTGGAAAGTGCTTTTAATATTAAATCCTCCAATCCAAGGACATAGCAATATTATCAGTTCTCACATATTCTGTTCTTTCTCTCCTTCCTTCCTTCCTTCCTTCTATTCTGAGACGATAAATATTGGGTGTGTATGTGTGTGTATTTTTTGTTTGTTTGTTTGTTTTTAATGCTTACACAGAATGTTTCTTGTTGGATCATCTGAATCATCTTGTTGGATGATTTTCTGTTTGTATATAATACTGGATTTCTACTGTCTGCTGTCCTCCACAACTTTTTTTTTTTTTTTTTTTTTTTTTAGTGGAGACTCAAGCTCATCTGTAGATGTTTACTTGGTATATGTTTAACATGAGCAAACTAACTAGGTCATCACATTGTGGCCCTTTAGTACTACAAAAGTAGTTTTGATGGTTCTCCCAAAGGCGGGGGGGGGGGGCGCTGCAATAAGTTATAATAATAATTAAAACCCAATAAGTGATTATTGTGTACTAGGCCCTGTGTTCACTGCTCTATATCTATTAACTTACTTGCTTTTCAGACTCAGAAAGTTACTGTTTTTACTGGCCCCATTTTACAGATAACAAAAATGAAGCAGAGAGAAGTTAATTAACTGTCCATGGTTCATACACTTGCTAAGTGGGGAGAACAGATTTTAAAGTGATATTAATTGGTATAGTTTTCATGTTCCTAAATTGCATACTAGGTGTCTTTTCTGTGCTTAAAATATGCACAGGACGAATATATTTGGTAGCCTTAGAAGACAGAAAAGGATGAATCCCAGAGTGATGGAAAGCCTGTCTGTAATAAGATAGGTTTCATTGGAAGAAGCTAATGGATAAAATCAGAGAAATACTGTGGTTAGAACATTGCTATTGTCTCTTTATTTATGTCAGTTTTGAGGTAAGATAGATGGAGCCAGGAATAGGTCATAGGTGAATTATATAGGAAAAAAAGATATACAGATATATAAAATTTCTGTAATAGAGTAGATAA
Source organism: Martes martes (assembly GCF_963455335.1). Lineage (NCBI taxonomy): Eukaryota > Metazoa > Chordata > Mammalia > Carnivora > Mustelidae > Martes > Martes martes. The sequence goes on from NC_137888.1 coordinate 16,648,156, forward strand.
GATTATAGCCTTTATACCACTTCATCCTTAAAAATGAGTGGGAAAATTATTAGATCTGTCCTCAAAGATCAAAATGACCTAATATTAAAATAATGACCCCAGTGGAGAGAAAGAGATTGAGAATTATTTACATTAAAGGAATTGGTTCACATGACTGGCTTAGATGATTATGGGAAATGTTAAATCCAAAATCTGTAGGGCAAGCCAGCAGGTTGGAAATTCAGGTAAGAGTTGATAGTGCATTCTTTTTTCTCCTAGCTTCATTGAGATATCATTGACATATAACAGTATGTAAACCTAAAATGTCCAACAAGATGATTTGATATAGGTATATATTGCAAAAAGATTACCATAATAAGGTTACTTAACAAATCCATTACCTCATATTATTATCACTTTATGTTTCTTTTGTAGTGAAAACAATCAAGATTTCCATTCTACGCAACTTCCAGATATAAAATAACAATCTTAGTCATCATACTGTGCATTAGATCTCCAGAACTTACTCATCTTATAACCGGCATTTTGTAGCCTTTGATCAGCATCTCCCTACTCCACTTCTACTTTCCCCCATCCCCACCCTAGGATTTTAACATAATATCAAAATTTAAAAGCACAAGGATATCCTTAAAATTGAGTGGAAAATAAAAACCAAAATGACCATCGCTGAGGAGTTGCAGCCTGTTGGGACATCACTAGTCTCCTTTTGTGAACTTTTTTTCCTAAAAGTTATAGACTCTAGTTAAAACAAAGCGCAATTTACATTATTTGTAAGTTCTTACTGTTTAATGTGAGAATAAAGAATAAAGAATTAACTGTGTTTATTTCTTCTTTTAGAGATAACTGACATTCTCAGAAATCTGTCATCCCTTCACAAAGGAAGGCTAAGCATTAAAGATGGTTCTATATTCAGCTGCATATAAAGTTCACTGAATATGATAATTTGTTGTTTTATTCTTTTATCTCTTTTCTACTGTGTGCTTGATGTATTCTCAATGTCTTAGAACTGATATTCTAAATCTAGATTTTTTTTTCCAATCTCAACTTATTTTCTAGAGAAGCATTTCAACTCCCAACTCAGACAATCTAGACCTATGTTTCATTTGCTTTGGTTAACACGATGTACTTTTTTTCTTTACTCCTCCAGTACAATGACTTGACTTCTAAGTATATAACATGGGAGATGCTGGCAGGGAGAACACCCAGTGACATCATCCTCAAAGATCCCAAGAGCCATATATTATCTCTTCCCAAATGAAAACACTTTGTCATGCCAGATATAGATTGAGTATGCGGGTCTTCCCAAGTTTGATTTTATATTTTCTAAGAGTCAAGTTCCTCTGCGGTTAGATTCTGATAGGAGAGCTTCTTGTATTCCCATGTGGCATTATATAGACATCATAGACTTACAGTGTGTTCAAATGGACATAACTGACTCATTGTTTTTCCTCAATGATAAAGACAGTATAAGTAAAGCAAAGTTTTCCAAGTGCTTATATACTAGTAACACACGGCATGAAGTTGTTCTGTTCAGTTTTCTTGTATCTGCAATTTGATAAGTGAGAAATTAGACAAATATACTAAACTCTTTGGATATACATTTTTTTTTTCATTTAAGAGAAAGATAAATTTTCTGAGATTTCAGAATGAGTCTTAGGAATGGCACAGTAAATAATCAAAAGGCAAAATTTGTCTTACTTAAAAGAATGGTGCACTGAGCATTTAGAATTTAATAAAACAGGATGTGTACCAACTGACCCTAAGTTCCATTCTAAGTGTAAAACCTAATAATCTCATACTTATTGGCCACTTCTCTCTATTATCACTGAGCCAATGTTTTTAATTGGGCCACAGGTTTTCATTAATTTAAAAGTTCTTTGCATAATCTGTGTGTGCATGCTAGTCAAATATATCCAAACAACAAGGAGAATATTGTTTACCTCCTCTTTAACATTCTGATGATTTCATATAAATGATCAAATACTATTTCATCATCCCCAGTTATATGAATGATACTGGAAAATTTAAAAGGAATTGCTATAGTGGAAAAAAATCTCCCTTAAGGATCTCATCCATGCCTCTTTTGGCCTGGACGAAGTACTTCCTCTTAAATAGATACTTATCATCTATTCTTACAATTTGGCCACATTCCCTCATGATGTTTTTAAGGTGGGAATCTGATCATGTGACAATTCTAGCCAACTTCTTTTATGGCTCTTCATGACTTTCAGGATAAAAATTGAAATTTCTTGTAAGATACTCCATACATGTTCAGATTCCTGCCCAAGTCTCTAGCTTTCAATTAGCATACTCCTTTACCTTCATCTCTGAGTTCCAGGACACTGGCCTCTACTCTCACTCTTCTACAATTCATTTGTATTAAACCTTTAAATTTTGGCTCAAATACCACTTACCCAAGAAAACTCTTCATGGATCATTAGATTAGGTCAGGACCTTCTATTTTGTACCATTAATTTTTACTTTCAGATCACTTATAACAGTTGTACTTTCATTTTTTTTTTCTCATTGATCAAGATCTAGTCATCTCAGAGAACTGTAGCTCCGTGAGGGTAGGGACTCTACTCGTTGCTAAGTCCTATATCCCAAGCACTAAGCATATTGACTTTTACATGTAAAGCAGCTAATAAAAATCAATGAAATCTATGTGCATGAAGAATATGAGATTTTGAGATTCCAAGTGACTCACCCAAGGTTAATAGCTGGTAAGTAGCGGAACCAGGAATTATATCCAGGACTACCTGACTCAATCCCTAAGCCCGTTAATGTGTGATTGTACCTCAAACACTAATTGGTCATGATGTCTTTCTTTTAAAATGCTTTGGCATAGATATGATGATTTTTATCTGTGCTCATTAATTTAAACATTAATGCTAGAATAATCAGTGTCTAATTGGGGATTCCCAATCTAAGAATGGTCAGTAAGTATTATGCCAGAAACTCAACACACATGAAGTTTCAGCTGTTACATCCATATTAGTATTTCATGTTTTACTGATTACTAGGTAAAACATTTTTTAAAAAGTGTTCTTATTGAAAACTTAAAAAAAAAAAGAAAAGAAAATTCAAGCTTTGTGTTTTTGGCTAAAATATTTAATTTTATTTTTTTAAGATTTCATTTATTCACATGAGAGAGAAAGAGAGCACAAGCAGGAGGAGCAGCAGAGGGAGAGGGAGAAACAGGCTCCCCCGGGGATCCTAGAATCATGACCTGAGTCAAAGGCAAATTTTTAACCAAATGAGCCACCCAGGTGCCCATTGGATAAAGTCTTTTAAAGGCATTTTCTACTCTTGTATGAATAGGGTATCAAAATCCAGTGAGGGATATAGCTGAAAAATTACAGTTATATCTCTAAGTTCCTATGACACCATTGATTTATGAGGATTACTGGATTCCTGATGCAGAGAATAGGCTAATAAAATATTGCCTCAAGTGAACCTTTAGTGTAAGAATGCAGTTAGAGCCTGCAGGAAGACAAAGGCTTGTAATTTCATAGAGCTCACAGAACAGGTATTCTGAACTAGTTTGTGTATTAGTCTTTGCATAGGGCAGAAAAAGGTCTTAAAGGTGCTTTTCTTTTATAACTTTGTAGCAAGGTTGTAACAATTTCGAACTCTCTAATCTCCAAGGTCTTTAGTCCAAGGCTATCCTTATTTTTCAAATAAAACTTCAGAGATATGCACAAACAAATGGGCTCAGATGAATTAACCTACTGTGTTAAAACCTCTGGGTTATTGGATAATACAATCAACCAATATAGATTTTCATAGGGCAAGAATGAATTGGTAAGAGATATTTAGGGTCTGTTATTTTTTTTTTTAAGATTTTATTTATTTACTTGACACACACAGAGAGAGAAATCACAAGTAGGCAGAGAGAGAGTGGGAAGCAGGCTCCCTGCTAACCAGAGAGCCCAATGTGGGACTCCACCCCAGAACCCTGGGATCATGACCTGAGCTGAAGGCAGAGGCTTAACCCATTCAGCCACCCAGGTGCCTGGGGTCTATTAAATTTTATTTTGGAAATCTCACTGAGAACATCTTGAATTAGGCATATGTGCACAGAACTAGCAACTGAAGAGCTCTATATTGAGGATTTGGAAAGCTTTAGTAAAGAAAGCAGAAGCTACTAGAAATCTCTAGGGAAAGTTATTAATTAGAAAAATAATGGCCAGGGAATTCCAATAAGATGACTATTTTCCCGAAGTTAAAGACTACATTCCGTGTTTTTTAATGAAAGCGCTTTAAAATGTGTAAAGCATTTTCAAAATACTTCACAAATGTTGTCAATGAATAAGTGAATGAACCAACTTGGCAACAATTGAGAGAAAATAATTGGTCTTTAATATTAAATAGAAAAGTGGCTGGAAAGTCTGTGCGGGTAAGGATTCATTCTGATGATATTATATTGCTTTGATTATACAAAGTCTTGATTTTGTACAGCAACAAACACTTTCTTTAAAACCTCATTTGTATTTAATAGTTTAGTTGCACTGTTAAAATATTTCATTTCCTGGTTCAAGAACATTTGTAAGTACTTGTTATATTTTAAATTGAGCAAATGTTCCTCCTCTGTATTTATTGTCCTGAGACAGAGTTCATGTGAGAAATTACATTTTAGTTCAGAAATCTTAAATGAAAACAAAAAATCCATGTATATATGATTTCAACAATGAAATGTCATTGACTTAAATTGTTGTATATATTTCTTCCTAGATAGGCACTTATTACTTTATTAATATAGCTAAACAGAGATTTATTTCTGACCTAGCTAGTCAAAAATGTAAAAGACTAAAAAGAAAAAAAATTATGAAAAGTTCAAGTTGTTTGTTATTTTAATTTTCATGTTATTAAAAAACAATTTGCCTTTGCCCTTGATTTCAGCTCAGGTCCTGATCTCAGGGTCTTGAGACTGAGTCCCATGTTGGGCTCCTAGCTCAGCTGGGAGTCTGTTTCTCTTTTTCCCCCTCTGCCCCACCCCTCACCATTCTCATGTGCCCAAGCTCTCTCTCAGATAAATAAATAGATAAATCTTAAAAAACGAAAATTGCCTTTGTGTGATAGTAGGTAGAGTGTTTACACCATTACCAAAGTAAAAGTGGGTTCACAGATCTAGGATATAGGTGAGAAACATTTCTATTTATGTCAGTTGGTCATGGACCTAAATCAAGTATTTAATAATTAGTATACTAGCATATCTCAGTATAAGTCAATCCCACCGAAAAGGTTGCTCAGCCGCATGGATCTCAAAGTTTATATTATTTTGATTAAGTCTAAGATAACAAGCTAAATTTAATAGGCTCCTTAAAGTATCAAGGAAATTGTGATATTATTTTGCTCAACCCCAAAATTGTATGATTTTTAAGGAAGTACAATCAACATATATAGCTTAAAGAAAAGATACCTTGATTTTAATTTCAACTGCAGTGTGCCTATAATCAGTACTGTTATTATTTGTTCCAGTGTTAATATTTTCCTGAGATGTACCCAGCATTGTGTCAGGAGACAGGAGGAAAAAATGAATAAAAAGAAATATTTGAAGAAATGTTTGATTTTTTTCCCTCAAGGAAATTATACATGCAAGTATCTTTAGTAAACTGAGTTCTATGTGATTTTAAATACAAAGTGTATATATTTATATATCTATGTGTATATATATATATTTAAATAAATGTACTTTATATATAATATATATTAAGATTTTATTTATTTATTTGAGAGAGAAACAGAGAGAGAGGGAGAGAGAAAGAGAGCACAAGTGAGGGAAGAAGAGAGAGAGGGAGAAGCAGGACCCCCCCCCCACCACTGAGCAGGGAGCCCCACATGAGACTCAATCTCAGGGTCCTGGAATCATGGCCTGAATTGAAGACAGACATTTAACCAATTGAGCCACCCAGGCACCCCTAGAGCTTATATGTTTTAATTCCTCACGACTGGAAAGCTACAATCCAGTGGGTTGCATAGTTTTAAGCAGCTTGATGCCCAAATTGAATCAATACTTTAATGTCTGATCAAAAACAAAACTTAATTTTTAAAATATTGTTGAATAATTTTTGTTTATGAAAGTTTGGAAAACTGTTCGGGTTACCTATTGTTGTGTAGCAAATTACCCCATAACTAAGTGATCTTAAGCAAAAATAAGTGGTATTATGTTTTGCAGACAGTGTGGGTCAGGGATTCACACAATGGAGAATAAATATGTCTTCGGCTGCTCCAGGATTGGGTTTTAACATGGAAGACGCAAATACGTGGGTATGGATCAAACAGCTGGAGGCAGATTGATCTGGAGGCCTTTACCTTCACATACCAACTGCCTGGGCTGAAACTCTTTGAAGGTTGGGCTCAACTGGGACTTTCTGCCATAGCACTGATACTTGGTCTTCCTTTATGGGCTTCCTCTCAGCCTCAAGGTACTTGGATTTTTTATATTAATGGTCCAAGGCTGAAAATGTGCCAGTAAATAAGACAAAACTGAATGGCCTTTAACTACCCAGCCTTGGAAGCCACAGACTGTCCCCTCACCCATGCTTTGTTGGTTGAAGATTTACAAGCCAGATTCAAGGGGCGGGGAGGTAGATCCCACCTCTAGATAGAAGGGGTGTCAACTTCTTGCCATGATGTAAAACACACACACCCGTTCTATGCTACACTTTCAGAAAATCTCGTTTGTGAAATGGATTAGCCCCCCAGGGCTATATAGTTTCACTGTGGTGTATGTGCTTTTTGTGCATGAGCTATTTTTGTCAAAGTTGAAGAATTTTTACTTTTTCTTGACATCTTTGGCATTCATGCAGCAAAAATAAATAGCCAGATAAATTAATCTCCATCAGTTCACTTGGCATAAAGGTGTTTTAGGATCTGTCTACAAAGATGGAATGATCATAGTACAGTGGCTATTTGAGCTTATACATCAGCTCGGGGAGACACCTGGGTGACTCAGTTGGTGAAGCGTCTGCCTTTGGCTCAGGCCGTGATCCCAGGGATCCCTGCATCAGGCTCCCGGCTCAGTGGGGAGCCTGTTTCCCCCTCTCCTCCCCGCTCATGCTCTCTCTCTCTCGCTATCTCTGTTGCTATCTCTGTCTCTTTCTCTTTCAAATAAATAAATAAATAAATATTTTAAAAGAATAAATATCAGCTTAGAAAATAACTTGGAAAACTTCTTTGTTCTTTGCTTTCCTCACCACTAAAATGGAGAACAAATTAATCCTAAACACAGGATTGCTGTGAGAATCAAATGTGATAGGATAAATAAAAGCACTTAGTATAGCACCTTGTGCTTGAGAAAAATACAATAAAAGAGAATATTTCCTTGGTTCAAATGATATGATTCCCCTAGCAAGAGGAATTCTAGTAATGAGCATAGACAATGACCTGAATTCAGCCAGCTTTACACATTTTCTCTTCAGATTTCAAGGAAAGATATCCGTGCAGACAAGAGTTCACTGAAAAAAAACACTTTCTCACCCTAAAAGTCAATTCGACTTTTACTTGAAATCAAACGAATTCCAATATCATTGAGAACCAAGTCTGGAGTCGTAGAACATCTTAGCTATTGGCTCTACTGAAAGTGTGATTTTTACATGTTCACTTTTCATTTGGCTCTGTGCTTGAGCCTTGCTAAGCCCAACAGGCTCTTAATTTACATTTGGCCTATGTGCATCAGTGGCAAAGTATTTTCTTTACAAGAGTTAGAATATTGTAAAGTCTTCACTCTAAATATTCAGTCGGTCAAACTTTACAGGGTGAATTTATCAAGTGTAAATCAGTCAGGTTGAGACTGTGCATGCCCGGTGGGCACAGGTGGAAAAGGCTCCACAAACAGGCTGGCATGGCTTGCCATAGGGAGCTGTCTTAGGGAACTTGAATTTTTGAAGTCGTGAATCACACCTATAATCACAAAGTGACTTGCACTATTCTTTGGCATCATTAAAGTCTTTAATACCATCTGGAAAGGAAAGGAGCAAAAGGTTTCCTAGTAGGTGGCTTATAAAACTCTTAAGATATTTAGTGATTACATGTAATGTTTAAAATATTCAAGGCACTTTTAAAGGAGCTATTTGAAGCACTCCAAATGATTACCTCTCCTAATTCACCAAGCACTTGCAAGATCTGACTTTTAACAAGCAAGACTGGTTTTGATTTATGAAGTGCAAAAAGGCACCTGAAAAAAAAGATCTACTTGAAATTTTGCTTCTTTTTAAAAGACTGAAAGACGGTTTTGTAAAAAATAAAATAAAATAAAAATAAAAAACATAAATTCTCTTGTGCTAATATTTTACATGCCAAGGAGAGCCTGGAGCTCATTTTTACAGCTGTTTTATGAGTCTTTAAAATAGTGATTTATAATGGAAAGAGTGACACAACCTTAATTATAACATGATGTACCAGGTATTATAATGAGCAAAGATATTTTTCTCAAACATGTATAGTGTGAAACCTTTGCTGGAAGGCTGGTAGTGTGTTCATTATGATTATAATTCTTAATTATGCCTAGATCTCCACCTACAGACTTTCTCTTCTTAATAATTGTAATTATCCCTTTACTTTTCTTTTCATCAGTAATAAAAAATGCTACAGCACAATATTTCTGGACAAATAAGATTTCAGTTTTACTACAACATTATAGCAAAATATTATTAGTCAGCACAACATGCAGAATTCAACAATTATATGATGGTAGGTATTTTATAATTTTATTTAACCGTTATTATTTCATCTACAGTATTAGGCTCTGAGGAAGCAATAGTATACCTTCTCTAAAAACAAACGCTGGTCATCTAACAGAGGTTTGCTGCAGGTGGCATAAATGCTCTGAGAAGTCTTAATTTCTGAGACCCTGATGAGTATGGGAAGGGGAGGGTGGCCTGGGAAGGGCCCCTGGCTCTTCAAGTAGAAGTGGATGCCCTTTGGCCAATCTACTTCTCCAGACTAAGGAACAGAAAAAGCACCCTTGTCATGCGGTCAATGCCCACAGAGCATGCGTGTGTGTGTGTGTGTGTGTGTCTGTCTGTCTTTGTGTGCACACACAAGCATGTGATTTAAGCTGAATTTGAGAGTGCACAAGTGTCTTAGTAAATAGAACAATGATTAGTAAGTAGAAATAAATAGTAAATAAAAGTTGCTAGTAAATAGAAAAAAATTAGTAAATAAAAATATATATGTTGTTAGACTGAATGATAGTGAAGTGATTTTAGTAATTATGAATCAGCAATACAAACTTCCATGAAATATAATTATAAATAATATAGTTAATGTAAGAACAATACAGTTCCTAATAATGAGACTTTTTTTTTTTTTAACTTTAAGGAGATACTATATCTCCTTGCCTATAACTCCTAAAGTAGAAATAATTTTAGGGAACACTTTGGTGTGAAGGTGGTACTTCTTCATCTCTCTGTGGTATATGTTATTTTGCAGAGTAAATCACTGAACAGCAACATTATTTGTTGCTGTTACTAACTTATCATATAATTACTTATTACTTAAGAATTTACTTAATTACTTAAGTAAAAGACTATTCTTTATAGTATAATTCCTTTTGTGTACCATCCAGAAATATAAAATAAAAATATGGTGGCACTTAATAATAATAATAAAGCAAACATTTAACAAAACAGAGGAATGCTTCTACATGTAAAACTCCATTCATCAGAATCTTATTCAGGAAAATGGTAACAAATCTCACAGACATTTTGTTACTCAGTTTGGAAAGCAACTTTAATTGACAACAATTCTAATGCTTTAGGTCATTTTGTAGACCATATCTAAGTTCCCTACCCACATTATTTAAATGTAGCTCAAAGCAATTATAATGGGTTGCATAATAAAAATATAAAAATATTTGTATAATGCATCTTATTGTTAAAGCTACCAGCAAAACAATGGCTATATTATGGGTAGTTTGGACAAAACTGGTTTGTAAGGGGAATGCTCCCTAATTTAGTCATGTCTAGAGAAATGTGGGCAAATCAAATAGTTTTCCTGAACAATTTGTAATTCACAGAGTAGATTTTTAATTACTGATTAAGATCAGGGAATTACAAAGACTAGTTCAAATCACAGGAAAATTTAGAAGAAAAAAATTTCACCAACTTATTATAAACAATGTGTGGGTAGTTGTGGTTTGTATTTTTCCATAGTCTTCCTATCCACTGGTCTTCTGCACTTTCATTGTGAACTCTTGTGTTATGTTGCATTTTTGTTATTTTTACGCAAAGCACTGTAAGTGTCTGATATGCACTGGTATGAGTGAGAGAAAATGAGGATACAAAAATGAAAGAAAAACTAGGCTACATCTCTGACAGAGCTCGGAAGACACTGGCATTTCTCTTGAAACATGACGCACCAACAGTAAGAAAAATTTTAATTATTAGCAAAATTTTTAAAAATGATCAATAAACTTCCACCTATTAAATGTTAAGTAGAATGACTAATGTCATACCACTTTTGTACCCTTATCTTGTGACTGAAGACAATGATTTATTTTTGTCTCTCATAACCTGCGGGTTGGGTGGACTCAGGCGCGCATTCTCCCTTCCAAGGGCACGCTGTCATGCGGCTGATACCAGACAGCAACTGGAGCCAGGGTGGATGTTCAAGATGGCACCTTCACCTGGCCAGCTGTTGATATGGGCCTTGGCTGGGAGTTTAGCTGGAACTGTTGGCCAGATTGTGTACGTGGTTTCTCCGCACCACATCGACTTCTCACATGGTGATGTCTAATTTCTAAGAGCTGCTATTCCAACAGCTTCCATTGACGTCTTCCAGTCTCTTACAGCCTGGATTGGCACAACTTTCCCTCTCTTGCATTCTCTTAGGGAACTTCTCAAGAGGGGACACAGACCCCTTTTTCTCCATGGGAGGAAAGTAAAAAGATCTGTGGCCATTTCTAATCTGTCGCAGCCTGCATCACACATTTTCTGTCAGAAATTGAGACGTTCCCTTTCACTGCTTTTCCAGCCACTGCTGTTCCATGCAGGTTCTGACTAGTTTTTCTCAAGCACCACTTGAGAGCATCTCACTGTGTATCTCTCCCCTCCTGGCCTGGGGATTTCTGGAACTATTTTGTGGAAGGCCCCTGGCAACCCAGTCAGCATAAACCCATGTATAACATGGATGTGTAGGAGAGTTAACACAGAAGCAAGATTCCTGTCGATGGGGGAGGAGAGTTAGCAGATGAATGTCTCCCCCTTTCTTCTCCCCACGCAGATGGTTCTGAGATACACATCGGAGTGTCATGTGGGCTTGAACAACTTGTTGCTCCAAATGATAGTGATAATGACCATGGTGTGCTTAGATACATCCAGAAATAAACAGTGAGTTCATGGATTGAAATAAGTGAGAGAGCAAGATACGATAGGCTAAATTGTATCTCTCCAAAATTTGTAAATTGAAACTCTTACCCCACCATGACTATATTTGAAGTAAGGAAGTAATTAATGTAAAAAAAAAAAAAAAGTTGTAAGGTTAGTAGCCTGATCCTGCATGATTCAATCCTTATAAAAAGAGACACCAGAGAACTCACTTTGTCTCTCCTTCCCCCAACATGCAAGGACATGGTGAGAAGGCAGCTATCTACAGCCAGGAAGAGGCTTTCATCAGAAACCAAATCAACTGACACCTTGATCTTGGACTTACTAGCTCCCTGTGAGAAAGTCAATCTGTTGTTTAAGCCACCCAGTCTATGGTATTTTGTTGTGGCGCTCTGAGCAGACTAAGATACATGAGCAGTAAATAGTCTTGTTTAAATAAAATACATGCATCTTTAAATTAAAATGACCTATCTCCTATTCTATAAGGATAACCTTGTAAACTATCTATAGGTTTATGGGAGGTACTGATACATTTCTAAACTCACTATCTTTTGGAAATGGAGGATTTCAATGTGACATAGGGACTTAAAATAAGTCACAATCTTTTGCAGAACCACAAACAACACTTTAAATTTCAGTGGCTCAGTTGGTTAAGCATCTCACTCTTAATTTCAGCTAGGGTCGTGATCTCAGGGTCATGAGATCGAGCCTCATGTAGGTCTTCCCACAGGGCATGGAGCCTGCTTAAGATTCTCTCTCTCTCTTTCCCTCGGCCCTCCCCACCTCTAAAAAAAGTTACTTAGGTAAATATTTCTTTCACTAAAACTGATTTGCACACAAGTATCTACCTATTGTCTCATGGAGGAGTATACTATTTGGTTTTCATTCTCAACCATGACTGATGTGTCTACTGGACAGCTGCACTGATATCATGATTTTCAGCTTCTGATAAAGTGTTCTTTTAATTATTTATTTCTTTAAGGGGGGGTAAGATAAAGAGAGAGAGAGAGTAGGGAGAGAGTGGGAGGAGAGTGGGGGGAGGGAAAGTCTTAATCAGGCTCCATGTCTAGCACGTGGCTTGATCTCAAGACCCTGAGATCATGACCTGAGCTGAAATCAAGTGTGGGACATTTAACTGGCTGAGTCACCCAGGTACCCCTCTTATAAGGTATTCTAACATTTATTCATAAAACAAGATGAAATGAGTAAAATGAGGAGCTTATTGCAACTGTTCTATAAAGTGAATATTATTCCTCCAGTCGCTGAGAAAACACTTATTTGAATAGGCTCTTTCTGTGTATTTTACAGCACACTATTGTTCTTAAAGCATTTATACGATCATGAAAAAAAATATATGTCCCTCAAATCCTAAGTAAAGTCACTATAGTAGTGCTTTACTGTGAAATTTAATTAGTTTCCAGTAGCATGTGTGATATAAATTGCTGGTTATTATGAGATGACAGAAGTTTACACAGTGAGGAAAAATGTAGGATATCCCATGAATTCAATTTCTACTTCCCATCTGAGGAATCCAACACTCATACTTTGGTCCAGCAAAATATGACCAATGTCATAGTACTAGTTAGTGACAAAGGCAGCTCAAGCATTTAAGGATTAAGACCAACAGAATTTACACTATATCATTTATTTCTTCTCCTCCCACTGTCAGGGATTAGATTTGGAGTGTGTGTGTGTGTGTGTGTGTGTGTGTGTGTGTGTGTGAAATGACTATTAACAGACAGAAGTAGCTCTATGGGGAATTCCCCTCATGGCTTTTCCTTAGCTTTTTTCTACTTCATTTTACCTCTTGGATGCCAGAATATCATATCGGTAAGGGTGTGGCTGTATGTACCACCATTTTCTTATATTATATTGAAATCCTTTTTTCTAGGTTTTTTTGCCCTGTTTCTACAAGGAAAAATACGTGAGAACAGGAACTACCACTACTTAAATAAAACACAGTTTAATATTCTCTATAGTTAATGTCTATCTTGGTAAATATTAAAAAGATAAAGTTTTTATATTTATTCAGTAGTTATAAAAGAAAGGCAGTTTTTTTTTTTAAGATTTTATTTATTTATTTGACAGACAGAGATCACAAGTAGGCAGAGAGGCAGGCGGAGAGAGAGGAAGGGAAGCAGGCTCCCTGCTGAGCAGAGGGGGCTCAATGCATGGCTCGATGTGGGGCTCGATGTGGGCTCGATGTGGGCTCGATGCAGGGCTCGATCCCAGGATCCTGGGATCATGACCTGAGCCGAAGGCAGAGGCTTTAACCCACTGAGCCACCCAGGTGCCCCAAGAAAAGCAATTTTCTTAGTTAATTTAGCCTTGGTAAAATTAAATTTTATAAATTAAATTAAATGTATAAAAGCAATGAATTTGTAAAATTATTTTTACAACTATATTATCTATTAAGAGTCTTTTTCTGAGGCACCTGGGTGGCTCAGTGGGTTAAAGCCTCTGCCTTCAGTTCCGGTCATGATCCCAGGGTCCTGGGATCCAGCCCCACATCGGGCTCTCTGCTCAGCGGGGAGCCTGCTTCCTCCTTTCTCTCTCTCTGCCTGCCTCTCTGCCTACTTGTGATCTCTATCTGTCAAATAAATAAATAAAATCTTTAAAAAAAAAAGTCTTTTTCTGAAAGATTTAGAAAATGATTTTTTTCAAAATGTTTTTCAAAATTTTTCAAAATTTTTTTCAAAATATTTTTTCAAGAGAATCCAGTATACCATATTCTAAATTTAATAAATGTTTTGATGGTAGCTTGGTGGTGGTGTTAGACAGAAGAGTAAAGTCCTATTGAACTGCTTAGTGTTAACTCAGGTTTCCTGAGAGTGTCTCAATATTTGCATTTCTCCATTGGCTTTAGGAAACCTTCAGTCAGGAAACCCTCTACACATCAGTGTATCCTCACCTGTCTCAGTCAACCTAAACCCTAAACCATTTCCTTCAATTTTTACATTTTGAATTAAAAGACATTTTAACATATTATTAATTTACACCCAACTCTAAAAGCTGGGTGGGGAAGGAATGTTTTAGATACTATAAGCACATTTTCCACCAGTCAACTATTTCATTTGTCATCAATTATAATATTTTATATTTTATTTCAGATTCTAGGTTAAGGCTGCCAAAAATAGTACCACCATCATCAACAACCAAGAAAACAGACCAGAAAAATGAATATGCCAAATTAATGCCTATTCTGGGATTGGTTGAAAACCTTTGAAAGAAGATTTGCAAAGATCTTTAATAAAGCCTTAACAACAGAACTATTAGATATAAATTTTTGTTCAGATGTCACTTGTATTTTTCCAGTATTTTTCAAGGAAAAAGTTCCTAAAATAATCTTATTAATGAACCATAAAATAATAAGATCTGTAAGATGCTTTAATTTATACTTAGTAGTTCATGACTCTGACTCTTTCAAATTAAGAAAAATTCAGTGTTTATTGAAGATGCAAATTATGACTTATCATGCGGTTACTAATTTGCACGTTAAGACCTCATATTTTAAATCCTCAAACAATCTCCCAAGATTAGTAACTAAAACTGATAGAAATATTTAATGTACATTTAGATTGCCTGAGAGATGTTTAACTATGCTTCTTCTCAAGGTTCTCAGCTCCTTGTTCATCTTTGTGTCTGAAGCAAGTCCTATTTTCTTTTATTCAGTTGGGATCAAATATAACCTAACAACACTTGGTATCCCCAGAGGATTCAGAATCAAGGCTATCAAGAAGTTGTAAAAGCCACTGGGGAAACAAGCACTACTGGGGAGAGAGTACATATTTATCTAAGAAAATAAATAAGAACCAGAATAACACAACAGCCAACCTTAAAGCTGTGTGTATCTCATCCTAAGTGTGTAGGGTTTCCAGATTCTGGTTGAGAAGTTTCCAAAATGGTCCTTGAACAAACCACAGAACATTTCAAACCATATTATCTCCTCAGTGTGATAGTGGTAGTGAAAAACATCTATTTGTCAGTGAAAAATGTATTTCAAGCTGAAAACCAGGAATTTTCTCTCCATAGACTTTGGAAGATCATTCGTTCATTGATCTATTCAACAACAATACCATTATAAAGCATTTTAAAATGTATTTTTAGGTTTTTTTATTCATTAATTTATTTATTTTAATAAACATATAATGTATTTTTATCCCCAGGAGTACAGGTCTGTGAATTGCCAGGTTTACACATTTCACAGCACTCATCATAGCACATACACTCCCCAATGTCCATATCCCCACCACCCTCTCCCGTCCCCCCTCCCCGCAGCAACCCTAAGTCTGTTTTTTGAGATTGAGTCTTTTATGGTTTGTCTCCCTCCCAATCCCATCTTCTTTCATTTTTTCTTTTCTTACCCCCCGCCAACCCCCCCACATTGCATCTCCACTTCCTCATATCAGGGAGATTATATGATAGTTGTCTTTCTCCGATTGACTTATTTTGCTAAGCATAATACCCTCTAGTTCCATCCACACCGTCACAAATGGCAAGATTCCATTTCTTTTGATGGCTGCATAGTATTGGATTTTCATATCCAATATTTATATGATAAAATAACACATAGATAAATTTTATCATAAATAATTTCATGTGAAAATAATTATTGAATTATTTTTAAGATTTCATTTACTATTCATCTGTTGACTGATACCATCAATATTAAAATGTTAAACATATAACCCTAAGCAGATTTACCAAAAATATGCTTACTCCTTATTTTGCATCTTTATAAATATTGAAGGAATTCTTTTGACATTCATACGCTTGGACCACTTTAGTTAAAATATTTCAGTTGTGCTCCCAATTTCAGCTACCATTAAATTTCTTGCCAAATCCTGACACTAAATAATTTTGAGCAGCACTTGATTTATGGGCTGGTTCCACTTTTCTATTTCCAGTCTCATCTTCTTCCTCCCCACTTTCTCTCCTAGCAAAAGACTTTTAATCCTCACAACTATTTTTTGTTTCCAAGCTATTTCCAACTTTGGGCTGCTCATTCCCCACTAATGCACAGAATTAAGTCACTCAGTTCACAATTTAAGAGATTTTCCAAGATATGTCAGATGGAAAGAAGTTACAAATGCTTCAGAATTATCTCTATTCCTTCTTCTCTTGGTAATTGTTATCAGGCCTGCAACTTATGTCTGTAGCTTATTTATACTTTTGCATTTCAAGATATGTGAAGTTCATACAAATTTTATTCAAGAACGAAGATTGATGGGTCGATGACTCCACAGGTGGCCCACTGACAGTGGTTCAAGTCTTCCTTTTACAATAACTTTCTGCCCTTGATTTGGGAAGATAGGAGCTAAAGTAAGTCACTAGGTCATCCTCCTGCTTGAAACAACATGGAATAGATAGCAATCCTATTCTCTGAACATGTGCCTTCTGACTTGGGGAAGTATTAAACTTAGATTTCTCCCACAGTGTCAAATCTATTTGTTTATTTTAAGAGGAAAGAATTTTCCTGCCTCTGAGTTTCACCCCAGAATCCCTTTGCAAAATGATTGGATCGAGATGATGCATTCTTGGGAAATAAAGCTGAATCCATAGCTGGCATATTTGGGGTTTGGTTTACATCCAAGTTTCAATAACTGGCTTTTAAGGTAAGTCCTGCTCTCATTTGTTCAGAGGCTTGATCTTTTCAATGGCCAAGGGCAACGTGTTATGCATAGCTGGCTAATGACTCCGTGTGGAGGTGGTTCTAACTAGAGCTGGTACTAATTGGCAGGAAGGAAGGGATTCCAGAATTTAAAGGTGTTTTATTCATGGAGAACAGTTATAAAAAGAACCCAATTTTCTGTCCTTTCAAAGTAATCTCCCTTAACTGACTCCATAGTAAAGGGTCTAGCAGGTGGTGGTAAATTGACAAAATTATGTTTAATGAATAAGACTGACTCTAGCACATGTGTTATATCACTGTTATTAACTCCATGTAGCATCATTGCAGGGGATGGAAAATATGCATTAGGGTTTTGAAGCTGAATTTCACTACATATTTTTACATCTTTCCCTTAACAATATGTCTCTTTGCCTCTTTCCCCATTTCTAAACCTGAAATGAATTTCATACAGAGATCCTGTTTCTTAACCAGTGACAAAAGTGGTTCTAATCAAAATCTAATCTAAAATCAAATGGCTGACTCCTATGCCAACTGATAGACAAGAGGCAAACAGGTTTTTCATAATAAAGAGTCCAGCCATATTCTCCTCGCACTTGGACTTTTTTTCTTTTTTTTTGAGTGACTAGTCAGTGCTAGACAGCGATAAGTGTTTTGAATGAATTAAGTTATTTTCTCTTTTAGTAACTCAGTGAGGCTACTACTATAAATTTATAGCTGAAGAACTCAGAGCTTAGAGATGTTAAGTAATTTCTCTCAAGTTACAGTGCTGTTAAGTTTAGGAGTGGGGTTCTGATGTCAAAATCTGTAATTTATGCTATGGAATGCGTTGACGTTTTTAAGGTATTATCAGTTACTTAATGAGATGACACGGATATTCTCTATTTTGACCATCTGCTCTGTACGTAGTAGAATGTGTAGTTCAATTTAATTGAGCAAGGTATTCCAAGTGAGCTCTATTTTCATACTTCAATGCTTATTTCTGCATTCAGAAGTATCTCTACATTAGGGGAGCCTGCTTCCTCCTCTCTCTCTGTCTGCCTCTCTGCCTACTTGTGATCTCTGTCTGTCAAATAAATAAATAAAATCTTAAAAAAAAAAAGACTTTCCGGGGCACCTGGGTGGCTCAGTGGGTTAAGCCTCTGCCTTCGGCTCAGGTCATGATCTCAGGGTCCTGGGATCGAGCCCCGCATCGGGCTCTCTGCTTAGCAGGAAGCCTGCTTCCTCCTTTCTCTCTCCTGCCTCTCTGCCTACTTCTGATTTCTCTCTCTGTCAAATAAATAAATAAAAAATCTAAAAAAAAAAAAAAAAAAAAAAAGACTTTCCTTTATTAAAAAAAAAAAAAAAAAAACGGGGCACCTGGGTGGCTCAGTGGGTTAAGCCTTTGCCTTCGGGTCAGGTCATGATCCCAGGGTCCTGGGATCGAGCCCCACATCGGGATCTCTGCTCAGCAGGGATCCTGCTTCCCCTCTCTCTCTACCTGCCTCTCTGCCTACTTGTGATCTGTCAAATAAATAAATAAAATATTAAAAAAAGACGTATCTCTACATTAAAATACTAATATTTTTTGAAATTGATTTTGAAAATATAATTACACACTTAAGTTCCTTGAGGCTGTAATACTAAGTTCAATTTTCTGAAGTAAGGCAAGAGAAAATATATACTGTTATAATTTAAAATGAGTTAACACACTCTTGCAAAAATAGTTGCCACGTCTTGAACCAAAGTAATAATGTAGAAGATATGTTGATATAAAGTATACCTCAGAAAGTCCACTTTCATTAAATAAAAATTTTCCAATGTTAGTCTTTATTCAGATTCCACTTGGTCATGGAGTATAATTATTTTTATATATTGGTAAAATCAATTTTCTTATTTTGGAAGGGATTTTTGCATGTTTATTCATGACAGTTATCAATCTATAGATTTTGTATTCTTTGATTTTCTTTGGTTTTATGGCCAGGACAAAACTAGTTTCATAAAATGAATTTGTTAATATGGAAATAGTTTAAACACATTGGGGGAAATTTTGGAAGGAATGAAAGGTGGTCAAGTTGGAACTGGCAAAATCATGGAGAAATGTAGTAATTGCAGGTAGAAATCTGTATTCTCACTAACGTACAATAATTTCAGCCAAAAAACCAAACTGACACAAATATGCACATATATACATATATCACTCCCAGCGCTTTGACAACTCTGTCTTATAGTTCATTTCCATGGAATTGTTTTGGTAGACTGTAACTTGAATTGAATAGTGAATTGGATGAATTTTTATCAATTCTCCTAGGCCTGTATCATTCAGTGTTTTATCAGAAAACAGAACTTCTTGGAAGGACATAGATTATGAGATTTTTAAAATTTTTTAAAAAATTTTATTGATTTATTTGACAGAGTGAGAGACAGCGAGAGAGAAACACAAGCAGGGGGAGTAGGAGAGAGAGAAGCAGGTGAGAAATTGTATATCAAGGTATTTTTTTTTGTTTTTTTTTTTGTTTGTTTGTTTGTTTTTCCAAGATTCATTGTTTATGCACCACAGCCAGTGCTCCATGCAATACGTGCCCTCCTTAATACCCACCACTAGGCTCACCCAACACCCTCCCCCCTCCCCTCCCAAACCCTCAGTGTGTTTCTCAGTGTTCACAGTCTCTTATGGTTTGTCTCTCCCTCCAATTTCCCCCAACTCACTTCTCCTCTCTCAAGGTAGAGTTTTAATTTGAGTTTATCGTAATATGAGTTCCCTTGAACATCTCTTCATATGTTTGAGCCGTTTTTCATTTCTTTTTCTAAGAAAAAGGCCTCAATTTTTTAAATTTGCCTGTCATTCATTATCCTGAAAATTTATCTGTGTCCCACAGAAGGAAATATACTTTGGTCAAAAGTTCTTATTTGTGTTTGACCAAATAAACTTTGGTCAAAAGTGCTTATTTTTGGAGAATATACTTCACACACCATGTATGTTTAACATGATTACCTCTCAATATATCAATCTCTGCCTACTTTTCCAACCACTTGCAGATGTCTTTCCCTCAGTCATTCAAAGGAAGGTACACTGTCTCAAGGAGCTGTAGGGTTGTTATATGACAAGAATAACAAGAGAACAATCGTTGTTCAATTTTTTATTACGTCTGAAAGAAGCATATGAGAAGAAAGAGCAAAATAAAAGCAGAGTAAAAATCTGTCCTGTAATGTGGAGCTGGAAATAGAAGAGAGGAAGAATGTGACAGTCCCGTGCTAGTTGCCCCCGACGAGTGCGGCTGACAGATGTTGCAGGAGGTGGAGCTCATGAAGAGAGAAGTTCAGTCTGAGGAGAATGCTGGTGCCTCTCTCACCCAGTGGCAAGCGGCTTTGTGACAGTCTAGTTAACACCTGAGTAGTTCAGTCAGTACCTACAGACCATTCCTGCCGTCCTTGTCAAGGAAATCTAAAAGTCCCACGTTAGATGTTCACTGTGGAGGATGTGGAGTGTGGTCCTCACAGTAACAGCTGTCTGGCTGTGGCCTGTAGGTTGTCCACAAAATGGTGTATGCTGACACTGCACACAAGTTAATGTAAAAAAAAAAAAAAAATTCAATGTTTAGAAGATACCCTTAGATACACAAAATGGGATGTAGCCCTCTCTGTGAGCCTGGCTGGCACAGAAATCCCTGTGCTAACAAGACCCTTGTCCTTGGGGCTTAATGCTGTGAAGTTGTCACATATCAGAGAAATTCATAATAATTTTATCTTTAAATCTGTGATTTGTAAAGTCTAAGGGACAATGAAACTTGCACAGGAGGGCTTAGAGCCTCAACCTACACATACCATCCTGCTTTTTTTTTTTTTTTAATACCTTTTCACAGTGGGTTCTCTCCATACAGACTAGAGGGTGAGCTTAGAGCCCCTCTAAAAAGGCTATTGACAAGGTTTTCTTAATTCCATCTTCTACTATCTCTCCTTAAATGTTCTACCTCATCCACAGAGTCTATGAATGAAGAACATGCTGGAGAAAATCACATCTGGGACTCTGTTCCCCAAGGAATACGGTCTATGATCCCTCAAACTACAAAAAGCACTTTAAAGTATATCACTGCAGCCTCAGCATACTAATGGTAGTGCTGTTTGGATGGTGATCAGATGGTTGGAAGCACATTAATAAATCAAGCATCTATTTTGGGAGATTTTCTACAAATAAGTCACTGTTTTCCATGGAATTCATACAAATAGGACTCTATCCTAAGCAGCTGTCAATAGCAGAATTGGAAACAGAAACAGTCACATTTTATTTATCACTCACATTGTTTTTTGTTTTTTTGTTTTCTGTTTTTTTGTTTTTTGGGTTTTTTTTTGTTTTTGTTTTTTTGTTTTTTTCTTGAGCAAAGATTTATTAAGCACCTAAAATAGACCAGGTCTTAGGTTTTGAGGATAGAGCTTATGTATGAGTGAGAAGATAAATGGAAAATATATTTATGCATAGTTGTACCTAAGGAATACTCTAAAACACACAGTCCTTCTTTAGTGTATCTTCAGGTGTAATCTGCAGACAACTTAAACTAAAGTCATCTTCAGTGATCACTAAGTGATCCATACTCTGAAACTACTGATGAAGAATTTCTGAGAGGGTCATGAAAATATGTATTTTATAATCCCCATGGCATTCTGAAACACAGTATTTGACATTCTCTGGCCTGGGCATTGTAGGAAAAAAAAAAAACAACAACAACAACACTAAGACTAGATAGTGGTGTTGGAAAAACAGGTACAACTAATAATGACTTGCACAAAGTGTCAATAAAAATGTATTTTTTTCTGATTTAATTTTAAAGTATAATTATTGACACCTTTCCTACATATGAGTTGTTAAAAAGTTATCAAGACTATATCAGATCAGAGAATAATTTGCTTTGGGCTTGCAACATTTTTAATCTCTGGAATATTTCTGAAAGTGATTAAAACCTCCCAGAAGAAAACATTTTCCACAGGAAAAGCCTTGTGGAACTTAATATTTCCAACACTATTAAGAAAAGTGTTCAGAAATATATTATGGATAGCCACATAGAATTATGTAACACATTGGATTCATTAATATAAACAGAAAAATGTCCTTAAATGACTGCCCTAACTAAATCTGTTAGCTTAAATAAAATAGAAAAAAATAACAAAACTCAACTCAATACCAAATTGAATAAATTGTGTTGGGGAGCAAATTTGGGTGGAAATGATTTAATTTATGAAATATAATTTTATCAGTAATTCATCAAGAGCTTCAGAGACTTAAAAAGCACTATCAGATCAACTGAAAGATTGAATCATTTTTCTTTCAAAATATGGAGATAACACATGATAACTCATTTATAATATAAACACTATCATAATTCTTTCTGGCTTTATTTAATTAGAGCTGCACAGCAAATATTGAATACATTAGCATACCGCTTTTGAAAATTTAGCAAAGAACCATTTATTTTGGTGTTATAAGAAGATAAATTTGGCTTAGATGAAAGGAAACTTCATCTCACATTTTTCCAAATAAATGTAACTGTTTTTTAATCAAGGAGAATCATGTGGTAACAGGCTAACTACAATGTGCTCTATCCATGAAAATAAGCAACGCTCTTTCTTCCCAGGACCTCAGAACAATCTGGGTTCATCTAACAAAATCCAGGCAAGTAGTTTTATGAAGA
This sequence comes from Martes martes, assembly GCF_963455335.1. Lineage (NCBI taxonomy): Eukaryota > Metazoa > Chordata > Mammalia > Carnivora > Mustelidae > Martes > Martes martes. The sequence continues at coordinate 16,670,778 of NC_137888.1, forward strand.
AGTGGCTATGTTTGTCTTTTAACTCCTTCTGAGTTACTTTTCATGGGAACCTGCATTTATTGGGAGGATTCTAAGGGTGTCAAACATAGACATACATGTATGTTTTGAAATTTCATGATGAGGGAAATTACCAAGGGATAGTAATGACCAGATCAGATAGGGTGGGGCCGTAATAGAGACATTTTTGTGAGAGGCTAATCCCAATTTAATGACCCACTTAAAAAATCATTTGTAGGACTGTAAGGAAAGCATTTCCTTTTCCCACGTTTTATCATTCCAGTGTCACATCAGTGGTTTTGACTTCCTTTCCACGTCATATCAAATCCCCTTGATGTCAAATTTAAGACCCACTCCCTTCTTTTTGATAAGATTACGTTCTGTATCACTATCAACCCACCTTCTTTTCTCTCACTATCAAATACCATTCTTCCTTCCATCCTGCATTCTACTCTCCTCAGAGTACCAGTTAAGTCCAGCTCAAGTTTTCTTCTTAGCAAATTTTCAGAAGTTTTCTCTCATATCTTGGGTGAATATTATGTATTACTGTTTAGGTCAGATCAGTATTTCACATATTGCTAGCAACTAAGAGAGTAGTAATCATGTTTAAATAATTCTAAAATTGATACAAAATGGATAAAAAAATGCAAATCACTAGCAAATGTGTATGTAGTAAATATATATGTAGGTATGTATATATTTACTTAAATTTCATTTTTAACAACTTTCAAACTTAGAAAAAATTGCATTAACAGTAAAATTGATCATAAACATGATATATATTAAATTTATATATTAAATTTATACACACACATTTTATGCACCCATTCTCATAGAAACAGTGACAATAGATTTAAAAGCTAATATATTGCTGGCAATGATCTTCTAGATTTCTAAACTGATTCTCTAAGACATTCACTTTAAAGAAAGTTTTATTTTCTATCTTTTCAGTAATAGCTTTCCCAACCAAAAAAATGTCATATACTATGTGTTGTCATAAATATGATATGAAGAACATTCTAGCTGCCTGTGACCAATAAATAACATTTTTATTTAGGCAAATGCAATTTATGTAATAAAGACATGTTCATTTCTTTATTCTCCCTAAACAAAATCCATATATATTATGATCAAGGGTATAAACATTGCAATTCTTATAGTTAACTATTCACTGATTGTTTCTGTCAAAATTAAGACCAATATAAATATTCAAATTAAGATAAAAATACATGATATGCTAGCCTATATTTTACGATGCATTTATGAAGGTTAAAAATTAGCAAGACTACGATGGTCAAGATTAATGCAACGTGAACATAAATTTTAAAAGCAAATATCATATTTATCAATTTTAATGATTCCTTTAAGCATTTTTAGTGAATAAAGAATTCTCAGATGCTGATACTGATAAGACAATCTGTGTCAATACTGCATGACCACTTTTTTAAAGGACGTTTGATCTTTTTACAAGGAACCAATAAATTTTCAGGTTAAAAGGTACAGTCAATGCATCAGTTAACACTGCAAGATGGCATCTTGTGCTTTGAAATTAATACTACCGTTTTATGATGTGGCTTTTATTAACAGAGTAGATATTAAATCCCAGAACTAAGGTGAAGTTATTTCAATCAAAATTTAGTTAATTTTTAAAAAGTAAAGCATTTGAGAAAATATATGACAACCTCACAGCAGATCTAAATGCAAATGCCTCTCCAGGCCCAAGAGCCTGGCCAAGAACCATCTACATCGCAATCTCTTGATGAGGGCTCTGGTAGTTTGCCTATTAAAGCATTAACTTCTGCCTCCAATGCAGCTCTAAGAATTGCATTTTATTTCCTATAGGATATAAAATATTGGGCATAAAATCCCAACCCCAGGGGTGCCTGGGTGGCTCAGTGGGTTAAGCCTCTGCTTTCAGCTCAGGTCATGATCTCAGGGTTCTGGGATCGAGCCCCCGCATCGGGCTCTCTGCTCAGCACGGAGCCTGCTTCCCTCCTCTCTCTGCCTGCCTCTCTGCCTACTTGTGGTCTCTGTCAAATAAATAAATAAAATCTTAAAAAAAAAAATCCCAACCCCATAACATGTTAGAAGACAATATTCGCTTGGAAATCTATGTCCTTGGATCTGAGTCACCCAGGAATATGCAGCCAGAACAAGAGTCTGAGGACGTCCTGGCGAGTACTCCTATGCCACTGTAGTGACTTGAACTTTTTCAGGACTACTTACTGCCTCTAGTTTTCATGTAGTCCCTACAAAGATCTGGTAGCTCAGGAACTTCGGCTGAGACTGTCTTACCATTTTGATCTATAACACACAGAGTTACTCTTCAGCGATTCCAGACTCTTTTCCTGTTAGACCGCCACTCACCACTAATCTCACGATTCCCTACACAGCTGCACGGGGCATCATCCAAACGGTCTCTATGGGTGATGTCCCTAGAAATTGTGTAGTGCACAGATTACACAGCTCTGAAGGGTGACCCTGGTGACCCTTGCTGTCCTCTTAAAAGACTGATCATTCTTTAAATTAAAGGGGCTGTCCCTGGGGATGTTTCCTGTACAAGGACATTAGAACCTTCTTTGTGTTCTCTTTATTTTTTTAACTGACAAAATCCAAACTTGTAATTACCAGCTATTACTTGCTGATTATAATAAGTCAAGGAATACAAAATACCCCAAGTAAAAGTTTCGTCATGTCATTCTTGCACTGGAGTTCATGCTCCTGAGGTAATGGTTCTAAATGATTCTGGCCAGTTCATATGCATCAGCTTGGATTGTGCAGTTTGTTACTACACATGTTTATTATGTATTTCGACCAAAAATTAGGTCATATTACACATTCTAATCCGACATTTGCTCTTTACTTTTTTTTCCTTCCAAAATAAAGTACATCCTGGGCATTTTCCCAAGTTGTTATAGAATATTGATCTGTTTTAGTTTTTTTTTTTTTTTTTAAATCACTGCCATCTGTTAAAATCCCAGATTGAGACAAGGTAGGGAGAAAAGGAAGTTGGAAACCGAGAGTGGGAGTGTGAATTTGTACAGTTATATGGGACAGCCATTTGGCAATGATTAGCAAAGCTGAAAATGCCTAGAATTTGGATTGTGGAGGTGTACTACAGGAAATATTTTGTGTATACTCACCAGGACACATCTTCAAAATAAAACTAACCATCTAAACTACAGTAGTTGAAACAAATAAGCTTTATTATTGGCTGTATGTATTGCTAATAAGTAGAAGGATAGAAAACAATGTTGATTGTAAATTCAAACTGCATAATTAATTTTATTAAATTAAAACATGTAAATAAGAAAGAATTAAGTGCTATCGATCACTCATGAATGTACATGAATGTACACAGACACACAGAAAAAATGTTAAACCATGGCTGCTAAGGAGCTAAATGGTCCTCAAGTCTGAGTTAGCAAATAAGGTTTATGTCAAACCAAAAAAAAAAAAAAAATCAAAAAAGTTTTAAGTAGATGCATATTGAATCCAACAGCAGAATGTATATTTACAAAGCTATTTTTAAATTTATATTGATGAAATGATCAGAGCTTCAGAAATGGAAGTTGGGTATTGTTTTATTTAATTTTTTTTTTTTTTAAAGATTTTATTTATTGGACACAGAGAGATCACAAGTAGGCAGAGAGGCAGGCACAGAGAGAGGAGGAAGCAGGCTCCCCGCTGAGCAGAGAGCCTGATGTGGGGCTCGATCCCAGGACCCTGGAATCACGACCCGAGCCGAAGGCAGAGGCTTAACCCACTGAGTCACCCAGGCACCCCGTGTTTTATTTAATTTTTATGAGCAAGGGAGGGTAGGTTGCTTTTAGAGAAGGAGGGAAATGATAGTTTTCTTCATTTATTGTCAAATGTAACATATTTAAAGAAAGATAAATGTAACTTATAACAATTATAAAATGAAATACAGCATGAAGAAATCAATCTCTCACCCACAAGCGTACTATTTCTTTTCTTGTACATAAATAAAGGAAATAGTTCAACACAGGGTTCTTTGCCAAAAATAACATCAGCAGAGAAAAAGAAAATCTTAAATGGCTTGTATCCAAACAACAAATGAAATATACTTGGAGCACTTTAAAAGCCATTTTAACATTATGTATTTATTTGTTTCCCTACTTCTTATTTACATTTAGTTTTTAAAACATTGAACATTTAAGCATGTATAATAATATTGAACATACACAACTCTGGTTTAGATAATGGCACATATTTGTTTCATGTAAAATCCCACCTTTTTTTTTTTGAAAGAACCAAAAAGAACTAATTCAATCATATATATATATACATACATACATATATATATGTGTGTGTGTGTGTGTATACACACACTATTTATGCAATATACATACTACACATATCCATCCTGTACCAATCATGGTGGTCACAGGTAAAAATCCCTTCTTTTTAGCAAGGCTTGAATGTCACTCATTGGAAGGATTAAAGGAGAATGAGTTCTGGGGTAATGTTTATGAACATTTAGTTTGAATCTTTTTAAAAATCTATTATTAATATCACTGCTAGATTAAATTGGTAGACATAATCTTGTAGCAGGAATCTAGGAGTGCCCTCCTATGGGAAAAGGTAAAGAAAGGAGAATTTCAACAACATAAACTAGAAGCTTTGCTAAATGAAGGTGTCTTTTGCTGTTGAAATTCATAGGAAACAAGTTCAAGGTGTTTGGCTTTTCTTTTTTCCATGATGCTAGTGTAACTCCCATCTACCAATCACTTGGCTCCTAAGTATGCCACTGCAGGACATGGGATTGAATGCTGTTGATAAATATCCAGGAAATAAAATACTATACATATCTGTTCAAGAAGTAAAGCATGAAGGCTGTCTTCCAAAATATTTGTAAACTCTACTTAAGTCACAGCATATATCAGAGTTAAAAGTCAAAGAGTAAGTGTAATTTTTCTTTGGCAGTTCTAACACAGCTGTGACATATTTAAAAAGTCGTCTTTAGCTGAATGGAAACCAGGTGCTACTATATAGCTGATTAAGGAAAAAATACATGAAAACAGTAACAGATTGGAAAACATATATTAAAATTTGGAACCTGATAGTTGCCTTCCAATGAAAATAACATCAGTGCACTTTTGGCTCTCTCTAAATCACAGATCATTGCTCAATTAGAATTGCCAATTTTAGATTCATAGATAAGCAACCTCTCCCACCAGTGAAAACTTTAAATTAGACTTTCAGTCTAGCCACATCTTGTCGATGGAAAATAGGAAGTTTTAATAGCAATGAAGCTAATGTACACACACACACACACATACACACACCCCTTCTGGGAGTGGTTCTTTGGCAATCATGTTCTTTCTACAGTCAGTTAAGCATCTGACTCTTGATTTCGGCTCAGGTCATGATCTAGGGGACATGAGATTGAGCCACACATTGGGCTCCACACTCAGCAGGGAACTTGCTTGGGATTTTCTCTCTCCCTCTCCTTCTGCCCCTCCCCCTTCATGCTCTCCTCTCTCTCTCTCTCAATAAATAAATTAATTTCAAAAAATAATTCCATCCTCTTCACCATTTTTGTCCCTAACTATAGGTTCTATATGTCTTCATTGAAAATTACCATGTCATTAAATATTGCTTAATTCTAATGTAACAGACAGGGAATGGAAGCATGTGTAGGAAGATACGTAAAAGTGGGCTTCAGCTGTAGGTACAGAGGAGTCAGACCCTAGAAGAGAATAAGAAATTCCCAGTGTGATGTCAGAACTTCACTCAGTCACTTGCCGAATCATGAAAAAATCAGCCAAGAGTGAGTTTTTTTCTCACCATTCACCTCACCTCTAACAGCTCTGGTAAGACCTGTATAAGAGGCATGCCCAGACCTACTGAATCAGAAACTCTGGGGATGGGATGCTGGAACATATATTTTAGGAAGATCTCCATGTGCTTCTGGCATGGGCTCAAGTTTGAAAATGACTGTTTTGAGGAAACTGTTTCAGTAAAGGCAGTCAGAAAGTGATTTGCATGCATGTATTCAGAACTTTCTAGATATCAATCTGTCCCATCATCACCTGTATCATACCTCAATTGCTTTGGAAAAATTTCTAGAAAGCTTATTCTCAATATCATCTGTGTTATTATTGAGTATTTTCCATGCTCTCATGTTTTCCATCCTCTGATAGCTATTTCTTCAGTAGTCTCAGGCTTCCCTCTCTCCAATCTCTTCATCAGGCTCATGTTAACCGGTAATTATAGATTATTTAAGAAGGCACAATTATTAGAGTAAACTTGTCATTAACCATCTCCTTTTAGATACCTCATGAAACAGCAGAACAAAAATACATCACATTAAGTAATCAATTTTTGCCAGTTTTCGATATGATTATTTAATATTTTCTGTATGTTGAACCAATTAAATAAGGTAAGAATATAAAAGGAAGTGTAAATGTTGGAAGCTAAATGATATTTTTTATTATTTATAGATGATAAAACTTTTTTACTAGAAAAAGCCAAATTGATGAAATATCAACCATAAGAAAATTCACAGTGGTTTTCAGTTACAAAAATGTTTAAAAATCTGTAGTCTAACTATATATCCCAAACAAGCAATTAAAAACATAAATAGGGAAAGTCCCATTTATAATATCCAAAAATATTAAAATAAAATACCTAGGAGTAAACTCAACCCATATTATTTAAGTAAATAAAGATTCAAAACACAGTAAAATAGCATTGAACTAATCTAAGAAAAATAAGATATCTTTGTATGGAACATCTTAATATTGTAACTGTGACAGACAGTTCTCCTCCAAAATAGCCAATATATTTAAAATGTGGCAATCAACACTCTAAAAGTTTGTCTTTTGAAACTTAACAAGATGACTGATTCCGAATCTCAAAAGACGTGAGAATATAACCAGGAGAATTATTACCAAGGACAGAGATGAGAATGTATTGCCTCGATGACATTGGCTGTCAATCTTGGCTGCACATTAGAATCCTCTGGTGAACTTTAAAAACTACTGGTGCCAGACTCCCTTCCTTTTGATTTAATTGGTTTGGGCTAGGTGTGGCCTGGGCATTGGGATTTTTAAAGTCCTCCAAGGTGATTCCAGTGGCCGCAGCCATCCGATTCATTGTTTTCAAGGCCTCAAATATCAGATATCGTGGAGCAAAGAAATGCCATCCTCACTGTGGCTTTTTCAACGTCCTTACCCACAGAATATGGCAACATAAGAAGTTTGTCATTTTTATGCCATTGTGTTTGGGTTAGTTTATTATACCAGAATAGATAACTGGAGCAGAATGCTTTAAATTCTATCCTCATGGACTTAAAGGAGGTCAGGATTATTAGTATCTGATTTCCTGCTATTATCAAAGTAAAGAGACAGAGCACTTCTATAGGAGTGAGTAACACTTCCAATAGTATCTAGGTGTCCTAGAGATCAGCGTGGATCCAATGTGAGGTATTTGGCTCTAAGCTATTATAAAATAAACCCCCATACAGTAACAGTTCCCTCTAAGGGAAGGTTCCCCATGCATGAAACACACTGGTGGCAAAGTGTTAAATGTATAAACCAAGGTGGACAGTCATCAGCAACGGTGGTAGCATTAGCCACGCTAGATGATGGCTGTTAGAAATCCCTAGTAGAGATTTTCTACCACTCAACATTGAGATATCTACTGCATTCAGAGTAAAGAAGCCAGATTGCAAGTGTGTCTGTGCAGTGAGATCTTTCCCTCCCCTTCCTCCTCCTTTCCCCTCATCTATGTTGAAGTAAGTTGCCCAGCAATCTGCACCATTTGGCAGACTGGAAAAGTATGAAATTAACTGAGAGGTTAGAGATGTGTTAATACCTGGATTTGCTGCTTTAATATTTAGATTAAATTCTTTACTACCTTAACATAAAAAGAGCTGTTACCAATAAACAATACAGAGTGGAAGAAATCAATAGAAACATCGCAAATAAAATGAATATGCTTGTCTTGGCAGCTAAAACAGAATACACTGGGTGGCTTCAACAACAGTTATTTCTCACAGTTCTGGAGGCTCAAGTTCAAGATCAGCATTCCAGTCAGTCTTGATGAAGGCTCTCTTCCGGGTTTACAGATAGCTGTCTTTTAGTCCTATCCTTACATGGAGAGCAGTGAGAAGGAGCAGTAAGCTCTCTTGTGTCTTCTTATAAGGATGCTAAATCCTGCTCATGAGGGTTCCGTCCATCCTCATAACCTAATTACCTCTCAGTGCTCCAACCTCCTACTACCATCCCATTGGGGGTTAGGATTTCAATGTATGAAATCTGGGGGGTGGGGGGACTCAAGCTTTCAGTCTGTAACAACCTTGGTCACATAAAAGAAATAAATCAGTATTGAGCTGCACTTACTTTTTGGTAGCATATTTATACTAAGAAGTGTAAGAAAATCTGCTGCAGATGTCCTGAAAGAGTGTGCATGCCTTGAGGGTTCATGGTATTTGATTTCTAGAGAACCGCCTTAGTTATATAAAGTGACCCTAAAAGGTAATTAGGAAGACAATGGGACCAATTATTTTGGGTGTTGCTTTTGTTTCATATTATTTACAAGTTGAGACAGTTTTTAAAGCCTGTTTCAAATAAATGAAAATTGTGTTGTAATCTATTCTGCAAAACAACTTTTACTCAACAAAAAACATTTCTTTAATTTCAAGTAAAATGTCAAATGTTGTTTTGCAATGGATACTATCCATACAAAGGATGCAGGATATAACCCTGGTCTCTGAAATTGCGAATGTTCTCTTTGGGAATGAGATGTAAATTGCTAAAAATTAGAAAAATTATTTTTTAAGGTGTTTGAACATTTTCACTCATTTTATAACAAAATACACAAACATACAGTATAGGTATGCAATGAGGGTTTGGAGGAGGTTATTTTAACATTCTGCAAATTTCCCATGTTGAATTAGGAAACATTCTATGGAACCACAGAACCACCAGATTAGTTTTAGGTGTATCTTGGCAGTAGCTGTTTCTGTATATTAAGCCACGTGATTCTACCTTAGCCATGGGGAGCAAGTGCAAAGTTTTCCCCACACATCCTCTACCTCCTTGGGCATGGAACTTTCTCCTTGCCTTCACCACAACTTCCTCTCAGATGTTTGTAAACTTTTTGCCCACACCATCAATTTACCTCTTAGTAAACTGCATGATGGTGGGCAAAAATAAATAAATAATACAAAAATCGGAGCTTTGCCAAGTGAAGGGTTGCATGGGAAATGGCACATTTTTTTCACAATCCAAGTGGGGCAAGAACTTCCACAAATTTTCTGTGATTCAAAGGCAAGAGCCAGAGACATGAAGAGCAGTCCAAGTAACATAGAAGGAACTGCTGTGTTCAAATCCAGAGATATAATTGATAGGTCATCATCAACACACATTTCCAGAGCATTTGGAAGAAGAAATCTTTCTTAGCATCCCCTTACAGTCAATGAGGACTGTAATTTTTAGGGCTCACCTTGGGCAGTGGACAACCTAGGAGTCTGAGAATTTACAGATACTTTAATGGCTCAAATACAAAGAAGAACTCAATGATGTCAAGAAGGACACAATGCATAGAATGGATCCACTGGCTAGTCTATCCCATTTATCAGGTTTTCATTTAGTTTTTGGTAGTGTAGATGGATCACAGTCTGAGGTAGAATCATTTAATCTCATGTGAACATAATCTAATTTTCTGAAGCACTATCCCTGGTCTGCTTCCAGATTATTCAGTAGTAAAGCTAATTATTTTCTACAGTGTTTTCTAAGATTTGGGTTGGAATTACAGAGGGAGAGGGGGGAAACCATTATTGCCTTAACCAAATGGGGTAGCACTCTCAAAATGGAAGGATAACTATCTAATTTTCTGAACATTGACACTGAATCAAGAATAAGCATTGCAGAGCATTGACAGGGTATATTACTTTTTATCTAATCAATATATAAAATTGATTGATTCAGTCTAAGCCACATTATGTACCTCAGCCATAAAAATTTTTGCCAGGAGCATATTGCCCATTGTGGGATAAATTCATCCCACAGAGTAATTATTTAGCATCTTCTAATTGTAAGGATCTTTAGACAATACAAAAATAAAACAGAGGCAAGTTTGTCTTTAGAAAAATATGTAGTGAGAAAAGGAGCTAAGGCATTTGGCATATAAATAAAAAGGGTTATGTCCTATAGAGATGTCCACACTATATCAAGTACTGAAGAATTTCAGATGGCCAAGTGTTCTTTCCTAATTGGGGTGAGGAGATTTATCACAGAAGAAATTGTATAAATTATAGCATTTAACATTGAGATATGACCCAAGGAGTAGATTTTGAACATTTGGTGATAAGAGGAAGAACATTCCATATAAAAAGAAACACAGAAATTCATGGTGTTTAGTCAGAAATTTTTCAATCTAAACTCCCTTTCCTTCCCAGAATGGCAGATTCATAATTTCTATGGCTTGACATAGGGACGCATGTTTTCAAAAGCTTCACATTAAATCTAAGCTAAATCTGAATTTAACAATTGTGACTCCAAAAGAAACATGGGAGTGCATATATGGAGACTGATTCCAGGAAAAGTGAACCAATTTGTCTGAATGTACTTTATGTGGTGATTTTGGTGCCTTAGGCTTCCTCAAAATATCCTGCTTAATTATAAACACAAGGGCTAACGACAAATGTGCAGTCTCTTGAAAGTCTGGTTCCTGATTGTCACTGAAGGCATTTGGATGTTGGGAAGAAAAGGTTATGAACCTAGGAACCAAGAATGGCTTGCAAGGACAGACATGGAGAAAAGGGAAGAAGAGTTAGGAACCTATTTTTTTTTTAAGATTTTATTTATTTATTTGACAGAGAGAGATCACAAGTAGGCAGAGAGGCAGGCAGAGAGAGAGAGAGGAGAAGCAGACTCCCCACTGAGCAGAGAGCCCGATGCGGGACTCGATCCCAGGACCCTGAGATCATGACCTGAGCCGAAGGCAGCGGCTTAACCCACTGAGCCACCCAGGTGCCCCTAGGAACCTATTTTTATAATAATGCCAGGTTATCTGTTATAAACATCTAAGATTAGGTGCACAGAAAAAGAAATGTGATTACGTGAATGTTGGAACATAGATCTGATAGGATCTAACTAATAGTTCGATTTAGACAGCAAGAAAAATAAAAGGTAAAAGGCAGATGTTCTTTTGAGAATAGAATACACTTAATAATATCAGAAAAAGCAATTATGTGAGTCAAAAGATTAAAAATTCAATACAGGTGTCATTAGAAAAATCTAATGAAGCTGTTGGTTACCTAGAGTTTATGAAGAAATAAAAGTATTATGTGAATGATTTACTTATTTTCACATTTACAATACATTGTGTTTACTGCATCAATTATTCTAACATATTTAGGTAATCGGAATGAGAAATTTAGTAATGGGCAGTTGGCTTGCAGATGAATAAAAATGGTGCAAAATTGGCAGTTGAACTTTTGACTTGAAAGTTGACTGATTTTTTTTTTTTTTTCTCTGTGGTCATTCTTAATTTCATAAACCAAAGAGTCCCCACAAGTCTGTGGGTTTCTAGTTTTTCAGATGGTTTTTGCAGACATTAGGGGAAAAATACGATTAAAGAAAATGTGCCAAAACCAACTATATATCTTGCAAAAAATACAAATTGATTTAGCAATTTAAACACAGAAATGTAAGAAATGATGAATAAGATTTGAGCACTTATATGTAACAGCAATAAGTGGTCCTTTTCTCCATCTTGTCTGGTGGAAAATATATCTATAAACTGAAACAAATGATTGAAAACAATATTAAAATTAGCATTTACTTAATATACATGATGGTAAATAGGTAGTTTTAGTTTTCCTTTAGAGGTTCAGTAATTGAGATAAAAATTAATTATTATTCATGGCAAAATTTTAAAAAATGAATTCTTTGAAAGGGAAATAAATCAAACCTTTATTTTTATTGATTTATTTTTTACTTATTTTTTTCAGCTTTACTGAGGTACAACTGACAAAATTATATGCATTTAAAGTATATAATGTGATGATTTGACATATGTATACTTTGTGAAATGATTATCACTATCAGGTTAATTAACATATTCATCACCTCATGTACTTACACTTTTATTTCTTTAACTTTTTTAAAAAGAAAAAATATTTTATTTTATTGTGGATATTAAGTTTTGCCTTGAACAAATGATATGTAAGCATTTTCCCTTTTTTTTAATTATACCTAATTTTTTTTTTTTAATGTAACTGGAGTAAATGAGCCATCATGCACTGTTAGGTGGGAATATTAGCTGGCTCAGCCACTGTAGAAAACAGGATGGAAGTTCCCCAAAAATTAAAAATAAAAATACCATATGATCCAATAATGACACTACCGGGTATTTAAACCCCTCCAAAGGAAACACCCCAGTGTTCATAGAAGCAATATTCACGATAGCCAAACTGTGGAAGGAGCTGAGATGTCCTTCAACAGATGAATGGATAAAGAAGCTGTGGTTCATATATGTGGAATATTACTCAGCCATCAGAAGAGATGAATATTGACCATTTACATAGACATGGATGGAACTGAAGGGTATTATGCTAAGAAAAATAAGGGAATCAGAGAAAGAAAATTATTATATGCTTTCACTCATATATGGAACATAAGGAATAGTGCAGAGGACAATAGGAGAAGGGAAGGGAAATTGAAGGGGAAGAAGTAAGTAGAGAGGGAGACAAAGCATAGGAGACTTTTGACTCCAGGAAATAAACTGAGGGCTGCAGAAAGGGAAGTGGTTGGGGCAATGGGGTAATTTGGTGATGAAAATTAAGGAGGGCACATGATATGATGAGCACATCACATCACACTAATGAATCATTGAACATTATACCAAAAACTAATGGTGTACTATACATTGGCTAATTGAATTTAAATAAAACAAAGAAACAAACAAAACGAAAAGATATACACACCCCTATGTTTATGGTAGCAAAATTTACAATAGCCAAGATATGGAAGCAGTGATAAGAAGTGTCTTATCAGTAGAGGAATGGATAAAGGAATATTACATATACATCAGTAGAGGAATGGATATAATGGAATATTACATATACATCCATAAAGAAGGATGAGATTGTGCCATTTGCAACAATATGGATAGACTTAGAGGTTATTTTGCTTAGTGAAATAACTCAGACAGAGAAAGACAAATACCATATAATTTCACTCACATGTGGAACCTAAAAAACAAAACAAAATAAATGAAAAAAAAAACCCCACAAAAAGCAGAATGAGACCTAAAAATACAGAAAACAAACTGATGATTACCAGAGGAGAGGGTACAAAGGGAATGGGCTAATTGAATGAAGAGAAGTGGGAGATACAGGTTTCTAGTTATGGAATGAATAAGTCATGAGAATAAAAGGCACGCCATAGGGAGATGTGTCAATGATATTATAACAGATGATGAATTGATTAGTTTTAGTTTATCCTTACAGGCATAGTCATTGAGAAGAAAATTAACAATTGTTATTTATGGAAAAATTACTGAATTGCAGGATTATCACTTTTATGCTAGTCTGCTCTGGATTTAGGGGGAGTTTTGATTTAATTACTTAATATAAAATAATCCCTGGCATATTAGTACTACCTATTACATATTATTTTTCCTTCACTCTAAGATACCCAACTAAATCTGGATACTGAAAGGTATTTATCTGGAATATAAATAAACTTTCTGCAAGGTTTATAATGTAAAATTCTAATAAATTTGTATTGGGAGAGGAAAGAGTGACTACATTGTAGTCTACAAGAATTAACTGACAACCAACAATTTTAAACTTCAAACAGCAAATTATAGGATAAAAATCTATAGATTGTTTTCATCTCTTGGAGGAAAAATGTTCTGTGCAATAAAGAATATTCAAAGTGATTTAATTTGAGAATTATGTACAGCTCCCTTGAATGTTTTAGAGAAAATTACACTTGTCAAAATGATGATATATTGAAAAATAGTATGCTACTATATTTTCCAGTATTTTATTGACTAATAAAAAGATATATCTTTAAATTACACATCTTTTGAAATTGAGGTTACTTAGAAAGATAATTTGTGAAGAAATATGATATATACATATGTTTGTGCATATGACAAATGCTTTGTATTCATATATATGTTTGTACATACACAGACCAGTGAAAGTCAAAGCAGATAATAAGAGTGTTTCAAATAAATAATGTAAAATGTAAAATGGTGTGGCACGTTTCTCCTCTTGTCTCTAATGCAAAACAAGTATCCCAGTATTGAAAATCTAGGGACGGGGCGCCTGGGTGACTCAGTGGGTTAAAGCCTTTGCCTTTGGCTCAGGTCATGATCTTGGGATCCTAGGATAAGCCCCACATCGGGCTCTCGGCTCAGCAGGGAGCCTGCTTCCCCCCCCACCCCACCTCTCTGCCTACTTGTGATCTCTCTCTCTGTCAAATAAATAAATAAAATAATTAAAAAAATAAAAAAAATAAAAAAAAATAAAATCTAGGGACATAAATCCAAATAAAAAACTAAAATCAGATTGTTTTAATTTACAAATGTAGCATTTCCTTACTATATTTGTTCTTTTCTTATTATTCTTATTTTTTTCTTCCTGGCTATTTATTTTATTTATTCTTTCAAAAATTAAATGTTTTTCTGGAATCTCTTTCTATTTTTTTAGAAATGAGCTATATAATATTTTAAAAATCAATTATTTATCCTTTTTTTGAAGATATTTTCTCTAGGGTCAGAATGGGTATCACAGCATAACAATCTTTTTATTGCTGAGGGAATAAATATAGGATATCAAATTTGCATTCATCAGTGTCTCATTATTGCTATCTTTCATCCTATGACATTACACACTACCAAATATACTTCCTTGATTTCTTTTGTATTATTGCTTTCCTAGCATGAATTATGGAATATAATATTTTTTAGTTTTGAAAATCAAATCATAAGGCATACATTCCCTGCACATCATTGATTTGGGAGATTACCCACATGCATTCAACAAACATGCTATTTTTAATCAACACAAACTATAACCAAAATTGTTTCAAGTGTGCTTTGCAACTAGCTAAAATTCATAAAACAAAATAATCTTTTGAATAGTATTTAGGTTTGTCTTATATTTTAATATTTATATGGCATCCTATGATAACATTATGCTTATATTGTTGAGGTTATCATAGTGTTTGAGTTATTCTGTTCAACCAATGTAGTGTTTTTAAGTAATTCTACTCAACCAACCAGTGCCAGTAGCTGCCAACCCTATGACCACATTAAAGAGAGTGTATGATCATTCTGCCATCAGTTCCTGGAAAAAATCTGAATGGACAAAAAAAGTATCAACCAAAGACAATCAGCTTTGTCTCGGGTGCCTCACTCCTCTCTCACCTGTCCCTCCCCATATAAAGGAACATGAACATCAAGTTTATTGCCCTGTGCCACCAATGGAGACAAACCACACATGTCATTTTCTATAGATCAAGAGGCAGAGACATGTCACACTCCACGTTATAACCATTCTAGAACTTCTTTCTCTGCTGGATTTGAATTCTATCAGGAAAGAGTGCTCTACTTCTAAAGACTACTGCAACTAACACATCATCCTGATTTTCTTTGTCAGTGCCCTCCATTTATCTATCCCCACCATATCATCTCCCACAGTTTGTGTCTGTCCCAGTCCCAAACTACTCCCCTTTCTTTTCGTCTTTTCCCCAATCCTCCAGAACTCTAACTTTGTAAAAAGCAAACTCATGTAGCCCTATATACCATACTACACTTTTTAAAATTATATTTTATTTGTAGAGCAGTTTTTTTCTTTTTTTTTTTTTTTAGGTTCATAGCAAAATTGAGGAGAAGGTACAGAGATTGCCCATATCACTCCCACTACCACACATGTACAGCCTCCCCCTTGATCAACGTCTGCTGCTACAGTGGTACATTTGTTATAACTGGTAAATTTATACTGACCTATCATTATTACTTGAATTCCAAAATTTACATTAATATTTACACTTGGTACATTTTATGGATTTGAAAAATGTATAATGATGTATCCACCAACACACTATCATACAGAGTATTTCACTGTCCTAAAAACTCCCTGTGTTCTGCCTATATTATATCCCACTCTCCCAAACCCCTGGCAACCACCAATTGTTTTTGTCTCCATAGTTCCGCCTTTTCCAGAATGTCATGTTAGTGGAATCATATGGTGTAGCCTTCTCAGATTAACTTATTTCATTTAGTAATATGCAGTCATATTTCCTCCATGTCTTTTTTAAGGCTGGTAACATTTCTTTTTAGTACTAAATAATATTCCATTGTCTGGATTCACCATAGTTTATCCATACACCTACTGAAGGACATCTTTGCTGCTCCCAAGTTTTGCAATTGTGAATAAGATGGCTATAAACATCTGTGCGTAGGTTTTTGTGGGGGCATAAGTTTCCAATTTCTTTAAGTACCAAAATGTACTCACATCAAGCTTTTTATCCATTTCCAAATAAATGATTTTCCTTGTTTGATTCTCCAAAAATAAAATCGAATATTCTCTCTCCGGGGTACCAATAACATAGTGTCTGTAATCCTAATTATAGAATTTGTTATGACTTATTGTAATCATTGAAAATCTGCCAATCTAGATTGTAAGTGGAATTGCTAGAGAAAGGGATATTGATCGTTAAAATGTTTCACAGATATTTCTGAGTGGCTCTCCTGGAAAATTTGAACAGTTTATTCTCTTATTATCTTTCCACTTGAGTACGCTTTTTTCCTTACTCTTAACAACAATGGAAAACTTCTCCTGTTTTAATCCTTGGTGGTCTCATTCCTGAAAAATAACTAATAATGTGAAATCCTTGGATTATTAGCAATATTGGTGATTTATCAAAGTATATTGATTATTTCTCTTATTCCTTTGTAACTTACTGGTTCGAGTTCTCTACCCATTTTACTGGACTATTTGCATTTTACTTAATAATTTATAAAGGCATTTACGGATATTAAAGATACCAACTTTTTATTTGTACATATTGCAAAACCCTCCCCTCCTTGACTTTTGCCTTCTTATTTGATTTAAAATTCTTTAACAGCAGAGATTTTTAAACATTTCAATCTGTTAAACTACAATCCTTTCTCAGCTTGTTGTTTGGTATCATTATTAAGCAAACCCTGATAGTTTGCATATGGTTCCAGTTTTTATGTTTAGATCTTTAATCCCATTGTAATTAAATTTTTGTAAAAATTGTGAAACAGGAATATAACTTTCATGTCACTTCCTCCCAGCCCAAGCGGACCGCTAATTCCCACCACCCCATTTATTGAACAATCCATGCTTTCCTCATTTTTGAAATGCTACTTGGGTCATTTATTAATTCTGATACAGTTGCATTTTTCTAAAGTCTTATTTGGCTTATTTTGAGCCATTAGTCATGTCTGTCATGGCACCACACTGTGTCAATTGTTGTTGTTAAATCTCCTAACATGTGTGTCCCCTCAGCAGATAGAGTTTTAATTAGTATTTGAAACCCATCTCCATACGAGCCACTAAATTAGGGAGTAAATTACATATAACTACCATGCTCTAAAGATTGTGTAGACCTTATAAAGTCTTTGCCTCATGGATTTTACACACATATGATAGGCTCTCTTATCTGACATTACTTTTAAAAAATCATATTAGCAAAAAAAAAAAAATCATATTAGCTTCTCTTTTACAGTTTTATAGTCTTTTCTACTGGCTTCCCAAAATTCCTTTCATAAAAAGTGAATCCTTCCAGTTAAAAGCAAAGTATCCTCTATTGCTTTTATATTTAGTTAATATCTCATGACCCAAGAGGAAAAGAAACTCTTTTGTTTAGCAAAAGGATGTGGCAACAGGATCAGCCACTAGAGGAAGTAAGTGCTTTGCATTACCATGCAGCAACATAGGGGCTGACTTGGAAAGTCACTGTCAAGTTTCTTTCCTGCCTCATAGAATGTCCAGGAGCTCCAGTAAATCGACTTTGAATTTATAACTTGGTAAATGATTGTATATAATTACACACTGTGAAATCAGAACATTTGACTGAGGCTGTTATTCAGAAGTTCCCTACAGGGGCGCCTGGGTGGCTCAGTGTGTTAAGCCTCTGCCTTCAGCTCAGGTCATGATCTCAAGGTCTTGAGATCCAGCCCCACATTGGGCTCTCTGCTCAGCGGGGAGCCTGCTTCCCCCACTCTCTCTGCCTGCCTCTCTGCCTACTTGTGATCTCTCTGTCAAATAAATAAATAAAATCTTAAAAAAAAAAAAAAAAAGAAGTTCCCCACAGTATGTAAAAGGAACGAGTATCTTGTCATCTAGATTGAATCATATGTCTTTAATAATTTAATGCATAGAAAAGGATTAAAGACTCTATTTTTTTCTATTAAAATATGTAGCAATTAAAATGGAATCTTATGAAGAACTAATAATGAGGAAAATTGCCTTCTTTACAAAATAAGTTTTTTTCTTTTACAAATAAGTTGCCTGAAATTGAAGTATATTATTAACTCTACTCCGTTTGACTGTAAAACTTGCTTTGTAGACATGACTATGGTCTTGAAGGCATTCAGATATGCAACAGGACATATGGATTTTAAACTGTGGCAAACTTAGAGAAACTGAAGAGATATATGCTTATTTGTACTTATTTTTTTTATTTATAAGAATGACAATTTAAAATTTATGATTTATTTAAAATTGATGATTTATTAAAAGATAGTCACCTATAGTTTTTGATGACCTATAGTGACTTGAAAAAACTGTGTTTATTTAATTTAGTAAATACTCAGTATATTTAACACCCCCATCTCCCAGCGATTGTGTTAAATATTTATCATATCAGCCAATGATATCCGAAGTTTATTTGCTTATTCAGCACACATTCATGGTGACTCTGTTCTAAACACCTTACCTTACCTGCCAGAGGGCACTCTCCCTAAATACCAAGTATTGAGAGGGCTGTTCTTTTAGCCTGGGCCGTTCTTTACCCCCTGAAATATTTTGCCTGGTAACTTTTTATTTATCCGTGGGTGGCAATTTCAGTATCTTCTCCTAAGAAGGCTCTCCTGACTAAGCAACCATGATTAAATGTCTTCTTATATGACAGCACCCTTATTCCTGAATCATGATATATGGAGTAATGGTCACCTGTGTAATCTACATTCTTCCACTAGATTGTCACTTCCATGAAAGCTACATTTAGTCAGAAATATTTATTAAGCACATATGAAGTACTAGTTATTAGCCTACTTGCGTGGAATATAAGAATAAAATTAAAAAATAAAATAAAATGAGATAAGCAAGGACATTTACCATGCTTGAGAAAGCATAAAGTCTTTTTTCATATCTCTCCCATTGTGAAAGTGAGCCACATCTACCAATGTCTCCTAGAATAGGTCACAAAAAGTCCTATTCCTGGAACATACCCCAATTTCGGGGTATGATATATGAAGGCATATATCAGAAATCTGAATTTCGGTAAAGTAAAGTGCCTCAAGTGAATATACCTTCTGAAGTTGGAGATCCACTAGTCCTCAAAAATGCAAAGCCTATTTTGTTATATTCACTGGTATATGCTCAATACTAAGTAGAATGGAACAAAGTGGGCTCTTGTTAATTATAAGTGGAGTGAATGAGTGAGTTGCCGACAGCCTCAAGTAGTTTGCAAAACCTGCACACCACAGAGAAACAGGACAAATTCTGTAGAAGCACATAAAAGGACACGACTGATTCTTTGGGGTATGCAGAAGAGGTTCACAGAAGCATGTGATATATACAAGGAAGGGCAGGAAGGCTGGGAAGCAGAAAAGTTAGGGGAAGAGTATTTTCAATAGTAGAGAGAAAAAGAGCAAAGGCAAAGAGGAAAAGAGCATGAGTGTCCAGTAAATGAAAACGTGTGCATTGCCTGGCCCACTGTGGATGCAGGGGAGGTTATAATAAGTGAAAAAGTCTTCCAGGTATTCTGACCTCTACGATATGCAATAGCGAGCCATTGAAATTCATAAATCTGTTTCTATACAAATCTTTCTTGGTCATGTTGTGGGTAGATTGTCAGTGAGAAGGCTATAGGAGAAAGTGTGAGGATAAGTGGTCTCAGTTAGATGAAGAGAGTGCCGTACGAAGGAAGAGGATATCAGTGTGAGATATTTGAAATAGGATCTACCAGATGGGATGACTATTGTGGGGATTTGACAAGTGGAACCGATGCTAGTATTTTCATGAGAAGATGCTAATAATTTCTACAACTAAAGCCTAAAAGTTTTAAGAAATTCCTTATGACCAACATTAAAATCACAAAGAATTCAGTGGTTAGAACCAAATAAATCTTGAAATATTTTTATGGTGCCAGTGTTTTGATTTACATTACTAGTGGATATAACACAGTTTTGTCAATACAAGGACAAGAGGAAACAAGTTATTTCCCCCACAGTTTTACTTTCTTTTTCTAATTTTATTGTCCAAATATTGTTGATTTCACTTAAGTGACCAGATAAAATTCCAGCATCTTTGATTTTAGTTAGTCGTTTTCCAAACAGAAGTACGTACAGACTTTTAGGAAAGTTTCTTCTTTAAAATTTACCTTAAAAGTTGCCCTTATCACCTACATATCTACCCTGATGAAAAATCTTTTAGGTAGCAATGTAGCTTTCGTTTCTCTGGATGAAGTAGATAGCTTAATTACTGCTCGGTGATGGAAAATGACATGGCACAGAAAGATAGATTACTCCATCCAGTTTGGGAGACAGAATTTAGGAAAGAAATCATAATCATATTTAATCAATAACAAAAATGGAGGCCAAAATATCGTAAACCATCCTTTTTTCGTTGTTTTCGCAAAGGCGTTGGTTTCTCCTTGTCCTGCAGAAAGGGCTCAGTGCAAACAAGAGGAGAAACCACTTCAGGATTGAGTCAAGGAGACAAGTTAAACTTGAGCTTTCATAGACATTCCATTAAAAAAAAATCCAAAATCTCACTCATAATTATTTTGTCTGATCCACTTCTCCATGATGAATAAAGCATTTTTAAAATACAGTTTTCAATCTCGAGAAAAAAAATTGATGGCTTTACAGGCTAGCTTAATATAGGATGAAAAACCTGGTTCTATACACAATTGTGTATTAAAAGCTCTTTATTTTAAATACACACAGATACACATGCCTATATTATATGTTAATAACATCATCCTCAAGAAAAGAGGGAAATTAGAGACGTTTTGCCTAGTGCTTTGGAATGACTTCAATCAAATGAACAATATCCCATACACAGAATAGAGACAGAAGATAACAGAGCTTATCCAATTGTTCTTCTGTCCTCTCTATAAGGGCTGCAAAATTTCATACTGATGTGTTGAAGTAAAGTCTGTCCTGTCTATCTTACTTCAGATAACTGGTGCTTAGAACTGAAACACCCAAAACAGATGGAGTTCAAATTGTCCACAATATGCAATAAAGATATTTAAACCTCCTGTACATTATGTCCCTCTTTTATCTCCATATGCGGGCTGAAATAGATATTTTTTAATGGTGATGCAAAGATGTGCCACTTCAGTAGTTCAGAATTTTAAATTTAACTTTCTTCATTTGATGGAGCCAAAATGATGTATAAGAAAATGTATTTAGGTAAAAGTTTTCTCAACTTTAAAAAAAATATTCAAATAAAATAAATTTATGCTTCTTTTTGAGACATTCGCGTTTACATGCTTTTTCTCTTCCACTCCTTATTGGTTTCCCAATGATCTTTTCTCATAAATATTAGAGACCATCAATTTGGAATTTAGTTAAGATTGAGTGATACTGTGATAAATAGAACAATATTGGACATTAATTAATAGAAAGAACTATTAAATTATTTAAGAGAGTTTTTCTCCCATTGATTAAAAATGATTTGTGCTCAAGGTATAAGATCCATGCTGCCCTCTTGTGCACTGAATCAGATCAATTCAACCTCACCCGTGTCTACAGACCTTTGCCACATAGCGCCCCCATACCACTGAGGCCACAAACCCCGTGGGTTTTCCTCCCAAACTTACAGGGGTACAGTCCATAGTGAGTTGTCTCACATCTGTGGTCCACGTGTTCCCCTCTTACCATCTACCCCAGCTTCTCTGGCACAGATAAACCATAAGAAATTATGGGACCAGCTTAGAACCCACACATTAGCTGCCCAGCAACGCGGGGAAATCAACACACCACAGGTTATACCTTTCGCAAGCGAGACGCTGAACCAACAGCTAAAATGCCTTCCCCTTGTTTTCCCAGTAGAGAGCCCAGAAGTGTCACAGACACAAAGCTCTGGGAGAGTGAGCTCACTGAAACGTCTGATTGCAAACAGTTGACCAAGATTAAGAACAATCTTTGCATTCACTTGCCCTCCTTCCCTGCCTCATTCTCCTTCTCACTCTTCCCTGGGATTGCTTACCCTAATGAAGTGTTAGAACACGTAATTCACCTGAGGTCTACTTTCCCCAAGTCCCACCCTGAGGAATTATGTGAGTTAGGGTCTGTGGCTTAAATATTACCCTATAAAAAAAAAAAACCCTTCACAGTCTACCTTATCAGAAAGAGCACCCCATTCTGGTCATTCTCTACCCTCGATGTCTCCATTACCTGATATATTACATTTTTTTTTTATTATTATTATTGCCTGTCTCCTCCCACTAGAATATGAACAGTAGAGATTTAGACTGTTTTGTTTATTACATAGTCTCAGCAGCTAAAATACCTGTGATGGTCAATGAGTTAAGTTTTGCTCAAAAGTCACCCCTATAAGACCTACTCAGACCGTGCCATGTGAAATTATCATTTCTCCCTCTGCCTTTGCACTAAGACCCTTGACCATTTCTCTGTTATCATAGTACTTAATTTCTAAGTATAAAATTTACTTTTTTAATGTTTTTAATTTATTGTGACTACTCCTCACTAGCTTGAAAGGCTTGTAAAGTCAAGATCACTTTGTTTTGTTCTGTTTTTCAGCTTTGTTTACTCACGGATCTGTGTATCCCAAGTATGGAAAACAGTGCCTGACATGTAGCATAGTGGACCTTCTATCGAATAAATGAGGAGTGCTCAGCCTCAGCTTCAGAGATTTGAAAATAGGTTATTGGCCATAGTCTTCACTCAGCCAGAGGATTTTTGAGTTTTGTTTGACTTTTTTTTTATGTGAACTGATTTGTCAAGGTCAGACTTACACACACAGAATTTAAGGAGACTAGAACTAAGTCAGCAGATGCTAGAAAAGCACATCAAACTATAATGCTACAAACTGCCACCATCCTTTTCCAAATACCCTTGGAGAATTTTCTTTGATTATGTTTTTGCTCTTCCTACATCTCACCTACATTCAATTCCAGTGTTTCAGCTCCCTCTATAAAATTGTCATAGAAAGAACATGGAACAAAGACAATATTTTCCTCATTAATGAAGAGACTCCAAAATAGCGTAGGCTACTTTCTTCTTTTGTCCTGACATGTATGTTAGAATAGATACAAATGGCAGCATAAACAACATTTTCAACCCCTCTGGTCTAGAAGTCTTCCTTGGAATACTTTGATTCTATCAGGCATAGCATAAATATAAAAAGCATCATAAGAGGATAACCACAAAAATTCCTGATGATCACTTTTCCTATAGTCTATTTCTTCACCTTTCAATGAATAGCTTCTTTTAGTTTCTGTTCTACCTCCAGTCATACTCTGGACTTCAAATCCTACAAAATTACTTGTTTCTCCATCTGCATCAATATTCCTTGAGACACTGATCCTAATTTTGTGTTTTACATCTTCCACTAACCCAAGCAGGTGGCGGGTGGAAGTGGTGCCTGAACACTAGTCTAACCATGGCAGGAGGTCACCAGCACCAAACTTTGTTACCACAAACATGTTACCTGCCACAGGTATAAGTAGCTATAGGCTGACTTCCCTTATGAGTCTTTCTCTGATTAACCTATGGTCCTTGGCATTGGCAAACCTAACCTTCGTAGAAATCTCTGAGTGTTTGTGCTCTAAAGCATCTACAAAAATATAATTTCATATTTTGAATTCTTGCATGGCTTTCTCTATTAACGCAATGCTTGTGATAGCTGCTCCCAGGTTTGAAACTACCTTCTCCCTAACACAAGGGGCCAATCGCATAATCTCAATGTTCAGTTTAAATTGGTTTACATTTCCTAACATCTCAGTTTAAATCTTTCGAGGATCCAGAATTCCCCACCTCTAATACAGATTGAGTACTCCATAAACATTATGAATATCATCAAAAAAGGTCAGAAACTTTTCCTTTCAAGCACAGTTTAAAAACACTATATATTCATCATATAATTTTAATTAATGGGGAATTTCATTTATGTTTGTGTCAAGATTAAACATTTATTGATAACCAGAAAAGGGGAGTGCTACTAATGATGTCTTGGCTGAGAAACAACCTAGACAGCTCAATGATGTCAGTATAAGGTCTGAAGAGAGACAAGTTTAGAAGTGTCCTAGGTTCTATCTTAAGAGATGAAGAAGGACTTTGGCAATAGTTGTGATCTCTTTGTGCCAAGGCCACTTATTGGCTACATGGCATTTTATACCACTATAGTAGAAGAAAAGGAAGTCAGAGAAATGTGCAATATCAGAGAATATATATTTTCATTTTGTATTGTTTTGGAAGGCTCAGGGGCATTGCTACATGTCGTTATGCCCCTTCACTCTTTAAATTTTACATCTTTTTAATGCATCTTGAAAACTAAAAGTTATATTTCACAAATTTATTTAAAAGTTGGTGACACATCTAACTTTCTTAGAATTCTCAAGCTGAAATCAAGAACCAGATAGTATAGGTGTCAGAGAAGATGAAATTAAAACTAAGTCCCATTTATTTAAAATGATCCCATGTATGTATACATATTAGGATAATTCAGATACCAATAATGAATGAGTTTATGATTAGGAAGGGAAATGTGATTTTGAGAATGAAGGATCTAAAGCAAATTACTGTTCCTTCTATTGAGGACCACAAAAGCTGTATACTTATAGGTGCCCACCCTGCGTAATCGGTGATAGTTGATTTCACGATTCTAACAGTCACAAAGATGATCAAAAGTCAATACCAGTAGCAGGCAATAGACAGAACCAAAATCTGTCACATAGAGGAGAATATTAAGAAGGATCCTTTTTTTCGGACAAATACGATAAGCAGTGCTCCAACAAATTTACCATTATTGCATTCAAGAAGTGCAATTGCAAGCTGCAGCATTTATCAGAATCCCACCATAAATATTAAAATATTAGAATATAATAACTTTAAAGTGGCATTGTTAAACATTTACCGTGTTCCAGGTACTATACATATATGCTTTAAATATTACATTAATTATGCAATTTTATGATCAAAACAAACCTTTGGGTATTATTATCCTTATTTCACAGATGTTGAAAGTAAAACTTATTTCTTACTTTATGTTTAAAACTTAACTGTGTTAGTTGTATTTACCATGTGTGTAAGTCTGTGGTTTCATGGTTGGCAAACATCATTTTCATGAATAAAAATCAAGAAAAACTTGGCTGTTCCTTCAAGCAATGCAGTACCAACCAAGCCAGTAATTTGATTTTTCTTAAATGAGAATTTTATTTCTGTTATATTTTGTGGGTCTGTGTAGAGAACAAAAGGGTAAGTGATGTTTTGAATATTTCAATATGTCAACGTAATATCAAAATAAGGTGTCTCAGGATTATGTTATAAAATAAGCTTACACTTACAGGGATTTCCTGTTCATTCTTTAAAGTTATTCTCCAAAAATATCTGAGAGTATCTTAGTATATATTTATCATAGAGAATAAAACAGTTACGTTTATTTTCCTTAGAAAATAAATTTAAAAAGCTTAACACAAGCTTTAAGGACTTATAAAACCTTAAGTTTTATACCTTAAGGACTTATAAAACTACCAGCTCAACAAATATTTAATAAGGTCATATGATTTTCAAGGAATTTGGCTAAGTATTGTGAGTAGTTACTATGAAAAATAGGGCACATATCTATATTTGAAGGACTTACGAAGAGATAGGTATAAGACAAATATAACCATGACCATGATACACTTTCGTGTAATATGAGTGCCCAAGAAATGTTCAGACAAAGAACACCAGGGTTTAGTGTCTGTCTCAAGAGATTATGTTGAGCTGAAGGATCAGAAAGGCTTTATGGATGAAGTGGTGTTTGAGATGACACTTGGAAGAGTTGCAGTAAATGACGATGAGGGGGAGGAAAATGCTAGCCTATGTGAACAAATAAAAATGCAGCGAGAGTACAAAGTCCCCATTGTGTTTAAAGAGTAGTGAGCAGAATGCCTTGGCTAGTGATTAAGGTATACATTTTAACGCTGCAAAGATAAATTAGACCATATGATGAAGGCCAGGCTGAGGGTAACTGGCCAGGCAGTAGTGACTCGTAGCAGTTCTTAACAAGTGGAATGATAAATCATCAAACTTGCAGTTGAGACATGCAATTCTTGTAGCAGGGAGAGTGCTGGATGAATTAAATTGAAAAGCAAGTTGCAGAGAGACCGGTGATCAGGTTTTCCTAGATTATCAGTAAGACATCATGAAAGGTGACCTTGTGACAGCTGTGATATAAAAGAAGGAATCAATTCAAGAGACTTTGAGGAAGTAGAACCCAGGTTTACTTGTCCATTTGATTGAATATATGGGATGGGGAGGACTCTCTGCTTAGAGAAACATAGTATTTTACAAATTATTCTTTCAACAAATATTTATTAACTGTATAAATTATTCAATCCTTTACAAATCTCCCAGTGGGAGTAGGCATATGGAGTAACACATTTTAAAATGGTTTCTTACCTACTGGTGCTTTGGCTATTTGGGGGCAAATTACACATATAATGTGTATCATATTATAATGTACACACACGTATACATTATATATACACACATATATGTGTACACATTAATTATATGCAGTCTACAATTTTAATCTCTACTAGTATACTACTGTTTTTAAAAACCAAGGCCATTTTATACATATTAAAAAAAATTATGGTGAAATTGCCACTACCTGTGGGAAAATCAAACTTTGAAAATAGTGCTTATGATGGCAATTGTCATACTGATGTATTGGTAATAATACAAAACATTTGTTGAATATCTTCCATGTCCAAGAACTATACCAGGGACATTATAGGGTATAGCCAACTGAAACCTAACAGCAGGCTATGAGGGAAAGACTTATAATCCTCCCTTTATAGATGAGGTACAGAGAATTTAAAGTAAGTTGCTAAACACGTAAAGGGGTAAAAGAGAAATGATAGGAAATTGGACAGTTGAATTGGAAGTCTGTTCTGCTGATCTGACCGCCAGCCTGTTGTAGGTATCAGTCTCAAGATAAAGAGATATTATCCACAGTCAACCATTGGAGAACTGCTAGGAGAGTGAATAAATTGACATAGATCCTATACAGAGCAATTAAAGAAAACTCGGAAATTTTGTCTGGAAAAAAAGTCTTAATGTGGCAGGGCATAGCATACATTTCTTAATAATTGTAATTTATTTTGTCTTGCTCCTAGACAACAGACAACTGAAGGAAAACAGAGAGGCAGATTTTAGTTCAATTTAAAATAGAGTTTTCTAGTAGCTAAAAGTTTCAGAATTGGGGTAAGCAATATCCAGAGGCAATGATGATCTCAGGTTTGAATACTAAACTTGAACAACACTAAGTAGAAAGAGTGTACAGCAGGTGCAAGTTTCACATTAGGGTTTCAAGTAGATGACTTTTACCTTTTGTTTAAATCTTAACTCCATAGTTGTATGATTGTAAGTTAAAAGAATGATCACCCCAATAACTAGATAGACATTTACATGTTACTGTCAATGTAATTGACAGGTAAATTTGCATTACAGGGTTTTTTCAGAGATATACAAAATAATTTGTGCAAAGGCCTTGGAACATTGCTTGACATATAATAAATGCTTAATAAATATTGGCTATTACTGTACTTTTTATTGGGGTATAGTTGATGTGATATTACATTAGTTTCAGATATATGGCATAGTGAATCCATAGTGAATTCACATATATGTTACCTTATGCTCATAAGTGTAGCTACTGTCTATCACCATATGACTCTATTGCAATGCTGCTGACTATATTTCCTATATTACACCTTTATCCCCATGACTTATTCATTCCATAACAGTGAAGACTGACCTCCCACCCCCCTTTACCTATTTTGTCCATCTTCCACCCCCTTCTCCTCTAGCAACCATCAGTTTGTATTCTGTATTTGTGGGTGTGTTTCTGCTCTTTATTCATTTGTTTTGTTTTTTTGATTCCACATGTAAGAGAAATCATATGGTATTTATCTTTCTCTAGTTCATTTTCTTAGTATAATACCCTCTAGGTCCATCCATGTTATCAAAAATGACAAGATCTCATCCTTGCTGTTACTGTACTTTTTCTTAACTATTCTTATGTTATTTTGTGTAAGCTAAGCTCTAAAAGGACAGAGCTTTAAGACACACTTTCCAATTTTTAAAATGTAAATGATAGCTTGTTTACTTTAAAAAAATGCTATTCTACCTGTGATTCAACATTATTCATATGACTGCAAAGTTAAAATATAATCTCAAATAGTGGGCTCCTAAAATCTTCATCAACAGTCCACAGATTTTAAAATATATGTGTACAAATTAAACAAACCTACCTTTATTAAAAAGAGGGAGAGAGAGAGAGAGAGAGACCATGCCAATACTCAGTAATAATCAGGTAATACCAGGTGAAATGTTTCTTAGTCTTGTCCTTTGATTTAATATTACTACTTATTAAATTATATGTTATTTTCCTCACACTATAAGCCAAAGCACACAAGTCAAGAAGGATTAAACTGTCTAGTCTATAGCAATATTTTGTGGTGATACAGTGGTTTCTAGAACAATGCATGCATTATTTCCAGCCGTAAACAGATCAATTTGTGTGCTTTTATGGGAGTGACTGGTATTTCCAGGTCTGTTTGATCATGCCACTAACTAGCTGATTCACTCACTATCTAACATTGAATTTGGGATGTTTTTCTTAGTACTACGCTTATTGCTGTGCCTCTGTGCAAATCTCATTCAACAACAGCTACAAATAAACACACTAGCCAGAAGTCACAATCACATGTGTTTCAGATACACAAAAAAATCAGAAGGTGTCGTAGAGCTCTACCCCTCAGAGTTTAGCCTACACAAACTAACATGGGTAATAACTGAAAGTTATATTATTAGCTAATATTTACTGAGTACTCACTGCATCTCTAATGATGTGCTAGGTGCTTATTTAGATTATTTTATGTATCCCTGAGAATAAACCTATGAAATAAACGCTGTTCCACACTGAGTCATTATGTAAATTTCCATCTAATTACTGGGAGAAAGTATAATTCTCTTACTGATGTTCTATAACAATAGAAAATTGGGATTTAAACAAAATATAAAAATTACTTGAAATCCCATGCGATATGAGGGTTGAAACTTTTAAGATTCAAAGTTAGCTAAAATTCGTATTTGTTCAAATTTAACATTCAAGGGGCACCTAGTGGCTCAATTGGTTAAGAGGCTTCCTTAAGCTCAGGTTATAATCCTGGGTTCCTGGGATTGAGCCCCACATCAGGCTTCCTGCTCAGTGGGGAGCCTGCTTCTCCCTCTGCCTCTGCTGCTCCCCCTGCTTGTGTTCTCTCTTTCTCTCTCTCACTTGCTATGTCTCTCAAATAAATATATAAAATCTTTAAAAAAATAATATTCAAGCATGAGGAACTCATCACCTCTGGTGA
This sequence comes from Martes martes, assembly GCF_963455335.1. Classification (NCBI taxonomy): domain Eukaryota; kingdom Metazoa; phylum Chordata; class Mammalia; order Carnivora; family Mustelidae; genus Martes; species Martes martes. The sequence continues at coordinate 16,700,624 of NC_137888.1, forward strand.
CAAATGGTACAATGTTAGGTCAGTATGGATTGTCTAACTTTTCTAAATTAACTATCTGGAGTGGGGAGTGATATTTAGTCAAAAAGAGAGAGGGAGAGAGAAGATATATATACATATACATAGGAAAGGAATTAGATTGCTGTTTTCTTCCGGAAGTATGATTGGAAACTAATGGGTGGGGCACCTGGGTAGCTCAGTTCATTAAGTATCTGCCTTCAGCTCAGGTCGTGATGAAGGCCTGGAATCAAGCCCCATCAAGCCCCGTGGAACAGCAGTGCAGCCCTACACCAGGCTCCTTGCTCAGTGGGTGGTCTGCTGCTGCTTCTCCTTCTGGCCCTCCCTGTTGCTTGTGCTCCCTCTCCAACTTGCTCTCTCTCTCTCTCTCTCTCTTTTTTTGTCTCTCTCAGATAAATAAATGAAATCTTAAAAAAAAAAAAACAATAAATTGATGTAGCTATAGAATTGATTCTTTAATGTCATAAAATACAATAAGTCCTAAATTCTAGTCATATAGTCATGGGAGGGAGAGAGAAAGGAAGGGAGGGAATGTGTGAGATTTAAGGTACTGAGATTTTTTTTTTTAAGGTTTTATTTGTTTATTTGATAGAGAAAGAAAGAGCACAAGCAGAGGGAGCTGCAGGCAGATAAGAGGAAGAAATTTGCTCCCCGCTGAGCAGAGAGCCTGATGCGGGGGCTGGATCCCAGACCCCTGAGATCATGACCTGAGTCAAAGGCAGCTGCTTAACCCACTGAGCCAGCCAGGTGTCCCAGGTACAGAGCTTCTACAATGACCTAAATCATTTAGATCCTGGGAGTCTATTTACCTGACTGCTATATAAGGTAGAGATTCCTGTGGATTGTTGTAAAACTAAGAATTTATAGCAGCCCTTGGAAATTGAGTGTCTTAGGGGCACCTGGGTCACTCAGTCTGTAGAGTGGCGGACTCTTGGTTTTAGCTTATGTCATAATTTCCTAGTGGTGGGATCAGATCTCCCCATTAGGCTCTGTGCTCAGCATGGAGACTACATGGGATTCTTTCTCCCCCCGCTCTGTCCCTCTCCTCTCTCTTTCTATATAAATAATATATATATATATATATATATATATATATATATATATTGATACCATTACCATTATCACCATAAAGAACAGCAAACTACATACTTAGGTTTTGGCTTGGTTGAGTTGTTTTTTGTTGTGATTTGTTTTGTTTTCTGTTTTTCTGATGACTACATTGTCAGTTGAGTTTGGCATTGCTGTATTAATACTTTTGAAAGATAACTGATGATTAGGGCACAAAAGTTGAGGGTTCAGAGTTCTAAGAATGGATGTTCTCCAGGATTACATCAGAGAGATGCACTCTAATCAGTTAGGAAGAATACTGGGGAAGCCACTCAAAAGTGAAGTTTAGACAAGGGGCAGAATTCATTTTCCAGACCAAATACTAGATTATTACTCCAGTTTCAGGTAAAAATGTTTAAGTGGTCAAAGAATCCCTACTGTCTTGAAAAATTAACTATTTAAAAGTCCCATTAGGAGAGTCTAAATATTTTATGGAATTCTACTAACCTGAAGATGAAATATGGCTAGACATTAGCCTCAGGCATACATAACTTTATAGGAAAAATGCAGAGTGCCAGCAATATCTTTGCAAGCTCATGCACATTCCTATTTATATGCATGCTTTAGATTTCACATAGAAGGAAAGTAATTTACCAAAACCCTGAGGTCACTCATAGGACACAATTTCCTCTTACTTGACAGATTCTATATATAGATGAAAATATGAGCCAAGTAAGGTGGTGGTAGTGGGGGGTGGTTATTGTCTTGGTTTTCAAATGTGTCAATAGTGAGGATTTAACTTTTAGGAAATAATTTTCTTGAAAAGGTAAAATCAATATTGGATCTTCCTTTTTGAAGGTGAACTTTATATTTTTCAGATCTCAGAATCTAAAATTGTGAGTTATTTTTCCTCAGAGCAGTCCTGCTAATAATAGAGGGGATTTGCTAAAAGTCAAAATTTATGCTTGTAACTTAGAAGGCCAAGATAATAATAAGTTATGCAATATTCCCAATATTGGACAGCCTCTTGAGTAAAAACATCACCAAAGTTCTGGATTTTATCTTGTAATTCTGTTCTATGTATTTTTAGTTGATTGATTGATAAACACACATAAAGTACTTTCATACGTAATGAAAATTCTGTAATCTGATCATAAGACTGTTAGAATGTAAAGAAAAAATACGTGAGGAATGAGTTCTTAAAATAATAATTATCTTTCATCTTTGTTCGCTTGTTAATGGTACAAAAAATTACATATCAAATGTGGAAAGGCTGGAATTCCACTTCCAGGTGGAAGAGGTGAGTTAATGCATCCAACAGCTGAGAATTGCCAAGGCATTTCTGAGACCATGATCCTCCTGTACTGACTTTCCTGATAATTGAGTTATAAATTACTCACTGCACACCAAGTAGTCACCTGCCATTAATTGTTTGGACTAATCCTACCCAAGAGAACTTATGAGATTAAAAAAGTGTTCAATTACTATGTTAATCAATTTGCTAGGATCTAGCTTCACATGGCTATATGGATTGAAATATGTTTAGTGTGACTGAGGAACTGAATTTTTTATTTTACTTAACTTTAATCTAACTGAAGCCTTAATATAAATAAACATATGTGGCTATTGGCTACCATATTGTATAGCCCAGGTTGGGTCATTGGACTATTTCTTGTAAATACAAATATGGACATCAGAACTTGAGGAAATCTTCTCTTGAAAAAAATCTTCCTCTGGTGCAACTAAGTCTCCTTAGCAACTGAAACATTCATTTTCAGAACTCAGGCAACCATTGGTGTCCCCACAGAGCAAAATGATCATGACTTAGAGAAAGAAGTCCTGGCATCCAGCACTCAAGATGATTGGAAGAGCATTGAGAATTGGAGATTGTTTTGTTTATTTATTTGTTTTCCTAGTAGTAGTATTTTAGCTACAGTGTAGGCCAATAGTCATGATTGATCTGCAAGCATTAAAAATATTCCCAGTATGTGATTCCGTTTAAAATGAACAAACAAATTGCACCTGTGTGGCTCAGTTGGTTAAGTGTCTGCCTTTGGCTTGGGTCATGATCCCAGAGTCCTAGGATCAAGCCCTGTGTGGGGCTCCCCACTGAGCAGGGAGTCTGCTTATCCCTCTCCCTTTGCCCCTCCCCCTGCTCATTGCTTTCTCTCTCTTTCAAATAAATAAAATCTCAAAATAAATAAATAAATAAACAAACAGAAACTCTTCTTTCGTTCCAAGTCCCAAGTATATATTTTACAATCTCACTTTTCTAATTATCTGCTTGTAATTTGGAGAGTAAAATCAATTCTATTCAACATACATTATTAGGGTGCTTACAATATGCAAGACTGCACTGATCATATGAGAAGGTGAATAATACAGAGTCTGTCCTCAAGGAATTTATGGTCTGTGTTTCACAGCAGTCAGAGCAAAAATGTGAAGAGGGCTGTGGCTGAAAAAAGTAATAGTGTCCTTGTGAATTTGAAGTAATAGTTTCAAAAGAATGTCTGAGGCTAGTGGAGGAACAAATATGGAATCTTGATTGCCCAGAGCCAAGATCAAATAGGATAGTGAGTTTCAGAAGTCACACATACTATATTTGACATCTGACTTTACTGTAATATACTGAAAACATTCTCTATGCATGAATTAAAAGTCAAATTATTTATGAATGATTCAAAAGATAGTGTGTATGTATCCATGTGTTAAAGACATTCTATCCCCTAAGGCCATATGGGACAAACATCTCTTGGCATAGACAGGTACAGGAAAATGGCCAAATTCTAATGTTAGTGCTAAACAAGCTCATTCTGGTAGTTATCTTCCTAACAATATGTATGGTAAATGCTATATGGCTACCATGCAAGAATAAGCTGAAAATTGAGGTAGGGTCTTGGTTTATCAACTGAACCTACCAAGTCTCTTTCTGGATGGGAAAGCTAGATGGTGTTCAAAGTTAAGATGGAGGAGCTCAGCAGTGTCTCTTAATTATTGACTACTTACAGTGTCTCTTAATTATTGACTACTACTCTGGTGTCTAGTGTTGTATTAAATATAAAGATAGTCATCGTTGCAGCCAATCCTCAAAACAATTTTATGAGGTCTATCTTTATTATAACCATGTCCATTTGAGCATTAATTAACTTGCCCTAATTAGCGTGTGCAAGTACTTCTTTCTGAATGACAAAGTCTTTGGACCCCAAAGTTCATACCCTCAATGGAAATATTTTGTTGTTTCTCATACAAGGAAGGTATTAATTTGAATCACATGAAAATTGTCAAATTGGTGTTGACCGAAAATTAATTGCAACTTCATATGATTTAGACTAATAAAAGCAGTCTGTCGGAGAACGAAGTGATGCCTTGAAAGGTTACCTGCACTCTAAGATAATTTATTATGAGTATCTCAGAGTTATCAAGCCTGTCTTACTTCCAGAATGAAATTTTCTTGGATGATAAAAATCTCAGGCTAGCTCAGGCAGAGTCTCACCTGGGGATGATAGATACTCTTCATTCAGCCAGGAACTATTGGCATACTGGAAGGGTGTGGTCTCCTGGCTAAAATGGCAGTTCTGCTATTATCTTATTATCAGGAATTTATTCTGGTCGATTTATTTTTTTGGTTGCTTATTTCATTGCAGTGTAAATGCATCCTAACTTACTTCTCCACCACATTTTTGATTGAAATTTTTAATGTGTAACTATGGAATAAGAATCATAGCCACAAAAAAAAAAAAAGGTGTTTTCATTACTAGCAAGTAAACAAAAGACTTTCAGGTGAGAGATGGTGAGATTTTTCTTCTTTGACTGCTTAGGTTTTGATAAGGCTACTGATGAAGTTAAACCATTAAGTCCTTAATTTCCTAAGGGGATGAGAGAGCTAGTAGAGATGGCATGCATATTTGTCACCCTGTCTAGACCAAGCTGTGGCGTCATAGGAAAAATTATATTGAGAATGAAGTCAGAAGACCTGGGTCACACTGCTGTGTAGCTTATACACAATTCCCGAACCTGAGTTCTCCTCAAAATTAAAACTGGTACTAATAACATTAATAATAATATTTACATGTCAATAAAGCTATGAGGCTCAGTGCAAATGTATAATGAAGACATTTGTAAGCTCGAAGTACAGTGGGATTACAGTCTAGATCTCCGCTGATGTCTGTTATATAAGTACTAAGGAAATAGCATATGCTAAATTTCTTTTTAGAATATTTATAACATGTCATATTTCATTAAAGATTCAAATGTATTTCATCTTATGTAAACTTGAATTGATCTGCTCAGAAAAGATATCAAAGAATATAAACTCCTTTAGATGCATTCTTAAATGTATATTAATTTTATTAAAACAAAATAAAACAAAACCCTAAAGGTAGGTACTTTTCTAACCTTCAAATTCTCATCTTCTGATCTGGTTGTGACTGAAATTCGATCTATAATAGTCTGTGCATAAACCCTATGGGAATATCTTAGTTTCACACTTTTGTCAGAAATGCCAGATACTTCCTTCTCATGATACATTTCTTTAGAAACTGTTTATTGCATTATTATTTTTTTGGGTGTGGCTTAAATAAATGTTCTTTGAACTCTGTGCCAAATGAGATTTCCTTTATTTTGTATCACTTGAATTTCTTAGTAACATGCTAATTAAGAATGAGTAACATCTGAATTCAGAGTTTCAGTTCCTGCTGTAAATGAAATCATTCTCTTATACCCAAGTAAAGGATGTTTCCAAATATCACTATTTTTTCCTATAATTATCTAAACAATATGAAGATTGTTTATTTCCAATCTCTCTTATAAAAATGAGTCTGTTCTCTGTAAAGACAAGGTAAGTAAGGGGCTCTTGGGTGGTTCAGTGAGTTAAGCCTCTGCCTTCGGCTCAGGTCATGATCTCAGGGTCCTGGCATCAAGCCCCACATTGGGCTCTCTCCTCAGCAGGGAGCCTGCTTTCCCCCCTCTCTCTGTCTGCCTGTCCCCCTACCTGTGATCTCTCTCTCTGTCAAATAAAATCTTTAAAAAAATTAGTCTATTCTGGTGTAGAAACTCTGAGTCATTGAGATCATTAATTAGAATGCAAATTCATTACAAGAACTACTAAATTGTAACCATCTTATTGTATAATAACATAGATCACATTTTATTTCTTCCGGAAGGTGGTCTTGATAGTACAAGCAGATGGGTACTGAACATAATCTGCCTCGTGTCATAGTTACTTATGTATTATCTATTTCCTTGAATAGATCTGAAAGCCTTTGCAACAGATACAGTGCAACATGAACAATTATTCTAACAGCTTGGATAATTATCTCTAAGTAAGTGGCTTTTATTCAATTAAATATTTACTTTTGGTATTAACAGATAAGAAGGAATTGGACAAGAAAACATACACTAATATTGTGAGAACATGAACATGTACACTGATATATAATATTACATTAAATTTTTTTGCCAAATAATGCTTCTTAGTTAGTTCTATAACAATGGCAGTTTAATTATACTAAGTTAAAATAAAGAAGAGAGTAATGTCAAGCAACTCTCAATTTCTTTCTTCTACTCAATCTCTTAGATTTTCTGTTAAACTGTGGTCTTCAGGGTGTGGCCCTGGAACCCCAGAGGATCTTTCAGTAGATCTAGGAGGACAGAACTGTGAGGGTTTTAATAATGTTAAGACATAATTTGTCTTTTTCACTTTCATCCTCTTACAACTGTATAGTGGAGTTTTCCAGAAGTTACATGGCATGTGGTAATGTCATCACTATAGCTGATAATGGAATGTATTGTTTGAGCATTTTTGTGTTTGAAAATTAAAAGTGAAGGGGGGTTTTCAGAACAAAAGGCATAAAAACCTGCTGCTGTAGAAGAAAGTTTAACTGCATGAGAAGACTAAAATAGGAGACTAATAGAACTATGTTACTTGACATTTACTTCCTACTTTCAAAAAATGTAGGACCCTAATCTTCTGAAATTATAGAAGGTGCTTGCAAGAATGGTACTTTTCATCTTTTTCTCCCTAGGGCACCTATAACTGAGGGTTGCCTGATGATTTTAATCAAAATGCTAGACATGCTTGGTAAAAATTTGTCTACCAAAAGAGAAATGCATGTACGAAAGGAAAATTATTTTCCTTATACTTAGCACACGTTATAACATTTTTAATTTCAAAAGCTCACATCTTTTGTTTCCAAAGAGGTGAAAGAAATCTTTCCTCTTGCCAATTCCAAATCAACAAAGTTGCATCATTTACTACAGCCTAGTATTCTTTTAACCATAGATATTTCATACAAAATTGAAATGAGGTAAAAAAGATTTTTAAAAACAAATCTGGAACAGCAGTTTATTTTCCACTATTTAAAATATGTTCCTTCAAGAAAAGAGAACATCATGTCCAAAGCACTGGCTCCCTCATAGTGAAAAATTGGAGAGCTTGCTTTTTTTTCCATGGTGAAAATATCCAGATCTGAATTACTTCATCAAAGAAGTGGGTGCCTTGCCATTAGCCAAATTTGAGTGTTCCAAGTTTCATATCATGGATTTTTAACACAAAAATCACTTCTTAAGAATATTTGAGCACTCTTGGGTACACTTTCAGTCCTTCAGAATTGGATTTATTGACTAATAAACAGTCATCATTCTTTTCTCTCCAAATGGGTTGTAAAATTATCATCAAAGAAAATGAAACCAAACTCACTTTCATTACTAAAGGTCAGAACCTAACTTATTTTTTATTGTATGGTTGCCAGTCTGTTTTAATTAAACATTTCATAAGTTCTCAGTCTCAAAAGTACCCTGATGATGTACAATTAATAAGTATTTGTTAAAGGATATTACTTCTTGAATTGTGTTATTGATTAAACCAGAAGAATGGTAGTCAGCAGTATTACTGCCCTTCCCAGATTCCCTTTACTGGCCTGGCCCCTGCGAGTACTGGGAATGGTTTGCCATGTATCTTGACTTCTTCAGAGGGTCGCCCTTAGGTGATGTTCCCTGACAGGTCACATCTGCCCTCAACAGGAGGCTAACATTGTTAATAATGGTACAAAACCTTTGTCCCCTTAAAAGCCTCATAGTGATTTACACTCGACTGAAATCCCACAGAAAATCAACACTGGCTTACAAACAAGGTCAATTCACCAAGTTGACTGGCTCACTGAGTATTTCTGCATAAAGTTACATCAGCAATGATATAATCAGGGGTGCGTGGGTGGCTCAATCAGTTAAGCCTCTGCCTTTTGCTCAGGTCATGATCTCTGGGTCCTGGGATTGAGCCCCACATCTGGGCTTCCTGCTCAGTGGGGAGTCTGTTTCTCTCTCTCTCTCCCCCTCTGCCCCTCCCCCTGCTCATGTTTTCTCTCTCTCTCTCAAATAAATAAAATATTTTTAAAATGATATAATCAATTAATCAGCAGATGATTTACTGAACTCATATTCTGTGTCAGTGTTAGGTACTGGGGCAATAATCTTACAGAAAAGATTCCTGCCTTCATGGTACCTAAATTCTAATGGATAAAATAGACAAAAACAGAGGCATGTAAATAAAGCAAATATTCATTGTGATTTGATGTGAAGGAATCTAACAAAGGATTGAGTTAATGATAGAAAGAGATTTCCTTTAGATGGGGTAGGCAGCAGTGATTTTTCTAGTAAGATGTCCTCAGAAAAAGAGGAAGAGAATAAAACTTTCAGCATAAAGCACCATTCAGAGTAGAAGGAAAACCCAGAAAGTGCCTACAGTAGTAAGACAGAGCAAAAGTGTACCTTAGCCAGATTTGGAAAAGCCAATGGTCATCAGGTTAATGAGGGTTGAATACTTTTGGTCCAAGCTCTGAACAATCACATGCAGTGATTATGTCTTAGTAATGAGGCACAGAAACAAAGAAGGAAAAAAGGAAGGAAGGAAGGAAAGAAGGAAGGAAGGAAGGAGGGAAGGGAGGGAGGGAAGAAGAAAGCTAGCTAGAAAGGTGGATGGATGGGGGGGGGGGGCGGTGGTGCTCATCCCTGTATACACCGCAGGCCAGATGTCCTGGGACAAGTACGAAAATCCGTAGAAGAAAATCCTGACCAAACATCTAGACTGTTCCCTTTACCATAATCCATAGCATTATGACAAAAAACTATAGTACTATATGAGAAAATTCTTTAGTCTTTATATATGTGTGTATATGTGTTGCTCTATCTACTTTGAGTTTTTTTTTCTTTCTTTTTTTTTTTTTTTGCTTGTTTTTTAGTAGAATAGGGGGTCATTTGTTCTCAGATGAGCTTAGTCATGGTCATAAGTTCCCTCTTGATCTCCAAAGTTAAGAAATACTTTGCCACTGTACAAGGTAATTGTATAAAGCCATGAAGGAACTGAATAAGTCTTACCAAATTACTGCATTTCAATTTTTGGTGCCTATTGGGGGCAAAACAGGATAAGTAGCATTCACTCTGCACAGAGTTCATCTTGAGGCTTAATTTGGCCTTAGAATATTAATTTTATTCACATACCATTGTAGCCACTGGCATTCATTTGCCATGTCCTCAGTAAAAATGGTAGTCCATCGAGCTGGTAGTGGATAGACGTTAACTAGGTTCTGTAGGGCTTTTTCTAAACTTTAGTCTCATAGATTTAATAATCTAATTGATTAGTGATTTCTACAGTATGAACACAGACATATAAATTTACTTTTACTGTTATGAAACATAATATAGAGATGAGAAACATATGAAACATAATATAGAGATGAGAATTTCAATGTAACATCTGAAGGGAGATAGTAAATTCACATTCAGTCTTTAATAAATTCTAATTCTGTCTAAGTGATATTTCTAAAGTACCTCCTTATAGTAAATTTGTATCCATATATATGGATGTATATAAATATCTATATACATAGATATACATAATATCTATCTATCTAGCTAGCTAGCTATTTATGTGTATGTGTGTGAGGATAGATACCAAGAGTTAAAAAGAAAACCACAGTCCCAAAATGGCTTCAGTTAAGTGCAGTCACCAAACCCAGGCTTAATACTTAACTTAATGGTAGTTTCAACCTCCCCCAGAAATGTAGTCTTAACCAAACAGTCAGGAATATTCTGATCAGCATTAGTGAGGTAATCTGTCCCCTGGGCCTTCTCCATTCCCCAAAGGAATATGAGGTAATCCTGCATAATAAGACCCCTGCCCTTCCCAGTAAAGGAAGGTGATCAAGCCTGAAACAATTCTTTTTTTTTTTTCTTTTGCTAATAACTCTCTTGCTCCACCCTCCTTCCTATAGAAAACTTCCATTTTGTATAACTTCTGGAGCTATTCTCTACTTGTAAGAAGCGATGCTGCCTGATTCATGAATTGTTTAATAAGGCCAATTAGATCTTCAAATTTGCTCAGTTGAATTTTTTTTAAAGTATTTAATTTCAATTGAAAAATCCATAAAATAATACTTTTCTTCTATTCTTATACACTGGTGTTTAATACTGTGAAAATACGAAAGCACCTTGCATTTGCATTATAATTCAGTGTTTTGGATGAACTGATGATTTGTGTTTATTCATGGATTTATTTAACCCCTCTCATTTTAAAAAAAGAAGAAAAGAAAAAGAAAGAAAAATTGATTCAGTTGTCATGTACACTTTCCATTACATGGCACTGTTTCCAGATAGGGCTTATAAGAGTCAAAGGATGAATCAGTGCTATTTATTTCACTAATTTAGAATATTACTCAATGGTTATCCTGCCATTCTTCTTCACCTTCAATTTTAAAGAAATCCCAAGGGCAAAAATGACTGTTGAACAGCTCATGCCCGTTTGTGGACTATATGGGAAACTGTAGTTAATTTAGTCATTTATTCCATTTCAGTTGAGATACCAAAACAAATAGCAACAAAAAAAGTCAAGTACCATAAAGTACCCTATTATATTAGCAAATTTACATTTCATGAAGTCCAGAATGTGATGGAAGAAAGAAAAATCAAATTAAATACATTAATTTATATATTATCTCAAACTCTAATCATCATATCAGTGTTAGGGAATTTGGAAAGACTTCTTATTTATACCAATTTATTGGGTTTTTGATATCTTACTCTGTGAATATTTCATTCTTATCTCCATATTATTGATGCTATTTACTCTTCATTAATCATAACATTCTAAAGAATTATTCTGAAAATCCTCTAATTAACATAATTTTTAGACTTGATGCCTATGTTATTGCTTATTTACTATATAAATCTACAAATATCTTCAGATATTCATAATATATCTCAAATTCTTAAGCTATTATTTTATTTTTTATTCTTAGAGACACGAAAATATTGTGACTAATGCTTTGGCTTGTTTGACCACGTTTCATTTATTGGTAAATCACTACATATCACCTAGAAATCCTGTGTTTGAGCAAGAGATGACTGATGAGACCTTGGGGTAAACTTCCCTGGGAGTGGTTACGTGAGTTCTATGTGTGGGAATGGAGAGCAATGGAATATTGAAGACTCTAAGAGTGGGCTGTAGACTTAAAAATGGGTAGAGGTGCCTGGATTGAGAGCAAAATGGAGTCTTTCATGTCAAGCAGGGGCCTGTGTCAAGGAATGGCACAAGCAGTTAAGGTATTGTAGCTAGGAGATATTGCCTGCACCAACGTCAGCTGACACCCCAGATCTGACACCCCAGATCTGAGAATGAACAGAACCAGAGAAGGTCTGCAGAGATCCAAAACTGATTAGATCCCTTTAAACAGGGAAGGATTTTGGTAGCTAACTCTTCAGTTCCTTAAATTCTTGCACCTTTTAGTTATCTTGTCTGTGTTGTGGTTTGTCTTCTGTCCCACTCTGTGTGCCGTGTAAGAAGCCAAGTTTACTCACGTGGTGAATTGTCATTGAGTTTGGAATCGTGAACCTGGTTTATAATTGTGATTTAAGTTTGCCTTATGATTGAACAAAGATGACATTGTGGAAAGACACAACTCATGTGTGCACCTTCATAGTATGCTCATGACAGTGGCTCAGTGGGTTAAGTGTCTGACTCTTGATTTTGGCTCAGGTCATGATCTCAGGGTTGTGAGATGGAGTCTTGTACTCTGGGTGTGGAGCCTGCTTAAGATTCTCTCTCCCTTTTCCTGTGCCCCTCTCCACCCCTCTCTCTTTCTCCTTCTTTAAAGAGGAAAAAGAAAAAAAAAAAAAAAAAAAAAGATCCAATGGCCTTAACAGACATTTCACCAGGGAAGGGAAGGCAAGTAAACATACAAAAAGAGGCAACAGTGAGATACTATTACACATTGATTAGAAGACCCCAAAATCCAAACACTAAGGACACCAAGTACTGGAGAGAATGTGGAAAAATAGGAACTTTTATTCATTGCTGGTGAGAATGCAAAATGAAACAATCACTTTGGAGAGAGTTTGTTAGTTTTTTGTTTTGTTTTGTTTTAAACTAAAAATATGGGGCACCTGTGTGTCTCAGTGAGTTAAAGCCTCTGCCTTTGGCTCAGGTCATGATCTCAGGGTCCTGGGATCAAGCCCCGCATCAGGCTCTCTGCTCAGCGGGGAGCCTGCTTCCCTCCTCTCTCTTCCTGCCTCTCTGCCTACCTGTGATCTCTATCTTTCTGTCAAATAAATAAATTAAAAATTAAAAAAAAACAAAACTAAAAATACTCTTTTTTTTTTTTTAAGATTTTATTTATTTGACAGAGAGAGATCACAGGTAGGCAGAGAGGCAGGCAGAGAGAGGGGGAAGCAGGCTCCCTGCTGAGCAGAGAGCCCGATGCGGGGCTTGATCCCAGGACCCTGAGATCATGACCTGAGCTGAAGACAGACATTTAACGGACTGAGCCACTCAGGCACCCCTAAAAATACTCTTAACATATGATCAAATTGCACTGCTTGGTGTTTATACAAAGAAGTTGAGTACATATGTCCACACAAAACTCTACACATATGGATCTTTACAGAAGCCTTATTCATAATTTCCCAAACTTAGAAGCAAACAAAATGTCCTTCAGTAAGTGAATGGATAAACTGCATATCCAGAAAATGAAATATTATTCAGACAGAGAGACACACAAAAGAACTACCAAACCATGAAAAGACATGGAAGAATCTTTTTTTTTTTTTTTAAAGATTGATTTATTTATTTTAGAGAGAGAGAGAGCATGTGCTCATGGGGGAAGGACAGAGGGAGAACAAGAGAGAAAATCTTAAGGAGATTCCCTACTGAGCATGGAGCCTCGCAGAGAGCCAGATCTCACAACCCTGAGGTCATGACCTGAGCTGAAATCAAGAGTCAGACACCAAACCACTTAATCAACTGAACTACCCAGCTGCCTTAAGATATGGAAGAAAGTTAGATGCATATTGCTCATTAAAATAAGCCAACCTGAGAAGGCTACCTACTGTAAGATTCCAACTATATGACATTCTAGAAAAGGCGAAACTGTGGAGACTTTAAAAATATCAGTGGTTGCCAGACATTGGAGTTGAGGGGGGTGAATAAGAGAGCACAAGAGGACTTTTAGAACAGTAAAAACTCTCTGTTGTGATATAGAGTGATGTATATCATAAATATATTTTATATATATATGCATATATATATACACGCACATATATATGTCATTATATATTTGAAAAAAACATAGTTAGAAGATGATAAGACACATGATATAAATTATGGTGATGCTATGTGATGGTGGAGCTTCCATCACGTAGGACCTTATGTCTGCAGAGTGATCCATTAAACCGTATGGTATACGAAGCAGGAGTAAAACATTAAATCCTTCTTGATTAAGCCATTAATATATGGGGAGCTGTTTGTTACAAATATAGATACTATCTCAGTTCTTTGAGTTGAATTCAATTTCCTAGGTGATTATATAATTAGGGTATACCTACCATATACAAAACCTATTAAAAGCATAATTTGGAACAGAAATCAAAATGGCTGCATTAATCCTTGAGCAAAACTGGATTTTTAAAGTAATATTTTTCTTCTCTTCCGCAAACTTCGCCTTCTCCCTTCTTAGCCTTTTGTTTGAGGAACCTGGTACCACCCTGAAAAGGACTAATGGGGCAGGCAACACATACAATTCCTGTTGAATCCAGCTAGATCTTGCATTTCCCTATAAAATGCCTCAGCCCCTTCCTCCAGGCAGGCTTGCAGTCTTTTGAAGGGATAGTCTGCTGTAGCCTCCTTTGTTCGGCAAAGCAATAAAATTTATTCCTCTTTATTCCAAACTCTGTCTTTGCATTATCTTTTGGTTCCGAAGCATAGAGGCTGGTTTTGATATGTACTTATATACTTATACATATATACTTACATATATGCTTTATAAAGTATAAATTTACTATTTATAACATATATTAAAAAGATAAAAACATTAGGATTTAATAAAAGATATCTCTTCATATTGATTTCAACTTATAAATAGCTTGATCGTGTTAAGTCAATTAGCTAAATTTCCATTTTCTGTCATTCAGTGACATTAAATGACTACAGAATTTATAGATATTCTTCATTTACATCAATACCATTAGCTTGAAAACCTTCATTTAATTATAGGTCTTAGGAGAGAAATAGGCATTCATAGTGGCTGATCACATTTCAGTAGAAAATATATAACCCATGGGATATTTCAATTTTAAAATGCTCAATTTTAGTTTTAAGTGCCATTACTTACTAAAGTGGTTTTGGTTCCAAAGGGATATTTAATTAATTCTTTATTGAATCTGGCAAAAGAAATGGCTAAAATAAAAATACCAAACCTACTACCTGTCATCCTATTATTTTAGTTTTATTCCTTAGAAGTCCTGTTTAGTAAATATTTTAGTCAAAATCTGTTACACTTGAAGCTCTTAGCTTTGTGTCTGTTACATGGCTGGCTAATATCTTAATAAGAATTATGAGAATTTGCCATATCGTAAGTCAAAAGGTGTGGGATAGAAGGCAATAAAAATTGATGATATTTATAAAGCATGTGAAAGAATTCCAAATACAAATTGTGACAAATCACTGATTCTTTAAAACAACGTACCAGGCAACAGGGCAATTCAGAGACAGGAAGAGAGCTTGGCTCAGTCAAGATTCAAGAGAACCGAAAGCATAGGGAAAACAAAACATACGTCTATGAGAGAGAGAAAGAGTTTTTGCCATGCATTGGCTTATGTAATCGCGGGGGCTAGCTGGGCAAGTCTGAAAGTTAGAAATCTGTAGGGCAGATCACCAGGAAAAAGCAGGTTAGAGTTCCCAGGGACAGTCTACAGCTACTGTCCACAGGCAAAAACTTCTTCCTCAAGAAAACCTCTTAAAGCCTCTCAAGTGATTGAATCAGGCTTCCCTAAATCATTGGAAGCAATCTCTTTTACTTAAAGTCAATTAATTATGGACTTCAATCACATCGATAAAATGCCTTCACAGAAAGACCAACACTAGTGTTTGAAGAGCTGAAGACTGTAGCTGGTTATATTTACACACACACACACACCCACCCACACACACACACACACGATCAACATGTCCTGTTGAGGAACCCCATCCCACACAGAAAGGACCCCCTGATCCACAGGCTAGAAGGAGGCCACATTGCACCAGGCAGGAGCAGACAAAAAGAAGAGTGGATATACCACTCTTCTGATATATCCAGAAGATACACCAGAAGGTAATGCAGCCCAAATACCAGAAAGAGCTGGGGTTACTGCTACAAATGAAGGCAAGAAGGATTACTTTTTGAAACCAAAGCAGTCACCGGGATGTTTCATGGTGTTTTTATCTCCAGGGCTGATTGTGAAAATCACAGCTCAACTAACAGAAAGCAAATGAGGTCTAAGCAGAGCTTATTCTGCCAACTCTTCAGTTTAAGGCTTTAGAACAGGTTATGGATGGTCTCATTCCTGAAGCCTCCAGGACAGATTTGACTCAATGGAGCCCATTAGGTGGATCAAAGTAAAAAAAGGGATGGACGTGTAGGACAGCTCTTGTGTTTACTATAAAAGCCTTTTAATTTGCTTTGTTGAGAATCTCTTAGTTTCTTTCCCAAGCTTCTCTGATGGGGTATGGAGAATCTTCTTGGCACAGGAACTCAAGCAAACCTAGAAATTTGGGAAAGTTAACATATCTTGGAGTTATCCTTGGCCAATGAGGGATATAAGCCCTTGCATAAAAGCTCCTGTTTTCCTTCATGCAGGCAAGCAATCCTGATGTGTCAATGGATTGTTTTCCTGTTTGCCTAAATTATGACCAACTTTTACCTCATTTTCTGTTTCACTTTTCCTCATTCCCCACTCCTGCTCTTTGGGATCTTGGCATAAAACAAGGACGCAGGATGAGGTTAAGCAATCTGACCATGTACTAAACATTGTATGTTTCATGTAGGAGAAAAATTTTAATAGACTAAGATACCATTTCCCTAGGAATGAAAGGCAAAACATTGGCATTAAAGCACTTTATTTTTGATAAAGTGTTTTTTGATTAATTTACTTGTAAGGGTTCACATTTGAACACCCACTGCAATTCACAAAGAGTTAACCACTGTTTATATATTCTAAATCTTCTTTGTAAGCAAAGACTGGACTGCCTACTTTCTGGAGTCAAATTCTGGACAGGTTAGACATTTCAAAAGTTTGACAACATTACAGAATGGAGATTTAATGAAATCTACCTTCATTTGCATGCATGCAAATTACTGTTCAACACAAACATTTCTTTTGTTTGTCAGTTACTAGAATTGCTCATTTTTTGGCCCAAACTCAGAATATATTTAAAATCACAGCATAATCTTATAATAAATTCTGTTACTTTCGAAGTCTGTTATCTAACAAAAAACATATTTTCCATCTGCTTGAGAAAACAGCATTTTACTGCAAATGAGAAAGAAAAAAAAATCAGGTATAATACAATATTTTCTGAAACCAAATTACATCAATATTTCTCAAAAACATATCTTTTCCGCAAAGTGAAAATTAGTTCCATCTATTTGCTTTAACTTGTTATAAAACTACTTTGAAAACTGTGCTGTTTTAAACATTTTCTAGAATGATGGCTAGTCATCTTTTTTTAGGATAATGCCTAGTTTATTTGGGGCAGTTCGTTTACCCACAAATGTTGTCTTGAAATTTTCTTTGCCCACGGTGTTATAGAGAAGACTCAGGATATCTTACATTTCTCTGAAGGACAAAACACTCAGTTTTCAATTCATGCATTTTTATTGCTTCTTTTTCATCTGTCTGCCTCACTCTTAGAAAGTTGATAGAAAGGCAGCCTGTAGAAAAAGGACAAACAGGCTCTAAGAACTGTGGCGGGGGAGGGAGGAAGATAGGGAACAATGAAATAGGATTTTATAGACTCTCTAATCTGGGAATGTGTTCTTTTCTTGAAATTCATCCAGTTGGATAAGATTTCTTTTAATGAGTCTAAACCCTGACATCTAGACCAGGGGTAAATGCATAATTGTAGGATCTTTCTATTTGAGTAGAGGAAGGAAACTACTCAGCCAGATGGACGTCAATTGGGCCGGAATTTCTTCTGAAAAGCTGCTCACCTCAAGTGGGAAGGAAAATGTGCTGGTTGCTAAGCTACTGATAGGCTTTGCCCTTCCTCTACTTAATGGACAGTCACTAGGTCAAGGCACCAATGATGACGTTAAAGCTGACTTTTCCTTGCTAATTGAATAGTAACTTAGGAAGTGGCTAAGGGTTTCCTCTCCATCAACTATTACCCCTGGCTATTCTCTGACCTTACCTCCCAGCGTGAAGGGTGGGGACACAGACAATTCCTGGGGTGACAGAAGCCCAGAGATATAAGGGAGAGATTTACTGAGAGTAAAATTAGTAAACATTAACAATACATTTAGATACCAAAGTTATATGAAATTCATGATTTATTTAATTTTTAAAAGAGCTTATAGTAAGAAGGAGGTACTTTATGCCAAATATGATGGTGTTTACTGCTTAAATTTGTCTGTGTAATTATTCCCAATGGCAAAGGATTATAAAGGCTTAGCCTTGGGTTTTTTTGCTCAAATTGAAATGTCATCTCCCCTTGGGATTAGAGTAACAAGGGTCAGCCTGAGAAATTAGAAAACACAACTTCAAGGCACACAGTAGGAGGCTCCTAGGGTCAATTTCAGTGCGAGTGTTTTATGTCACTTGTCTCTGACACCCTCACACTCAACAGCGTGTTATAGTGCTTACACCGGTGAAGACATTGCTGTCAAAGTTCTAGATTTTATCCTAACAATTATTAGCCCTCGGGTTTTACTCTCAGGCTTCTAAGTGGTTTTTTGCTCCCCAGAGAGGCTCTGATTAGAAGAAGAGATAAAATCTTCCCTTTGTAGCTGAGAAGTAGGAGAGGGGAAAGAAGTCTCTGCGGGTTGCGAGCACCTCTTGTGTATATGCAATGTGGTGGGTTCTGGGGGTCCAGTGGCAGAAAAAGGAGCCATGTAACTGTTACCTTCCTATTTGGAGTCCCAGGAAGATTGAAGCTGGACCCAGATGCCTGACCCCAGGCTGATGTTCCACTGGGATTATATAAGAGTGAGGTTTTGGAGCAAGGTCATTATCAAGGTATGGAGGGTGTCAGATGCAGTAAAAGCCGAGAAGATTTGGATTGTTATGACAGTAGGGGTGGAAACTGCTTCTTTTTTTTTTTTTTCTGGTAAACAACTTCTACTTATTGTTTTGATGAGAGACCTGTCATTGGCTGATTGTTTGCAATGGTGGAAACATTGTTACCTTGTAGCAGCTTTCTGTTTTGGAAAAATTCATCATTATAATGCCATTAGTTATAAAACAAATATCTTTTAAATTAACATATAATGTATTGTTTGTTTCAGGGGTACAGGTCTGTGAATCATCAGTCTTACACAATTCACAGCATTCACTATAGCACATACCTTCCCCAATGTCTATCGCCCAGCCACCCCATTCCTCCCACACCCCTTCCCTCCAGCAACCCTAAATTTGTTTCCTGAGATTAAGAGTCTCTTATGGTTTCTCTCCCTCTCTGGTTTCATCTTGTTTCATTTTATATCTTTTTAAGCTCCTAAGAATCGGTGACAAGACTTTTTTTTATTTTTTATTTTTTTAGGAACTGGCTCAGTATAGATAGAGTCATATTAGCTTATATGCAGACTGTAAATGTTTCTGTTTAGGGATTTTTCAAAATTATGTAAACCTCAAGGAGGGGCTTAATAGATAGAGTTTCTTTTACTTTGTAACTTTGTAACTTAAAGTAATTGAAGCTTACAAACATGAAACATACAAACATGACTAGAGCAGTTATGACCTAGACCAGATAGAAGAGAAAATAAATAAAGTCACTGAGTCATAACACACACACACACACACATACACACACACACACAAACATGCAAACACATGTGTGCACACACACATACATGAGGAAGAGTGAGAAAAAACAGGGGATTAGTTCCAGTACCAGTATAGGAATCAGAGGCAGATTGTTTCAGGCAGAAAACAGTGCTGATTTTAAAATCCCTCCTGACCCAGTCATTCTAGAACTCTAGGTGTACTTCATATGCATTATAGGGCAAAATAGAAACATCATTTTTGTTAAGTTAGTGGTGACAGTCTTGTTTCCATTTCCTTTGCTTCTAGGGAAACTGGACATAGTTGGCCTCTGGTTATATCCATCTCAACCATTCCCCACTCTTGGAATGCATCACATCATATAATGGTGAAATATATACTAAGCACCTGTTACTTATGCACACATACATATATACATACACACATGCCACAGATGATAGTGATAGATACATTCTTTGTTCTTATATTCTTATAGCGGAGCTTAACAATGACTAGCAACTATTAATTATGTGATAAAAAGTCAATCATTGTTAAGTGCTCTGAAGAAATAAAAAGCAGGGGAGGTATAAGGAGTGATGGAGGCATAAATGAAATCGATGGTCAGGAAGGTCTCTTTAAGGAAATGATATCTGAATAGAAAGCTGCCATTTGAATGTGTCAGGGTGAGGGAGGGATGGCTGCCATTTGAATGTGTCCGTGAAACTTACACAAGGAGAAGGCCTGTTTAAGAAACAAACAGGATGGGTGCCTGGGTGGCTCAATGGGTTAAAGCCTCTGCCCTCAGCTCAGGTCACGGTCTCAGGGTCCTGGGATCGAGCCCCACATCGGGCTGCCTGCTCAGTGGAGGGCCTGTTTCTCCCTCTCTCTCTGCCTGCCTCTCTGCCTGCTTGTGATCTCTGTCTGTCAAATAAATAAATAAAATCTTTAAAAAAATAAAAAAAGAAACAAACAGGAATCCAGCTCACGTATGGTGAGCAGGGGGCATGGTGGATAGAAATTAGAGCCAGGGGTTAGGTCTTAGAGAACTTTGTAAATTAATGTGATTTTTATTCATAATATTATAGAAGACCAATGAAGGGTTATATTCCTGAAAGTAGAATGACCTGGTTTGAATTTTATGAGAACTCACTACTCTGTGGAGAGTAAGTTCTCGAAGGACAAGACTTGAAGCTGAAGGAAGAAGCCCCATTGGAAACCAATTTCAGCGTCTTAGGTAACAAAGGATCTTAGTTCAGACTGGGGTAATGACAATGGAGATAGATAAAAGTGGTTGGAGACTTAACCTGTTTTGAAGATCAAGATCTCAGGACTTTTGATAGAGTGCAGGCAGAGTACCGAAAGAAAAGAAAGTCAAGGTTAACTTCACCTGCTTTGACTCGGAAAAACGGGAAGCTAGGAAGTGCTTTTTTTTTTTTTTGTTTTGTTTTGTTTTTTGTTTTGCTATGGAAATGTGATGTGAATTTTATGCATCAATCTGACTGGGCCGCAGGATACAGAGACATTTTACCCAACAATTATTCTGAGTGTGTCTGTGAGAGTGTTTCTGGATGAGATTAACATTTGAATTAGTAGACTATATAAAGAAGAATACTTCTTTAATCTGGGGAGGCCTCAAGCAATCCGCTGAAGACTTGAGTAGAAGGAAGTGACCAAGTAAGAGAGAACTCCTGCCTGACTGTTTGGGTTGGTATGTCAGTCTTTTCTTGCCTCAGGACTCAAACTGAAAAATTGGTTCATCTTGGGTTTTAGCCTGTCAACTTAAGAATTTATACCATGAATTTATACCACCAGCTCCCTTGGTTCTCAAGTCTTCTGACAAAGACTAAAACTATACCATTGGCTGTCTTGGGTCTCTAGCTTGTCACCTGTAAATCTTAGAACTTTTCAACAACCATAGTCATGTGAGCTAATTCCTAATAATATCTATCTATCTATCACCTATCTATCTATCTATCTATCTATCATCATCTCTATCCTAAGGGTACATTTCTCTGAAGAACCCTAACTAATACAGAAACACTTGGGGAAAAAAAGATTTTTTTTGTTGTTGTTTTTTGTTCTGAGTTTTCTTTTTGGTGGAACACCAAGAATGAAGAATTCTATTATTACATACCCAAATGGACTTATATCAGGGGCATCAGCTCTAATCATCTAGAGATTATGGGAAAGACATCAGGCGGAAAAATACAAATGGAATTTATCAATCCAAAGGGTCTTAAAGAATGAGAACTTGGTAATTTTTTTTTTTTTTTTTCCTGAAGGGTGGTTAACTCTGCCAAACTTTGTTGATTGGAAAAGCAAGATAAGGATTGAGAATTGACCATTGAATTGGTAGCTTTAATGTCATTCATGACCGTGAAAATAATAGTTTAAAGAAAGCAGTAAATGCCAAAATCTAAGTGAAATAAGGTCAAAAGAGAACAGGAGGAGAGAAAGGGGAGACAGAGAACATGAATTTTGTTGTTGAGACTTTGAGAATTTATGCCATGTGGGAGACAAATGTGAGGTGAGGTAACTTTTTAATTAAAATTACTTTTTAAAGAATATAGAAGATATTGTAACCTGTTTGTCTGCTAACTGAACGATAGAGAAGAGAAAATTTCTAGGTGAGGAAGTATAAGAAAAAATGGAAGTACAAATTATGAGTGTAAGCCTAATGTCAGAAAATCCCATGCATTTTCAGAAGAGGCATCTCAAGAGTAAAGAAAGTAAGCCCACTGAAACAAAGAAAGCAGAGGCACAGTGAGAAAACTTAGTGACAGAATTGTCTTTTGCTAAAGCTGTTACTTCTATCATACCTGTTTTAGTTTAAGATACAGAAGTTGGATTTTCACTTTTGCTAAGCTGCAGGTTTCTCGGTTCATTTTTATTTGAAGTTGTATGTAGAAAATATCTTCCATATCAGGATCGTATTTCTTATCACTTCTACCTATAGGCTATTTGACCTTGTGTTCATCCTTCCCATGGGAATTTGTGTGAAATGGTCAAAAGTGTCTTAAACACAGTGACATTTTCAATATTTACTTATCAGTGCTCCTAATGTTCCCCATTTGGTGGATGTCCACACCACCTCCTCAGGACTGGCAACAACAATGTCATCAAATTTTTCAACCAATTATTGTTTATCAATTTAAAATTTGCTTTTTATGGCAGGCTACGAAGTCTCCGTCCCCCTTTCTAGTCATAAGCCACTAGGGGAGTGACCACAGTCTGTAGTAATACAGTTCCAAAGTAGCTCTTGGCCCCCTGCCTCTGATTCACCAGAAAGTGTGCTATAAAAATTGGGCCAGTGGGTGTACTTTCCAACGCTCAGTTCGTATGTAGCCATGGAGATTGAAGAATACAAAGGAAACTCTCCTAGAATTTATACTAGTTTCCTAGGGCTGTTGTAACAAAGTATGACAGACTGGGTGGCTTAAAATAGTAGAAATTTATTGCCTCCAGTTCTGAAGCCTAGAAGATTAAAATCAAGGTGTTGCCAGGGTCCTGCTCCCACTAAAACCTGTAAAAAAATCTTTCCTTACCTTTTCTTAGTTTCTGGTGCTGCTTTGGTGGCCATCCTTGACATTCCTTGGCTTATACATGCATCACTCCAATCCTCTGTCTTCATAGGGCATACTCCTTTTATATGTGTCTATATCTCTTTCCTTTTCTTTAAGGATATATGGGCCCACTCTATTCCATTATGACCTGATCTGAAATGACTCTATTTCAAAATAGAGGTATTGGGAGTTAGAACTTTGACATATCTTTTCTTAGGAAAACAATTCAACCAAGTTCCCGTTAGAGCAAGTAGTTCATGCTGCTGGTAGGTCAGGGGTTGCCTCAATTTCTGCCCCGTTGCATTTGATAATTATCATGGATCAGTGAAGAGCCTGTGTTTGGACTCTACCCTTTTCTAAACAAGAGGTTCATTTTGGTTATCCAGGTCTTACTTCCTCTTTGTTTCAGAAGAGGGGACTTGGAAATAACTTGTATTTAAGTTTCAGGCTATTGTCCACAAACAACAAATCCAACCCTGATTCCACTTACATCACTGTGAAATGCTAGAATTTGTTGGGGTTAATGTAGAGCATGAAATCGTCCATAATACCTGGCTTGCTGAAATGTAACTCAGAGGCTGCTGGAGGAGATGGAAGGTTTTGGAGAAGGGCGTAGGCCTTTGAAATGCCGAGGCCTGCGTGACCACTTTGCCATTGGAATGTCTCTGTGAGTTGCTTTCCTGAAGCTTCCTCATCCCAAACAGCCTCCCAGTGATCTAAGAGATATATGCATTGTCCCTTAGGCTATGTTTAGAAGCACAGTAGAACACACAGATTAACATAGCATATCTTTCCTGTAAACAGATCCTCCAAGTTCCAGTAAGTCCCCTCGTCAAACAGCACTTGAGAAACAGTGATAAGGATTTGTGATTATCCTGAAAGACCAATAAAAGTGGAAGCAAAGAAGAGCAAAGCATTTTCATCTCTGAGCGTTGACCCCCTTGCCTTCTCTGTTTCACACCAAAGTTTGGAGTAATTTTTCATCCGTCCATACAGGGTGTGCTGGCCATTCCCAGCATGAATTCAGCCTGGTTGAGTGGTTACATAGAATTTATGAGTAGCCTCCCATGGAGGATCAAGTGCAAATTTTATAATTGAAATGAAGAGTATAATGAGTGTATGGGATAACCAAAAAGTGGAAGATGGATGGAATAGTCATCCCAATGGTGGTTCTAATTTCTCTAATGATTAATAAACTCTATTCTTAGCTTGGTCTTTTGGTCTTTTGCAATGCAGAATAAAGTCCAAAGTTTCTTGAGTTTCCTTACAACCAAGTTATGGGCAGTTGAATATAAGCAGAATTAATATGGATAATTTTAGTACCATATCCATCATTTTCTTTCTTTTCTTTTTCTTTCCCTACTTTGTCCATCTTATTGCTTGAAATGTAGGCTTGATTTTTTTTTTTAAAGAGTTACTTTATTATTTACCTATTTGAGAGATAGCGATAACAAGAGAGAGCAAGAATGAGGAGAGGAAGAAGCAGGATCCCCGCTGAGCAGGGAGCCAGATGCAGGACTCAATCCTAGGACTTGAGGATATGACCTAAGCCAAACACAGATGCCCAACCGACTAAGCCACCCAGGAGCTCTGTAGGCTTGATTTTAAGCTGCCTTGGACTATATGACAAGAGTATCACCCTTTAGTTGAACCAAACAAACAGAAAATAATGAACCCAGGAGGGATATATATGTCTAGAACACACAATAAAGGCATGAGTTATACAACAAAACTCCTACATTTCTAAGTTTTACCAGGAATTCTGTGCATAAATCACAGAAGTAAAATTAAACAAGAACAAGGCTCTTAAGTGGGCTTAGTAGACACTTTAATCCCTTGTCTCTGATGCAACATTAATTACCACTGATTCTTTGGAATAAATGAGCATTCTTAGAGTCCTTAGACTATTGGAGGGTAAGGAAAAAAATACCATGTTTCTTGAGATTACCAGGGTTGAGGTTGTAAAGTATTTTAAATATTAACAACTATTACTTTATTGTGTATCAGAATTCAGTAAAACAGGGATGAACAATGACATCATTTGTATTGAGACTGTATACCTAATTTTTTTTAAATATTTTTTTTTAATTTATGTATTTGACAGACAGAGATCACAATTAGGCAGGCAGGAAGGCAGGCAGACAGAAAGGGGGAAGCAGGCTCCCTGATGAGTAGAGAGCCTGATGCAGGGCTCAATCCCAGGATGCTGGGATCATGACCTGGCCAAAGGCAGAGGCTTTAACCCACTGAGCCACCCATTCCCCCCTGCATACCTAATTTTTAAAGAAAAGTTACATTTGCTTCTTGGAAAAAGGAAAGTCAACATTGGATTACTGATTGATTTAAAATAAGAAAATACTTCTAAGTATTAATTGTATTCATAGAGAAAAATTGACAGCCCAAATCAACTGAGATTGGAGAGGAGGTGACAATAGAACTATTGATAACTTTAGGATATCCTTAAGAGAAATAAAAGAGAAATAACTAGATACGATGTGGTCTTTAGGAGAGTTATATAGCAGGAAAGCATGAAAGAAGGTATACTTGCAGAGTTCCACCTTATATAAAATGGTTGACAATACATGGATATGCTCTATGGAAATGCCATTTATAGGCACAGCACTCGGACTTAGACTAGGTAAAAATAAATAAATAAAAATAAAATAAAATAAAATAAAAATCTTTTCTAAGATATTTATGTGATTAGTTTGAATTTGACTTTTGACCTTAGCTCATAAGAGGTCATTGCTTTAAGTAGTGTTCTAGGATAGGCACTACTCCATTACTCTCATTTTATACAGATGTTCTCCATAAAGGGAACTGAGGTATATATTTTTAAAGATTTTATTTATTTATCAGAAAGAAAGAGAGAGAGAGAAACAGCATTAGCAAGAGGAGGGACAGAGGGAGAAGGAGATTCTCTTCTGAGTAGGGAGCCCAACACAGAGCTCAGTCTCAGGACCCCAAGATCATAACCTGAAGGTAGGCACTTAATTGACTGAGCCACCCAGTGTCCCAGAACCAAGGTGTATTTATATCACTTCTAAATGATGTATATGATGCAGTTATGGGATTTTAAGTCCTATCTGTAAAATACTTCCATTTTAAATGAATTATAGACTACATTGTTGAATTTTTATTTTAAACACTCAGGTGTGTTTCTAATGGTCATGGGATATGACAGAAGAGAAAGATTCAGAGCCTTTATGTGCCTGTGTTGCTTGCATTTCAGAAGATATAGCTACAGTGCAGGTTCTAGTTAGACCTAAGGCTTCATCCCCAGGCATTTCAGGCACAATTAATTTATTAAATCTGTATCATTATAGTAAAAATTTAAAAATCTATATTTACATTTCATTTCAATTAAAAGCATCCACATCTGCTGCTGCTTAATTACCAAATTACTAATTTACCAGTTTGATAATTGTGCAATGGCACACTTTAAATATCTACTATAGATAGAGTTCTACCAAGATAGTGGAGGAGTAGGTGCCTCTTTTTCAACTGGTCCCTTTAATCTAGCTAGAAATCCACCAAGCCACTCTGAACACCCATGAAATCAGTTTGAGATGTAAGATTATACAAGTCTGGATCTCTATGGGGGCAGAGGATGATTAGTTGAGAGGGTGCACCTTGCCTGGATTGTGGTTGATATTTTTAGCTGTACATACCCTCAACCATAATCCAACAGAATGACTAGGAGGAAGAACTCCCAACAAAGAAAAGACCCAGAGACAATGGCCTCTCCCAAAGATCTAAAGGACAGGAATTTAAGCAAGATGTCAGAAATAGACTCCAGGGTAGCAGTTATGAAGACAATAATCAGGCTGGAGAAAACTATTAATGACAGCACAGATTTGCTAAGGGCAGAAATGACAGTGGATCTGGCAACAGTTAAAAATCCTATCAATGGGATACTATCTAATAGAGATACTCTAACAGTTAGGGTAAATGAGGCAGAAGAATGAATTAGTGATCTTGAAGAAAAACTGGTAGAAAAGAAGGAGCAAGAGGAGGCCCGGAACAAATAGCTTAAAATCCATGAATACAGAATTAGAGAAATAAATGATGCCATGAAACATTGCAAGGTCAGAATTATTGGGATCCCTGAAAGGGTGGAGAAAGAGAGAGGACTAGAAGATATATTTGACCAAATTATAGCCAAGAACTTCCCTAATCTGGGGAAGGAAAAAAGCATTCATGTCCTAGAGGCAGAGAGAATGCCCCCCAAGATCAAGAAGAGCAGACCAACACCCAGGCATGTAATGGTAAAGCTCACAAATCTTAGAACCAAGGAAACCAATTTTTTTTTAAAGATTTTATTTATTCATTTGACAGAGATCACAAGTAGACAGAGAAGCAGGCAGAGAGAGAGAGGAATGGAAGCAGGATCCCTGCTAAGCAGAGAGCCTGATGCGGGGCTCGATCCCAGCACCCGGGGTTCATGACCTGAGCCGAAGGCAGAGGCTTTAACCCACTGAGCCACCCAGGCGCCCCCCAAGGAAACCATTTTAAGGGCAGTTAGGGGGAAGAGATTCCTTATGTACAGAGGGAAGAACATCAGAATAACATCAGAACTGTCCACAGAGACATGGTAAGCCAGAAAGGGTAGGCAAGACATATTCAGGTTACTAAATGAGAAGAATATGCAACCAAGAAGAATTTTTTTTTTAAAGATTTTATTTGTTTATTAGACTGAGATCACAGGTAGGCAGAGAGACAGGCAGAGAGAGAGGAGGAAGCAGGCTCCCCGCGGAGCAAAGAGTCCGATGCGGGGCTCGATCCCAGGACCCTGGGATCATGACCTGAGCTGAAGGCAGAGGCTTTAACCCACTGAGCCACCCAGGTGCCCCACAACCAAGAATTTTTATCCAGCAAGGCTGTCATTCAGAATAGATGGATAAGGAGCTCCCAGGACCAGCAGAGACTAAAAGAATATGTGACCCCCTAAGCCAGCCTTGTAAGAAATATTAAGTGGGTTCTATAAAAGGAGAAAGACCCCAGGAGTGATACAGAACAGAAATATATAGAAACAATCAACAGAAACAAGGATTTCACAGGCAACATGATGACAATAATATCTTTCAGTAATCAC
The DNA here is from genome assembly GCF_963455335.1 of Martes martes. Lineage (NCBI taxonomy): Eukaryota > Metazoa > Chordata > Mammalia > Carnivora > Mustelidae > Martes > Martes martes. The sequence continues at coordinate 16,728,623 of NC_137888.1, forward strand.
TTTCAAAGTGAATGGCCTAACTGCTCCCAATAAAATGGCACAGGGTTGCAGATTGAATAAAAAGTCAGGACCCATCCATATGCAGTCTACAAGAGACTCATTTTGAACCCAAAGAGACATCCAGACTGAAAGTGAAAGGGGTGGAGAACTATATCTCATGCCAACGGACCTCAAAAGAAAGCTGGGGTAGCAATTCTCATATCAGACAAATTAGATTTTAAGCTAAAGACTGTAGTTAGAGATACAGAAGGACACTATATCATTCTTAAAGGATCTACCCAATAAAAAGATCTAACAACTGTAAATATCTGTGCCCAGTTGGGAGCACCCAACTACCTAAGACAACTGTTAACTAAAGAGACATATCAAAAATAATACATAATAGTAGAAGACCTCCACACACCACTCTCAGCAATAGACAGATCATCTAACTAGAAAATCAACAAAAAAAATAAGAGCTTTGAATGATACACTGGACCAATTGGACCTCATATATACATACAGAAAATTCCACCTTAAAACAACAGAATAATCATTCTTCTCAAGCACGCATGGAACTTTCTCCAGAAGAACCGACCACATAGTGGGTCACAGATCAGGACTCAACCAATACCAAAAGACTGAGATTATTCCCGGCATATTCTCAGACCACAAAGTTTTGAAACTGGAACTCAATCACAAGAAAAAAAGTTTGGAAGAAATCAAACACTTGGAAGCTAAAGACCATCTTGTTCAAAAATGTTTGGGTCAATCAGTAAATCAAAGAACTTAAACAATTCAGGGAAACCAATGAGAATGAAGACACATTTATCCAAAACCTAGGGGATATGGCAAAGGCAGTCCTAAAGGGGAAATACATAACCATCCAAGCCTCACTGAAAAATAAACAAACAAACAAAAACAGAAAAATCCTGAATACACAAACTATCTGAATACACAATGAATCATGGAACACTACATCAAAAACTAATGCTGTCGGGGCGCCTGGGTGGCTCAGTGGGTTAAGCTGCTGCCTTCGGCTCAGGTCATGATCTCAGGGTCCTGGGATCGAGTCCCGCATCGGGCTCTCTGCTCAGCAGGGAGCCTGCCTCCCCCCTCTCTCTCTGCCTGCCTCTCTTCCTACTTGTGATCTGTCAAATAAACAAATAAAATCTAAAAAAAAAAAAAAAAAAAAAAAAAAAAAACTAATGCTGTACTGTATAGTGACTAACATGACATAATAAAATAAATAAACAAATAAACAAATGTCTACTATAGTCAGTGAATTATGCTTAGAACTGTAATGAATAATATAATTATAATATATAATAATTAAATTATAATAGCATAATCTAATTATTCAAATCACTGTATAAAGCAGATGATATCACTAATCCCTTATACACATGACAAAATTATATAACAGAAAGCTGAGATTTATCTAACCTAAATCAGGCGACACAATTCTATGTTCAGTTTTAAAAGTTTAATAAAAGCAGAAAACTTTCTTAACTAACCAAGAGACATGTAACTTGCAAAAAAAAAAAAAATAACCAATTATAACATGTGTAAACATCAGACTTCAAATTATGGATAAAGATAAATAATATACAAGTTCCATAGCTCATTATTAGAATTACCAGTGGTTTCAGGTGCTTCAAATTCAGCTTTACACTGGGTCATCTATTTAATATTTCACGTGTTTGAAATTATAAAGTGTAGCAAATATAGAACCTATGTTACTTAAAATCATGGTTGCCTTTGGAAGATAGTTTAGAATAGACAGGTTCTCCTATCACAAAATCTAAAAAAAAAAAAAAAAAAAAAAAGAGAGAGAGAGAGAGAGAAAGAAAGAAAGAAAGAAAAAAAAAGTTCTCCTGAGAAGATTTCACCTATTGATAGAATTGTCAAATACCACTCCCCACAAAAAAGGACAAGAAATAATAGTGCTATTTAAAAACATCTACCTCTATAAAACATTGTCATTTATTTATTCAATCAATCTTTCCTTCAACCACCTTTGTTGAATACCCACTACGCACTTGGTTCGGTGCTAGACTTCAAAATTATACTGGAATCATAGATTATAATTTATGTATTTTTACAAATGATGTAAGAAAAATTGTGATGCTCAAAGGCATATTAATACAATGCAGTAAATGGATTTCAGTGGTATTAATCTAGAAGACCTGACAATCATGTCTCCCCTCCCCACTTCCTCAAATACTTAAGAAAGTACAATGCAAGAATATTAGCACATGAGACCAAGTTAACTGAGTCACGAAAAATGCTACTTGTAAAACTCTTCTAGAAACTAGATTGCAACATATGATTTGGACCTAAAAACACAGTAGTGCTTCTTTTTCCCTTATTTATAGCCATAATGCTTCCATTTACAATCTCCCAAGATTGTAGTATGGAGCTTGGAAGTGAGATAAAAGGAGAAGGCTTTCTCGGGAAGTAGGTGCTTGCTCAGATCCCAGCCACATGTCCTAGAGTTCGAACAGCATATCAGAATCCCTGTCCTGGAGAAGGAGGGCTGAGAAAGCAAAGACGAAAGGACCAAGTTTTCTCTAGGCTGTGAGTGGTCTTCCCAACACCCTGTGAGAGCCAATGGGAAAGGAAACCTAAGGTAGCCGGGCTGGAAGGGAGAGTGCAGGTGAAGGTTGGTAGAAGTTATAGGAAGAAGTAATGTATGAATTGAGTTTTTGAAGTAAAAATAAGGTAAAAAGGACACTTAGAGGTTGAGAGGAGGAAAGTGGAAGGCAAAAAGGGACTTAATTCTCCATGAAAAGTTATGTGTACTTAAAATTAAAGCAGGAGAGGTAAGCTGGGGACAGATAATAAACAACTTTATCCTGCAGGTAATGAGCTTTATGCATTTTGTAGTTTCACAGTGAAACTACAGTGAATTGAGAACCCTTAGTAAATGGTGTTAAGACTGTGGCTGCCCCCCTCCCCAGATAAACCCTGTATTTCTGCAAAAAAAAAAAAAAAAAAGAAAAGAAAGAAAAGAAAAAGAAAAAATGGCACCACAAGGGGGGCTGGGCTGGCAGTGGCAAGATTCTGCCACTGCCCCCCATGAAGAGTTATGTGAAGCTGCCCTCCGCAGCTGCCCAAAGCTGATATCCCTGGATTCTAATAAAATCACCTCCCATTTAAAAAAAAATTCAAATTTAAGAATTTAAGAGCATGAGTAACACAAGTCAAATTACTTTTATTATATTACATTATGTCTACATATGTATTTATTCCCAAAAACATTTCTCCATATGAAACTACTTTTTTATTTTTTTGAAATTATTTTTAAAATACATTTTCAATTTTTAATAAATAAATTGCTTCAAAAACTTTATTAATATCAAAACAATATCATTTCCTACCTTGGTTTTTCAACTACCCAGCATGATGATGCTTATTTACATTTAAAATTCCAAATGAGTTTTGCTTTTTCAAAATTCAAATCCATTTTTTAAAAAGATTTTATTTATTTATTTGACAGACAGAGATTACAAGTAGGCAGAGAGGCAGAAAGAGAGAGAGAGAGGAGGAAGCAGGCTCCCTGCTGAGCAGAGAGCCCGATGTGGGGCTCGATCCCAGGACCCTGAAACCATGACCTGAGCCGAAGGCAGAGGCTTTAACCCACCGAGCTGCCCAGGTGCCCCTCAAATCCATTTTTAAAAAAGGATGTATAACCACATGGAAAATATTCAAACATATTTCTCTCCTTTCCCCCTTTCTACCTTCCTTTCTCCACCCCCTTCCCTTTTGATCCATTCATCTTTCAACCAGTATTTCTGAACATCTTCTTTATACCAATTTGGGAAGCCCTTGTAACAGACAAGTCCCTGACCTCAGAGTTTACAGGGCTATGAAAGGTACAGGAAATTAGGAGTTAAACAAATAAACCAGGTCAGTGTGGAATGTGTTGAGAAGTACGGAGGTGATAAAAGAAGAAGATAGGAGAGCAGGTGACGGGGAAGGACACTGTGGGAAACTGGACCAGACAAGTTTCCTCAGTAGATGATATTTAAATTGTGACAAGAAGAATGTAAAGAATGCAATCATGCAGATTTCCAGAGGAAGAACATTCCAGGTGGAGGGAACAGCAGTTGCAAAAGTCCTAAGGCAGGGATGTTCGTGCCTTTGAGCATCACATGAAACCTGGCATGGCTGAGATGCCTGATCAAAAGAGGATAGTGAGAAAGTGATTCATGGTAGCAGAGAGTTACACTGTCACGCTAGTTCTGGAGACCATGATAAGGAGTGTGGGATTTATTTTTTAAAGATTTTATTTATTTATTTGACAGACAGATCACAAGCAGGCACAAACGTGGCAGAGAGAGAGAGAGAGACGGGGAAGCAGGCTCCCTGCTGAGCAGAGAGCCCGATGCGGGGCTCGATCCCAGGACCCTGAGATCATGACCTGAGCCAAGGCAGAGGCTTTAACCCACTGAGCCACCCAGGTACCCCCAGGAGTGTGGGATTTATTTAAAATGTGATTAGAAGTCACTTCAATGTTCTGTACTTTAGAGGTATATGCTATAAAATTCATGTGGAGGGGAAAGAATTAAATCGTGCAAGTCATTTTGGAAGTTGTGATAATCCAGGTGAAACATGTTGTTCACTATGACTATGGAGATGATAGAGAAAATGGTGAGAACTGCCAAAATTTGAGATATTTTGAAGGTGGCTCAAATAGGATATGCTGATGGTTCAGGTGTGTGGAATTAGGGAAAGATGGGATATAATTTTATGACTTAAATAACTTAGTGAATAAAATAGTATACATTTTCACTGAAATGGGAAAGAATGAGAGTCAGCAGGTTTGAGAAGGGAAAGAAAGTATTCTCTTTTAAACATGTTAAGTTCAAAATGTGAAACACACATATAAGGACATCTTTAAAATATACAGATGAAAATAACATCCAAAGTCAGGCAGGCAGGCAGGAGAAACTTGGTCATTTTTTTTTTTTTTAAGATTTGTTTATTTTAGAAAGAGAAAGAATGAGGGGAGAGGCAGAGGGAGAAGAAGAAAGAGAATCTCAAGCTGATGTTAGGCTGACAGGAGAAACTTGGTCATTTTTTTTTTTTTTAAGATTTGTTTATTTTAGAAAGAGAAAGAATGAGGGGAGAGGCAGAGGGAGAAGAAGAAAGAGAATCTCAAGCAGACTCCCTGCTGAGTGGGGAGCCTTTCTCAGGACTCAGCCTCATGACTCTGAGATCATGACCTGAGCTGAAACCAAGAGTCAGGCTCTTAACAAGCGAGCCACCCAGGTGCCCTGAAACTTGGTCATCTTTATCATGAGACTATAAAATTAACTAGGGAGAGCTTCAAAACAGAGAATAAAAATGGCCTGGTTCTACGTTCTACGGCTTTCCATCTTTCAAGGTTCAGATAAAAGAGAAGAATCTTGCAAAAGAACTTGAGAAAGAGAAGCAAATGAGGTAGAAGAAAAGGCGGAAGCTGAGATTTTTTGAAAGCTAAATGCAAAAAGTTTTCAAGAAGGAAGTGGTGAATACTAACAAATACTATTGAGAAGCAGAATGAAATGGGGATTGAGAGCTTTGGATTTTGTGGAATGGGAGTTTTTGACAAGAGTTTCCAGTGGCAGAGTGGAAATGAAATCTTACTGGGAACTTTGGAGAAGATGGAAGTGGAGCAGCATAATATTGCTAATTTCTTTTGAAGATCTTTGCAGTAATGATGGGTCTAGAAATGAGGTAGTAGATGGAGAGAGGTGTGGAAGCAAGAGGCCAAGAGAATGTTCTTTTTGCTTTTTGTTTTTTCTTTGTTTTTGTTTTTTTTTTTTTTGATTCTTGTTGTTTTCCTTGGTTTATTATTTTTATTTTTAATATAGGCATAAGTGAGGACTGTCTGTATGCTGCTAGAAACCATCCAGTGGAAGGAAGAACTTGACCATGGAGGGGAGGGAAGACATCACTTAGGGAGTAAAGTTCTTGAGTAGATGAAAGGGAAGGAGACAAGGGAATGAGGGGAGTCAGAAGTTGGCCCTGAGATTGGAATAAGAAAGTTCATTATTTTAAAAGGAGAAAGGACAATGAACACTGGAACAGAAATATATGGGTAATCAAAGATAGTTTTTCAAAGCTGTGGATAGAGAAGCTGGTTTACAAAGCTATGGATAGAGAAATAGAGGTTTCTCCACAGAGGAAAGAATTAGCAGAGGTAGAGATGTAAAGGGGAGTTTGGAAATTCACTGCTGCCCTGGTTCCTAATTCTAGTCTGTTCCTGAGCCCCAGCTGCATCCCAATCCTTGTGTGGCACCCTACTGTTTTATGCCGTGTTCCCTTTTGTGGTTAAGCAAGCTATGGGGAATGTCTGTTGCTTCCATCCAAAAAAGTCATAACTCACACAAATCGAAACTGCCTTTTCTGTTCTGTGGATCTGATTCTTGGGAACCAAAGTTCTTCATCTCTCTACAAGACCCCCAAACTGGACCCCCATGTTACCCCTCCAAGGGGGGCACACATAATTGTATGTCTATATTTCCTTCTTTAGAGTGGCTTCGTGCTATTATTTCCTATAACTTGTCCAAGAATGATTTACTTTATAGTATGAACATTAAAATCATGTGAGTTGGTGTTGCATACAAGCCAATTCGCTTCAAGTCTTTATTTTATTTCATTTGACTTGTCTCTACTTTTTAGAAGTGCATACTGACCTAATTATAAAAATATGACTAACAGGGGTAATGGCAATCCAGCAGGCCTATAGTTCCTAGACTATTTGGTGATCCTAAGAATTTCCTTTCATTTCTAATCACACCAGTGAGATTTTCTTGGCCTTGAATTTGTGAGAACTGGGTAAAACCTTGGCCACTGTAATGTCAGCACAATACATTTTTGTAAATCATTAAGGTCCTTGAAATTCTTCCACATGAGAGCAAAGAGGCTCTGTTTAGCATGAACAACACAAAGTGAATAAATATGGAGCCAGCCCACGGTACACACACTAAATTAAGTGGATTTTTTTTTCCACATCCTTAGGGGCAAGAACAGTAAAATCAGGTAATGTGACTTCTAGCTAATTTATTGGTGGAAATCTGCTTTTGAGTCAGTTTGTTCTCTTGTATCAGCCCTTGCTTTGTGTTCCTGGCCAGTTTTCACTGAGAAAGGGCCACTGTTTACTTTTTCCACATGTTTGCATCCCCAAAGAACAGTCTCCAATTCAACTCTCTGGCATGCCTTAAAAAGCATTGCTTTGGGGCTAGAATGCTGATGACAAAGGAAATCTCGATTCCTATCTGGGCCCTAAATATGCAGCCATTAGGTAGCACTGGCGACTATTTTTGGCAAGTAATTTGTTATATCTGCCTGGAAAAATGATGAATGTGGAAAGTAAGGGGAAATGAGAGGTCATGTGTAACAAGTTGAAAAAATATGTTTTTTTCCTCTTCTCCCAAGGGTTCTGGGGAAGGATCAAAGGTCTCCTTTTGGAGCTAGGCCATAGGATGGGATTCAACCTAGGGTCTGGGGAGTACACCTGACCTTACCTTTGACAGAGTGGTTTTTATTCAAGTCCAAATAAACAACCCATAATCTTGACCCATATTGGTCCTACTTCTAATTCTAAGGGCTTCTTAAGTTTCATTGAAACCTTCTTTCAGAAGAATGGCAATGATTTAAAGATAGTAAATGTCAGCTTGAATTAATAGGTTTTATTAAGAAAAGCTTATTATTGTACCTAATAAGTGTGTTCTGTCATCTGTATTTTCTGGCTGTGTCCAGAAATTAACCCAAGCAAAGTTGTTCACTATCACCATTCGCCATCACCATTATTTGGGCAAATAATCTGAAACATCAGCAATCAGAGACAGATAGGAGCTTTTTTCCTCCTCCACCACCATAATGTCAATAACAGTTATAAGTTACATTGAACACATTGTGCCACATCACAGGCATTTATTAGCAAGAACGTGCAACATCAATCCTGCCTCCTTTCTGTCCTTGCATTCTGACCTTGATCATCATCCGACAATAGTCGTCCATGGAAGACTCCTTCTGAGGTAGACTTAATACTACTCTAAATGGTAGGATGTAGACACCACATCCTGAAATATTTTTTTAAAAAATTATCACACAGACAACATAATATTGACAAATCATCGGCTCTCAATAGATTGTTCTTGAATGAATAAATGGAAAGAAACACACAAATTGGTAGAAAGCATAAGGCATCCCATGTAGAATTCCCTAATGATTCTTAAAATGATAAACTTGAGGGCAAATGGAATCTGCCTTCATTCATGGGATTTGGTACAAATAACTTAATTCTATGGTGAACTACGCATATTGTTTGCAGTTTCCTTTATTAAGTTAGTATGAAGTACAAAATAGTGAGTGGAAGAAGATAGGATAAATAAAGATGGCTCTGTGACAAGAAATTTAAATGTAAATATATACAATATGCATATGTGTAATAAGTATACATATTAATACTTGGCATGTCATAATATAATAAACTCTGACATAATAATATATAATATATGATGATTGTATATAATATAATAGACTATAAAAAGTGTATACATATACTTTTGGGTTTGGTTTAATATTAACTTCATACTTATTAACCAAAGAAAATTGTGGTTGGTTTCCCGAGTTACAAATAAATAAGTGAATAGAGGAAATAAAATGAAAGAATGTACATTTTGGAAAATGTGGTGAGTGATTTGGAAGGTTAAATTTCAGGTATACCTCACAAAACGAAGTCACAATATGAAAACAAAGAAATAGACATCCTAAGTAAAAGATAAGAATGGAAAATTTCTGAAAGATTTCACGTGGAAATAACTGGAGAGTCAGGAAAAGCAAAAATGAACAAAAGAACAAAAATTAATAATCAAATATACAATTTAAGAAGAAATTCCTGGTGACTCAGTGGGTTAAAGCCTGTCTCTTCTGCTCAGGTCATGACCCCAGGGTCCTGGAATCGAGTCCCGCATCGGGCTCTCTGCTCGGCAAAGAGCCTGCTTCCCTCTATCTCTCTACCTGCCTCTCTGCCTACTTGTGATCTGTCTCTCTGTCAAATAAATAAATAAAACCTATAGGGGGAAAAAAAAAAAAAAAAAGAAGAAGAAATTCCTGAACTGAAGACAGATCTGAGATTTTTAGAACAGAAGAGCTCATGGAACAGAAATAATTAATGAAAAAAGACATGCATTTTTATGTAGCCTAGTAACATATTTGATCTCCAGGGATTAAAAATATATTTTCAGACTTTTAGGCAGCTTACTTAACAAGTAATTTAATAAGGAAAGAAGATTAAGTTTATAAAAGTTTCCCGTTCTACCCATGTAGAAGCTAAAATTCAGTGGCAGAGCATCTATAGTATTTTTTTTTAAAGATTTTATTTATTTATTTGACAGACAGAGATCAGAGTAGGCAGAGAGGCAGGCAGAGAGAGAGGAGAAAGCAGGCTCTCCAAGGAGCAGAGAGCCCGATGCGGGGCTCAATCCCAGGACCCTGGGGTCATGACCTGAGCCGAAGGCAGAGGCTTTAACCCACTGAGCCACCCAGGTGCCCCACATCTATAGTATTTTGACAGACGAAAGCAGGAGTCCCCAAATTATTCATATATAAAGACAACTGAAACAAATAATTTATAAGTATATTCTTTGCAGAAGTGACCAAAAGAACACTAGGGCATCTTAAAGATTTAAAATTGAAAAAGATGACTTGTAGAAGAAGAAGTCATTGGTAGAATATATAAATAAATGTGCATGAATAATAAAAAAGTGATTATAAATTACAAAACAAATAAGATAACATTACTAATACCTAAATACAAGAATGGGAGGATGCAATATTTATACCTTAATCATTGCCTAGAAATAAGATTCTGAATTAATTTTACAATCATTGAGAATGATGGTAAGAAAAGACAAAGGGAATAGAAAATTACAGATTATCTTATAATACTGTTGAAGAAATATTAAATATGATTTAAGACTGTAAAAACTGGTAGAGATACATCCCAGATTACTGAAGGAAGTGCAGAATTTAAAAGTTTTCTCATCACTGACAAAGGACAAAAAAGAAAACACAAAAATATACTTGGACATAATATGAAAAGAATAATTCAGGAAATACTTTCAGCATTAACATGAATGTGTTGGATTCTACTATTCTAAGAAATCTAAAATCAGGTTTAAAAAAAATCTCATTTAAAAAAATCCACTTAAGAAAAAAATCTCAAGGACAGTTGGAAATTGAAAGATAGCCAGAGCTTTAAAAAGCAAATGTAAATGCAAATATAAGAGGTAGAGCAACATTACATAGCTAAGAAAATTGAATTTAGGACAAAAGTTTTACATGAAACTATGCTGGTAGGTAGAAACTATATAGAAGAAATAATCAGCATAAAAAGCAATGAGTTGAATAGCACAGCTTAGAAATATCTCAAGCAAAAGTAAAGTTTAAAAGTTGTATCTCACAAATTCATGGTGATAATAGAAGAATTATCACAGCCCTCTTAGATATCAATAATTAAATTTGATATTGTCTGAGTAAAATACAGTCAAATTAGAAATTGACAACCAAGTATGGAGACAAATGATAGAGACACAGAGGACTGATGGAGGATTGATTGATGGATACCTGGGTGGATGCACTGATGGACAGTTAAACAGACAGTTACCATCTTAATTAGTTTTGAAAGCAATAAATTCTTGCATGGGTTTTGAAAGCGTTAAAGTCTTCAACATGGGTTAAAGATAAAATTACTACTAAAACACTGAAAAAATATTTAGAAATGAATATATTATATCACAAAGACTATATAATGTGTTCAAGACAGTTAAAATAAAATTTGTCTTCAATGTATTTATAAGCAATAAACAAAATGGAAACTAACTGAACATAAGCATTCCACCCAAAAAAATGAATGGAAGAAAAAGCCCTAACATTTTATAAAGGTATGGATAGAAATGGTGATAAACATTTATGTTCAGTCTACCATGTTTCAACAAAAGTCATTTCATTGGATTAAATAAATGATCTTTGCCAAAATTTGCTTAACATTGTTTTGAAAGGTAACCTGAATGTCCTTCAATATCACATGATCATTCTAACATACACATATACAGTTTTCCAAGGACTTATGAAATAAGGTAGCATATTTACCTTCTGCTGAATTGTTGTCATATATTTTAATTTCTCTATAATCTGACATAATACTTTATTTAGACAAAAAAAAAAAGAAAACTTCGTTAACATATACTACTAATCTTACGATTTCCCCATTTACTGTGGCCAAAGTTTTTAAAGGCAAGATGAATTTTCCTAATTGAATGAAAATTTCTCTCTGACTGATACTGATTGAGGAAAGACGAGACGACCTCAATAACCATATGGAGTCCACTGCCCCCCGGGGGCCCCACCAAAGCTGTGTCCACAAGCTAGTCTAATGCATTTATAATAATGGACCACATTGTAGGCAGAGTATGGGATGTATTCAATCGGGTGAACTTTTAGAGTCATAGCCTAACAAGAAGGTGAGCAACTAGCTTTCAGCGAATTTCCACACATTGTATTAGATTCATAGGAATCATTATAATGACCTAAATAGTTTTCTCTTTCAATATTGGAAGAAAAGAAATGAGATATTCCCCCCCTCCCCCCGTTTTAAGGCAGTTTCTTTGTCCTCCTTTTTAGGTTATTGCATTTTGTTTGTTTTTTATTTTCGCTTTCCCCCAGGAGGCACCTAAAGCTTCCAAGCATCTCTTAGTAAGCATGAGAGTAGAATGGCTTTTAGCAGAGGGAGTAATTTGGGCAATAAACAATGCCATGCTTTAATTCAAAGCACTTTCCTAATGTTTTTCACCATAACTTTGTGAAAGTTCCATTTAGGAATCCTTTCTGTGTAAACTGGATGTGCTTTTTCAGTGCCAGGGATGACAACGTTTAAATTAATGCACCCAGCTGTTTCCCACATGCTGGGCTTCCAGAGGGCAGTGTCCAGCTTCCTTCCCCTGCTGAGCCTCCCTTGCATTCTTATCTCCACCCCTCCCCCCAAGCTCACAAGGACAGGCCCTGGCTTGGTCTCAGTGACCTGGGGTAACTGCCATGAAGCAGGTTTTGATAAGAGACAGGACAGGAGATGGTTCCCATCAAAAAAAAAAAAATTGAATTCCACATGTCCTATCCTCTCCCACACACCAGACATAGCACTCAGGAATTTCACAATTACCTGTTTAGGGAAATAGACCAACAAGCGATGAGCAAAACTTGGAAAAGATGAAGAGAATCCTCATGATCAAATTATCAGATGGGGTCACGTTAGCAAACAGCTGGTAGAGGAAGGAATTTTTGAAGACAGTTTTGTTTTGTTTTGTTTTGTTTTTTGAACCAACGTCTTACATTTTTTCTACTTCTTAATGCCATATCTCAAAAAGATGATAGATAAAGACACAGAGAGAGAGATAGGGATTTGGATAGTGTGTTAGGTTGAATGACTGCCCGCCTCCTCCCCAAATTCAGTCTTGAATCTCTAAAACCTGTGAATAGCTTGTGGCACATGACACAAAGGAGTTTTGCAGTTGTCATTTAAGGCTACCAATGTTAAAATAGGGAAATTATCCTGGGTTATTTTAATTGGCCCAATCTTATCATCTGAGCCCTTAAAAACAGAGAATTTTCTCTGGCTGGTGTCAGAGTGATGTGGTAAAAGAGGAAGACAGCAGGGGAAGTCAGAGAGCTTCCAATGGAAAAGGGATTAAACTTCAACTTGCCTTTGCTTCTTCTGAGATGCAGGTGCTCACAAACAGGAACTGAAAAGAGGACTCTAGAAGATATGGCCAGTCTCCATCTAACCAAGAACAAGGAAAGGTGAACCTCAGACCTAAATCTGGCCAACCATCTAAATGAACTTGGAAGTGGATTCTATGCCACCGCCTCAGATGAGGGACCCACGTATCCTGACACATTGATGTTAGCCTGGAGACTGCCCATTGACGTGAGGGATAATGATGCAGAACTGTAGTAGCTAACTGACCTTACCCCCGCCTTCAAATTCTAAATCTAAATCTTAAAATTAATAAATGTCTTAAACAGATCTCTTAATGTCCTATGTGCTTCCCACCTTCTCTTCACTCGTGGAATCTGCATTATAATAATCCTTTGGCTAGAAGAGTGGATACTCAGTGAAAGAAGACATTTCAAAAAATTACTTCTGACTTTTTAGAGTTTTGTTTTGTTTTTTAGTGGAAGAAAAAAAAATGCAAATAAATAACTTAATCGTGACTTTGAAAATCCTGACACACAGCATCATTCCTCCTGAAAGCATCAACTAGAGTATCAATATGTGAAATTATCTACATGCATTTTGACCTCTCCTTCCCTGATTAGATATCTTCCTCTCATCTAGGTAAATCTGGGAACATATGACACGCAAGGAGGATTTCATCAGGAAAATCAAAGTTCTGGAAATGTGCAATGGAAAATAAAACACTTTTGAATTGTTATATTTAGAGGCTCTGATAACAAGATGTTTCCAGCTACCACAATGATGTTGAGATGAGTGAGCTAAGTTGAGACATTCTAGTCAGGGAGTGAGCCCAGCCAGGGATGTTGTTGGGCTGCGTTTGAGAATTCACTGTTCCAACATTATATGACCCGAATCAGACTCAAAATATGTGCCAGGCTGTCCCTGCAGCTCAGAGCTCATCAGCTGACCGTGGCTGGAATTTGTAGGCTGGTGGAAAGCAAGGAAGACAGAGCACACTCTCGACTGCTTTGCAGCTTGGAGGAGGCATGCAGTTGGCACAAGTAAGGGCATGGCACACGCTTTACTACTGACAATCCAGATCCTGCTTTTTTGCCATAATTCTGCCAAACCAGTCAAGAGAAACATAAAAACACTACTAAGAATGATTAAGACAATGGAGGACAGATTTTATAAGGAGAGATTAAAGGGATTTTACATGTATGACTTGACTATGCAAACATGAAATGAGAATATGAAAACTATCAATAAATATTTGAAGGGTCTAAATTATTGTGAAGGGAATAGTAAACAAAACATGATAATATGGCACCCTATACCCAACAGAAGCTAAGATAAATAAATATAAGCTGCTCAGTCACTCCAAAGTTGAAATTACCACAAAAAGTTACACAAAACATCAGTACTTCAGTCTCCTGTAAAAGAAAGGATATAATCAGACTCTTCCAACTCTTAGTCAGTGTCTCTGAGAGTCCAAATGACTTAACATAATGCCACTTTTGAGACTGACAGACTCTCTGTGGGTATGCATACATACTAAGGTTAAGCCAGAATGCATTTTGAGGTAACACTGATTCATCGGGTCCATAGACACTCAGACAACACTCTCTTGGTATTTCCAGACTAGTTGAAAGCTGACCCCATTGATTGGCATCAACATCTTGCAAGCTACTGCTGAGAAACAGATCACGTATCCCTCAAAAGGCTGTATTTCAATTCTCCACAGACTGCATGACAAAGCCGATTATTTCCCTCCTTCTCATCCTTAAGGCAGTGTAGAGGATCTGCTGGGGTTAAATAATTTTTGCCCAAATTTCCAAAATTTCCTCAGTGTTTAAGAGAATAGATATAGTAAAGCCAGACAACCAAACCCAAAAGTAGGTCCCCAGCACAAACAAGTTTTGCCTCTTCCCCCTCTTCCCAAGAGTAAATTCCATGGGTTATGTCATAAACCACTAAGGGACATGGCTGTTGTTTTCTTGGGTAATCTGTTCTCAAGAACTTGCAGAATGGTTCTCAAATTAGCATGCCACACATTATTTAAAACCCAAGAAAAATTTATTTGGTTTCCAAGTAAAAATAGGAGATATCAAAGAAATTGACTTTAAGTATGTGATTGTTTGCATGGGCGTCCACAAAAATGCTTGACCATTGGCAACTTTGGTGGTCTTGACTGTTTTGAGTTCCTAAAGTGGACGCTTTATCTTTGTGGTAAATATCTTACTTACGAACAGTCATCTGTCTGTGAGACTCTGGGCTGCATGGCCAGTACCTGAGAATGTTATATTGAATTTAGAGTGGTGTTAACCCAGTGACTGCACATCCTTCAGTGCACCATTGTTCTGACCAAGAGAAGAATATTCAATCATTAATCTACAGATAACTCCAAGCAGCGAAAACATGAGTGAGCCATCTAATATAGCACTGACCTTAACACTTAAAAATGGTAAGTGAATTGTTTTAGTCAAGAAAAAAAATTTTGGTAAGTGGAAAATTGATCTAATAATCTTCCAAGTTAGACTTTCTTTATTTGATAAACTTGCTTCAAATCCATAAATTTGAGGTCTTGTTTATATGTTTGTTTTTGTTTTTGTTTTCATTTTTTGTTTGTTTGTTTTTTTGTTTCCTCTGACTCTCATTTGGAGAGGAGAGAGAAAGAATATTTCAGGGCTTCAGTGAAAGGGAACTTAAACACACACTTTTCAGAAAGCTAAAAGATATTTCCCTTTAAAAGGATCTCCAGGGGCACCTGGGTGGCTCAGTAGGTTAAAGCTTCTGCCTTCAGCTCCAGTCATGATCCCAGGGTCCTGCATAGGTCTCTCTGCTCAGCAGGGAACCTGCTTCCTCCTCTTTCTCTGCCTGCCTGTCTCCTTATTCCTGATCTCTGCCTGTCAAATAAATAAATAAAATCTTTAAAAAAATAAAATAAAATAAAAGGATCTCTAGGGGCACCTGGGTGGCTCAGTCAGTTAAGCAGTTAAACATTTAAGCATCTGCCTTCTGATCTCCCAGTCTTGGGAAAATAAATAAAATCTTAAAAAAAAACAAAAAACAAAAAACAAGCATACCGTGGATTATTCTCTTCCCAGGTTATTTACATATGAAAGAGATGACTCACATTTCACAAATTAATATCCATATTATTTATAATAACCTTACCTAAAAGTTGTCTTTTATCATTAAACTGCCACTGGAAAATGAATACACCGGACTTTATTTATTTAAAGTTGTGATTGAACAAGTCCTTATGACCTGTAATCTTGAGTACTAAACTTACCCCATATTTATGTTTAATCCCCATCTACTTCTTCATTTATATGGTTTATCCTGACATAATGCCTGTGTTGTTTAAAAACTACTCCAATCTCTTTCCAAAGCCAGTTAATCTTTTTTTTTTTTTTTTTTTTTTTGAGACCAGAAATACATAATGTGATATGGTAAGAATGTCATTATTATGTCAAAATATTCTTATCCTGAGACAGAAAAGAATGGGATATATTTCAAAATCTCCGGTTACTCTGAAATATGAGCCTGATGATACGATCACTCCACAAAGTTATTAATCTCCTTGAAGGCAGCAACTCTTTTTTTATCGCTTCACATTGTGCCTGGCAGGAATGGGTCAATTGCTTCATTTTAAAAAATCTAAAAGGTATCACATAATTCCTGAAATAAGCCTTTTTTTGTACTTTTCAGTTATGTTGTTAGTTATATTTAAAAAGTACTCAACTGAAAAAAAACACCTTTTTTTTCTACTGAAATATTTTTCAAGACCTTTTTAACAACCTTTCTGTCCTGTCTATTGACTTTGTTTTTTGTCACTGTGGCTCATTCTTCTGTATGCGTTTTGTCTTTCACAGCATAAATATGCTACTACCCATCTTAAATGTCCCATTCTCTGCTGCCTTTAGAGAATTCTGAATATATTATGTCTTTAGACACGTGAGCTGTCACAATCACCACAGATTAGTACCCAAAAAACACATAACCACGCTACAGCTCTTCAAATAAAAATTAAAATTCTAATATTAGAACACATTTCTTTCATATAGTAAATTTTCTGATCAAAGGAAAATTTGAGTATATCATTATTCCACATGTTTACTATTTTCCAAAGCTTGTTCTTAGAAGACATGCCAAAGATGTTTGGATCAAAGTTTGATAAATGATTGTTAAGGGTTGGGTCAGTGTAGAAATCCTTCAACAATACTGAACCGTGGCATGTTTGCTGAACCTGGGCAAGCCACTTAACCAATTTAAATATTCCCTTCTCTTTGGTAAAATGAGAGATGGGACTCCTGACACATCTTGAAATCTATTACTTAAAAAAAAAAAAAATAAATGCACAGAGTAACCAGAGTAAGGCCATAATCTCTCTCTCTCTTTTTCTTTTCTTTTTTTTTTTTCCGTTTTAAGATTTATTTATTTATTTATTTATTTATTTATTTATTTATTTATTTATTTTAGGAGAGGAGAGAGAAAGGGACAGAACATGAGCAGGGGAGGGCAGAGGGAGATAGAGAGGAAAACTTTAAGCAGGTTCCCCACTGAGCTCAGAGCCCAGTGCTGGGTTGGATCCCACAATATATGAGATCATGACCCGAACCAGAACCAAGAGTCAGATGTTCAAAGGACTGAGCTACCCAGGGCCCCAGGCCATAAACTTTAAAGTATTTTCTCTTTGGAAATTGTTTTAAATTAATTCAATGGGAAAATATAGCAAAAAATATATCATTACTATCTTTTTATGTTAACCATAATAAAAGAATTATTTAATTATAAAATTTTATGTGTAGAAATTGAATGAAGCTTAACACATTCCTAAAAGCAGGTACATTGATAATTTAAGGGGAAGTCTAATAAAAAAATCCTACCTAAAGTAAAGAAAACCTCAAAAATGACCATAGTTTATCCAGAAATCCTAAAATTATTTTATCTTCATCATATTAAATGTTTAGTGTATTTCAACTTTCCCCATAATCCCTTTGAAGTGTTTAGAATCACCATATACCCATCTAAAGGAAAACTCTACTAAAAAAAATATATTAGTGTCTTGGGCCAGTTTTATTAGAAATAGTCTGTAAGACGAGGATGCATGTGCAAGAAATTTATTAAAGAAGTGATCCTAAGGGAGACTGGAAGGGAATAGAGGAAAGAGTAGAAAGGAACTAAACAACCCCAAGCAAGTGTAGGTTTTCAAGTACATCCTGTCTCCACATGATCCTATGGAGGAGCTCTGGAATGTGAACGATGCCTCGGGTTTGTCCTGACGCAAGAAAGTGTACTTTTGCCTTCTCAGAAGCTAGGACTTGATTACCTAAAGATCATTCCCGAGGGTAGTAAATTCCCAGGTAACTCTAAGTCACTCTGCCTATGGATAGATTGCTCCAGTAGCCTAAGAAGTGTCCTCTGGGGAAGTTTAGGAACATAAACCATTAGGAGCAAAACATGCAAAGGAACATCTGGACCAACATAAGAGGATTCAGAGAATCAGTGTGGAGCATCACTATTGTCTGCTATAAATAGTAACTTGTAATTACTACTAAATTTATTATTGTTACCAGATATGTTAAATAACCAAGAACTGGTTAAATAAAGTAAATAAAAATGCACATTCTTCGAGAAAGTAAAATGCAAGCATTGAATGATAATGGAAAATTGTTTGTATTGACATGGAAGTATCTTCATGATATAGTATGTATGAAAACACAAGTTACAGAACAATATGTGTGCTAAGTAATCACATGAAGGACCTGAGAGGAGAAATAGGAAAATATTATTAAGGGCGGAATGACTTGTGCTTCTCATTATTTTATGATTTTGCTTTGACCTTTTTGTATATAAGATGTATTACTGTTGTAATATTTTGTATAATTTGATTTTGAAATCCCACAATTTATATCAGGATTTACAAAGAGATGAGATGGACATGATTTCCATAAGAGATTAGATCTTTAAAGGCAGACAACACAGAAGGAGGTACTCTAGGCATGGTGAATTCTAGGAAGTTGTGACATAAAATAGGTTTCCAATGCATTGTTAGCAAATACATTGGTGTTAAGCAGATACGATAAAGGTCATTAGCTTGATTGATCAGTTAAAAGCCCACAGACTGAATAGGAAACCATTCCCTATGGGAAAGGTCCCAGTTCCAGAGATGGGTTTTATTAAGTCCCTGGTGGGACAATGGTGCCATTACTTCTGTTCAAGAATTTATGACACTGTTTCGGTCTTAAAGAGGGATAAATGTTCTTAGAAAATACCAGTTGATAGTTTGGAGAAGGGTCTGATTACAGACCCAGGGCTACAAAATTAGTAAATACATAGTGAAGAGAACGGTCACTCTGGAGGAACTAGGGTGACATCTAAGGGCGTCAGGCCTTTTGGCATGAATTAGACTTAGAATAATACTGCCATGTTTTCTACAATCACTGGGACAAATGATTCCAAGCTTCCAAGTTGAATTAAGGTGATAGGTTAGGCCTGCTTCCATTACAAGTAATAGAGAATTCAATGCAAATCACCTTAAAAAGGAAACGAAAGCACAAACAAAAGGTAGAATTTATCAGGAGAACTGGAACAGGGAGGGCAATGAAGGCTTTCAAGGTTCAGTTTCAATCTATGCATTGGCTCCATGTGGGGCATCTTTCTTGTTTGCTCTGTGTTCCTGCTGTCTTTTTACTTCTGGTGACAAGATGCATGCAAATGATACAGAAATATACTCTATCCTTTTAGCATCCCTTAGCAGAAGGATAATTTTCTTTCCCCAACAGTTCTCTAAAATCTAGCATCGGAGGGTGCCTGGGTGGCTCAGTGGGTTAAAGCCTCTGCCTTCGGCTCAGGTCATGATCCCAGGGTCCTGGGATGGAGGCCCACATCAGGCTCTCTGCTCAGCAGGGAGCCTGTTTCTCCCTCTTTCTCTCTGCCTGCCTCTCTGCCTACTTGTGATCTCTCTCTCTGTCAAATAAATAAATAAATAATCTTTAAAAAATAAAATAAAATAAAGTAAAATCTAGCATTTGAGTCTCATTGCATTGTGTTGGGTAACATGTTTTTCCAGAACACTGTTATCAGAAGGGTGCAACATTCTGATGTCAGTATTAAGGTCACATTATCTCAATTGGATGCGCTGTAGAATCTACTGCACCCAAACCCTGTGGTAGAAGGACATGCAGGAATGGGAGTGCTGGAGGAAAATCAGAACTCTACATCCAAAAGGGCCAATGAAACGAGGTGTCCTCTCATTTTACAAATATGCTTCCTCTTTCAGAGAGAACTGGAACAGTGAATGGAATTATGCTAGACTTCCCAGTGAGAAACATCAGAGTCAAGTTGATGAGGCAAAAAAACAACAACAAAAAAACAAAACAAAAAAACAGCAGCAATAAGTCATTGTTGACAACAGCATCTGTTATTTATAAATTTTAGAAATGATGTTAACTATTTTGGGAAAAGGCAGACAAATATATCCTTGATTCCTTTTTTATTGTTTGTTTTTAGTTTCCTTGAGTATGAATCATGTAGGATGCTTTTAATAATAAATTTAAAACAAAGTTTCCTTTATCAAACCTAACAATGTTCATTTCAAGGATTTCATTTAATTTAGGAAGTACTATTTTTGAGCTCCCAGATACTAATTATAAGGAATAGATGAAGCATACCTAGCACAACCCACTCTTAAAGAAATTAGAATTTCTAACAATGCTCTTTTTATCAACATTATATTAAAAAAAAAAAAACAAAATGAAACACCTTTCTCCTCTTTTTTTTTTTTTTTTCATTGTGATAATTATACTCTCTAATCCCCGTCACCTGGTACACCTATCCCCCCATACATCTTCCTCTGGTAACCATCAGTTTCTTCTCTATAGTTGACAGTTTGTTCTTAATTTAGTTTCTCTTTCTCTTTCTCTCTTTTCTTGTTTTTTTTTTTTTCTTAAATTCCATGTATGCGTGAAATAACTTGGTATTTGTCTTTCTCTGACTGACTTATTTCACTTGACATTATATGCTTTTGTTCCATCCATGTTGTTGCAAGCCACAAAAGACCTTAAATAGCCAAATCAATCTTGAAAGAGAAAAATAAAACTGGAGGTATAGCCATTCCAGACTTCAAGTTATGTTACAAAGTGGTAGAAATCAAAACCGTATGGTACTGACACAGAAACTGACACACAGATCAGTGGAACAGAATAAGAAATCCAAAAATAATCCACAATAATTATATGGTCAATTAATCAACAAAAGATGAAAGAATATCCAATAGGAAAAAGACATCTCTTCAATAAATGGTGATGGGAAAACTGGACAGCTACATGCAAAAGAATGAAACTGGACATGTTATTACACCACACACACACAAAAATAAACTCACAATGGATGAAAGACCTGAGTGTGAGACAGGAAACTATGAAAATCCTAGAAGAGAAAATAGGCCATAATTTCCCTGGCATCAGCTGTAGCAAAACTTCTCTAGATATGTTTCCTGAGGCAAGGGAGATAAAAAGCAAAAATAAACTACATGAAAATAAAGTGCTCTGCACAGTGAAGGAAACAATCAACAAAACTAAAAGAAAAACTACTGAATGGGAGATTTTTGCAAATGATACATCTGATAAAGGGTTAGTATCCAAAAAATCTAAAGAACTAATACAACTCAATAGCTAAAAAATAAATAATCCAATTAAAATATAGGCAGAAGACACAGACATTTCTTGAAAGAAGACATACAGACGGCCAACAGACACATGCGTAGATGCTCAGTATCACTCAACATCGCTCGGCATCATGGAAATACCAGTTAATACTACAATGAGAGATCGCCTATTCCTGTCAGAATGGCTAAAGTCAACAACACAAGAAACCTGCAAAATTTTTTGACTTTTTTATTTATTATACTTAGTTAACACTAATACATTATTGGAAACTTAATGTTTAAAAATCATTGCCATGCAATTTATAATAATTTAGCATATATTAGCATACATATTGAGTTTAAATGTGAACTCCACCTTTAAAATCATGCTTATTGTCATAAACAAAAACAGGTTATGACTGATGATACCTAGTTCTACCTCCAGACCCAGGTAGAGTTCATATTAATAGAAAAATAGAGTAGATGAGTTGATATTTTGCAGCATTACATGCAAATGTATATCACTTTATATAACTGGCCCTCTCCTTCATCTCTAACAATCTTTTTAGTGGGTTAACTGTCGACCTTGGCACCTTCGTATCAAACTAAGACAAGGGACTGCAGTTGCTCACTGACTAAAGGAAGATACCTGATAAAAAATATAATGTATTTTACTGTGTACAGTGATAGAATGTCTATATTTGTGCAGTTAATTAATTGGTTTGAATAGGTCATCCTATGAACTCAGAGATTATTTCGATTACATCGGCAACCAACCTATATAGAGCTAAACATAGACACAGTACTTGGGTTTGGTAAAGAAGTTGTTTAATGCGATTCCAGTATCTTCTTCCACTAAAATTGCTGGGGTTTTTTAAGTGTTGAAAATTCATTGTAAGGTAAAATGTCTAATATATTATAAATGAACAGAAATGTAGTATCCAGAAATTCAGAGTGATAAAAATGGATACTTGGGTGGTGGGGGTGGATAAAAATGGATACTTGCGGGGTGGTATGGGATTGAGTCATTTTCCTGTTTAATTCTGTCCAATAGTATAAGACTGAGCAGTTAAAATGTGCAGAAAATGAGAAAACATGGCCTGAAAAATAACAAGTTTATTTGATCATCTTTAAATAACCTCTAATGATCTATAGGAGTAGGCAGAAACTACTTGTAGGAAGCTCAACACCTCAACTGAGAAGCAAAGATGAAAAAAAAAAGGGAAAAGCAAATTATAATGTAAGAGTTTTCTAACAACTATACCGATTCAACAATGAAACAGGCTGATTTGGAAGTTAATGGGCTTTCCAAAACAGGAAGGAATAGATGAAGAAATGTGTGTTTATTAAATAACTATTGTGCTGGTCTCTATAATCAGAATCTCATATGTATTACCTCATCAAATCCCCACACATCCATGAAGTGGCTAATATTACCCTCCTTTAGATGAGGAAAACAGACTTAGGGTAATGTTCCAGACTGCAGAGCTGGAGAGGAGTACAGCCAAAATACAATCCCATCTATTTGACTCCAAAAACTATAACTAGTAGGGATGGGATGAGCACCTGTTAAGAACCTCATAAAGAAGAATATTTCCACAGTTGATGACAAGTAGACTAGATGATTATTTAAAGTCTTTTTGGGGATGAGGTAATTGGGTGATGGGTATTAAGCAGGACACTCGAGGAAATGAACACTGGGTGTTATATGCAACTGGTGAATCACTAAATTCTACCCCTGAAACTAATAATACGTTATAAGTTAACTAAATTGAATTTAAAAAAATCAAGACTTTTCAAATAGTATGACTTTGTTAGGGGCAGAAATTTAATTATAGGCTAACCCACAAACTTTTTCAAAGTCTACATTGAACCACTCCCCAGGACTGATTAATAATATCACTGATGTTATATACAGAATATATACCAAACATAACACCACCGCTATTATACATTAAATATAGTATTGCCTGTATTGTAGAATACCTTGTGAGATACATCTATATATATAGATATAGAGTTAAATCTATAGACCTATATAGGTACAAGTACAGATATATCTATATAGATATATCTGTACAGATATATCTATATCTGTACAGATATATCTATATAGATATATCTGTACTTGTACCTATATAGGTCTATAGATTTAGCTCTATATCTATATAGATATATATCTATATATAGATATATATATCTATACTTGTATAGTATAGATACTTGTGTGTGTGTGTGTGTGTGTGTGTGTGTGTGTGTATCCCCAGGGCTATAAGTATCTATAGTATAGATACTTGTGTGTGTGTATGTGTGTATATATACACATGCACACACATATATACATATACATATGTGTGTGTGTGTGTGTGTGTGTGTGTGTATATCCCCAGGGCTACAAGTATCTATAGTATAGATACTTGTGTGTGTGTGTATATATATATATATATCTCCCCAGGGCTACCCTGTCTGACATGGACAGGACAGCTAGGATAGAGGCTGGCATTTTTCAAAGGAAATTTTCCTACAACTGGAAAAGTCAGCTGAGCTTTATTTTCCTGGCATCATGGTTTATAGCTTTGACATCTTCCTGTATAATGATGATCCCTCAGCTGAAAAAAAGGTCAGAATCAATAGGCCATTCTTTGTCTGAACATTGACTAGAGGACTTAATATTCACCCACACAAAGTAGGGATACACCCCTCAGCCTCCTAATAGTTCCTGCAAGTCTCCATGCAAACTGCCCATTGCACTGATAGAAAGTTGTTGCTCTGTCATTTTCAGTTTCATTTAAAGATGGAAACTTCCCATAGTTAAGCGTAAAGTTGTATCACAGACTGTATTTAAAATAATGGACTGTTGCATATCTGTACATACAATTTTTTTTCTTACGAATCATTGAAATCAAACCATTTTTGGTATTCATGTTTTAAAATTCAATGAAGTATTTCTGTCAAACGAGTTAATTGAAATTAAAATGTGTTTCCAATAATGTGTTGAACAGGGTTAACTTCCTGATCAGACATTTGGCTCTGAACCTGAATAATGTGCATCGAGGCAGTGGAAAGAGCAGAGAAGGGGATATGAAGAGACTTAACTAGAAACAATGCTAAATGTTTTAATAATAGTTATAGTAATTGTTCAAAATTTTTTAGTGGAAACTGATTTTTATTTTTCTTCTTGTACTATTTTCTCAACTTAAACAATATGTAGTTGGAAGTGTGGAGAAAATAAGAAAAGAATGAGAAAAAGAATCAATAGGTTTATTTTCTTTCCACATCTCATTTGGCGGAAAAGCAGAAAAAAATCAAATGGGCAAAGGGAGCCTCAGGAACACAGAAATAGACAAAGAAGGGATGACTCATTGGAAGGGGAATGGTACTTACTTTCTCTGCCACTATTCTGATTTGAACTCTCCTTAACGCATAAAATATGATAACCTATTTTCTAAATGACCCTGCTATATTTATTTCAATTTGTGGTGTAATTTTTTAATTTTTTTTTCACTGCATTTACAGTGGTTAGGGTGAAAAGACATCTCAGTGTGCTAATATTTTTTCATGTTTTCCCTCTCAATAAAGATATTAGATATGGCTGTGTGCATAGGTCTACACCTATCTTTCAGATCTGCACATCTCACTGCCCTTTCTCTCTTAAAGGCAGAACCCTCAGCTTTCCTTTGCCCTAAGTCAGAACATCTGGAGCTTGAGCTCATGGTCCTTGGAAGATAAGTCAAAAATAAAATTGTGCTGAATCCCCATTGTCTTCTCTAATTAGCGCTTTATAAGAGAATGATGGTCTCCTTGGGAACTGGAAGAATGATCGAAATAATCACATTCAATCCTGGACCAAGTCTGTAATTAGGAAGCACTTGAGAAAGGGGAGCAAGATTGCAAAACGTGTGGGGACCCTGACATTTGTGCATGAACTGCAGGAGTGACAGGAGGAATCAGCCACAGAGAGACTGAAACTTTTGGCACTCAGAAAAATATTTCTTCTGGCAAATTCGCAAAGTTTAGTCAAATCACTGAAACAAGTCTATTTGGAGAACATGAAATGCTGGATTATAAAATTTTAACAGACCCATTTTACATGCAAACAAGAAAACATCTGCTTAACAGAAATAGCCATAATGTGTCCTGAAGTCTCGAAAACATGCCTGCATAAAGCTGGTATTTTTCCATTTAGAAGAAAAAGAGCAGAGCCTTGTAGTAAGTAGATAATGTAAACATCTAGGTTAACCTCGTTGACCCAAACCGAATACAGTCCACGTAGCCCTCCTCTCTTACAGTAACAAGACAGCCAAGTTTGGGAAGAGAAGCTACCTGATGCACAAGGATATGTGCTTGCTGCTTGTTTTGTCCTCATTTCTATATTTCTTCCTTTCAGATAATCTATTTAGATCACACTGTAATGGAAAGTGGTCAGCTTTATACACATGGGTAGACATCCACTTCTCCTTATATGGTACTTCCATTGTTTCATGTCCTTTTCAGAAATTGAGAACAAAGTAGAATAGTTGCAAGAGCAAAACAAAAAATCCCCTTTATTTTTTGACACGGATTTCCCAAAAACATTTTACCATCTTTCCTATACCACCAAATCATTCTCTCTGTCTCATTTTCTCTGTCTCTTTCTCTCTCTCTCATTCTTTCTCTCTCTCATTTTGTCTCTCTTATTATCTCTCTTTCATTCTTTCATTCTCTCTCATTCTCTCATCTGCTCTCTTTCTCTCTCTATTTCATTATTTCTCTCTCTCTCCCCTGATTGGAACAGAACATAGCACCAGGGTGTTTCCAGAAGAACAGAGCCTTAAGAATGAATTTTCTTAATAAGCTCAGAATTTTCTGGATTTGGTTCTCTGATCTGATTAGATTTAAAAACATTAATGACTTTTAATATAGGAAACAAACAGGGCTATTGGAGGGGAGGTAGGGACGATGGGGTAACTAGGTGATGGGCATTAAGGAGGGCACCTGATGTAATGAGCACTGGGTGTCCTATGCAACTGATGAATCACTAAACTCTACTTCTGAAACTAATATAATATATGTTAATTAATTGAATTTAAATTTAAAAAATAGTGATTTTGTTTCCAAGGATGAAAAGGGTCCTGGTAGTCCATGGCATATAGTGATAAATGTTTACTCAAAATATCATTTCTACATACCTGTAATCAAGTACCTTCTGTGTAACAAAATAATTGTTACATTAGAAAGTTTAGTCAAAATTAGTAGCATAATAGGGTTGGTTGGGATATTAGTTGGCTAGGGCTGTGATTACAAAGTACAAAAACCTGATGCAACGGGAATTAAATCTGTCCTATATCCACCCCCCACCCCACCCCACCCCCACCCCCAGGAGGTAGAAACTCCTCAGGACATAGAATCAGTGGGTACAAGTTACAAGGACACCATTTGGGTCAAAATAATGAAAAACATTTTTAACACTCAGAACAAGCCAAGGATAAATAAGCTGTCTTGAACCCAAATGAGTGTTCTTATTAAAGGTCACCACATGCTGTCTGAACTCCTTGGGGGGTGGAGGAGTGCCCTTTAATGGAGCACATACAAGCATCAGATTGTTGGTAAATCTATGTAATCTCTAAAATCCCTATCCCTGACTGTAACTCCTAGGTAGTAGGCTAGGGATTTTATACTTTGCATCTAAATTACTTACAACACCTAGAAAACAATCTTTTCAAATTATAACAGAGTTTACATGTATGATAAATCAGAGTTCATACGATTGTTACACAGTGCTTATAACATATCAGGAGATGTTGTAAATGTATTGTTTTATTCTTTGTATATGTATATAGTCAAAACATACCATAATGCAAAAATGAAAAAGTCTCAATTAAACATCTCTCAATAATATGATATTTGCTTTCACCATAAACATTATTGTATGTATTAGTTATCTATTATCAGCATGCTGTTGAGTAACAAACTGCCCTAAGCTTAGTGGCTTAAATCAACAACAATTTATTGTTTCATACTTATGTATGGGTTTGTTAAATAGTCCCTCTGCTGTGAGCCAGGTTCAGCTCCTATCAAGTGAGGTTGCTCAAGTATCTGGTCAGGTGATGAGCTGGCTGAAAACTGGCTGTCTAGGATAGTGGGGACTAGAAATCTCTGTCCATATTTCATTCTACGGCAAGGTAGCCTGGGTTTTTTCTTGGGTCTTAGTAGAGTTTCAAGAGACCAACCAGAGATATGCAAGGTTACCTGTCGGTTAGGCTTGGAACTAGCATGCTAGTACTTCCATCCTATTTTAGGGTGACTTGCTATAGGACAAAGCAAGTCACAAGGCCAGAACAGTAAATAGTCTTTACCTGTGTTTTGGGAAAACGAAACAAAACAAACAAACAAAAAACATTGCCAAGGGAATGTATACCAAGGAAGTGGAAAAATAGGAAAACTTCAGCAATGGATCTATCACACTGTGACAGTATGTGTTTCGGCATTCCCTATTGTGTATATGGCAAAAGCTAGGTCAATATTAACTATTATTAAGACAAGGAGCACAACAGATTACATTTAGAATGATTTTTGTTTGTATTATTTTATTATTAAGAGGGTTTGCTTTGGCTATATTTTCAAACTCAGTAGCAGAACTGTATTTATTTTCAATTGCTGTGCAATAAATTCCCACAAATTTAACAGATTAAACAACACCAATATTCATTTAATAATTTCTATGGGCCAGGAAACTGCACAGGACTTATCTGGGTCCTCTGCCCAGGGTCTCATGTGACTAAAATTAAGGCATCACCTGGGCCTAGGGTGTCATCCGAAGTCTGGGATACCGTTCCCAGCTCATGCTGTGTTGGCAAAGTTTATTTCCTTGAGGCTACAGAACTCATTTTCTGTAAGACCAACAAAAGAGAGAATCTCTGGCTTCCAGACCCACTTTTAAAGAGTTGCCTTGATTGGGTGACACCTACCCATGAAGGATAATCTTTTGATTCCATCAAACCAACTGATCTGGGACCTTAATTACATGTGTAAAAGTCCTCCATTTTGGTCATACAACATAACCTAATCATGGTGGTGATATCCATCCTACTCATGGGTCATAATTAAATGGGGGAGATAGAGAAGGTATACAGTGCTTGCTTCCTCTTATTCTGCCATCTTGGAATTCTACATACCACATAAATCATTCTAAAACACCTTAAAGCTGTTCATCACATCTTTTTTTTTTTTTAAGATTTTATTTTTTTGACAGACAGAGATCACAAATAGGCAGAGAGTCAGGCAGAGAGAGAGGGCAGGGAAACAGGCTCCCCACTGAGCAGAGAGCCCAATTCGGGGCTCGATCCCAGGACCCTGAAATCATGACCTGAGCCAAAGGCAAAGGCTTTAACCCACTGAGCCACCCAGGTGCCCCTGTTCATCACATCTTTATTGATAGGCTGCCTCTTGCCTATATGGTGCAGAACAAAGTTGACAAGGTCTTCCACAAAAATAACCTCTTCACATAGTTTTCTAACATCAGTGGGCTCTATGATCTGATGGCTACTAAAATTACTTCCTTAGCTCAGTAAAAGATGCCAAAACTCTGAGCCTAAACTTGAACCTATTCTTCCTATATTTAAAGGTCTTGGCAGTTTGCTACAACTGTATCATTTTCATAACTAATCAAATAACACAGGGCAAATTAATATATCTAATATATCTTTAATTTAGGACACCACAGTCAAGGATCAGAAAAGGAATCTGTGTACTCAATGTTTTGAAGGAGACATCTACATAGAAAGAGGCACGCCACTCAGAGTGGACAGGGGAATAAGAACCAAAGATGAAATCTATCAAACTGAGCTCTTGTAATCAGGAAGATGTGGACCATTCATTCCTCATGACTTCTAGCTTGAAAAAGAAAGTTCCAAAAGTGGAAACTTCTGTTTTTCAGTCATAGGTGAAGTCAAAGTGAGGTATAGGGAATTCAGGACACATTACCTGAGGCAATAGTGTGGAACAAGGTCTAGGCTGAAGGTCATCCATGTGAGAGCAAACTCTGGTCCACCCTATTGGAGTGGCCAAGACATTCTCTCACAGAAGTCTATATACCTTTAAGAAGGCCTGACAGAAGACTCAAAGGTGTTTCTGCATTTCAGTGTGTGTATGTGTATTTGTTTATTTATGTGTGTAGGTTGATATATTTATGTGTGCTTGAGTGTATGTGTATTTAAATGTGCATGTATATTTGCATGTTTATGGGTTTGCTTTGTTTTGTTTTTAAGATTTCATTTTTTAAGTAATCTCCACACCCTGTCAGGGGTCACACTCACAACCCTTAGATGAAGATTTGCATGCTCCAGGGGTTCCTGGGTGGCTCAGGGGGTTAAGTTTCTGCCTTCAACTGAAGTCATGATCCCAGGGTTTGGGATTAGCCCTGCATTAGGCTGCCTTCTCAACAGGGAGTCTATTTCTCCCTCCAGGCAGTCTACTTCTCCCTCTCCTTCTGCCCCTTCCTGCCCCACTCATGTTCTCTCTCTCTCTCTTTCTCTCTAAAAAAATAAATAAATAAATAAAATCTTAAAAAAAAAAAAAAAGAGTTTCATATTCTCTCCACCAACTGAGCCAGCCAGGTGCCCCTGTATGTGTATGTTTACTTTTATGTTTGTGCTTATTTGTATATCTGCATACGCATGTTTGTGGGTTTGTGCATGTGTGTGGTATATTCCTGTGTATTTGTGTTTGTCTTTCTAACCTGCAAGTGCAATGTTCCAGTTCTCAGTACTCATTTTGGTAAAGCCACACAATAGTGGCTATCACTGTTATGAGTTTCCTAAGCATTGACACATCAAATATAACAAAAAATCAGAACAAAATATTTAAAAAGAGAAAAAAAATTAGAAATTGAACTTTGAAATCCCGCAATACAGGAAAATACATATTTCCTTACATCCAAGCTTTGGTTTGTTTGTATTTTTGTTTTAATGTGGTTTTCCCCACTCCCAAAGATCCCAAAGGCCCCTGTGGACACTTCGCTGCTCGAGAGGTTGATACTGGCAGACTGAGTGAGCTCTTTGTGGACCACAGACCTATTTCTTTGGTTTATAAAGTAATTTAAGAAAATGGAATTTTTTTTTTTTTTTTTTTTAAAGCCAGGCATGTTCTCTACAGCCTACCGGACTCTCCATCTCTCTATCACATTACGACTAAGTGAGAGGCCCCCTTTACTTAGTTTCCCTGGTTGTGGCAGAAGTTAGAGAGTCTGGGATCCCCATCCTCTGGAACTGAGAGCACTGTGGGGAGGCCAGGTTCAGGTTAACCTCTTTACTGAAGGTGTGTTTTTAAATTGTTATTTCTTATGAAAATAAAATTCTACAGACTAAATATTAAATCCAAATATAAATATTATTATAAATAAATATATAAAATGTATATATATGGGATATATAAAATATAAATATATAAATATTATTCTATGCATCTTACATGGGCAATAATTAATATCCTACAATTAAGTTCACCTTTCTTTCCTCTGCTCTGCTGTAGACAGTGTGCAGGAATGAAACTAAGGAGCCCTTCCTTCTCTTTAGAGTTTGATCTTCCTTCCAAATATTTAGTGTCTTTCTAACAATGACTTGGGCTTTTGATTCTGTGAGACATAATGCCATTTGAATACCGAAGATAGAAAAAGGTTTTCTGTGACCGTATTTAACCCCTTCGGTCTGTCACAGGGAAGGAGGTATTTGTCAACCCTTCTTGGCTAATGGCAGGGATCCATGGCCTTAACTTTCCATTCTAAGGTACCTTGTGTGTGTGACCTGGCACCGTCCACCCTTTTACAGATGTTGTAGCTGCCTGCCTGGGAAAGGATTCTGAGCACAGGGCTTCTTTTATCTCTCTGGTGGCTGTTTTGGCAAAAGCTTTTCTCCTGCCGTTTTGACTCGCTTTCCCCTCCCCATCTCCTGCTTCCATCTTTTTCTAATTATCCTCAACTGGAATGACTCAAAATCCACATACACTCAAAATGAAATTCTTGTGGTTGGGGACAAGGAATTCAGAAGTAAATGTGCATGTACTGCAATGTCACGTAAGGGTAACCAGAGGGTGGGGAAGTGTTACTGAGCTAAAACATGCCTGATAACACAGCAAGCCCAGCAAACATGGAATGAAGGCATTTTAATTCACTTGACACCTCCAAACTTGCCTGGGAACTAATGTGTCACTTTGTCCTATGATTGTTTACCCCTTTTAATATCTCTCATGCCATACACAAGAATTGCCCACCCCTCAACTCTTCCCTCGTTCCCCATGGCCCCCACCCCAGGCTTCTCTGTGGTTTTGAATCTGCTAAAGTGTGTGTTCACAAAGTGTCCCCAAGTGTGAAACACACACTTCCTGTCTCTGGTTTCTTCCCAGTGAAGTGTTACACTTAACTGTTCTGAGTTTATTTTTTTAAGTAAAACTGGCAAACAAATCCTTGTGGCGCTGCTGATTCCGAATACAGTTCACTACAGATAACTCCTTTCTTTGCATCAGGTGTGTTTGGTGTACGTGCATAGTTGCATGGGAGGTGTGTCTGTGTGTGTAAAATCCATTTGGTGAAAGGGTATAATTGACTGGTAGTATTTTCAAGTAAAAGAGCACATTGTTGGAGAAGCTCCTTAAAGACTTTTGACCTTCCTCAAATGATAGATAATAAAAACAAAACTTTTCTTTGTTTCCTATGCAGATGTTTAGGGATAATGATCATATTTCTTAGGTGAAAAATAGAAGATGTATATTTGCCTCTAAGATTCCAAATTCTCTCCTCCTATGACATTATCATTTTTCTAACATTTGACCGTTCAATATAAGCTTGGGTTTGGACGTTCACCTCCACATCAACTTTCAACCAGGCTGCTCTTCCTCACGTAGTGTGAATACCGTTGGTATTTGTGTTGGAAATAACCCAGACAGGGTGTGTGTATGTTTGTGTAGGCCGACCACATGTGGGTGGGATAATAAAAACAAAGCCTCAGCATCGCATACCTTGAGAAAAAGGTGGATCAAGAGAGATAATGTGTGGTATAAATTAAAAATGACCTCAGATGGAAATTTTGTGGATATTATAAAAACACAAAAACAATCCGTCTGTCAGCAGAGAGTTTACTATAATGGTGAACCTCGCATTCTTCACATCTGAAACTGGTATCTTCCTATCATTCTGGGGCACGACTCACACTTGTGATATTCCTTATTTTCCGTGGAGCCGTGGGCATCATAAAGAAAAGGGTATTAATCATGTGTATCTTTGCCAATTTTATAACATGGACAACATTTTTGGGATGAAAACTACCCAACTGTCAAATATTTGAGATCAGTTCAACATTTCTGGTTAATTTTTTTAAAAAATGTTAAAAAGGTATATACACAGTGCCTTTGTTAGTGTAAATCATGTATCTTTTATTTCTATGTTTGGGAGCAGAGAAGTGGATAACAAATCCTCCAGAAGGCAGTGTGGAGCAGCAGGAAAGAGGAATGCTACGGGACCATGTAGCTCTGGTCTGCAAGCCTGTTTCTGGCACTTACATCTGGGTGAACTGGGCCAATTACATCAACAGTCCAGATCTCAATTTTTTAACTATAAAATCATGTAATAAGATCTATCCTAAAGGATTGTTATAAATATCAGGGCTAATATAATCCTCTGGCTATCGTAAGTCTAAACACATGATAGATGATTATTATTCTTAGTATTATTTATTTTATGGAAAAATCCATATAATCAATTTATTGATTCTACGAAAAGCACCATAGAACATTTATGAATAGAATTATGTGGGTAATTGTATTCATAAATCATCTGTAATCTCTTAAACAGTCATAGTAATACCATGTCCATTTCAGTAGAAAGTCATCATTTTTCCATACTAGTTCTTTGGGCTTTTTGGCTCTCACCCTAACTGAACAGCAGAGAGGCTTTCAAGCTGCCTTTCCTGAAGTCATTTCTCCTCCTTAGCAGGCTTTCCAGCTCGCTGTACCCAGCTTACCCAGACTTTAGGAATTTCTTAACCCATATCTTTTCTTAGTGGATTTGACCATGACTTACATGAAAATCTGTCCTCTCTCCATAAGTGAGACAACTGCTTTTTCACTTTACTGGATTATACCAAATTTATGTCTTTGTCTATAGGATGATGTTATGAGCATTGTATGTAAAACTCTTATCATGGCTCCTAACTCTGAATTACTGTGTAATAACTGACATGTATTACAGTTATTAAATCATCATCATCATCATCATCCTGGATTTCTTTGTTAGTTTTTCTCCTTCCTGAGCTCTAGTAGTAATGGTCTCCCAATGATCAGTTCTCAGTCTGTTCACTTGGTCTTTGCTCACTATGTTTTTCTTAAGAAAATCACCCACTCACTTAAGTGTCTTACATTAATGATATTCAGATGTAACTCTCTAGCCCAACCATTTGTTAAAGCTCCAGTTTTATACTTCCATCTGCTTCCATGATCTTTACTCAAGTAGAATATCCTGTCATCATCGCCAGCAGAACATGAACACTGACCTCGATTCTCTTCCAAACTATGCTGTTTGCTTTCTTTACCACCCCTCCCTAACTTAGCTATCTTCACCTCACCCATATCCTTTCTCTAGCAAGAGACAGGAGTTCTTGTTTTCCTTAAATTTGCCCTTTTGTCTTTTCTATAGTCATTCTCCTTGTTCAAATATTCAACGCTTCATCATCAAATCCATTCAGTTGCCTTTCAATTGCCTTTTAGTGGAACTTCGGATTTCTGTTACAGCCAACCCTAATTCAACAGGATACATTGCTATAGGAAGGATTTTGAATGTCCTTTTTTTTTTTTTTTTTGCTTGTTTATTCCAGAGCTTCTAAAGATATCTTAATGCCATCTATATTACATTAAAGTTTATCTATAGTTTCTAGGTCACTAATGTCTAAAACTTTTATCTATCCCAACCTTTTTTTTTTTAATTACTCTGTATAATCACTTAATTTCAATAAGTCTGGGCCCTCCTGAATCACCCCAAAATCATGACGGTTATTAATTCTAGACCACTGCCTCGTGATTTGATTTTGTATTTGAAAACTGGAGGAGAAGACAAACCATGAGAGACTGTGGACTCTAAGAAACAAATGGAGGGTTTGGGGCGGGAGGAGTTGGATGAGCCTGGTGGTGGGTATTATGGAGGGCACATATTGCATGGAGCACTGGGTGTGGTGCATAAAAAATGAATTCTGGAACACTGAAAAGAAATAAAATAAAATAAAATGAAAAAGAAAGAAAGAAAGAAAATTCTTCTATATATTCTCTTGACCTATGTATTTTTTGTGATTCATTCAAAACTCAGCTTAATTTCTATCGTTTTGTACAGCTTTACCTTGATAGTCTGGTTATTTTTACTTCGGTGTTCTGATTATCATACCTTATTATGCACTGCATATGTTCTTTCTATGCTATTATATTATCCTCTAGGCCAAGTTCTTATATGACCTTTATAAGGTATACTTTGTATTACCACCAAGCATTATCAGCTATCTTTCCTTCTTTGCAATTTTCGCTGCCAATACCAGACTTTAGGTCCTTTTAAATATTTCTGGGAACGATTACCTCTGGCCTCCTCCTACTTAGCTTCAGGTTTAGAAACAAAAATTGGAAAACAACATTCAGGATAGATCAGAGGGAAAACAGATATCATGTCATTGTTAAAATCTGTCCATAACAGCAGTGTCTTTCATAGTGGCCTCTGACTGCTTTAGTAAACATCTCTTATGGTTGTGAACCCTCCCAGAACCTAAAACAACCTTCCCAACACATTCAACTCAAGATTCCATTCTTCAAAATCATCTGTCAGCAGGATTTTCTAGACTTTTTGTTTAATCATTAGATCCTCTCTACTTATGGGATCGGGTCTTTCATGTTTCCTTGGTTACATTTGTTTAGGTTCTCAAGCTCTTGACTCAGGATTAATACAATTAATAAGGGTGCCCTGCTTTCCTGTGATATCCCACCACAGGTCTTCCTGAAGGGAACTGAAGTGAGGCTTGCCCCAAAGCACATCTTTTGAGTTGTCTTGGAGCATTTCCCGTTTTGCCTGGCTTCATCACTGTTTAATTATCTGTCTTTTGCTTCCTATTAGATCATGTACGACTCAGGCTAGGCATGCATCATCCCTGTATCTCCACAGAAGACAGAGAGGTATTCTTCAAATGACAAACACTGAATATTTTCATTCAAATGAATTATGTAAGCTTTTATTTAGATGTAGTATTCAGCTAAAATTATATTGTTTCATCACTGGAAAGCATACGATAGATCAACCTACCATTCACTGTTAGAATAAAACCATCTCTTTACAGATAGATGGGTTGAATGTCATAGACTATATCCAGAGCACCATGATAAGCATGACAAATCTCTTACTGCTGAAGAGCTCAACATATAGTGAAGGAGATAAAGAGTACCACTTGATGATGTTGTAATACATACAAAGAGAGGCACAAAGAAAGGGCAGAGAAGAAACAACAGATGAGAGAGAGGGGTGAGAGGTAAAATATTGTTTTAAGATGAATGAGGTCTTAAAAGATGAGCTCACCTCCACTATTATTACATAAGAGGAAGGATGATCCAATAATTACTTTTAAAAGTCTCCCAAATATCCATTTCATGTTTTGTTTTGTTTTTTTCCTAGGACTAATTTCTCTGCTATGCTTCTATGCTTGTCTCCTCAGGTACATTTTGAAGATAAAATTCTAACTTCTGTCATTTCAATTAGATTTGCTTTTTTGGACATACAAGAAGCTTTCGTTTTCTTTTTTTTTTTTTTTTTTTTTTTTAAAGATTTTATTTATTTATTTGACAGACAGATCACAAGTAGGCAGAGAGGCAGGCAGAGAGAGAAGGGAGGAAGCAGGCTCCCTGCTGAGCAGAGAGCCCGATGCGGGGCTCGATCCCAGGACGCTGGGATCATGACCTGAGCCGAAGGCAGCGGCTTTAACCACTGAGCCACCCAGGCGCCCCGAAGCTTTCGTTTTCATATTCCACTCGTAAGTTCCTTCGTCAACTTCTGAAATTGAAAGCATACATAATTACAAGCTTACTTTGTGGCTGCAATGGCAAGGATGTGCATTTTTCAAGTTGAAAAAACATCATCTGCCTGGATACATGTTCAACCTAGAATTCAATCTTTCAATTATAGGCTGCCTACAAATTCCTGTGCTGGTTTGTTCATCTCTCCAAACAACACCTTTCATGTATGGCATTTTTTTCTCTAAATAGGAAGAACATAGAGAAGACGTGTGAACCCATTGAACAGAACTGAAATTCTAAAAATTGCATTATTTTTTCTGAATCAGGACCACTAAAATACTCCAGATGCTCATATGAGATTCTAGTTCCCTTCTAGAATGGTTAAGTAGATAGCAAAATGAAGTTTTGAGAGATGAGTCTGAGAAGCCAGCTGGTCTGGATTTGTATCCCAACTCTCCCTCTTGACAGTTATGTGATTCTGTGCAAAACACTTGACCTCTCTGTCCCATCATATAGTTTGCCTGTCTTTTAGACTTTTGGAATTAAATAGATTAATAACACTATACCCTAGCTCATAGATTAATCATTTAATACATTTAAACCATTTTTATTGTATCCCTATTTCAAGTTCCCATTTACTAGACTTCTTGTCCAGATTTTTGTTATTCAATATATAGGTAAGGGAAGCTATGTAAAGTTCTTTGGGACTTTTCATTGTTCTTTCTTCCTGAGAATTAGCTGACATATTTAGAGCAATGACTAAATATTCCATGTTTCTCTGAGTAAAATTAGTTCTTACCTTCCGGAAACTATCTTTTGGCCTATTTCCTTTAATTCTATTGGTAAAATATCAACTTGTGCTTAAAATCTATTAACTTATGTATATAAGTACTTACTATTTATACATTTACACACATTTATTTATCTCGCTTTGTTTATCCTTCTTGCTGTATTGAATGAATCATCTGAATGGCTGTAGATGGTCTTCTCTGCATGGTTCATTTAGATCATAATAAACTTTGACTGAATAAATTTAGAAGCAGAAAGAAAGTCATACTTAGTCTTGCATAGCAAAGGACAAGTCATGGTTCTGCAAGGCAGAAACCATTTGGCACAGACCTGATAATTTACTAAAGGGAAAAAAATTAATGTTCCCATTTTCCTTGGATAACTCAAAAAATATTTTTTGAAGTACTGAATATCTGCCATCATATAAACCTAGACATACATGAAAAATTTACATTTAATTTGGGACAATATAATTTGTGAACATATAAAAAGGATATTTGGCATTTCTTTCTTGTTACTGCAGTTCATTAAGGAGAAAACACCTATCTTGTTTCTCCAAGAAAAATATTTTCACCAAGAAAGGTTTAACAAAAATGCTGTAGGATGGCAGCATATTCATGTCATGTGCCAACTCCGCGTGTTTTGTAAGCTCAGATATTTACAGTGTGGTGAGGATGTTAAACCGCAACTCATAAAATGAAAGAACTAACGGAAAATCTCACTTGTATATCTGAAACAAGCCAACTGTTTACACTTACATATTTTTTTAATTCGTAAGTCATAACCCTGCATCACAGAACTCTGCATTACACATAATTTCAGTGGAGAAAATGTACAATATCGT
Source organism: Martes martes (assembly GCF_963455335.1). Taxonomy (NCBI): domain Eukaryota; kingdom Metazoa; phylum Chordata; class Mammalia; order Carnivora; family Mustelidae; genus Martes; species Martes martes. The sequence goes on from NC_137888.1 coordinate 16,766,621, forward strand.
CCCTCATAGACCTTATTCAGAATTAAAAACAAAGCATCATATGCAATTATTCTGTTAGAAATCTAACACAATCATTCCACACCTGAACTTTATTTCAATATTATTTCAATAATAAAATTTTTGAAATAAATTATAAATTATAAAATGTATTTCAATAATAAAAAATTTCAATAATAATGATGATATACTTACTGCTTCTAGAATGGTGTATCTTTTCCCTAATATGATATTAAGAGAAAGATGATTACATGCAAAGAAAAAACTTGAAAGATTATACTCCATTGCGTTAGTAATACTTTCCTCTAAAGAATAAGAATGAGATTTTACCTTACAGCTTATATAGTCCAGGATTTCTAAAATGTTTTTAACTTGACCATAGCTCACTTTAGAAATTGGGGTAGTGGAAGAAGCAATGTTGTTCCTTTTTAAGTGTATTTTATTCTCTCATATCATTGTGGGCTGTGGGTACCTAGCAATATAAGTTTAACTTTTGAGAATACTTAGTGTCCATTTAAACCATGAAAAAAAAATCAGTTTATTAACAAATTTCAGTTAGGCTAGGTATGCTCAAAGACAAAAATGTCTGACTAAATTTAAACAAATTTTCATCAGTCTTTAAGAACAGACAACATATATACTACTTAATAGTCTTTCAAGGAAACAGTAATTTATTTTCAGTCAAAAATTCCTAGGTTTTGATTAGGATCTTAAAATTCTACTTATACTCTTAACATTTGCCCATCAGATATTAATCCAGCTATTGTCTCATCTCTTGCTACAATACCATAAAACAAAAGTACTTGAGAGTAATTTCATGCTCACATGTTAGCAGGTAAGATTGAGAAGCTCTCCTACCATTTGCTTTCTTTGTTTTGGGACTAAAGAGACCCTTGGTTTGCTTTTGTTTTTGTTTTTTCAAATGAACTTAACAAGTGTGGTTGGAAGATCCCAAAAGGAGAGAAGCAGGATGTTTTTTAAAACCTGGGTCAGAATTGACCCACTGGTACTGCATACAATGAAGAACTCTACCCTCCTGTGAAGGTGGGGTTGGAGGTAGAGAGCAAACTTTGGTAAATAATGCTTGCATCTATTCAAGCTGTGTCTACAGCTATGCTAGGTGTGAGAGCTATAAACAACAGTGTCATGGGCTAAGTGTCATAGGTTCGAGATATACAAAAAATGGAAAAAGAGTTGAAGATGTCATTCTTTTGGAAGAGTTGGAAAAATCTTTAAGGAGGCCATAATATTAGAACTAGGTCTGTTGAAAAAGTATGAGTTCACAAGGAGAGCAGATAAGTGAGAGCATTTCAGTCAAAGGGCACAGCATATAAAAAAATTGGCAATACAGAGTCACAGAAAACATTACTTGATTAACAAAACATGTGCAACATATGGATTGAAAATACATTGCAAAGGAAAAGCAGTAGGATTTAGCTTGAGATAATTGTGAAAGATTTTGACTATAATGTTAAAACATTTGGAAATTATTTTGTGGGTTATGAGAGTTGTATGAGTTACTTTATACTGCATGCCAATCTATCACCAAACATAGTGGCTTAAAACAACAGTTGGCAACATAACAAACTAATAAAAATTTTAATGGCTTGAAACAACATCATTTTTTAGTTAATGATTCTTTGGGTCAGAAATAGAGACTGGGTTCAGGGAGGTGGTTCTTCTAATCACAACTGGGCTCACTCACGTGATGTGACTACAGCGTTACTGGGTAAATAGGAAGCCCCTTTGATTATGGACCAATTGCAAGCTCATCCTTCAATGGACTAACCCAGGTTTGTTGACATGGGGAAGACAGAGAGGTTTCAGGAGAGTGGGTAGGATTATGTAAGGCCTCAAGAGACCCAGATTTGGAAGCTATACTCAACACCTTTTTGCTTCATTCTATTGCATAAAGTGAATCACAAGACAAACACAGGGGAAATAGACTCCCAATTGTAGATAGTGCTTCAAAGTCACATTGTGCATGGAATGGAAACTGAAAGGAATGAAAGATTGTGTTCATTTTTGCAACTTGCCAAAAAGGACTTTTGTATAATTTTATTTGTACAGTGGTTATAAACTGAGTGCTGGATTTATTTCAAATCTCCCCATCTAGGTTGTAGGTAAATAAAATCCTGAAACAAGAAAAAACAAGGACTATAGGAACTAAAAATATTAGACCATTTCTAAGGGAAGTTATGAGAGATAATAACGTTTTCTTCCTAAGGGACTTTGAAACCCTGGCACAACAAGGCAGTCTATTTTTGCTTCTCCCACTGGCCAAGCAGAAAGTATTCTCAGTTAAAAACAAATAAAAGAAAACAACAAACAAACAAAAGAACACATCAAGTGTCACATGTCAACAATATCATAAAATAAAGAATAATTTCAATAAAGAATATTATCATTAAAATAAAAAATCCTTGTAAATGTTAAAAGGGCATGCAGTATTTATATGTGAACCGTGTTTAGTGTATTTTGAGATAGTGACGTAACTTAGGGGCACTATACTGGACTATAGCTGGTAGGAGAATGAACCTGGTTTTGGGACACTAATGTCTTATCTATTGGCCCTTTGAAAAAGATAGTAATTATTTGAGGAAAAAAAATTTTAAAGGCTCACATGTATTGGATACTAGAGGAATTGTCAGGGGACAAGAGATTTTAATCCAGTTTTGGAATATAGAGAGTCGTTGCTGTTTTTTTAATAGGAAAGCTGACGTAGAGAAAAAAACATGACTGGGAACATAATGTAGGGATGGTAGGTCTTTTTCTTCTCTGTGGACTTTCAAAAAGACTCTAAACCCTCATCTATAATTTACTGTCCATACAAAGACACTTTTGAGAGTACTAGTATATAAGATGCCTAAACCAGGACTTTTCTGAGCAATAGGGACATATGGTCATACTACTCAAAGAGAGCTCGCTACAGAATACAAAAGTGTGATGTGTACAGTACTTAGACAATGATGGTTTTAGTCTCTGAGAAGAATTGGGATTCTGGTCTCCTTCTTCTCCTTGTCCTAAAAGGAGAGCTCTTTGCAAATTTTGCTCCAGCCAAAGCTTTGATATCCATCATTTTCTAATCAGCTGGAGGACCTGCCTGGGACAGTATTCTTTGTTCTCCAATCAAGTACAAGTAGGTATGAATTAAAGAAAGATGAATCCTTAACAAGCACAAGTCTGTTCAGGATTATATTTGGATAAAGAACTATATGGGAAAGTGAATTCCTCCTTAAGAAAGACAAGGAGGATTCAAGTTGGTTGAATTAAGCATCGGTAAAAATGTCACTTCATTTTTACTTGTAAACTGGTAAGGGCTGGACATTCCTATTTTCATTCATTAGGAGTTCTTGGATTGGGTTGCTAGGGACTGGGTAGGTGGTGGTGCAGCAAATCCAGAAAGGCAACATCCCTCGACGGGTTTGTAGGAAAGAAGAAAAAAGATACTTCTTTCAAACATAAGATCTATTTCTTAAAAATAGTGTCCTGGATTTTGAGGTTATGTTAATAAGTCCTCATTAACACGATCATATTTGATTGTTTTACAAATACCCAAAATAGATCTTCCAGATCAAGAAAGAAGTGTTACTGGTGGTGGAATGGATAGGAGCAAGACATGATGTTGAATTTGAGGCATGTGGCCTCTGCCTATGGAAGAGCCAAAAGCAGAGACTGGGTGAGTGCTCTCACTGCATCAGAGGATGTGTACACTAAGAAGGTATAAGAAAAGCAACATATTCTACACAAAAGATTAGCCTAGGTTAAGCCTTGTCCCTTCGCTGTCCTTGAAGTTCATGGGGTTGAGGAGGACTCCTCATTTTCACAGGAACTTCAGGCCCTCATCTTCCATCAGTGAAGATGGAGTATGTGAAAGCCCCCCACAACCTGCCTGCTTCTGTTTCCTATTCTTAGGATGTGTGAGAAACTGAGTGGGACAGGAAGGTTAATGCAGAGGAACAAGCTTGTGGTTTTGGTTGTGATCCTATCCTGGGGCAGAACGAGGCTTCCTCCGTTCCACTTGGCCCCTCCACTACCCCTGACTGTGTAGCCCTGTTGTCGGAAGACTTTTCCTTCCCCTTCCTTCCTCTCCTTTTTCTTCACTAGATGTGTGTTGGTTGTGTGCAGTAAGGCATAGACTTTTGTCCTTGACACTAATGAACAGTCTAATGGAAAAATGCATTTCAAATATCACAAGTAAGTTGAGCAGTCACTTAGTTCACATGCCTAAGGTACTTGATTTCTATTCCTGTGGTGCACAAAATTGGAAAAAATATGAATCCAGAATACTGTGGGAATGAGCAAGAGAATTTGCCTAGGCACATTTTCTCACAAGTAAGTCACTGAACACACCTGGAACTTCCTCTCTTGCATTCAAAACTTGCCATCCCCTTCCCAAGAGCTGTGTCAGGGTTTTAGCCTTTCCTCTTCTAGTTTTTATTGTTTTAAGATCTCCTTCTCACCTTTAAGCAAACATTTCCACATCCTGCTTAATGAAGACACGCCTTTGGAGATAATAACTGGAAATCATGGTTATTTTGTGTCATCAGTTTTAGTGTTTGATGTATCAGCTTATAAAGTTTAGAACACGATAGCAAAGAATAAATGCAATGGGCTTTGGTAGTCATGTGTGATTTTTTAAATAAAATATTAGACTGATTTGTTCTAAAAAAAGATTAATTTGTTCTTTGTTATGAGTATTTTTATAGTCACATGTATAATTGGTGAATTAGACTACATGATTATTACCCTATAAGGTCAGCTTAGTAAAGGACATTTTAACCAAATAAGGCAGAGAACAAATAATTACTGAATATGCCAAGAATCAGTAGCTTCCAAGCTCAACTCTTCTTTTGAAACAAGTTTAATTTACCCCATTTTTTTAAGTCAGAAAAAGTACCTCATAGTTACCAAAAGATAGAAAATCGGTTTGAACTCAGAAGTCTGTGGGGAGCTCTGATAGCACTGTAGTTTATTGACATCGATATTCTTCAAAGAGTCAAGCATATAATTTACCATTAATTTAGATTTTTGAATAATCCAGAAATATTAGAAATCATCAAAAAAGGTAAAATAATTTTAAAAAGACCAAATCGGGCCCACTGGGTGGCTTAGTGGTTAAGCCTCTGCCTTCAGCTCAGGTCATGATCCCAGTCTTGGGATCAAGCCCCATATCAGGGAGACCACTTCTCCCTCTCCAGCTCCCCTGTGCTTGTGTTCCCTCTCTCACTATCTCTCTCTGTCATACATACATAAATAAAATCTTTTAAAAAATAAAATTTTAAAAAAAGACCAAATCCCTCTTAACTTAGCTGGATGAAAATATTAATTTCAGACTAAAATGAATTTTATATTACATTTCCCCATCAGGACAGCCTATAAAAATGTAATTTCTCATATAAGGTTAAATAAATTATGCTTTTTTCCCATTACTTACTATTCATAGAGCCATAGAGTTATGAAACTCTATATCTCCCACATCTCCTGAAGATAGTGGAGGTTCTACATGTTCATAAAACAATTCCCATGGTCAATTGCTTTCCCTAAGCATGTTTTCATTTCCCACTGGAGAATAAAAAAGGGCAAACATCACTTATTTTAATTAAGAAATAAGTCAGAAAAAAATGTTTCATAAAAAAGGACCAAAAATAGGCCTAGATTTCAGAGAGCATTGACTGAGGGGTTTTGGGCTTAATGTTGTCTTCACCTTTCAAGTATAAAGAGGAGATTGAGCTATTGAAGCCAATAAAGCTGGTACCCTAAGAATTAATGGAGTGAATACGGCTCCACTCAGCAAGTTTGAAATGTTATCCATATTTGTGAAGATAGAATCTTCCATTTTATATTTTTAAAATATATCCAGTAGTTCTGTTAGTCTTATACAGCTCTGAAAGTCTTCTTGACTTACAGGAAGTGTGTTGCCACACAAACTTTATCCACAATAAGAAACACTATGATGGAAAAGAATATGAATGGTGATAATACCTTGCTTTGTATGAGAGGGGAAAGGTAAATGCACACTAATGCATTAAAACCAAAAAGCAGTTATGCAATCTAATCTCTATGCATTTGTGCTGCCATCAGGATCTCCTAACTCACTCTTTCAACACACACACACACACACACACACACACACACACCCCTCTTTGAATTTAGAATTGGTAAATCTTCCAAAAGTCAACTCTCTTAAGTCCCGCAAAAACTTACTCCTAACAACTTATGTTAAACCTGAGATTGAAATAAGTCCAGCTCAGAGTTCAGTTATATTTAGGCTGATGCCAGAAAAGAACCAATTTAACACCTCTGTTAAGAGATCAACATAGGGGAATGGAGTGATTGGAAATCAAAATTTGGACTATTTCTCTGAGTTTCAATTCCTCATCTTACAAGTATCACAATATCAATATAAAAATTAAATGATATGGGGTGCCTGGGTGGCTCAGTGGGTTAAGCCTCTGCCTTCGGCTCAGGTCATGATCTCAGGGTCCTGGGATCGAGCCCTGCATCGGGCTCTCTGCTCAGCAGGGAGCCTGCTTCCTCCTCTCTCTCTGCCTGCCTCTCTGCCTACTTGTGATCTCTGTCTGTCAAATAAATAAATAAAAAATTTAAAAAAATTGAATGATATAATGTATGTAATAAACAGTTTGGATGATAGTGTAGGATTGTTCTTCAATAGATCCTACTGTATACTTGCTATCTCTCAAAGTGGGTCTAGGCATTTCATATAACCCAACAGAGTATATAACCTCACTGAGGCCTTCTGAATGTTGTACTAACCCCTTTATGTCCCTTACTTTTCAGTAGACTACAGGAGTGAATTTAGATCACTGCTATATTTAGTTTTAATATTTTTTTCTCTCTTTGCATTTAATTGCATCGCCTTTTAGTAATGTCTATGTGCCTAACTGTCCCTAACTGTAATGACTGACTAAATCAGAGATGTAAATAAACCCTCCCTATTCATTTTCCTCTTTATATAAAAAACAATATGTTAAATGGAAGTTTTAACTGAAGTGCTAGTTATGAAAAATGACTGAGAAACATGTCAGTTATGATTTACTACACTATAACTAAGTTTTCAATGAAAATACCTGAAAACTATTTATATAATACTTGGGATCCTCACCCAGAAACCTCTTTCTCAGATTATAGATAATAAAGGATCAAAAAAGTATAGGCAGTTTAAGGGTTGACAGAGTTGGGATTTTGTAGGATTGCTGATCTGGGGATCTCACTGGTCCTTCCTACAAAGGTCATGGGGAAGGTGACATGATTAAGACATCATCCCAAGACTAGTAAGAGGGGCTCCAGCTCGTTCCAGCAAGCTTTACACACATTCCTATCCGTGGAAGACACCAAGCTGAATCATGCCTCAAAAAGACAAAGCATTCTTGGCAGGAGAGAATGGGGGCTGCAGCTGGAAAATAACTGCACTTCCAATGGGATCAGGCAGGTCGGAGTGCATGAATCCTAGGGACGGGGGGTGATACACGCAGAAGGAAAATTAGTGTGCAGTCAATGACACCTATCCAAGAAGACAGTCTTGTATAGCCAGAAGATGACAACAGTAAGAGGCTCCTGCAAGCAAAAGCTAAAGATAATCATAGTGGCCAGGCAACAGAAAGGTATCAGTCATATCATGGAAGTTATATTCCAAGGAAACCAACAAGTTGTCTTTAAGAAGCCCAAAAGGACCCTTCAAGAGAAACCACAGCTTTAAATATTTGCTGGGCGCAGGACACATGAAGTCTACATGTAATTGTACCAGTCAAAGTGAAACCTAGTTGGCTTCCTTGTTCATCTTCCTTCCCTTCATACCAACCTGAGGGATTAGAAATAATATCTAGCAGTGGGGTTAAAATTGAGTGACAAGGACAGAGAAGATGGCCATGATTCACTTTTCTGATAGCCAGGAGCTCCACCCGAAGCTGACCTTAGCTGGCATAGGAATGGAAAGGTACATTTTCTTGAATAGAGATGAAAATATCAGTTACTATATGTGAGTTGACACCTTAATTCACTGAGCAAATAAGACTATATTTACAACTTAAAGTGACCAAATAATTTTTTAGTATCTAAAAATGTCTAGAAATTCATGGGCTCTTCATCAAGCTTTCAACCAGTGGTAAAGGATAATTTTCCTTTTCTGCACAGATTTAAAAGGATAGTGGGAGACAAAAATAAATAAGCTATTACATCTAATGAGTCCTAACATAGATTATGTATGCACATTTACTCTCCATCAGGATATAAAAAAAATCAATTACTTAAAAAAGCCTCCCATGTTAACTAAATAGAAATGTAGGTGATAGAAAGATAGATGATAGATGATAGATAGATAGGTAGATGATAGATAGATAGATGATTAATAGATGATAGATAGATAGATGATAGATAGATAGATAGATGGTAGATGGATAGATGATTAATAGATAGGGTATAAATATATACATACACATGTATGACTAGCAAGGGGGTTACCTAAACATTCAAGACAGTGTATATGTAATGTACAAAGCCTGTTTGTATTTTTCTATTAGCAGGCTCTCTTCGTCCCATGGATAATGTATATGTCCAATCCTTTGAATAACTGCAGGGTTTTTTAGAGTTGTCCCACCTTGTTACATAAGGCATATTTTGTAGAGGTTATCAAAAGAAAAGTCTATTAATATTCCATTTTTTCTTCCCTGGTTTTTCCATTCCCACTGATCCTTTTCTTGGTACCTGAGCCTGGACTTAATCATTGACCATTTTAGGTACACTCTAACCAGAGATCTAATTTTTGTCTATCTTACTCCAGGGCCACACCTGCCCTGTTAAACTGTCAAACCCTGATCAATTTCACCATTTGTTTCCTATTTATCAATTCCCTTGAGGCCGAACAATGCTCGGGAATATTTCATCAGCTTGCTGATTGGCATCATTTCAGATGATTATTCAACCTCAGCTGCTCCCTCAATATTCCTTGGCAAGTTGTTTTTGCAAAACCTTGATCATATTCTTTGTTAAACTTGAAAAGTCTACTAACATCAAACTACCTTCTCATTTTAATAGCTGTTCTGTTTTTACTTTTCTGGGAAAAAAAATAGAGATCTTCATTTATGAATATACCCTCACCAATTTCGTATCTTCACCCATCTTTTTTTGGGGGGTGGTCATTCTTTTCTTTATTGCCTTCTAAAATCAACTTTTTTTTTTTAAGGATTTTATTCATTTATTTATCAGACAGGGATCCCAAGTATGCAGAGAGGCAGGCAGAGAGAGAGGGTAAGCAGGCTTCCTGATGAGCAGGGAGCCCCATGTGAGGTTTGATCTCAGGACTCTGGGATCATGACTTAAGCTGAAGGCAGAGGCTTTAACCCACTGAGCCACCCAGGCATCCCCTAAAATCAACTTTCTTTGTAAGATGTATCATTTTTTAATCCCCCCCCCCAATTCATTTCTTTCTTTCCTTAAATCAATGCTTTTCATTTAGGGATAGGAGAAGCAATTTTGCCCCCCTAGGGGACATTTACAATAGTGTAGAGACATTTTTTATTTTCATGACTGGGGAGGAAGTGCTATTGGCATCTGGTATGGAGGGGCTGGGGATGCTGCTGAACATTTTAAAATGCATAGGACAGCCAGTCCTACAACAAGGAATTATCATGTCCGAGAAGTCAACAGAGTTAATGTTGAGGAAACCTACTCTAAGGACATGAAGTCCATAAGACTTCTTCTAACACACAAACACGTATAGACAGCAAGCTCTCCTTAATAACATTTCCTATACAATTCTAACCCAACTCTTTTTTTACATCCAGACTTGTTAAAAAGCGTATATAGTTTATATATTTTCATTTTGTATATGGAATATTAGTTCCCAGCTATAGCCTTTCAAAAATTTACTAAATATGGCCCAAAGTCCATATTGTCTAACTACTCAATGATGATATTTGACATTAGAGAACAGTTCTCTCTGCTTGAAGCTCTCAGCTCATTTTCTCATGGTACAACAAAAAAGGCATGGGCTTTGGAACTAACACATACCTTTTTAATCCTGGGTCTAAACTTCACTGTCTGGGTATACTGGTCAAGCTATTTAATCTCACAACTTCATGTTCTACATCCTACTCCCTTTGGATTCAGGCCATATTCAATTTGTTTTTATGTCTTTTCTTCTCCCAGTTCCTAACACTTCACTTGGCTGATACTGAAGGTTCGGGAAGTTGAAGGAATTACTGAATATCCTCTAGGTATGAATTCTATATTCCTATCCCTGTACTTTCTTTTGACCTCCTTGATCTGTAGTTTCAAACTATGTCCAAGTTGCTCTAAAAGGTCACTTTGTTCCACTCTTCCTCAATTTATCCATTTCCTGTGTCAATTTCATAGTATAACACATTATTGCCCTCACCTTGACTTTTGTCAACTACTGCAAAATAAATGAGCAGACGGCATGTGGTAAAATGGTTTAGACTTATTTTGAGTAACTCCAGAGGACAGAACCAAAACAAGCATTTCAATGTAAAAAGAAATTACTCCTACTTAAGCTGTTCAGAATGAAAATGGGAAGTATGTTAGAGTCATCTGTGATCATTCTGTTTCTGCAAATAATGAGCAAAGGCTAACCTTTTAGCTTTGTAGGTTAGATTGAATGCCTGGAAGGAATCATGATCCATGGACCCAATGGAAGGCAACAGGGTTTAAGGTCCATTTGTCTTATTAGATACATTCACCTTGAACAAATTTTTGACTTCTCTAAACATCAGTTTCTCATCTGTTAAATCTTATGCAATTGATGTTAGATTTTGCATAACTGTATCGGGAAATATTTTGTAATATATAAAGCACTATGTTTTAAGTTATTATGACTTTGAAGGTTTATTTCCACTCTTGAATTCACTGTTTCAGTGATAAAAGTTATGTATTTATGCAAGTAGTAATAGATGCAAATAGATATTTATCTATTCGTATATATATATGAATTATATATATATAATGAATATATATATTCATTTCCATTCTCATATCTTAGTGGAAGAAATACAGAGCACAGAAAATTAGTTGGTTTCTATCAAAAATATTATACTAGTAGTGAAAATAGCAAAAGTTTATTTTTCATTACTGTGGAGCATTACATAAATATCAAATTTAAGCATGAAAAAGTCTCTCTTCAATTCACATATTCATTTTCATAATCTTAAGTTAATATTATTATTGTTCTAAAGAAACCACTTCGAATTTCAGTCTCTTCAGATATTTGTAACTCCCTACTCTGTTACATTTTAAATAATTCATTAAAATTATTACGTAAGTCTTATCTGATTTATTTATAAACTTAAAATAAACTTTAAATATTTTTCTAGAAAAATAAGCATTAAAAGGAGCAGACAAGAATATTAATAAAGGAAACACCTTAAGAAAAATTCATTTTTGACACTTCAACAATATTCTAAATTACCAAAAAAAAAAAAATATTTGAGAAATGAAGATTTTTCTCCTGTTTGCTGTTCTTTCCTACTCTCCCTTCCTGGTCTTCCTTACCAAATTGCAGGATCATTTGGCACTGTTTTATCATAATCTGTTGAGAAAAACAAGAACACAGTTTCTATCTCAAGCTTGAGTTTTCCAGGATCTGCTGTTGCCACATCCCTTCTTGTTTGAGTTAATCACAAGGGTGGGGACACAGGCTATTCCGACTTCAACAATTATTCCTTTTGCCTCATACCCATGGGACAACTGTTTATAGATAAAGTGATGATCTCCAACTCCTTGAATGTGCTTCTCTGACCAACCTTGGGGGAAGAAAATGACAGGCACAGAGTGTTTGGAATCACTTGTTCTTTATAATGCTTTCAAAAACTAAATAAGCATTGGGTTTTCATAAGCTGTTTAAAAAAAAAAAGCATCATGGTTTAGCTTTCATTTTGAAAACTAAACAGGAAACAAGGAAAAGGATTTTCCCTTAAACCAAAAATATTATTTATTGTTGTTATTGTTGTGGCAGTCTAAGAAAAATCAATAGTTCATGTATCACAATCTTTTTTTTTTTTTAAGATTTTATTTATTTATTTGACAGAGAGAAACATGACGAGAGAGGAAGCAGAGCAGGGGAGCAGGAGGAGGAGAAGCAGGCCTCTGCCTGCACACGGAGCCCAATTTGAGGCTCCATCCCAGGGTCCTGAGATCATGACCTGAGCCAAACACCAATGCTTAATGACTGAGCCACCCAGGCGCCCTGCATCAGGGTCTTTATGAGGAAGATTTTTTTTCAAGTTTTTTTAGGCCCCCCCCCAAATTTGTCCTTATTATTGTTATTATACATTTAAAAACACAAATTATTAAATCAATCACCCTCAAGTTTGGTGATATTTTAGTCTATTTCTCTCTGCTGTAGTTTCTATGTATTGTCTTGAAAATGCTTTTTCTAAGCATCTGAAATTAGAAAAGAAGGGTGGATTTAGCCGGCCTCGAAGCTTGAGCGGATTTCCAAAATCAGTTTGAGACGTCTCTTGCTCTAGGAAATTGAACTCAGATTGTTAAATCTGTCTTCCGACTTCGGTTATCCTTCTCATTTAATACTTTTCTGCATTTCCTTCCCTTTAGAAATTGTTCTGCTTATAGAAGGTGTTCCTAAACCCATGCTTATTTCTCTTGGCAGCCCATATTCATGTAGGGTTGATCTTTCCAAATATATATTTTAGCAATTTTTTGCTTTTGGTTCCCATGAAAGATTCCCGTGATTGAAAACAATGGGTGAATAAAAACACAGTTGTGGGTTATTTTGCATATAGGTTAGACAAAACAAAATTTTTGCCAATAAATTGTCCTCTCAATTTTCATTTTGCTCCTAGGCTAAAAAACATCTAATGTTTAGGCTCCCTTCATAAACACAGCTTATGTTTGTATCATTAAAGCAAACTAAGCCTGCTGTGATTAAAATTTTGATTAAATGGATCTTGTAAGTTCTCATCACAAGAAAAAACATTTTTGGAAAAAAAATTATATTCACAGTAAAAGTTGTTTTAAAACAAGAAGTAGATCATGTATTGAAATTTACATGGACATCAAAGGAAAGGATATTAACAGAAAATAACTCAGATTGACAAAATTAGTAATGTCAAAAGATTTATTTAAGGGTGCCTGGAAGTCTCAGTCAGTTAAGTGTCTGCCTTGGGCTTAGGTCATGATCTCAAGTTCTGAGATCAAACTTGCTTAGGGCTCCCTGCTGCCATGAGTACCAGCTATGCCTCCTTGCTGTGATCCCAGTCTTGTTTTTTTGGCTATTTTGGAGTAAAGTGAGAAGTCTTGGGAATAGAAATTAATCTTTGTCAATGATTGTATCTTAAGATTTTAGGCAATTTATTTTCTACTTACAATCTACAATCTGTAAAAGTGAAGAGTAATTGAGTACATTGGATTTAAGAGACAATCTGTCAGCAAAGTGAAATAAGTCAAACAGAGAGAGTCAATTATCATGTGGTTTCACTTACTTGAGAAGCATAAGGAATAACATGGAGGACATTGGGAGATGGAGAGGAGAAGGGAGTTGGGGGAAATCAGAGGCGGAGACAAACCATGAGAGACTGTGGACTCTGAGAAACAAACTGAGGGTTTTGGAGGGTAGGAGGGTGGGAGTTGGGTGGGCCTGGTGGTGGGTATTATGGAGGGCATGTATTGCATGGAGCACTGGGTGTGATGCATAAACAATGAATTTTGGAACACTGAAAAAAAATAAATTAAATTTAAAAAAAGAGAAAGACAATCTGTCATACTAAGGAAAGTGAATTTGTGCTGAAAATATGAAAAAAAAAAAACCTCACTTTATTTGACAAATAGTCATGCCACCTACATAGGGAATGCAAGCTCTAAGTATCCTCTGCATTGACCTTTAATTGAACAGTAAATGCATTCACAGAATCTTGTAAATCAGAAGGTATATTTTCCCCCAAAAAAACATGCTGAGACAACTTCCTACCAATAACTCACACCTTTTAATTGACCCTTGGAAAATTCCATTGAAAAATGTTATTCAATGAAGTCATGCAACCCTCCTCAAATAATGTGTCCAATCTTTTTTTATTATTTTTATTTATTTATTTGACAGAGAGACACAGTGAGAGAGGGAACAGAAGCAGGAGGAGTGGGAGAGGGAGAGGCAGGCTTCCCACTGAGCAGGGAGCCCAAGTCAGGGCTCGATTCTGGGACCCTGGGATCTTGACCTGAGCCAAAGGCAGCTGCCCAATGACTGAGCCACCGAGGCACCCCAGTGTGTCCAATCTTTATATCTAATGCCTACAACTAGCTTTCTTATGTTGATGAACTTAGTTTTAAATACAGTTGAAAATAACTTCCTTTACTTTTTTTTTTCTTTTTAAATCACTTATGGCATGGTTTTCAGATCTTGAAATATTGAAATATGCATCTCTTCCAAGGAAGTTACACAGTCTTCTCTGAAACTGCCGCCAGTCTGAGCTAAGTGTCCCTCATGTGGCTTGTCATTGAAACCCCTGGCAATCTCTAATCTAGCATTTATCTTCTGTATTCCAATTTTTGTTTTTTTTTTAAAGTCGCATGACTCCACAACTATACCTTAACCTCCTGGAGGAAAGGGTCTGTATTAGTCAAGGTTCAGCCAGAGGAGTAGAAGCTATGTGTTAATGGACTTATTGCAAATAATTGGCTTAGTTGATTTTGGAATCTGCTTAGTCAAGTCCAAAGTTAGAAGGCAGGCCTTTAGGAAGAACAGGCCAGAACTCCAGGGTGGGAGCTGAAACTTCAGCTATAAGCAAAATACTTTGTTCAGGGAAAGCTCAGTTCTGCTATTAAGAATTTCAGCTGACAGGTGCTTGGGTGGCTCAGATGGTTAAGCGTCTGACTTTGGCCGGATCATGATCCCAGAGTCCTGGGATCAAGCCCTGCATCAGGCTCCCTGCTCTGCTTCTCCATCTCCTTCTACTGTTCCTCCTGCTTGTGCTCTCTCACTCTCTCTGTCAAATAAATAAACAAAATCTTAAAAAAAAAAAAAAAATCAACTGATTAAATCAAGCCCACCAAGGTTATCCAGGATAGTTTTCTTTACATAAAGTAAATTGATTGTAGACATTAATCACATGTACAAAACATCTTCACAGCAACCCCTAGTTTAGTGTTTTTTTCATTTTGTTTTATTTCTTTTCAATGTTCCAGAATTCATTGTTTATGCACCACAGCCAGTGCTCCACGCAATATGTGCCCTCCATAATACCCACCACCAGGCTCACCCAACTCCCACCCTCCTACCCTCCAAAACCCTCAGTTTGTTTCTCAGAGTCCACAGTATCTCATGGTTTGTCTCCCCCTCCGATGTCCCCCAACTCCCTTCTCTCCACCTCCCAATGTCCTCTGTGTTATTCCTTATGTTCCACAAGTAAGTGAAACCATATGATAGTTTAGTATTTGATTCAGTAACTGGGTACTATAGCCTAGCCACACTGACAAAAAATTTACCATCGCGGTTTCCCCCCTCAACTCGCGTAATAATAATAATAATAATAATAATAATAATAAATGTAAACATTCCGAAGAATAGAAACTTATAACTTACACCCATGTATTCCTCACCTATTCTGGAAATGTGTTAAAATTTGACAAATCTGTTCTCTATGTGTGGATGTCTATACATTTTTGAACTATGTGAAAATATATTGCAAACATCCTTACACTATATCGCTAAGACCTTTAGCACGCATCTCCTAAGAATGACATTCTTCCAAATAACCACAATTGTATTACCCCCTCCTAAATAAATGACCAAGTCTTATAAAATTATCTAGTAATCATTTCATATCCAAAATTTTACAATTATTCTATAATAATAAAAGAAAGAAGGAAGAAATTAAGGAATAAAACAATGAAGAAAGAAACCAGGAATTTTCCTCCCAAGATTTAAGGTCACGGAAGGGATGCATGTTTCTAAAAAAACCCCTTGTGTTATACTCTCTGGGACTCTAAGTTCAGTGTTGTGTAAGCTCCTTTCTCTATCAATGCCACTTTGAAAGGGAGTAACTATTTGTATTACTATTATTATTGATATTATGTTATCTATAACACTGGAAGTAATTTATATTTAATTCATAATTATATTTATTCTCAATTTTAAAAATATGGAATGACTGTTGAGTTGCTTAATAAGATTTGAAATTACTATTAAATAGTCCTTATGATGAAAGAGTCTAGGCAAAATTTGGCTAAGGAGAAATGGAAAAATAGGATAGAATAGAACAAAGAGCACATGTCTGAATTCTCTAGGCTGCCTCAGCTCCCTTCCTCACTTAAACGTACTGTTCACAAATCCTCACCATCTTTTCTGCCATGAGTTAGGAATCACTCAGTTTAATAATCCTCCATCTGGATGTACCAGCATTTTGTGGACGTATTTCTCATAGGCATTCCTTTAAAGATAACAACTTTATGTGTGACAACATTCCATTTTTCTTTCATCTGTTTAATTCCTCAAGATATTTGCCCACTTCCCCAGGATATAAACCCAGTTTCAAGCAGGATTTGAGGAAGGATTACCTCAAAGAATGTTTTCTGAGACACTTAAAAATGATAATTGATGACTTGAGTATTTGCTTAGCTATGTCGGTTCTCCAGCTGCGTAGAACATTCTGTTCTTAGGAGGTAGTTTTACTATATAGCAAGTGCTTAAGAAAATAGGAAAAGAAGTAAACATTCTAAATTAACCTTTCCTGACTTCAAATCAACCTCAGAATTTTGTGCCAGGATCCTAGGAGAAACAAATAAACTTGGTTGTATGTGTGTCCTTCACAATTTGAAGAGTTCATAGAATTTGTTAGACTTTCACATGGAGGCAAAAAGAGGCCCCACTCTGAGCTCTTGTCTAGCTTTTCCACAATAAATTGAAGACGTGAAACATGGCCATTAGTGACATCACTATAGTGTAAAGGCCTGTCCGAGGGCAATAAATGCCATTGTCCCTCCACCCCCAGAGTACATTGCCTCACAGCCTACATTGGTCTGGATTTAGTGAGTTGCTTTGTCAGAACACAAGGGAAGAAAGCTTAAGAACTAGATGTGTAGGCAAGAAAAGAAAAAAAAAAAAAAAAAGACTTTCTTGATGGAACAGATTTATAAGATAGTTGCATCAACCTAAGATATGTTATCTATCATTTTAATAACAGGTATGTAAAGGGATTAATGTGGATCCCAAAGTTTCTGAATTCAAATCCTAGGCTAATATTAAAGAAATTACATTGGCTTAGTTAATTTTTGACACATATTTCTCCATTCTTTTGTATTTTATATGTCCTTTGATCTTCAGAATGAACTCCAACTGAAGGCTTTCAAGGCAAACATGCCATACATAGCATTTGGATTTCTTTTTAGTTTGGAAATAAAGTGTCCATAGGATTTTATGGCTTCACAAAATAGCTACATTTCCCAATTTTAGGTCTAGCACAATCCACTGTTGTCCTCACACTAATGAACAGGAATAATTTCAGGCACATGCAGTATGTTAACTCCTGTACCCCTTTGGTTAGTAGTTTTATGTCCACTCCTTTTTGTTTTTTATGAGGATTTTGTGTTGTGTCCAGGTGCAGTTGTTCTTATTATTGTCGTTCTGTGTGTGTGAGAGTTTGTTTTGTTTTGAGAGTTTTATTCAGACTTATTTCTAAGTCTGAATAAAAAATGTCTTATTTACCACACACAGTGGAGCAATTTGAAATAAGATCTATTTTAACCCTATGCATCCTGGTAATAATAATTGTCTTTATGCTTCCCATGAAAGCTATCCCATCTTATCTAACACTTATGTTTCACTGGGCCACCAGAAAAAAACATATGTGATCATACTGTGAAACCATACGTGTGTGTGTGTGTGTGTGTGTGTGTTTCTATTGAGAAAAAATGTGAATTCAGTGAATATTGTAATGAAAAAAATAATTGGTGCCAAGCACCATCTTATAAATTCCACTACTTATGCCATTCATGGCCAAGAAGGGATTCTTTTGCCATGAAAAACTATATGCACAGAAAGCAAAAGCTGAAAAGTAGGAACAAAGATCTAGTAAAAATATTAAAAAGCTCATAATTTGGATTGTATACATATGGACTAGGTAAAATAGCTATACCATAAATCACTAGGTTTACAGCCATTAGTATACGGTGAAAACATTGCAGCAGTAATGATTTTATCTCTAGGAGTAGTTCTGCTAAAACTCTAAGTGCTGATGTTCTCCTGGCCCCCTGATCTGTTTCACTTTCTCTTTCTGGATCTAGTCTCATGCTTTTAAATATTGTCTACCAATATGACCTACATTAATAACATCCTTCTCCTCTTATCTGAACTCCAGAAGGAGACATCACCTATTTATGTGGCATTTAGACTTAATTCTAACAAGTAGATAAACTTAACCATACAAAGTCCTCATCAACTTACCCTTTATGTGATCAATGGCATCATCAACTGCCCAGTAATTTACCCAAAATCTTAGGAGTTACTTTCCATTCCTCATTCTCCTTCATTCTCCCTATCCATTTATAGGTAAATCTTCAAGCACTTTTTACTGAGTATATGCAATGTCTCTGCTACTCACTGCTGTCATTGTAATACCAAGTCCAAGCCTCCATACTGCGTTCATGGACAACCACCATACTGGGTTCCTGCTCTCAAATCCATTTGCCCAGATGCAAACAGCATGATCTTCCAAAAATTCACTTTCAAATTTATGGTATTCTCTTGCCTGAAACCTTTCCATAATTTTCTATTTCACTTACAATAAAATTTACGTCTTTTACAATGGCCACAATCTTATAGGATCTGGCCTCTGCCTAACTCTCTGATTATATACTCTACTAATTATAGTTTTCTCACTACAACCACATTGGCTTTCTAGTTTTGCAAGCTTACCAAATTGGCTTCTATTTAAGGGCTTTGCACTATTTTGTGCAAAATACAGCTCAAGAGAGTTGTATTCTCTCCTGAACCCCATATTGTTGGTTCCATCTTGACATTAAAATTTTAGTTTAAATAAGACTCCCTCATTATAACCTGCTTTATTCATACAGTTTGAAGAAACCCCAGGGATTGCTTTTAAATTATATTGCTCTATCATATTGTCTGCCACCACTTAAAAATATTTTATTTTTTGTATCCCTATGAATGGAATAGCATATTTCCCTTTTCTTTTGCTAATCTAATATGCTCAGTAATCCATGAATGTCAGATATAGAAAGTATTTAAAGAACCTAAGCTTCAGTTTCCTCACATGTAAAAAATGAGGAAAACTACTTTTAACTATCTCACTGGATTGTTATGTGAATCAAGTCAGGTAATAAAGATGAAAATGTTAAACAGAAAAAAATGCTATCCGATGGAAAAAAGTATTATCATGAGTTACGAATCTGGATACCATCATAGATCATGGAAAATCTCTCCTATTGGAATATTTTACAGTAAATTCTGAACTATAAAACTCTATGCACCCATTATCACTGAATATTTATTCCAACTGCTACATATATTGCTATATGAAATAGTTTTTGTTACTCCCATAATCAGTTAGTCCCAAGTCAATGTTTAGTATCACCACTCAAATGATAACACATAAAGATACTGGATTGCTTAAAGATATTCCACAATACATGATAATTCTGAAAAATAAGATATTCAAGAACTGGCTCCCTTATGTTTTCTTTCTCAAACATGTCTTCACAATCACCCATCACACTGATAAGAAATACTCAGTTCCAACAGAAAGCACATAGAGACACTGCAGTCTCTAAGCTCTATCATCTCCATCTACAAAAATGCACAAAAACAACAAACAAAAAACACCGATAATAGTAAAACTATTGTGTAAGCAGCAGAATAATGACTTCTAAAATGAAGCCTAGACCATTAAACTGTCACCTTTTTTCAGATGTCTCCCATTCTAGCATAGATTGAACATTTCAGGACAATCAGGATTTGTTCTTAACATTGATTTTCATTAATTGGAATTCCAAGAGTGTTAAACAGCTGCCAGTCAACAGATAAATCTACAGACTGTAAAAATGTCAATGAACAAAAACAAACAAACAAACAAAAATCTGCTATTAACAGAAGAGTACTGAAATGTATTAAATATGTTGAAGAATAAGACAGAAATAGTACAAATAGTTGCTGATTACCATATTCAGCCTTCTGGCAAGGGAGGACCTCAGACTACCTAATGACATCTGTGTAGAAGGAAAACACACACACACACACACACACACACACACACACGCACACATTATTTTGCAATCACATTGGGTATCTTTTTGTTTAGAGGACTTTATCAAACATACTTAGAAGTGAACAACCAAAATATTTCCTGCTGTGTTCTTCGTTTGAGTTTCTAGAATTATACCAAGATTACCCTGAGTTTTTAAGTACACACAATTTATTTTCTCTACACCACACAACTCACTTTTGTAAAAAACTAATAACAACAAAATTGACACCACTGTACAGCTGAGCTGAACCTTTAGTAAGTGACAAGTATAAATCAGCAGAGACACTAGGCAGAGCAGCATTACAAGCATAGAACACATGCTGAATTTACACGCCTTGATTTTCTTCCTGCTACTTCTAGTTCCAGTTTGAAAGAGCTGAAAGTCCTACAGTTGTGCCAGTATTTATTTTGGTGATCAGTAATCAAGTGGAATTAACAAGGGAAATGAAAAAAGGGTTTTGTTTTGTTTTAGATACTATTGATTGGCCAGATTGTTCAGACTTAGGAGGATTAATAAATATTTTTTAACAGCATTGAATATTTCAACTTTGTTTTGGTTTAGGCAAGTGACAAATAAATTCCCAAACCCTAACTATTAGTGAAGTTTTTGTTACAGAATCCAAAACTTTAGAGATTAAACAAGCTATGGAATGTATAGAGAAAAACAAAACAAAACAAAACAAAACGCCCAGTGGAAAACTTAACTCTTTATTATAATACATTAATTGTAAAAATATCTTCAACTAGTCTCCTCCTAGTATTCATATCTCTTGCAATGTTTTCAAAATTCTTCCCATTAAGTGGTAGAGTCTATACATCCAGCTTTTGAAAATGTGTTGCTTTGTGACTGTTCTGCCCAAGCTCAAGAGGTCCTATACATAATTCTGCTCACTTTTTTGAAACTTCTCTTATGCCATGTGAAAAATCTAGACTAACATGCTAGAGAATAAGAGACCTAGAAGCGGGTGACCTTATTGCCCCTAACCAATACCTCCAGACCGGCCGGCAGCCAGCCAGCCTCTGAGCACGTGATACAGTCCAGCCAAGACTGGCAGAGCTGGTTCCCTATCTTACAGCTAAATTCAGGTGCCTGAGTACAGCTAAGACCAGGAATTCCCAACTGACCCAGGATTCATGAGCAACAATCAATGCTTTTCATGTGTTTTATTGTTCAGCCTTATTATGTCAATAGATAACTGATTCATAAGAAAACACTTCTGAGAGCAGCAAAATATATCTGCTCTATAGTCTTCTGGCTCTTTTGGGAGGCAGGCCCAGAACTGTTACGGGATATACTTCTGAGAACCAATGTAAGTTGAGTCTAGCTACTTCATTCCTATATCCACAAAGATAACTGAGGACCAGCACAGTGTCAAATACAAAACAGGTACTTAAATATCTATTACATGCATTAACTAATATGTTTCTAAGCAAGGTCCAAATACTCTAAAGTGTATCCAAAAAGCTAGAATCAGCCAAATCCCTATCTACTTTAAGGAAAGGGACATAACTAGTCTTTGCATTTGCCAACTGAGAGGCCGGGTATCAAAAATGGCCATTTTTTAAGGCTACAAAATGGGATTGCAAGGGCCTAAGAGACAGGGCAAGTTAAACTCTTAGGGCAGAGATGAGCTCTAAACCAAGGAGAGCAAACAGCTGGAAGCAGTTTTATGAAGAACAAGAATTTAGTCTAAAGTAGGTAAAGTGAAGGAAGAAGAAAAGGGATGGTGCAGGGCAAGAAGCATGGAGGCAAGATTCCTGGGTGCCCCCCCCCCAAATATCAGCTTATGTTTCCAGCTTTCCTTTAGGGCCCAACAAGTTTGTTGTGTGTGTTAGGTTTTGGCTTCATTAAGGAGCAAAAGTCATAGCAAATGAGGTGGTATTTGATGCTGTGGTGTGGCTCACATATTTCCCTTTTTAAAACTGAGGTGTTTAATTTCCATATGCCTGGGGCTTTGTGTACCAACACCCCAAAGCCCGCTCCAGGAACTGCCCTCAGCCAGGCAGAGCTGCCTTCTTCTTCCTCGTCCCAGAGAAAGCACACACACATGGACTAATCAATGCAGGGATATAAAGACCTAATCCCTTCGACTCAATTAAGAACATCTATGAAGAGTCATCACAAGACCTGAAGCTCTGCAGGGACTGGCTGAGGCTTGTGCTGTATCACTGGTCCACTCTTCTTATTCCCACTCTCTCCACTTCCTTCTGAGTATAGTTCCTAAGAGCATGCCACCGTAAACCAAGTGAACATGAATCCCCATCTCTATGCTGAGTTCATAGAACATGAGAGAGACAACCTCCAGTGCCAAGAGTGGGCTTAGAGAACAGAGTTTAGATGGAAATGTTAGAGCTGTGTCATTGGCTACCTGGCTGTTAGATGGAGTATGGTAGCCCCTAGGAGGTAAAGTTGCTGTAGCGGCCAAAGTTTCCTTGGCAGACAAGAATGAGTGCACTGCTGAGTGCAAGATCTCAGGCATTTGAGAGATGATAGGAGGTAATAATTACAAGGATCATGCAATCAGCTGGCTTTTGCTGAGGGCTCACAACATTTTAGAAAAACTGCAGTGAAAGGCTGAGGTGTTTAATCACCAGATGCAAGCTCAGTATGGAATCCAGAGGGCATCCCAGCAGCACATAAAAAGATTTCCATTTCCTATTGCCATAAGGCAGAAAAAGCTGAGTATCAGGCCCATAACTTGATTATAAAATTATAATGTAAGCAGAGCTCTGGGGAAGGTTGAGTTCTCAAGATCAGCAACTCTGTGAAGCCCTGTCAGGGTCCTTATTCAAAAAAGTAAAATTCTGCAACTTGATATGGGGAAATGAGGACAAGGCCTAGAAAACCTTGAATCTCCAGTTTAGGCAGAAGAGAATTCTACAGAAAAGGCCACATTCTTCCCACTTGAAGTCTAGCTAAACCCCTTGCAATGGAATCACGGCCATATTAATTTATTTCTAGTTTATCTTTGGCCATTTTTGTGCTGTAACAGCAAAGCTGAGTAGTTGAAGGAGAATCTGTGTGGCCTAAAACATTGGCTATCTGGCCCTTTAAGAAAAAGTCTGCCGTCCCTGGTCTAGAGGATTTTGACAAATATGCTATTACATCCCCTCCCCCATACTTGAAGAATAATAAAGTCTAGGTTCAGTAGTGACTCACAGTGGGTCCACTGGTGAATGGACTCACCCAAGGGTAATTTCTTCGGTCACAAAATGTATAATGGAAATGATCAGGCTGATGGTTGGCTAAAGTAGGATACTACTTTCCTTTAAGATAAAATCTAGCATGAGGACACTCAGATGAAAACTTTTAAAACTGCTTACAATACCTGTCTGGCCAAGAGATTAAATTAAAAAAAAATTACATCTTAGGAAGAACAAATATTACTGAAAAATATTTTAATATATCCGTATCATCAAATTGTCATCTATAAAATCTGGAAACATCCTTGTGAACGAGCAGACTATTGTAAATTCAAAGTGGTGACAGTCCCCATTGCAGCCGGATATATTTTCTGCCGGGCATATTTTCTTGGCCAGAGCAGACTCACATGGTCTCAGATATATCGTACCCATGAAGTATACTGAGTGTCTTTTTTTGATTCCTAAAAAGAGGTGGAATAAGATACAATTATATTCATATGGGATGGGCTGCAATATATGTTTAGTTTTTCTTTTAGAGCTTAGTTGACAACCTCATCCTGTATCATAATTGAATCTGAAAGTATTTATACTGTCATCACATTCCACAGAATATCATGTTGATCCACTGTATTGGTGACATCATATGAGTCAGATTAGATAAGCAAGAAGTGGCAAGTTTCTTGAAAGCCTTGATAAGATGCCTGTGATCCAGAAAGTAGAAGATAAAAGCTACAATGATAAAGGGTGTCACCATGTCAATGAAGGTTTATAGTGATCTGGGGTGTACTGGAATATACCCATCAAAATAATAGATTATTGTACTTTTAATCTCCCATAATTGAAAATAAAACACAGATTGGGGAAAAATATTTCAAAACACATATGCAATAGAGAACTGGTATCAAGAATTTCTGAAAACTTTCATGATTAATAACTATAAAATATTTGAAAATGGACAAAATATTAGAAAAAAACACTTTATCCATATTACACATGTATCAATACTTAATATTATTTATTAGGGAAATGTGGTTAAAACCACAATGAAATCGTACTAAGCACCCTTGTGAAGGGCTTTAAAGTCAAACTATGAGTATCAAGTTATAGTGAGGTTATTGACCGGTTAGAACTCTCATACAATGCTGGTAGTAATGTAAAATGATACAGCTACTTTGGGAAATAGTTTGGTAGTTTCTTACAAAGTTAAAATCCAGTCACCACACAGCCCAGAAATCCCCCTTCTAGGTAGATCTGAAAGAGAAATGAAAACATATGTTTGTGTAAATACTTTTACACAGGTGTTTAAAAGTTTTATTTCATAAGCATCCAAAACTAAATCCAAATGCCCATCAGCTGGGAAAAGGTATACAAATGATTATTTACAAGAGAATCCAAAATAGCTCAGTAGCACTGAAGAATTGCAAATGTATCATGCTAATTGAAATAAACTATAAATGGCGACAAAATTATGATTCCATTTATATGAAATTCTGGGAAAGGAAAACTTTGTGAACAGAAAATGGTTGCTAAAAGTTGGATGTGGAGAAAAGATTGACCACAAAGTATCATGATAGAATTTTGGGGGGTGACGCAATTGTTCTCTTGACCATGGTGATGATTTCCTGATTGCATATATTTGTCAGAATTCATAAAACTTTGTAACTTAAAGGGGTGAATTTGACTGTGGGTAGAATACATTCCAATAAACCTGACTTAAAAATATAATTCAGTAACCCAAGCAGAACTTAGGACAATTTCTGGCATATAGTAAGCATATAAGAAATACTAGCAGCTGTTGTTACTATTATCACCATTATTATTGAAATGATGAAAACATTTTTTTTGAGAAATTAATGTCTATAATCTTTAAAGTGTAAGAGTGATACAACTCATTCAATTTCATCAAATATTTAAGTGGTCAAGTAAATAATTCTATAAGAGCACAAACTAAATAGCAAGTTTGCATTAAGAAATAAAAACTCAAGCATTATGCACTTTTGTGTTTACAGCATTCTATCTAAATTCCTAAAACAGATTAAAAGTGTTTGTGTCTGTATTTTTACTTATGCAATATTTACCAATGATTTATTATGCATTAATCCTTTGGTGTGCACTGGGGATCTACTGGTTAAAAAAAAATACCAATAACCTTTACCCTTATGTAATCTAGTGTTTTGCATAATAAAAATCACATAATAATGGTAAAGTCAAAAATATTTAGAAAAAGTATGAAAGTTACACTG
This sequence comes from Martes martes, assembly GCF_963455335.1. Classification (NCBI taxonomy): domain Eukaryota; kingdom Metazoa; phylum Chordata; class Mammalia; order Carnivora; family Mustelidae; genus Martes; species Martes martes. The sequence goes on from NC_137888.1 coordinate 16,792,251, forward strand.
AATACTGAATAGAAATATATGTGTATAGTCTTCAAAGAAGAATGTTTCTGTGCTATGTGGTTGATGGAAGTCAAGTCAAATAGAGCACTAGAGGATGAAGTATGCACACAACACTCTTACCTAAAGTTAAAGTTGGGGAAAAAAAATAACAAAAAAGCCTAATGGGCAGTTGTGATGTAAAACTATGTTTGAATGAGGGATGTCTCTGTTACTATTGTTATATAACAAATTATTTCAAACTTTGTTGTGTTAAACACACACACACAATTTTACTGGTATCGTATACTTGGTTTCAGGGTGGCTTGTCTCAGTTCCACTATCTAGGGTTCCACCTGGGAACTTTAGAAACTTCCTGGGGTCTGGAATCATTTTGAAGTATTTTTATTCACATATAGTGGCTGATGCTGCTTGTTGGCTAAGCTCTCTGCTGGGCTACTGTTTGGACACCTGCAAGTGTCCCTTTCATGTTTGTTTAATGTTAAGACTCATTTGGATTTCTTCCCAGCTTGGTGACTTAGAGCAAATGTCCCAAGAGAACAAGGTGAAAAGACATAGTATCTTTATAATCAAACTTTGGGAATATCGTGGCATCATTCAGTCATATTTTATTGGTTGAAGAAGTTACAGAGGTCTATCAATTGCTATGTGAAGGGTGGGCAAGGCACATACCCACTACATCATCACATACAATGAAAGGAATATCAAGGCCTCATTGAGAAGGATGTGTCATTTGAAAAAATGCTACCTGCTACAAAAAGTGCAAGTCTTTACCATAATATTATATAAATATGAATATAAAGAGCACTTGGTGATTTCCCATTTGGAAATACAGTAATCGACATCAGAGTCAAGTGAATAACGTCTTTGCTTTTTAACATTTAGAACCCCAGGGCATGCAGGAGCCTCACAAGTTATTTCCATTCTATAGAAAAGTGTCCTATTAATATTTCAAGTCATAGAAGCAAAACTCATTTATAGCTAGCTAGAAATGTACTACTTAGCATATACTGATTCACAACATTTATTGAGTGTTTATCATGTGCTGAGTACTAACTATAAATATTAAAGCATCATGTTTTCCATAAAAAACTATTTTATTAAAACTCTCAGTTTTTAGTATTTTTTTAAAATTTTCTTTAACAAATAAAACATTTTCTCAGCTTATAAAATGTTAGTTGGATGTTTGCCAGTTTGATTACTATTAAGGAAATCCAACTAGACTAATATGCCTTCTGGGGAATGGGCTGAGAAGAGGAACTTAATGCATTTCTTACTGTTATTGTTTCCCTGACAACACGGTTCTATGAGGTGAATTTAAAGTCACAGAAGATCAGTTTATAGTGATTAACAAATACAACCCTCCCCAAACCGAAGAGGTTAAAGCCTGGAATAAGAGTATTATATGTCTCCAAGCACAATACACCCCAATGTGTAGACAGCACACTATTAGAGCAGTAACATAAGAACATCAAATGTCTTTTTACAAGTATCTTCTCTTGAGGTTATGTACCCATTACTTTTCCTCTTGAAGACCTAATAGTTTGGCAGAGAATGGTAATTACCCACAAAATCTCTTTTATATTCCTGAGTGGAAGGAGAGGAAGGAGTATGAGTGTTTCTGGTTGATAGGATGTGGGTGAAAATAATTTAATTTAAATAATTTAAATAATTTAAGTCATTTCATTAAAGAACCTTATTCCTTTTTTTGAATTCTAGGTTCAGGCCCTCAAGACAACAGAAGACTTTGAGACATTTGGGAACAATGAAGGATAAATGGACCCCTGACCATCCTGAATCACTACTGGGAAGAACACTATTAAGGGCTGAGTATCTGCAATGAACTTGATAGGGTAAGGATAAATTCTACTCTCTGCTGAGATGTGGGCAATTAAATTTTACAGCAATTAGCCTACCTTGATAAATATAGCTGGTATTGTGAGACAGAAGGTAATGTTTGAAAAGATTTCTTTTCTGTATCTCAGTGCAGCAACTGAAGAACAAAATCATTAATTATATGTGAGGAGAGAGACTGAGATTCAAAAAACAAACAAACAAACAAACAAAAATAGTAATGTAGTAGATTAGTTTTTGCACCATGCAATATCCTGTCAGTCCCACCAGGTTTATCTATTCACCCTTTCTCATACTGAGGCTCTTCGCTATTTCCTCTTGAAGAGGCATAATGATAATTCATGACTTCCCTAGTCCAGACTACTGCCACTGCTTTACCAACACTAGACAATGGGGTCACCCTCAAGCTCTGTGTTGGCTGAGATGCACAGACTGCTGCCTTCACAATGGCCAGACTGGACCCAAAGACTATCTGGTTCTTCCGACTGCCCGGAAAAGCCAAACTGCACAGCCTGGAAGTATAGACAAGTCCATGTTTTGTAGGGCACAAGTTGACCAATGAAAAACAAGACACTGGATTTTCTTAATAAACAAGATCTAAAAAATGCAAATGTGAAAAACATTTTGCTTAGAACAGGTAAATGTTTCACTATAAAACACCCACATTTTCTTACATATAAATTGGTTGCTTTGGACAAATGACACTAACATATAAAATAAGTTTCTCAGTGAATGGGGCACCTGGGTGGCTCAGTCAGTTAAGTGTCCAATGCTTGGTTTTGGTTCTGGTTGTGATCTCAGGACCCTGGAATCCAGCCCCACGTGGAGCTCTTGCTAAGCACAGAGTCTGCTTGAGATTCTCTCTCTTTCTCCCTTTGCCCCTCTTCCCCTACCCCTGCCCTGCACTCTTACTCTCTCTCTCTCTCTCACTCTCAAATAAATAAATAAATAAATCTTTTTTTAAAAAATTAATTACTCAGTGCATAACAAGGCCAATTTTCTCATGAATAAGTACTTTGAAGCTAGAAATAATGTGAATACTTTCAAGATGAAATGGACAGGTGTAGTTTAATAATTTTGGTAAATATTTGGATTCTGTGCTTTTAAATCACCATTGAAACTTTGAATCCACATTTTGACTTAATCCTGGAAGGTTTAAAAAACAAATTATGGCCTAAGAAAGTTGTAATTATAGAGAAGCTATTGTGTATAAGGCAAGTAAATGGAACACTACTTTTGTCCAATACAGAAATTTTTGAAACATTCTAGTTTATTCAAAGAAAGCACAGCTGAATGATCAGTGTAGTCATGTATGTGTTTGTGTATCTTCAACTGGACCAGAACTTTGTCTGGTAAATAGTCACAAAAAAATGTCCCCTAAGCTTCAAATAAATTATCTATTTAGATGTTTGCTTTTACTCTAAGACTTTTCAGGAGCACTTAAATTTAGAGGCTGTCACTAATATTTTTTTTTAAGATCTTAACATTATAACAGGTAAATAGTTTGAAATCAATAAAGTTTAGTGAAATTAATTTAAGAAGATTAATATTTAAAGCTGGAAATAAGTAACTCAAAGAAGTATGGGAGATAGCATAAGGATAGTTCATTGATTCTTCAGCATTTTTTAATTTTGTTCTACTAAAAATCTTTCAGAAAAAAATGTGTAGGGAGTTAACACATAGAACACATTGAAGAACATAATATAATGATTCTGAAATATAATTTTGACTTGTAAAATGACGCTCATCTATGTAATAAACTTTCATGGGAATAGGATCACTTGAGGATAAAAAATACTGGATTCCTGCACAGCCATAAATTATAAATTCCAATCAGTTTGACAGATTCAGCATAAAAAGAGGAAAATGCAAACTCAAAAGTTTAAAATGTAAATATGTTGCCCAAAACCATTAAAAAAATCAGTTTACATGATACTTTCAAAACTGTTTTCCAAAAAGACTTTGTTAAGTAGATGGTATCGCTTACCCTTTGAAGCTAGTTCCCAAAATGAGGCTGTCCTTCTATTCACTATGAAAATAAAAATACAAATGCAAGGTTTTTTTTTCACATTACTGTTTAGAGTTGTCCCTTGTTTACACTAATTCTACCTAGTGAGTAATTACAAGGTTTTCTGTATAAAGCTGTTGTTGCAGGGGAATCTCTTTCCGACTGGCAATCACACTACTGTGGAAGAATTCATCTCTGAGAACTGTATTAGTAGGATTTAGTAAGCAAGTCAAGAAGACAGCAAGGGGTCAAAAGATTTGGAATTTTTCTGGACATGAGATAATCAATGAGGCTCTATGAGCTGCTGAGTATGATATCATTTTGGAAATATTTGCCCCATGGTTGTTATTGAGTAATTTTATAATCTGATTTTGGGACAGATCACCAACATACTACTTCTACTCATTTATTGTTGCAAGATTTAGTTATAGAACCCTTGTTCTGTACAGTGCTGCATGCTTAGTAGGTGTGTATCAAAGCCCAATCTTGCCCAATCACAAAGGCACTGGAGGAAATTCTAAGATTATTGATATCCCCCAAGACTAACCCTTCTCTCTCTACCTTTGCATCTTCCTCTCTTAGTTCAAAAATCCTATCAGTGGCCTAGGATTGTGGCAGAACTTTCAGATATATACATTCCATTTTAAATATAATTTTCTTTGAAGTCTCTGTGTATATCTACCCCCACTGGAACTCTTCCTCAACCTCCCTTGAACTCAAATTCCATTGACTCTTCCTACTTCATCTTTACCCAGCTGTTCCTTCTTTTTATTCTACATCATACCACACTTAGATCTTCGTGAACCAATCTTTTGATGACTTTCATAGAAATTTCTTTGAAGGGGAGCCTGAGTGGCTCAGTCATTAAGCATCTGCCTTCGGCCCAGGTCATGATCCCAGAGTCCTGGGATCGAGCCCCACCTTGGGTTCCCTGCTTGGCAGGAAGCCTGCCTTCCGTCTTCCACTTCCCCTGCTTGTGTTCCTGTTCTCGCTGTCTCTCTCTCTGTCAAATAAATAAATAAAATCTTAAAAAAAAAAAAAAAAGAAAGAAATCTCTTTGACTTCTTCTATTTTGACAAGTCTGGCAAAAACCTAAATTGTCACTTCACTTTGCTTGTACCTGTAAAGCTAAATGTTGCATATTGATTGGCACAAGTGTCAAGTTACATACTTCAATCTTAACAGAGTTCAGATAGACTGACAATACTGTTTTTCTGCTTGGGAGTCAAGGGCACCCTCAGATGTATCTTGTTATCCAAAATAACACTCCCCTTAGAATCCCATTTCTCCTTCTCCTTCTCATTCATTATAGGTCAATCACATCTATTTAATGATCTAATCCAGAAATATAGGTGTCACCCATTACTGCATTGCCTTTCCTGCCTGTTAACTGCTATAATCATGAGGTCAAATCTACTCTGGTAGATATCTCTTTTCTACAACTCTACTGTTACCTCCTTGTCAAGCTACCCATCATCTTTTGTACAGATCATTGGAACAGACTCTTTAACTCACCTCCCTGCTTCCAACCTTTCTCTTTGCCCAAACATCCTATACGTGGAAACCTAAGTGACTTCAAAAATGCAAATCTGATCATTATTCTCTTTTGCTTAAAATTCTTCAATGGTTTCCCATCCTGTTTAGGAAAATGCCAGATCTCATTACAACTTACAGGCACTCTATCATTTGGCCATGCATATTTATCCAGTATCATTTCTTATTACTCCCTTCCCCTTTTGCAATATACATCTGGAAATATTGTACTTTTTATATTTTTATTTAACTTCTTGGACAATGTCTTACATACAATCTCTTGCTTCTAGAATTTTTCTTTAGTTTTCTCTTTGCCTAAAAAAGTGCTTTTTTTCTTCTCTAAGTCCTATTTACCCTTCAGATTTGTGAAGGCTTTCTTGAAGCACATGGACTTCTTATTATACCAAACATACTTTATTATAAACTGTTGTTCACTACACATGCTCTCCACTAGACTATGGTTTTATGAAGGCAGAGTCCCTCTATTTTGGCCTCTGTTTTCTAGCATCCATCTAACACTCCTAGCAAATATGGTAAAAGAATCAATGATCAAGTTCTTAGGAGGAATGTCTGTCAGCATGACTAAAGAAAAATGTTAAGTTTTAACACTGGCAGTAAAATAAAAGGAGTTAGAGCCTACAGATAAAGAATTAGAAACAATGAGAGAACATTATTAAGAACAATTTGCCAACAAAGTTGACAACACAGAACAGAGTCATTTCTTGAAAATACAATTTATCAAAATTAACAGGAAGACAGAAAATATGAGTGTCTTAATTAAGGAAGTTGAATTTGTTACCATAAAGAAAAAAGCTGAGATAGATAGAATCAACGGGTAAAACTAACACTGAAGAAATAAAATCAAAGTTACATACTCTTTTTCAAAAAACAGCAGGAGGGATAACATTTAACTCATTTTATGAGACCAGCCTATTATTAGTATCAAAAACTGAAAAAGACCTTAAAAGAAAGAAAGAAATATAATAAAAAATAAATAAATAAAAAGAGAAGAAAAGGAAAGAAAAAAGAAAAGAGAAAATTGCAGACCAGTATTAACCATAATCATCATTATGGGCGGAATTGTGTCCCTTCCAAAAGATATGTCAGAGTTCTAAATCCTGGTTAAATGGATGCCAAGGGCATTATTGGGTGGGTTGGGAGCCAAAATATCACATACTGCATGATTTCATTAATATCATATTCTTGAGGGGTGCCTGGGTTGCTCAATCATTAAGTGTCTCCCTTCAGCTCAGGTCATGATCCAGGGTCCTGGGATAGAACCCCACATCCAGGGGTCTCCCTGCTCCATGGGAAGCCTGCTTCTCCCTCTCCCACTCCCCCTGCTTGTGTTCTCTCTCTCTTGCTGTGTCTCTCTCTGTCAAATAAAAAAGAAAAACAACTTTAATATCTTTTGGGTCCATGGTCAAAGGAACGAGACTGATACAAAGCAAAGATCAAGCAAAGCTTTATTTCGTGCCAAGCATCGAGAATCAAACTGACCGTTCGGGGCTGTCTCTTTCAAAGAGGCGACCCCTCCCCGCCTTACAGACTAACTTTTATAGAGCAAAGGCTGCGTGGTTGGGCCTGGCCACACACAGGTAGCCAATGAGATTGTAACACACAGAGAAAGCCACACAGTCATGCTAGGTCACACACGTGTGACCAATTGAATTATAATTTACCCTAATAGATCTTTGAACTAGCCTATCACCTTGGTCAGAATTGGCGCCCAAAAGGTGGGACCCACACTCCTTGGTAGCTAGGAAGACAGTATGTGCGCCCCACTGATTGGATGTCTCTACCTGGCCTGACCCTCCTTGTATTTGGGCTTTGTTACCTGGGACTGGTTTCCTGGACTTGCTTTTAAGTAAGTTCGGGGTGGGGGGTCAGTTTAAGTTTTACTGCATAAGCAACAAAATCACTATTTAACGGGATGAGCTGCTCTGGCTAAATAGGCCCTTACAATATCACATTGTTAAAATAAAAAAATTATAGAAACAGAACACATTTTGGTTTCCAAGGGCTATTAGAGTTTGAAGAGAATGGGTGTGATTATATAAAGAGGTAGCACTAGGAAGATATTCATGGTATTTTGGTTGTGGTGGTGACTATGCCAACCTAAGTTAGAAAATGATAAAGCTAAGTATACATATTATATTAATGTCAATTTCCTGGTTTTGACATTTTATTGTATTTATTTAAGATGTAGTTTTTGGGAGAAACATGGTGAAAAGTACATGGAACTAATCTGTACTACCTTTGTAATTTCTCATGATTCTATATTTCACAATTAAAAAAAACAGTTAAAAGTAATATAGTGAAGAAAGAATGTTTTTAGTCTATTGTGAAAGAACAAAAAATTAATTACTAGACAAACTGAAATGAAAAAAAATAAACACAAAATGCAAACCCATTTTTTTTTAGAATCTGGAATATTTTCCTCTTTTTATGAACATAATCAGAACATAATTTATAGATAAAAATAATTTAAAAACCAGCATTACTTGCTAAAAGAATATTTATAAGCTATTAATATAGAGAATTTCTACTATAATACTTATCTTTCTATAACCCCAACAAAACTGAAATGTGATTTTATGTAATTAACACATGTATACACACTATGAAAACACTCTTAAGTATTTGATTTTTGATGTGATAAATACAGTTTCTTGTTAACATCTCTAATCTAGGTTCTACTGACAAAAATGCATGACATGGTAACTATGCACTAATTCTAGATTTTGTTTTAATAATACTCATTTTATATAAACCACTCTCACATGTATTGCTAGGAATGGAACTAGGGTCTTTAAATTAATTTCAGCTAGCTTACCTTATTTGCTTTTAACTTGTACTCAAAAATGAAGCAAGTGATGGTTTGTTTTCAAAATTCATCTTCTGTTTTTTGTTTTATCAAATTAAACTTCCATCATGTTTGGAAACTTAGGCTAGAGGCAGTTCTAATGGCTTCCACTTGGTCTTTCTACATAATAGCCCTCACTGCACACGTCAGGGAACAAACGGTAGGGATTCTGCCAGCTGTTAAGTAGGTATAAAAATTAACAAAAAGAAACCTCACTAAAATGGAACCAGGGCGCCAGAAGGGGGAGCTCTCATGCCCTACCGCCATGTTCCACTGCAGAACCAAGAAATGGTATCTTGCATATAGGATTAAGCCTATACTTTACTACCCCAGCAGGATGAGGAAAGGTTTTCTTCTCATCCAGCAACAGTTCAGCCAATGAAAAACTGTCGCAACTCAGCCGAGGAAAAGCCACCACACTTCAAAATCTCAGTTTATTCCAGTGGATTTTGTTTATAACAGCCCCTCTCAACTCCCTGCTTTCCTCTAGAAAAGAGTATTTCTCTTCTTTATTCTCCAGATTTACCTTTGGTTTTTCCATAGCTTACTTGTCTCAAATTGAGGTTTTCTTACATTTCTGAATAAACACTTTTTTATTGGGGGAAAAAAAAAACTGACAGTTTTATTTTTGAGTTCAACATATGTCTATCACGATTATGCATTCTGGAGCTGGGGAAAGAGCCACAGGATGGATTTGGGGATCTAGTGAACTCACCGTGAGAAGGACCTGAATAAGGAGTCAATCTCATTTACAATTGCACCCAAAACCATAAGATACCTAGGAATAAACCTAACCAAAGAGGCAGAGAATCTGTACTCAGAGAACTATGAAGTACTCATGAAAGAAATTGAGGAAGACACAAAGAAATGGAAAAAAACTCCATGCTCATGGATTGGAAGAACAAATATTGTGAAAATATTTATGCTACCTAAAGCAATCTACACATTTAATGCAATCCCTATCAAAATACCACCTTTTTTTTTTTTTTTCAAAGAAATGGAACAAATAATCCTAAAATTTATATGGAACCAGAAGAGACCCTGAATAGCCAGAGGAATATGGAAAAAGAATGTCAAAGTTGGTGGCATCACAATTCCAGACTTCAAGCTCTATTACAAAGCTGTCATCACCAAGACAGTATGGTACTGGCACAAAAACAGACACGTAGATCAATGGAACAGAATAGAGAGCCCAGAAATAGACCCTCAACTCTATGGCGAACTAATCTTCGACGAAGCAGGAAAGAATGTCCAATGGAAAAATGACAATGTCTTCAACAAATGGTGCTGGGAAAATTGGACAGCCACATGCAGAAGAATGAAAGTGGACAATTTTCTTACACCACACACAAAAATATACTCAAAATGGATGAAAGACCTCAATGTGAGACAGGAATCCATCAAAATCCTTGAGGAGAACACAGGCAGTAACCTTTTCAACCTCAGCCACAGCAACTTCTTCCTAGAAACATACACACGTGTGCCTCATCTTCTTTATCCATACATACATATGTGTGTATATATACACACACATATATGTACACATATATACATATATACACATATGTGTATATATATAATGGAATACTATGCAGCCATAAAAAATGAAACCTTGCCATTTGCAATGATGTGGGTGGAACTAGAGGGTATTATGCTGAGTGAAATAAGTCAATCAGAGAAAGACAATTATCATATGATCTCCCTGATATGAGGAATTTGAGAGGCAGAGAAGGGGGCTTGGGGGATAGGGAAGGAAAAAATGAAACAAGATGGGATAGGGAGGGAGACAAACCATAAGTGACTCTTAATCTCACGAAACAAACTGAGGGTTGCTGGGGGGAGGGGGGTGTGGAGAGTGTGGTTGGGTTATGGACATTGGGGAGGGTATGTGATATGGTGAGTGCTGTGAAATGTGATGTGTAAACCTGACGATTCACAGACCTATACCCCTGTGGCAAATAATACATTATATGTTAATAAAAATAATTAATAAAAAAACTTTATTGATCACCTGATCTCCATAAGCTCCTCCTCTTACTAGTGAGCCACAGCAATATTCTTGGCCTCCTGAAACCAGTATCAGTTTAGAGCCAGTATTCCAAACATATTGGAATATGATTTTTTCCCCTTAGTGTGCAGGTACCATGATAGAAGGCCACATATCTTGAGGAAAGTCTGGAAGAATAATACAAATTTTCAGTATTATCTAGGGATTTTTCTTCCTCAAAGGGACCTGATCTCTTTATTCAAAAGGCTCTAGGTTTCTAGGTTTGTAAACTGGCTCAAATCTGAGAATTGATTGAAAGGTTATGACTCCATTTTTGTGATTCAAATTCACTTGACCTACAGCTTTTCTGTTTATACAAACGAAGTAAGAATTTAGTAGACTTCCTATCTATTTCACTTCTACAAACACCATGATGAACTAGCCAATGTCATAAATCTACGTGAGTCAGATTTTTCTTTGACTCTGCTGTCTATTATGCTAACTACACCCTGCTGCCTATTATGGTAACTACACCCACCTGGCCTTTGATAGTGGAGTCCTGTCACTTGGCCTTCCTGTCACCCCTGGACCCAATTATTCCCAATGCATTTAGTTTTTCCAATTGAGTAGCAGGTGTTCCCATGGTAAGTTCTGGCTTACAGGGTACAATGGATACAGAGCTTTTCAAGGATGCTTGGGGCCCCCTCACAAATTTATTTCTCAAAAGATTAGAAAAAAATAGATCTTCTCATCCTCCCAGTGTGGGTGACTAAGTCTTAAATGATAAATTCATTCTTTTAATCCCTTCCTGTATGGTAAATCATGGTAGGTTGGGCATTTCCAATTCACTCAATGTGGGCCATCTTTTGGTCCATGTTTCAGCCAGCCTAACAAATAAGCCATCAGAGCTTTTTCTAATCTCTCAAGCTGCAGCATTCAATGTAGAATCTCTGCTTATGAGCCTATATCAATACACTTAGCTTGATACAAATTTATGTTCTTTCCCTATTATCTCTCATTCTTGGTATTCATTCCCACACAAGTTCCCTTGATTTCTGCTTCTAAGAATTAGAAAAGCAGTTCTTTTGAATGCAACACACCTCCTCATGGATCATACATTTTCCTTCATCTTTAGGGGCCTCTTGGGACTTGAGTCTAGTTAGAGATTTTGAAATGAAGAAGGGAAGTGGGGTGGGCCCTGGGGAGAATCAGCACTGTTATCTTCTCATGACAGCTGCCCCAGGGACACCATGACTGTCTCCTCAGGCAAGGCAGGGTTAATACCTTCAGACCACTCACTACCACTGATGGTGAAGATGCCCTGATACAGAAGTTGGGCAGACCAAGTCTACTGACAAAGACTTATAAGAATTTAGGGTCTCAGCATCCCCAGCTTCATCAGGGTCTTCCCACAAGTCCCCTTCCCAATTTACAGAATCCCGTTCTTTCCCAATCAGTGCTCTCACTTTAATGGTAGACACTCTGCAAGGCCAGGGAGTTCAATTTTATTCAGTCAATCACAGGATGAGGTTGTATTACATTTTCAGTAATTTAGGCCCTGCAGCTACAGGAGATAAAAGTCTCTCCTTCAGGGCACACATGAAAGCCCTTAGGTCATTTACACAGCACTTCAGCTGGGAATTCAAATCTCTGAGCTCATGTTTTTCTTTCACCACTTTGTCTACCAATATTAGGAGCAACCAATCAGTGTCATATTCCTTAGTTTTCAAAAAATGTTTGAAAGTGTCATATACAACGTAACTTAGCTTCTTGCTTTTTATGAGAATGTGATTAGGAGTATCCATTGCAGATATTTTACCTCTATATAAATTGTTTATGCCATGTATGAACCAAGTGCTGTCTTTACTACTATAAATAGAACCACTAGCATCTTTAGATCTAATCAGAGTAGAGAGGTAATTCCAGAAACACCAGAAAGAATTCAGAAAACTAATCCTTAATATTCTTCTCCTATAAGGGGTACCTTAGGGGCCCACTCACTTAAGCATCCAACTCTTGGTTTCCACATAGGTTGTGATCTCAGAGTTGTGGGATTGAGACCCAAGTTTTTGGGTTCTGCATTCAGTGGGGAGTCTGTTTCCCCTCTCCCTTTGGATCTGCCCCTCCCCTTGCTCATGCATTCTCTCTCTCTCTCTTTTTCTCTCTCTCTGAAACAAGTGAATTAATCTTTAAAATATCTCTTGGGCACCAAAATTAGTCAGAGTTCTCCAGAGAAACAGAACAAATAGGATATGTATAGGTATGTACAGGTTTACTTGAGGGATTGACTGATATGATGATTGAGGCCAAGAAGTCCCACAGTTCGCCACCAGCAAGATGGAGGCCTGGGAAAACTGGTGGTGGTGTGCTAGCTAGTGCTAAGTGCTGAGAGACAGGGGAACTAATGTGTAAGTACCATTCCAACTCCTAAGGCCCAAGAACTAGGAATGCTGATGTCCCAAGGCAGGAGAAGATGGATGTTCAGCTCAACCAAAGAGAGTCAATTCACCCTTGCCCTCAATGGATCAAATGATGCCCATCCACAACGGTGAGGGATATCTTTTTACTCAGTCCACAGATTTAAATGTTGATCTCCTTCAGAAGCATCCTCAGAGACACACCCATAAATAATGTTTTACTAGCTATCTGGACATCCTTTGGCCCAGTCAAGTTGACACACAAAAACCATCACACCTTCTAATAAATTTTGTGGTGATAACTTTTTGCAAATATGAAATAGTAACATTAATATCTACTCCATTGCTAATTGTTAAGATAAATTCATAAAATCTGTAGAAACTGGTCTTTTCAAAGACTCTAAATTTGATTTTTGCCTTCCAATTTCATTTGTCATTGAAAAAACTTAGCTTCATTCCTATCATGATGCAAGGGTTAATATCATTAAATATATACAAAGTATCATATCAAACAGGAATCCTATCACTGAACATCTTTAGAAAGTTGGAACCAAACTTGTTTCTTATCTTACTGAAATATTAAGAGTGTTTTTCAGTAATTTAAATGTTTTTAACAGAACTTTTCTTCTCCACAGCATCATGCCTCTTCATGCAATAACGTGAGTTTACGGTCAGCTTTCATATTATTGGTGGATAAACAAAATAATCTCAAATTCAGTGTCTTAGCAGTTACTTAATTTACAAATGTTATTATGCTATTAAGCACTCTGTTGATTTAAGCTGACATTTTATGCAGAGCAATATGTTTTTGGATCAACAAAGTAGTGTGTTTATTTGTATTTTTGGTGTGAGGTCCGTAGATGAGTAACTCCAGAAAGTTTTCAGCCATAAATGTTGTGCTATCAGTCCATACTCCAATGCAAAGCTTAATCTCCAAATTACATTGGCCGATCATAAATGGTTTTATACAGTTCAGATCTATTCATTTTATATCAACAATGAAGAAAAAATCCCACTTATCAACATTAGATTAAAAAAACACTATAGCTAAAAGAATTCTATGTTAGCAGTATCAGTGTATTAGTCTAGTTGCAACTAAAAGCCCTCTGCTTAGATTTAATTATCCTGTGAGTTGGTCTTCTATATCGTCACCCACTTCCTGAATACACAGAATCATTGGAAAGTGGTATTTGATTGACCTCATACCACAGATTCTTCCAAGCAAATATTTTTTTCAAGCAAATGTCTATACTACCATATTTCACTGGTGTGTCAGCAATTGTGTGTTTTATTTAGTCTCAGCAACCCAGAGTGCTGTTTTACAAGAAGCCCACATGGCACCAATATTTATATGTGCAATGTTGGACATCTGTTTCTGTCAGCTTTTTAACTCATTAGTCTTTTTCTAGTGAAGAACTCTTTTGGTTTTAAACATATTTATTTATCTGTTTTATGTAAACACCAGTGAAGTTTTGATGGTTTCATCCCTTAATTATCCAATATATCTCCACAAATAATACACTGTGGTTTTAGCACATTACCATTAGTTATGGTTCCCAAAAGCTGATCTCAGTCTACTAGGAATTATACTTGTGAGTAAAAGCAGTATGAGCTCATGGTTTTCAGCTCTTTAGAATGACTTCCATTGCCACCATTGGCCCGACACTGGCTGCAGCATTCACAAAAGTATATCTTCTCTAATCAAGCCTTATGTGACTTGCTTCTGCCTGTGAAAGTTAGGAATAAAAATAAACACTGTGAACTGTATTTCCTTATGATAACTAATACTGTTCAACTATAATTTGAAAAACAGGTGTCAATAAAAGCATCAATTATTCTAAAAATAACAAATTAAAAAATGCATATAAAAGTCTACATTTTCTCAAAATTTTACACCCATTTGGGTTACAATGGGCAAGTTAACCTTAAAATGTCACATGTTACAATATGTAGTATGGCCCTACTTCTTATGGCTAGCATGAAGCTTATATCATATGTGACTCAAAACACCCTAACTATTTTATATCCTGGTCAGAAACGATTTTGCTGATCACAAAGTTGGATGGCCTGGTGAAATGAAATTGCTGTAACACTTTGAATTGTTTACTGCAGTGATTATACTTATCTTGCCCCAAACTAACAAAAAAGAGGTTTTCACTGGCTCCAGTACACAAGCTCATACTTCACTACCCAAGTCTAGAAAGTAAAGAAGGATTTAAAAAATAATAATAACAGGGACGCTTAAGGAGCTCAGTTGGTTAAGGGTTTGACTTTGGCTCAAGTTATTATCTCAGGGTCTGGGATTGACCCCTGCATTGGGCTCCTTACTCAGAGGGAGTCAACTTCTCTTTCTGTCCCTCCCCCTTCTTATACATTCTGTCTCTCTCAAATGAATAAATAAAATATTTAAAAAATAATAATGCCACAAATGTATGTAGTTACAGACTGTGGTATGGCTATAAAGGAAAAATACAATGTAATGTAAGAAAATGAAACAGGGATCCTATTTCTATTGAAGGACCAGGAAAATCCTTTCCAAGGAAGGATAAATGGATGAGGGGAGCCTTCTAGGTAGAAAATCAGAACACATCAAATTGTACAGAATCCAGAACTGAAAGGAGGCCAGAATGGCCATAGATTGGGAGAGAACTAAGTCCTGGGAAATAAGCAAGGTGAGGGAGGAAAGCCCAGGGCCTTCAGGGTACTCTATATTGTGGCAACGAATCTTAATTTTTTCATTAAAATGCTATTTAAAAGACAAGATTAAGTTGTGGTTGTGGGGCCTTTTATAATAAGATTTGTACTACATGTGCCAGGTTGGAAATAACTACTGGAAGGAGTGTGGGACTCAGTGTTAGTCTGAGTATAGAACATAGGAGTGAGAGAGAGGCCAAAGATATTGCATTTTTATTTTTGACAATTTGCTGTGTTTGTGTGCTCCCAGTTGTTATTGTAGTATATTACACAAACTCAATAAATATCTTTTAATGAGTTAACAAATGGATTTATTTTGTATGCTGTACAAAAAGTGTAACTTTTTTCCTAATGCAGAACTTCCTGGTATATATAAGAATATAAAGTAAATCAAATAGTGTTCTTGGGGTGTCTGAGTGGCTCAGTGGCTTGAGCATGCAACTCTTGATTTTGGCTCAGGTCATCAACAAAGAGTAGTGGGATTGAGCCCCACATCAGACTTCACACTCAGTGGGGAGTCTGAGATTCTCTTTCTCCTTATCCCTTTGCCCTTCCTTCCCTCTTTAAAATAAATGAATAAGTAAATAAATCTTTAAAATAATTCATAGTGTTCCTAAGAAAAGATAAAAGTAATTGTGTTAAATAAAATTATAAAACAAGGTTTTGATGGTGATGGCCATCCTCAAGTCACTTCTAAGAATCACTCGTAATAAGATAGCATTGTTGTTGATGTTTTAAAGATTGAGTTCAACTTTTCTTAGATATTTATAGGATGACCTTATAGATAAAATATAAGAGTAATTATTTGTACTAGATTGTTTTATTGCAGACAGTTATTCATTCTTTCTTTCCTGTAACGAAATTATTCACGGCTACTCATTGCCCTGGAGTTCGAGGAACTCATTATGGAAAGACAATTTATTCCCTGCTCCGTTCACACTGAGCCTGGCCATGTGATGTGTTTTGGCAAATGAAATATGAATAGACATTGTATATAATACATTGGAGAAGAATCTTTAAGATGTACTAATAAATTTTGCCAGTCCATTTGTTTCCATCTTCTGTCTGGGTCCTGGAATAGAAATATATGGAGGGTTGTCACTGATCTCAGCCTATGTGTAGCTTAAACAAAAGATAAATGTTGCTTTATTTTGCAGCCAGTGAGATTTCATTGTTGCTTATTCCTTCAGCAAGTCTGCTAAAACAATCTGTACAGTGACAGTTTGGCTAAATGAATTGTGGCTAAGACTTCATCTTTATTTTACTCACTGATGAATTTTCAGTGTTTGGACAGTACTAGCTTAGAGTTAGAACTCACTTAATAGCCTTGGATGAATTGATGAAGTGGTGAATTGAGTGAATTAAATAAGAGGATAGTCATGTTCATTAGAGAGCACATTTTGAAAGTCAAAGTAACAAACAGAAAAGAAGGATAGATATAGAATGGAGTCACATTGAAAAAGGCCAGGAATAGCAAGTCCATCACCTTTTATGCAGTATGAAGAAATTGACAAATGTAGATTTTTCCTCAACTCGCTCCAATTTGTCTTCTTGCTCTATGAGTTTCCAAAACCTCCTCCCACTGCAAATATTGAAGGTTTCATTTTTCTTGACATTTCATCAGTTTTCTACAATGTTGAACAACCACATTTTTTGAAACACCTTCTCCCTTCTGCAATGCCACACTCTGTTGGTTTTCTACTTATTTCCCTGAGTTCTCAGGCATTAAGTGTTGGCATTACTTACTCACAGCTTTGTCCTAATCCTTCTTTCTTCACGGTCCAAACTTCCTGGATGATTTCATCCATAAATACAGCTTCAGTTACCACCTATCCAAGGATAACTGACACAATCACATCTCTAATATTTACCTTGAGGTCGAACTTCAGCCTTGGATGACTGGCTCTGCTTGACACCTGCAAGTAGATCTCTCCAAGACAGGGAGCAAAGCCAAGGGCACTGAATGCTTCTGGGGGGTTCCATAGGCTAAGAACTAAATGTGTCCATTGAGTCTCTCTCTAGTGTTAGCAAGAGTTTACTTTGGTAAAATAATAGAGGTAAATTCAAATAGGAATAAAATGAAGTAGTCAGTGATAAGGAAATTGAATAGAGTGTGTGAATAAGGGCAACGCTGGTGAAGTTTGTTATGGGACAAAGAGGTATGTTGTCATTTTCAGGTAAAAGTGCATACTTTGACATTCAGGTCCATTTTTTGTGGAATTGGTAGTAGAAAATAAAAGCTACACTATATCTTTTGTTAAAGGAAGATTTTATGTTAGATGAGTAATAACTAAGCGTTTTAGATACTTTTCTGCCCTAATTTGACACTGAAAATAAGATCTTGCCAATTTTTAAAAGTAAATGTTTGATATATAGTTACTTTTTTTTTTTTTTTTTAAGATTTTATTTATTTATTTGACAGTCAGAAATCACAAGTAGGCAGAGAAGCAGGCAGAGAGAGAGAGGAGGAAGCAGGCTCCCTGCTGAGCAGAGAGCCCAACATGGGGCTCGATCCCAAGACCCTGGGATCATGACCTGAGCCAAAGGCAGAGGCCTTAACCCGCTGAGCCACCCAGGCGCCCCATGATATATAGTTACTATTAGTGAGTTTAATTTACTAACATTCTATAAGCCAGTTGGACAGGATACTAGGGTCCCCCCAAATTCAAAAAGGATAGTTAAAATGTGAGATCTGGAGTAGCAGACTATATTCCATCTATCTCTTTTTACCTGGAAATAAACATCTAAATTGACATACTTAAGATTTTTGCTGGGTGTAATGGTTAATTTTATGTGTCAGTTTGGCTAAGCCATGGTACTCTACTGTTTGGTTGAATACCTCTAGATGTTGCCCTGGAGGTAATTTTTAGAGAGGATTCACATTTAAATCAGTAAACTCTGAGTAAAGTAGATTACCTTCCATCAAATGGTTGGGCCTCATTCATTCCCTTGAAGGCTGTAACTGGAAAGACCAAGATTCCCTAAGGGACTGTAATACCAACTCTTCTCTGGGTGTCTAGCCTTTTGGCCTGCCTTGCAGATTTTGGACTTACCAGTTATGACAGTCATGTGAGCCAATCCCTTAAAATAATATAAGAAATAAATATTCTCATTTACAAATAAGATTAATTATATAATTATTATATTAAAATATTTTTATGTTTTTAAGATATATATGTGTGTGTGTGTATATATATATACACACATATATATCTTATAAATTTAACATATGTATTTCTCTGGAGAACCCTTATTAATACACTAGGATTCTCTTGAGTTTCAGATAGAAGTGGGAGGCAATTTGAAAAGACTTTTACAGGGCTTTTAAACCATAGGTAATATTCATTTTCTTTTATATCAGGGTGGTGGTTACATGGATATGTACTTTACTAATATTCTTTAAAATATATTTTCTATATATATTCTCTGCAGTATTCACATACTGTGAAACGCAGTATGTGTTTCACAATTGAAAAAAATAAGATGAAAATTAAATTTGGAATTTTAATTTGCAGATGAGTATATAGTATATAATATATACACCGATATCCACTCATTTCATTTATGAGGTGGTGCCGATTCTAGTTTGTCCTCCGTATAAAACAGATACGGTCTTAATTTCAGATATGACATTTGGGTCATGTATCTTCTATTTCCTTTCTTTCATTTTCCTCCTTCTTTTTGTTTCAAAGATTTTATTTATTTGAGAGAGAAAGAGAGAGTGAGCAGGGGGACGAGCAGAGGGAGAGGGACAAACCAGCTTCCAGCTGAGTATGAGCCTGATGCTGGGCTTGATCCCAGGACCCTGAGATCATGACCTGAGCCAAAGGCAGATGCTTAATGGACTGAGCCACCCAGGGGCCCCTACAGATAATCTTTAAGATGCAGTGATAACGGAAATAAAAATAGCTTGCCTTTAAGAAGACTTCAATGACCAACTTATGATTAAATAGTCTCTTACTATATTTTCTTTATCCTTTTTCCATCAAACTTTACTTAAGTCTGACTTATCAGTTTCCCCAATCTTGCTTAGAGCTCTATAGTAATATGTTTTAATTGAATAAACCGTATGAACTAAACCTTGCTATTTTAGCTTCTAGATACCGGTCTCTAAAGTGAAGTCTTTAATGCATGTCTACTTCAGAAAAGTTCAGAAACTGGGGCACCTGGATGGCTCAGTGGGTTAAGCCTCTGCCTTCAGCTCAGGTCATGATCCCAGGGTCCTGGGATCAAGCCCCGCATGGAGCTCTCTGCTCACCAGGGAGCCTGCTTCCCTTCCGGTCTTTCTGCCTGCCTCTCTGCCTACTTGTAATCTCTCTCTGTCAAATAAATAAAATCTTAAAAAAAGAAAAGAAAAGAAATTTCAGAAACATTGTAGTTAACTGGTAAGAGGTCATTTGGCATTCTCATCATTCCTCTAGCCACACAATGTAAGTACGTCCCTCCCACAGAGGGCAGGCCAAGAACCTGTATTAGAAACACAGAGTTAGGTTGGTGCTTTGGTATAAATCTTTCCACTTTCAGGCATTAACTGCCCAGAATTGTTCAAGGAAAGGAGAAATATATTATCAATGGGAACTGGGTTCTAGTCTCATTCTTTGTTAATCTCTTTTTCAAAATGAATGAGAAACCCAACTAATGAAAGCCCCACTTATTGAATTTCCACCAAAAAATATGCAAAGTCTGAAAATTTTTCTTAACTTCTAGAAGCTTTTGATTGAGATTTCTCATCTGTAGCCCAAGTGATTTTTAAATTATACTGTTCCTATTGTACATATGGTGATTCATTTGATTCCAGTTTGCTTTTTAACTATCAGTCACTTTCATTTGCAATAGGAAGTTTGTCCCATCCTACTCTGATTTTTAGAATGACGTCAAGAATGAATTAAAACCAGAATAGAAATGTGTTTCTACTATGAGTATACATGTGTACCTATAATGATTATGCTCTATTAATAGGCACATTATCTTTTGTGAAAAATATACTTCCACTAAGTCACTTGCATTGACTATTTTCTGTGCAATTTAAAATTAGTCAAACATGAAATTACTGAACATTTGGTTTGTCTCTCTATGCAAAACTCAAGAACCAAGGCTATATGATGATCTTAACATTCTGGACTTTAATTGTCACATTAAACAGTCTAATACATATGCAGTTTTGAATTCATTAAAATGAATTTCCTTTAGACACTTTGGGTTTTCCTTCTGTGAGATCCATTTATGAACCGGTCTGTTTGGCGGATGACTAGACATCAAGGAATGAATGAAAGAACTGTTTTCATTTGCTTCAGTGAAAATTTAGCCACATTCCTTTTAAGGGGTTGACTTGTTTTCCATTCCTAAACCCCTGTCACTCTTCATGGATCCTAGAGAAACATTTATGTAATGACAACATATAAGTATTTTGTAAAAAGTAACATGTCTTTCCATATTCCTTTCAACTCTGAAATTTCTTTTGTAAATTTTTGGATCTGTATTCTCCCCACCCCCAAATCATGTATCATAAGAAATAGAGGTCTGTATACAAAAATCAATTCAACCAACTGGAATAAAGTAACTTCTTTTTATTCAGGTATACTTGACATACAACATATTAGATTCAGGCATACAACAGAATGATTCAGTATTTGCATATATTGTAAAATGATCACCACAACAAGTCTAATTAACATTCACCACCATATATTGTTACAAAAAAATTTTTGTGATGAGAAATTTTAAGATCTATTCTTTCAGTAACTTTTAAATATGCAATATAATATTATTAACGATAGTCACCATCTTGCACATTACATTCCCATGACTTATTTTATAGCTGGAAATTTGGAATGAAGTTACTTTTAAATCTAGGTATACTACATATTTGACCACCTTCAGACAAATTTAAATGGCATTGCTATATTTGTGGCCTTATTCCAAAAATAGCAGTGTCTAGGCAACACTCACATTAAAATTCCTGTAATATTAACATGAGATGAAATTAATACAATCGAAGTTTTCATTTTATTTCAATTTTCATCTTTGTAGAATAAGTAGCAGAATGAAATAACATCCAAACTCTAGTTCTAGGTGTAATTATTATCAATGTTTTTATAAAATTTGCAGAAGCAAAAGAATGTTTTAAGACCTTTGAAACAAATCATTATGATTCCAAATGGCTAGCCCTGGCTATGCTAAAATCATTATAACTTGTGATACCATGTGAAGGACAAGAAAAATAATCAGCCTCTTGGCAAAATATGTTTCTGATATTATGAACTAATAAGGCTGCCCCTTGCCTATAAATGATAATGAACTGTAAATGAGGATTTACTTAAACACAGTTTATACCAAAATGAAAAGATGATTTAATGTTAAATAATCTACCTAACTATATAATTACTAACACAATCATTATATTTACAAACAAGGCATGCTAAATATTACAGTCATTTAATATCAAATATTCTATAGAAAATTTCAATTTGAAATAGTCTGAATTATTGCTTCAATAAATATAGTTAAAAACTGCCATAAGAACAGAGCTCTCTTAAATGTTAACTAGTGCATTATTTTTCAAATAAAATTTTGATAGCCTACACTGTGGATAAATGTACATCTGCCATTGAAAGTAATGAGCAACTGGCCAGGCAGCTTGGGCTCTACAAGGATGCTAAGGCCATGGGGCGCCTGGGTGGCTCAGTGGGTTAAAGCCTCTGCCTTCGGCTCAGGTCATAATCTGAGCCCCACATTGGGCTCTCTGCTCAGCGGGGAGCCTGCTTCCTCCTTTCTCTCTGCCTGCCTCTCTGCTTGCTCGTGGTCTCTGTCAAATAAATAAATAAAATCTTAAAAAAAAAAAAAAAGGATGCTAAGGCCACAAGTAGAATTCATGCTATTTATGTAATTCCTTGTATATAGATGCATTTGTTAATGAATGTGCATACTAATTAAAACAAGCCATGTGTAAAAAGAAATACTATATATTAAGAAAAGGACAAACTCATGTGAAGATTTTTAATTAATTTGTATGGATTGACAATAGTTTTGTTAATCTCTTAAGAAAGCATTTATTAAATCCCTCAAAAGTTTTAATTATAAGACTAAATTAATGATTGAAATATAATTCTCCATATCGCTAAATAAATAAGATTATTAATGAAATAATAATGGGACTGTTTTTCCTTGTAAATCTTTTACATTTATCCAACAATACTGATTAAAAGTTTAAAATTTTATTATAGAAATTATAGTTGCATTTCAGTTAGACCCATATATATAAAATTAAGTCCACTTACTCTGTTAGCATTGCTCCTTCAAGAAGAATGTTGGATGCATTCCTATTTATTTTTCTTATCATAACTAATGGCTTGCCCTCAGCTTCCTTTATAAAAATTGTCAAAAAAAGAAAATATAGGTAAGTAAACTAATATTCATAAGTATAATTAAAGTTTAAGCATAAAATATCTGAAGTTAGCCCTCTGGGATTATAGTCACACACCGTTTGTTAGCTCTGTAATCTTGCAATAGGCATTCCCTTTACAGACTGAGGTACCCATCTGCATATGGTCTGTGTAATAGTACCCACTTTGGAGTCCTTATGAGGATTATTGTTGTTAATGTAGTTAAGGTACTTCCAGTAATATCTGCTACCACACAGAAGGCAGCCATCATTGTAGCTCACAAAGGCACACCTAACAATGTTGCCTGAATCTCAGTGGCTGAGAAAAACTCCTTCAAATGGAGAGAGGAATAAGTAAAAAGGATTTTGAAAAAAAGAAGTGGGAAGGGACAGAAGTTAAAAACTTTTCTGAGAGAGATGTGGATTTTAGCATTCAAATACAAGCGCTTGTGAATCTTTCAGCAGGAGTTGAAACTGGCAGCAGCAGAAAACAAGGTAAAAATGTTTAAATTGGAGTTCATTCAGATTTGGTAAGTATAAAAAATATGCTCAAATATAAAGCAAAAGCAAGATAAATGGCATAACACTGAGATAATCTGCCTTGCAAAAAAGAGTGGCATTACTCCTTTCTCTTGAAATTCATGGGGTACCTGGGTGGCTCAAAGGGTTAAGCCTCTGCCTTCAGCTCAGGTCATGATCCCAGGGTCCTGGGATCGAGCCCCGCATCGCGAGCCCCGCATCGCGAGCCCCGCATCGCGAGCCCCGCATCGCGAGCCCCGCATCGCGAGCCCCGCATCGCGAGCCCCGCATCAGACTCTCTGCTCAGCAGGGAGCCTGTTTCTCCCTCTTTCTGCCTACTTGTGATCTCTGTCAAATAAATAAATAAAATCTTTAAAAGAAATACATGAAATCACAAATAAGTTGAATCTTCAGTGTTATTTTACATTGACTTTTCAGGTGTTTTGTTTTGTTGGATTTTTTTTTCTGTGAGCCTAAAATCTTAATTGCTCCCTAATTTTTGATCTAGAGGAAATCCAAGAATGCCAGGGAAAGGAGTGATGACTGGAAACACAATAGGAACAGGAAGAGTAACAATAGGTGCACGTGGGTGCTTCAGTGAATTGAGTGTCTGACTCTTAGTTCAGTCTCAGGTCATGATCTCAGGGTCTTGAGATTGAGCCCCACATAGGTCTCCATGATCAGGGAAGAGTCTGCTTGTCCCGCTCCATCCCGCTCTGCTCTTCCCCTTCTGCTCCTCCCATGCTCTTACTCTCTCTCTCTCTAATAAATAAATAAAATCTTTTTTAAAAAAGCAGACGAGATAAGAAGTTTCAGCTCCTCATTTTGCACCAGTCATTGGTCCAAGCAATTTATAATTCTGATAACCCTACAAGGTAATGATAATTCCTCCCATTTTACAAGTGAAGAAATCAAGTCACAGAGAACTGCAGTAACTTTGATCTTAAAAGCAATGGAGAAGAGCTGGTTTATATAATGGCCCATCTCAAATATTTGAACACTTTAAAAGATAGGAATGGCAAAAATATCTTATAGGATATTTATTCTGAGGATAAATGTGTATTTTTCCTACTATAGATTAATTGCTAGACTCAAAATGAATAGGGCAAGAAAGAAAAACATTTGACACTGAAAGAACTTGCCTGTGCCTTTATGATCTAATTCCTAAAACATACTTTCTTGAATAGCATTAATGCTATGAACAAAAAATTATGTAATTTTCTGGAGTCTCCATTTTGTTATTAATAAAATGCCAATAGCAATGATGTAATTCTTATCTTTGCTCCTCTATAGGTAATGTTCCATGTCCTAACCTCCAGATTCTTTCAAGACTTTTTCTTTGAGATTAGCATTTAAAACAGTGGGCCTTGAGTGAAACTGTTTCATTCAAGCAGCTAAAGTTCTTCCTACAATAAAGACTAACCTCTCCCTAGCAAGAAGGAATTATGTCAGCAGATGGCCTTTGGACTTAAACTTAACATGAGCTGTTCCCTTCTCCTGAAGCCCACTGACCAGCTTTGTAGATTTTGGACTTGCCAGTCTTCATAATCACATGAGCCAATTCCTTAAATAACTCTCTTTAGATAGCTGAGTAGAAGGAGATATATATATATATATATATATATATATATATATACCTCTTATTGGTTCTGTTTCTCTGGAGAACACAAACTGATAATAAGGAAATAAATAAGAAAACATGTGGCATAATGTTAAATTTTATGGATTAAAATAAAACGGGAATAGGCATAAGGTGTGTCAGAAATTAGGATTTCAATTTCAAATGAGAGTGAAGAGTAGATAGTTGAGTAAAGATGTAAAGAAAAAATGGAATAAGCCCTACAGATAATGAGTTGCAGAGGTCCTGAAATGGGAGGGAGTGAACCCAATGTTCAAGAAAGAGCAAGGAGGCCAGTGTGTCTGGAGAAGAACGAGTAAGAGAAAAAGTGGTAGGAAAATAAGTCACAGAAGCGATGAGAGACAAAATCATGGAGAATTATATAAGAAAATGTCAGGATTTTGGCTTTTAATCTGAATAAGATGAAAATTTCTTAGAAGGCTTAAGCAGGAGAGTGGTATGTTCTAAACTGGGTTCTCAGACCATTCTGGCTGCTGGGTTAAGAATCATCTAAGGAAGGCATCTCCATCAAGAGTCAATATCATGCATTATGGGATTCTTAGAAGGAATTGGTTTACACACTGTGGGGCCTGACTAACCAGTTGTGAAGTTATTAAAGCAGGCAGTCAAGAAGAAAGGATCATGGGTGGTTTACTGCCCATGGGCAGTAAGCTTGTTGTCCATAGGCAGTTAGGAAAGGAAGACCACAAAAGGGCTAGAAACATATGAGCTGGAACTTGCTGTTCACAAAGTGAAATCTTTTTGTACCCCATGCCCCAGAAAGCTTAAATCCTCTTTTAACAACTTTCCAAATGATTAAATTAGATGCCCCAAGGGTAACCTCTCTAATTTCAAATCAGCTGATTATGGGCTTTAATTAATCTGTAAAAATCATGCAAAACAGCACCAAGATTGGTGTTTGTTTGAATAACTGGGAGGAGTTGTGCTAATGCCACAATGTTGGCTGCTTACTTCCAATCCTCTACCCTCTACACGAGACCACCTCTCCCAGCACCCCTTACCCCTAGTAAGAAGCTTACTAGAAGAAGAATTCTTAGAAATATAGTTTTAGTCTGACCAAGTTACTAAGTCATAAAAAACATCATAAGGAAAAGAAAGAGAAGCAGAGACACCCATTACACAGTGTGTCAATAATCAAGAGATTATGGTCACAGAATGGGAAAATATTAGAAGATAGAGAAGAGTAGGGATGGGCTAAAACAGGAAATATAAATCTTGAAGGCCTCAAGGCCTACATCTTTGTAGACCAGAAACATTAGAGGGTAGGGAAAGTTGGGATCTCGCCATGAGCCTAGAGAATTCTGGGGCACCTCTTTCTGTTGGACACTTGAAGGCTGGGACAAGGATGGTTCTTGTATTTTCTGGTTTCTCAGCAGGAAACTTCCTGGGGTCTCCTCAGCTTTTCTCCAAAAACAGCTTTAGCCTTTAGTATGAATTCCTAGTTCTCAGTGCATTTAGGGTAATTAGCACAATGTCTTGTACCTAGTCAGCTTTCAATAACTCCTAGTTACCATGACTACCTTCAAGTTATCAAATGCTTATATTTAAGCTTTCCTTTCTACATAAGTTATTATTGGTTCACCTTCCACAGATGGAATCGTGTTTTTGTTTCTCCTTAAATTAGAACTTTAAAACTTATAAATTGTTGAGGAGCTAGAAGGTGTTAAGGTCATAGTTTCAGAGCCAATAAAATTTAGTTTGTACCCAAAAGCTGCAGTCTTTTATAGCTGGGCAATCCGGATGACTTACTTATTCTCTTTGTATATTTCATTATCTGTCAAGGGTTCTTTTGAGGTAAGAGGGAATATTATTTACAAGCCTTCAGCTCACTGTAGGTTCCCAATTAAGGTTGCTTGCTTTCTTTTTTTTCTCCACTTGCCCCGAAAATTAGGTGCAGAGAGACACGGCCAATGGCCCCTGGAAACTCAGTTCCTACTCTCCTTAGGTAAGACTGAAGAGGTGGCTCAGTGGATATGACATTCTCAGCAAGGGAAAAAAAAAAGCCTGATTCCAGCTCCTGAAGTTTCTCTTTCAATAAGGCACCTTGCTCATCTAGGAAGCTAACCTTTGACACATGTTCTACTAAGGTTCCCTGTACCCCAGTTCTTAAAGATGAAGAGACTCATGGAGTCAAGCTTCCTTTCACATTCTCTCTCTTGGTGTGCTTAACCAGTTATGCCCTGCCTCAGAGCATATGCAGTATGGGCAACTAGCATACTGTGTGCTCCTTGATACATCTCTGCTCATATATTTTTACAAGATAAATTCATTTCAGTACTGAACTATATGGCTCTAATATTATCCGTGTATGAATAAAGCTGTGTCTCTTCTTGCCTCTTTGTACAACATAGTACATAATTGCTTCTATTACTAGGATAACTATTGCTTCTATGCACTTTGCACACAACCTTTATTTCACTTTGATTTTAATTGCCCATTTATAAAAAATAATGACTTAAAGGGACATTTCACATCTGGTAGTGTGATAGTGTGATTGGAAGGGAAATTAAAACCTGTACAACCAATTTTTGCATGCCACAACTGTCTAAGTATTTTAATTTTCTAAATTTTTTAATTTTTAAATTTCATTTATTGTATTTTTTTATTGTGTTATGTTAGGCACCATACAGTACATCATTAGCTTCTGATGTAATGTACATAAAAGTTCAATAGTCTGATTTGTCTTTTAAAAATGGAGAAACTTAGAGTCAGAAAAGTGGAATAATTTGTCAGGTGGAAACACAGCAGTTCCATCTGTTTGACTCTAGGTCTATGCTCCTTTTTCCGGGATACAATGTTCACAACCCTTCTAGGATACAATATTCACAACCGTAAAGAGAGGAGGTTTCTGTGTTATTTGTTTATCTCAGCCCTTTGGTTCCCCCATAAAGAGCTTTTAAACTACAATGCTCATGAGTCTCTCCCATCTGTGTGATTGTTCTCCGTGGAGGTTCAGGGTAGGGCTGTAAGTGTTTTCATAATACACATTCCAGAATCTAAACCATATGGCTGTCTTCTATGTTTCTACAAACAGATCATGCTATCTCCACATACCAGTAGCAGTATATGTGTGATTACACACTCAAACAGTAGTTGTCATAGTGATGCCCTTGCCCTCCACAAGGAAAACCATAACCTAACATAACAGAGCAGTTAAGAAATCATATGTGACACCCATCTGCATTTTATGCTTCTAACATACAAGAATTGTAAAAACTGTAGACTTCATGGAAATTAAAAACTATTTCAAATGCAAGGTATATTTATAAAAAAATTTACCAATGTTTTTGTACAAATGAATAAACACTATGTTTAAAGAATGTTTCTTTAACAATACCCTGCACGTTTTATTTTCATAAATGCTCCAAGTTTCCCTACTGCTGTGGTAGCTCAATGTGCTTCTTTAGGGAAAACAAAGGCTGCTATACTCTTTCAGTTTGTAATTTACTGCAGCATTCAAATTTAGAGTTCGTTGAATAAATACTCTCTAATGTCAGAAATATTTGTTAAAATTCTTTCAGTCTTAGCTAAGAAAAAGAAAAGCTCTTTTAAGAAAAAGTGAAAAACAGTTTCAATACCCACAAGGGTATTTAAGCAAAGGAAGAGGACTCCCTGGAAAGACCCAGCCTATGGTATGACTCACTCAATGAATGAAGCTTAACTGACCTCACCTGCAAAGAAGAAATGATAACCCATGACCAATGTCAGTTACAAAGTAGGAGAGTCTTCCAACAACATAATATATATATATATATAATATATATTATATATTTCTTTGTTTGTTTGTTTTTCTAAGTAGCCTGTTTAACACCAGAAACAAGTCATGGACATGGGAAAAGATGTTCTTACTCAACGAAAAAGAAAAATCCATTTTTCTGAGATATACGTTCATGAAAGCATGAAATATTACACTTTAAGTGTAATATTCAAATGTGATAGAATGAAGAGTTTATCCAATAGTTAAACAAAGACACCAAACATCAAACTCTATTGTTTACCTAAAAAAGAGTATTTTTTTCCAAGGACATCAGCAGAACAGATCTGAGTACACTTGAAAGTGTTTTGTCCTTGGGAAAAGTTATTTGCAGGAATATTTACATGTTTAGATAATGAATTGATGATAAATATGTGAACACTGAACAAGTTTTTGCCTACTTAATAGTAAACTGTTCTTGACAATTTAATATGTTATTACTAATGGCACATTAGTAATAAAATTATGTAATACATATTACTATCCTAATATCATGTATTTGATTAATATGCCATTCAATATTAAAGTGAAAATAAGTATTTGGAAGTGAAATACTTAACCAGAAACTAAATTCTTTGAGTTTAGCATTATTTTCTTATGTGGGCGTATATACATTTATAAAAACTCCTTGTATTTTAAATGGTCAAAATATTTTCAGTGGTGATTTGATGACTTAATTGTAATAGGTTCCAAAACATATGGATTACATTTCCCAGTTCCATTATAGTCCCACTGGGTTTTTAAATAATGGGAAAAAAAACCTCTTTAAAAAGAAAAAATAAAAAAGACCCAAAGCATGTGAAAAATAACATGAGCATTTCAACGTACTCCATATTCAACAGGATTTGCTCTTCCCTAGTGTATAATTGACCTAAATCATAAAATTTCTGTTCAAGTACATATTTTCGTCACTGTGTTAAACATCATCTCTTAGGCACAACAGCACCCAGTAATTTTCTTTTCCCTCATATTTTCTTTTTTTACATAATTGAATACAGAGTTGAAAGTACATGAAAAATGGAGAAAGCAGACCCCTCAAACTCAGCCAATTAGGTGTTTGCTTGATTTTTGTTTGTTTTTTTAATATCTACTAGTGGGAAGAACTGACTAGATAAGAATTATTGTTTATTTTTTACCCTCTTAATCTTTGTTCCTAGATTTAGTCACATAAACAGGAAGGCTTTTTGTGAAGTACGTTATGCAGAATTTAAATTTTAGATTTACGCTATGTAAAAATATAATACTCAAGAACCTGCTTTTACTTGATTTGCAAGGGTAATCATTAGAATTCTAATCATACTTACCATAGAATATTCTCTACAGTTAAGACCGACAAATCCATCCAGGTTGCCAAAAAATGTCAAGACTCCTTCAATAACATGTTGAAAATAGTGTTGTTTTTTGTAATTTTGAAGCAAATGTGTTTATTTTACTTTGACGTTGAGAGATGAGCAATTCTCCTTTATCTTCACAACATTTCATCAGAGATAACTGTTGGCTAGACACAGAATTATCCAACTTACTCTAGTTTGCTTTCTTAAAGCTTAAACCCCTATCTTATCAAATTCCACGTAATCTTTGGGATGCACTCATTTTTTAATTTCCAAGTTAATTTCTTATCATCTTTGATTCATCATTGTTCATGTCCCCTGTCAGTAACTAGCTTCAAGCCCTGTCAGTGCTCTGGAGTCAAGGGTTTCTTTACTTTGCACTCTGCTGTCATTCTAGTCTTGATTTTCATTGTTTTATACCTAGATTACCTCCTCAGAGCACACCTCAAGTGCCATGATTTACCCACATTTTAGCCTTTTTCCAAGATGTTTCTCGTCCCCTGAAATCTCATGTCTTAAGCCTCTCAAATGATTCAAATCAGATCATCTTTTAAGACCCAGCTTCTATCACTTATCACAACCGTAGCATAACCTTAGGGATTAAGAGAAGCAAGAATGAAGTACTGCCATTTCACTTATTTTGGAAGATTTAAATCATTTTTTTATGATCCCTTAAATTTTAATATCATTCTGACTAATGAATGTGCATTTAGGATTTAACATTAGACTTTCTAAAAAAATTTTTTACAACCTCTGCTGTACAATTTGACATAGAGTTCTGTCACTGAGGATTTTTGTTTTTAGCATAAAAATTGACATATGTGAAATAGACCTGATATAAAGGACTTCAAAATAAGTTTAATCAACCACAACATTTGTGGTCACAATCTTAAAAGTTAGAGCTTTAGCTGGCTGAGGTCAGTGTAAAACTGCTACTACCACCTGAGAAATATTTTGCCTTTATTCTTCCTATATTATGATAACCCAAACCAAAGGTTTACCAAAACTATTAGTGGAAAGAATAATTAATGATTTAATTTGTGTCATCTTAATCTGAAAAGTAAAAAGAAAGGTTAAATACAAAGCCTCTAGATTTCTACATTTGAGAACACCTGAGATGTTTTAAAATGATCTCATAAATCTTTCACAGATATGTTAATATGTTCTGTAACACCCTTCTAAAACTTAGGACCTAGAACTCTGAGATCCAGAGATGTATTTTCAGGAACACTAACAGCTACTATATATGTCCTTGAGCAAGAGTCTCAAACTTGGTTACACAAATTTCTAGAATTCTGTGAATACAACTCCAAAACTTTATTTCAAATTGGAAAACTATTCCAAATAGTTTACAAAACTTATGACTTACTCTTTAAATGTTTTTTCTTAAGCAGAAGCACCAGTATGACAATGATCATAGAGGAATAAGGCAAAGCAGACATTCTATTTAACAGTGACAACAAAGATGGACTAGCTATAGCACCTTTCATCTACCAAATATGTTTATTTTTTTAAACAACATCTGTGCAAGAATCTCTGACAATGAGAGTTTGAATTATTTGGACAGTAACTTTCTTCTAATTCTAAGATTCTCTGATTATACCAAAATTTATTTAAAAACTATACCAATACAAAAAGACCAAACACACATACACCCACACATACAAACACACACACACACACACACACACACACACACACACCATACATGCCACATAAAACTAAAACACGTGCATATTCTTCATGTATAAACTATCTCAACTACAGTAGAAGTAGGGTTCTTTCCAGAACACAAACAAATAATGGCTTGAATTTCTTCAAACAAATCCAGAATGCAAATGAAAACATCAAACACAAGAGGGTTTATTCAGAGATCAGGACGTTCCTCAGAATACAATATGTGAAAGTAATCTGAGCATTACTGGATGCACATATACCCACGTTCTCACACCAGAAGGCCTTAAGAATCCTTGTGCAGTGCACACAGCCTTCCCTGTACCGAAGCGTCATCACGTCTGAATACATTCCCCTGTAGAATGAAGGATAGAACTTGGGTCATTGATGGAGCCGAATGATAGATATAAACTACAATGCATCAAATGTGTCTTGTCGAAAGATGCCCAAAGATGGCTTGTTAACAGAAGGGAGAGTAGTACTTTCTTCCTACCAAATTCTGATGAAAAATGTAAGATGTGTAGTATTTGGAGAGCATTTATTATGAGCTAATTAGAGCATGTTGAGTGGAAATGAATATTGTGTAACTCAAAGGAATTTATAGTCACAGCTTGGAGCCTCTCTGCAAATACTGATGTTCAACAACACCAGTTCCAAAGGAAATGGGAACAGGAGGAACATAAGTTGTCAGTGTGGTGAAATGAAATAGTTGCAACTGCAGATGGATTATTAACTAATATTGACTCTTACTCTGAAAGCTGTCAGAGCTTTGCTATGCAGCACTGAAACAGCTGGGAATGTTCTGTCATGAAGCCGCTGGAGAAACATTCTAGTTGGGTTGAAATACAAAAGCTAGATATCGGCTAAGGACATAAGAGTCGTAAGTTTGCTTCTGGGTCAGGCAAAATGAACACCACCTTTTTAGTCTATTGTAAGAGATTTGCTTCTTTGATTCATCAATCATTTAAGCACTTCCAAAGTGACAGACACAACAGCTTCTCGGCAGTTGACAAGGAACACACCAACCCTGCTATTATGGAAGTTGCAATCTAAAGAACACTTAAATGATCATTTAGCATTTTTTATAAAAAGTGGCAAGAAACAGACTATCCTTTTAGGGATCACTTCTATAGTTTATCACTAGAGAAGTTTCTCTGAACATACAGAATCCCGGAAACCATGGAGGAAGTACAGTGTCCCTTCCTGAGCGTGAAGCTGGCTCTGGGTGTAGCTTCTTCAGGAGCCCTTTGCCATTGACGATCTCTCTTCCCTCCCTTGGAAGAGCAAAAAGGAAGGGAAACCATCTCAGTGGAGGTGGGGAGGAGGGGGAAAAAGACCTCATTGGTTAAGATAGGATACTTTTACAGGATAACTGCTGTAAAAATAGATCTAAAGATTTAGGGGCTCAACTTAATGGAAGTTTATATCTTGTTCATATTTCAAACTCAAGCAAGTCGTTTGGGTTAAGGGACTTATTTTCATCCCTGGTGACATCCTTGCCCTGGATTCCTTTTATTCTGCTGTTCCACCATCCCACAGGGCCTCACAGTCTTCAACAACTGCAAGCAGA
This sequence comes from Martes martes, assembly GCF_963455335.1. Classification (NCBI taxonomy): domain Eukaryota; kingdom Metazoa; phylum Chordata; class Mammalia; order Carnivora; family Mustelidae; genus Martes; species Martes martes. Next base: position 16,825,475 of record NC_137888.1, read on the forward strand.
AGGTGTCACACCATGAGGAAGGCACATCCACTTCTTGAGAGCCTTGGTCCCCAAATGCCACACACCACTTATCCTTTCATTCAATTGACTGATGACTAGTACAACTAATACAGTGACTAGTACAGTTACTACACATAGTAATAAGGGGGTGGTAGGGAGGGAGAAAATGTAATAATTGGTTTGGTAACTACCTTCCAGCTACACCTTCATGGTGTGAACAAAGAGACCAGATTTTGGTAAACAGTTAGACTTATCTAGAGTAACAGCAAAATGGAAAACATCACTTAATAAGCAAACTTGGCATATCTGGGCCTTTAAGTGGTCATAAAGGAATTAATAAAAGTTTACTTTAAAAAAGCTTAAAAATATTTGATATGCAAAAATATTGTTTAGTGTTTCAAATAGAAATTTTATTTTCTGGCCAGGATTAGGTTTATCAGAAAGAATATATTTCCGGGGCGCCTGGGTGGTTCAGTGGGTTAAGCCTCTGCCTTCGGCTCAGGTCATGATCTCAGGTTCCTGGGATCGAGCACTGCATCGGGCTCTCTGCTCAGTGGGGAGCCTGCTTCCCCCTCTCTCTCTGCCTGCCTCTCTGCCTACTTGTGATCTCTGTCTGTCAAATAAATAAATAAAATCTTTTAAAAATTTTTAAAAAAAAGAATATATTTCCTTTGGTGAATATCAGAGTTGAAAATTTGCATAATAGTTGTCTTCCTCAAAAAGGATAATTCCAGCTCAGGAATGACTGGTTATTCAAGAAATTAATTTTAAAACTATATTGAATTGTATTAACATGGACAAAAATCAAACAGTTACAAAAAATTGTAATATCAAACCCAATCCCTATTCTTATTTTAAAATTTCCTATTTTGTTGAGGATAAGAATATGTTTATGATCCAAAGTATTTGGTATTAGACATGTCTAGATTATCAATATCATACTATATTATAAACAGATGATTTTTTTTTAAGTTGTGAGATGAAGTATGGAGAACATTTGGAAAGACCAAATTACAGAGGGTAAATTATGTATCTAGAATTAGGTCATAGCTCCCTTACTTCAACTTCCCTGAAACCTATAGTAAATGCATCTCTTTGCCATGCCATCTTCTCTTTTAGTCTTGTAGATCTGTTTAAAACATTCATCTTCATAAATATAGCTAACATATCTCTTAACAGATGAATTAGAAGTATATGCCTTTATTCCGTATATACAAGTAGTAGAATAAAAATTTCTGTTTGGTAGATGCTATCATTCCATTGCATATGTGCTAATATAACTTTTTTTTTTTTTTTTTTTTGAGGAAGAAATGACCCCTGACTGAACATTTCAAAAGTAAAAATCATGCTGAATTGACTAATTTTTCCTGTCCCTTCTCCAGCCACTTCTTTATTTGCAGCTTGGCCTAGTCTTTTGACCCAAAATCTTTTCCTGGAATATGAGACCTGAATAGAAATCAACCATGAGTTTCCTAGAATACGTACTTTCTTGATAAAAAAGAGACAGGTACAGCTAGAAAAATACAAGACTTCTCTACTTTTCCCCCATCTTCTTCCTTTGAATTTGTACTAGTTTTCCAGGGCTGACATAACTAAGTATTACAAAATGGGTGGCTTGAGCAATAGAAATTCAATGTCTCACTGTTCTGAAGTGTTTGTAATGTGAAATCAAGTTATCTGCAGGGTTGGCTCCTTCTGAAGTCCGTGAGGGGAAGGATCTGTTCCAGGCCTCTCTCCTTGGCTTGTAGACCACCGTCTTCTCCCTGTGTCTTGTCATGTTATATTCTCTCCATGCATCTGCTTCTGTGTCAAAGTTATTTTTATAAGGATACCAGTCATATTGGATTAGTCCCTAATCTCTAAAAAGTAAAGGTCATATTTGAAGGTTATTGGAGTTAAGACATATATATTTTATATATAAATTTGTGTGTGTGTGTGTGTGTGTGTGTGTGTGTTTGGGGGGGGGGTGCTGGGGAAGGTAACAATTACAACCCATGACAGAACTCAAATATGATGTTGAGTTAGAGTAAACGTCTTGCAAAAATGAAGCAACCAGTATGAGAATGACGTCCAAAACACAACAAGATATGAATGATGCACAGAAAGAGTAAGAGTCACTGATGGCCCTAGGGAGCGCCAGCTGATTAGGTGGGGACCTAATTCAAAATAACAATTTTTCTAAAATGCACTTCCACAGTGAAAGCAATAAACAAATGATTTGTTAATAATTTAAACATTCAGAGATTCTTGAAAGATTTAGAAAAACCTAAGATTAGTACCATCTAAGGCACTGTTTATCTTACGTTTATTACATTTAAAGATTTTTTTTTTTTTAATTTGACAGACAGATCACAAGTAGGCAGAGAAGCAGGCAGAGAGAGAAGGGAGGAAGCAGGCTCCCTGCTGAGCAGAGAGCCCGATGCGGGGCTCGATCCCAGGACGCTAGGATCATGACCTGAGCTGAAGGCAGCGGCTTTAACCCACTGAGCCACCCAGGCACCCCCGTTTATTACATTTAAATACACTTATCTGAAAATGGATACATCTTCTTATACCTAAATTTAATGGATGATTTATATTTTCACCTTGCTTATTTATAAAAATGCTTTATAAAAGTGATTATTTTTAGGCATTTTATTTTGATTGCTGGAGAATCTGAACAGAGCATATCCAGAAAGTAATAGATACTCTAATTTCTTCATTTTCAAATAGAACCAAAATACTTTGTTTCCATAAAAATGGACTCAGAAATACTGTTTCTCAGTGGTTTGTAAAGAATTTAGTTAATGACATATTAAATTGCATCCCTCTGAATGCTTTCACTCCTATTTATATTTTTTTCTAAGCTCTACTCCTTGAAGGTCCTATTTTTCTATATACCAATATTTAACTTGGCCCATATAATTATGATAGACAAGATAATATCATTGTCCCATAATGTTGGAGTAAAAGATTTTCAATTCTATAGTATGCTTATTATTTTGATGTTGTTATCTATGATGTCTGTGATGCTTGTGTTTTAACCACGTGTTAATATTCTGCTTTAAATCCCCACGGTATACACTCAATCTGTTTCATCAGCTCTAAAACAGAACACTAGCTGTCTAATTGAGTCATGTTTGCATTTCCAGCTGTGTGTAGGCAGCTAGCCACATTCTTTTCTATTCATATAAACAGACTATTACAATTATGTAAACAGTATAACTTTAAAATGCTTATTATGTTCCATTAGATTTATTTACTAGACTCACATAATCTCAAAACATCAAAATTTGAAAGAAAGGATATTAGATAAGGATAGTATTTTCAGACTGGTCAACAATGTATATACCTAGTTTTATACAAGAAGAGGAAGCAGAAATCCTTTTTTAAAAAGAAAAACCTGAGGAAGTGTAGTAATGGAAGTTTCCTTTTATAGATGAGCCATTTCCATGGCACTCAGTCTGATAGATCAAATAGAAATTGAGGTAAACTAGGGTATATGTTTGATTTAAGGACTCATGGTTAAATTCACATGAATGTAGCAGCTATCAAATTTCTTATTTAAATAATACTTAAATAAACCTATAAAGGTGACATTTAGAATTTTTACTTTGGAAAGAAGTAGAAAATCCCTCTACTCCAGCATATTTCTCATTAGTTTAAAAGAGGACAGTACTTTTTTATTCCTCTCACTAATTTGGCTAAACTTAGGACTGATATAAAATTAATAAGGTGTTTGTTTAGGGGAGAAGAAATAGTCCAATGGACAGAAACAAGGTGAAAGTGCCTTAGAGAAAAATAAATGGTTTTATTAACGTTCTACTAACAGTTATTATTAATGAATACTCCAATTCTTGATGTTGAAATAATGCAGTAGAATAAGTCCTTTCTAAATCAAATGAATTGATGCTATGTATATTTAATGGCATTCAAATTGTTTAAAATCATTTATAGTGTAAAAATAATTCTAATGACAAATTCCTTCAATAATTATATAATCATGCCATTGTGTGGTTGGAAAGAACCTTACATACCAGGAAAGCATCTTCCCCTTCAATACAGAAATCTATGTTTCCTCCAACAGAAAATCAGGAAGATTCCTTTGAATATTCCAGTTAGGAAGGATTTCTGTGTAATTGTAGGGCTACAGGATTCATTTCTGAGCAAAGCGCTTGTAATATAGATTAACTTAATAAGATCTTGCTTTTCCTTGATTGTCACTGGATTTACATTGTTCCATCTTCCACTAATTTACAGAATAGATTTAATCTGTCTCAAAAATACAATACACTAACCCAATGCCTTTATTCCCTATTTGACTTTATGACCCTGGAGGGAAGAAACACTACTGATTTACCCATCTGTTGTCATAACCAAGCCTATGATAGGTGTTTGATTATTTGTGGAATTAAAACGAAAGGGTTCTAGGGCACCAGGGTAGCTCAGTTGGTAAAGCATCCACCTTCTACTCAAGTCATGATCTCAGGGTCCTTGGATGGAACACAGGTCAAGCTCCCTGCTCATTGGGGGATCTTCTTCTCCCATTCCCTCTGCCTCTTCCCCATTATTCATGCTCTGTCTCTCTCTCTCTCATCCTTTCAGTAAATAAATAAATAAATAAATAAATAAATAAAATGAAAGTGTTCTTTACATAATACTCTACAGTATTATCATAATCACATATATCACAGCATCATAACTTATGAGAACCATTTAATATCATTAACTGTATTTTTCAAAATTCTGTTTAGAAGTTACATGAAACTTCTCTTTTCCTCTCCTTTAAATTAGATGCACTTAATCTAATTTGTATTAATTTGGCTTTCCTGTTGCTAAACAACTTTAAATTTTCTAAAAAATTCTGAATTTTAACTTAGCTTTAGTTAAATAAAAGATGTCATTGGGAGAGGTACAGCTATATTCAAGACCTATAGCTCTGATGGTTGGTAAAGTAACTACTAGGCAAACGGAACTTGTGAGCACTTGAAGTGCAACTATTTCAAATTGACATGTGCTGTAGGCATAAAATGCACTCTTGATTATAGAGACTTAGAACACAAAAAAGGGAACTAATTTTTATATCAAATAGATCTTCAAATCAGAATTTCTTGGGCTATTAGATAAATAAATTAATTTTCCTTGTTTCTTTTTACTTTATTTTTTATTTTTTTTAAGATTTTATTTATTTGACAAAGATCACAAGTAGGCAGAGAGGCAGGCAGAGAGAGAGAGGAAGGGAAGCAGGCTCCCCGCCGAGCAGAGAGCCCGACGGGGGGCTCGATCCCAGGACCCTGAGATCATGACCCGAGCCGAAGGCAGAGGCTTTAACCCACTGAGCCACCCAGGCGCCCCTCCTTGTTTCTTTTTACTTTAATGTGGCATTTAGAAAAGAGAACTTTGCACATTACATTTTAATTAGATATTCCCACCCTAGAAGAATTATTGATAATCCTTTACATGGAGAAATAGTCATGATCTGCATTCATAATTGTTGGCTTACTATAACACTGTTAAGAAATATCAGTGTCTTTCATTAGATTTTAACTCAAAGGAGGTCTTTCCTCTGATAATCTAGTTACTTGCCAGCAATGCTTAAATCTGTTCTAATCTTTTCTCAAGATTGGGCTTTTCAATTTCCTCAATGATTTTAAGTGGCCTTTTATTAAACAATTAGATAGGAGCACTTTTGTAAGGCTCTTTTTCCTTCCGCATTGGGTATTTGCATCAACCCCTTGTTAATCCTCTCATTTGTTTCTCTGAATGATATTCATGGCTTTGTTATCTGATCATTTTTTTTTTAATGTAAAATACACTGTCTCAAGCATAGAGCTTAATTTCATCATGTGAGTGTCATACATATCATTTATTAGGGAATGATTATTAGGAAACAAAATATTGCCACTATGAAAGAAAATACATGTTTCCTGTTTAATAGTTGCCATTTCAAGAACTATGTTTAAGGTCAATGTTAAATCTGTTACTAAAGTAAAGGCAATGTGAAAGCAGGACAGTGCTATTTTCCCAATATCCCATTAGGGTTCCATTAAATAGGATTTCAAATGACCTCACTGTGTCAACCACTTCAGAAATAAGCAGAAATTCTTTTTTTTTTTTTTTTAAAGATTTTATTTATTTATTTGACAGATCACAAGTAGGCAGAGAGGCAGGCAGAGAGAGAGGAGGAAGCAGGCCCTCCACTGAGCAGGGAGCCCGATGTGGGACTCAATCCCAGGACCCTGGGATCATGACCTGAGCCGAAGGCAGAGGCTTTAACCTACTGAGCCACCCAGGAGCCCCAAGCAGAAATTCTTAAATGCATTTAATATTTAATTTCCAATTATCCTTTTAAAAGAACCATATCCTCAGTTCTAAGTTTTCTGACTCACAAGTTAAGCAAGAGTAATGAAGTATTGCTGCTAAACTGAATTCTTTTAGAAATTCAGCAATAGAACAGGAATTTTCTTTTAGGGAATCAATGTTAGGAATAAGCACTGCCTTAAGACTTGACTTGTTCATGCAATAACTATCTGGGACAGAATCACATCCTAGGCCAATTCACGAAGTTCTTTCCAACTCAGTGTAAACTATTAGATAAATACCTTCAGAATAAAAGCTAAAAATACATTGTGAGCATGCATCAAGGCTGTATTTATTTATTCTAACAGACAGGTGGAATAGTTGCTAATATGTCCTCGTTTGATACGGAGCACTTGGTAAATTCAGCTGAAGGAACAGGTCTTCTGACAACATTTTCGGACATATAATTAGAATGCAACATTGGCAAAAATTGAGACATATTCAGATGCTTGAAAATAAAGTTTGTTTATACATGGTGTTAACAGTGGAAGTCCCATTAAATTGGATTCCTTTCCTTTTTTTTTCCTCTCTTTGTCCTTATTATTCCAAAATGTTTATGTATTTATTATTTTGTGTCCTGGTTCTCATTCCTATTACTCTTTGCTTTCATCCGAATTTTCAAACGATTTAACTTTCAAGGCTACCCTGGACTTCCTTCCATGTTTACTTTACTTATTGATGTCCACGACATTTATATACTTTCATCCCTGGAAGGTTTTTTTCCCAAAAAATCACTATTTAATTTCATATAACTTGGTTCCAGTAAACATTGCAACAGCTGAAAAACATGATATCTAAAAATACTGCCATAAACCATGTAATTAAAAATTGTGGTTATATATTTACACACATACACACACGTAGAGATCCATGGAGTTCCCTCTCAACTACTTTTCTACCAAATGTGGAAGGTACAGATTTTGGAGGGAGTAAGCTTAAGTATATATATAGTGACTTTCATAAACAGATGGAATTTCAAATTTGAAAAGCATAGCAAAAATAGAAAAAAAATGTTTTATCATTTCCTGGAGGGAATTTCTTTCTGATCTTCCTAAGAATAGAGAGTTTTACGTTATTATGTGAACATCAATAGGGAAGTTCAACTTTAAATACATAACCCTCACATGATGGTATCGACTTCAATATGGGAATTAACTTTTTTTCTTTTTAAAGTTGCATTTATTTGACAGAGAGAGATACAAGAGAGCAGAAGGAGGGGCAAGAGGGAGAGACTCTCAAGCAGACTCCAACCTGAGCTTATAGACCAATGTGGGCTCAAATTCCAGCACACTGAGATCATGATCTGAGCTGAAATCAAGAGTCAGATGCTTAACCAACTGAGCCACCCAGGTTCCCCAGGAGTCAATTTCTTTAAAACACCTCATTTATATTATCCTCAAGGTATACACCTTTCAGAAGTAGTGTAGTTATCTATGTCTTAGATCTTTCCCTATGATGTCAGTGTAACAGTTTTTTTTTTTTTAAGCAGTGTAACAGTTCTTGATCAAACTTCCTAACATCATGTATGAAAGAAAACAAAATTTAGAAAAGAAAGTAAGAGTTAACATTTACTTTCAGCATTTTCAACCAGTTATTGTGTGACTCTTACGTCATTGTGTAATGTTGAGATAGTTAAAATGTAACAAATCATTTCTAAACTTCTCCCCATAAATTTGATGTTTGACTTTCCATCCCTCCTTATTTTATAAATGCTTTCCACCACACCATTTGCTTTCCACACAATTATTTTATAATTGCAGGTGAGGAAAAAGAGAACAAACAAACAAAAATACTGTGAGGTGCACCTGGGTGGCTCACTCAGTTAAATGTCTAACTCTTGGTTTCAGCTCAGATTATGACTTCATGAATCATAGGATCAAGCCTATAGGGCTCTGCACTCAGCAGTGAGTCTGCTTGGGATTCTCCCTCTCCTCTCCCTCTGCCCCGTCCCCCACTTGACCACACATACTCTCTCTCTGTGTGTCTCTCTCTAAATAAACAAATCTTAAAAAAAAAAAAAAAAACTTATATAAGTTCTGTTTCTAAGTATGAACAAAAACCAGAAGTGACTATTTTTTTTTTTTGTTCCTAAAACCTAAATGACAAGCATTTGGGCAAACTGGAGCCTTGGTCTAAAGAAAGTAGGTCAGCTGCTTGAAAGAAATTATTGGCACTTGAGTATTTGACATCATTGTTTGATGCTTCTTTCAATAAAGGCAACTTAGTGACATGAAATGTTGTCCTCTGACCTTTATTTTAAGGGCTTTGAGCATGCATTTACAAGCCACTGCAAAAACATCATTAGATATATTTAATCAAAGATGGAATCCTTAATATAAAACACTTTGGTTTATGTTTTCTGTGAGTTTCAATTTCTCTAAGGACTTAGATTTTTTTTTTTTTTTAATTTGGTAGACTGTGTCTTTTTCTAATATGTAAGGTATTCAGGTCATTGGGTTGGGCATGGCTTTTTTGTTCCCCCTTGGTCTAGCCTTTGCATTAAATCAGGTCCCCAGTAGCTGCTGTGATTAATAAAGTTTTCTCCATTTCAGATCAACTACTAAGCAAGAAATAAAAAGGTACATCCAGGGGGTCTTTATCATCAGAATGCTTTATCGCCAGAAAAAGAAAAAGCCACTCTATAGTAAACCGTGATAATTAGGATAGATAGATAGATAATTACAGGCTCTACTAGTAAAATCTTACCTATCAAATGGAGAACACATAAAATATTCTCTTTTCATTTTTAAGGAATTCTCTCAGGATAAGGTTACAATTATCCTAAAGGTAAATAGTAATCACATCAAATTACAATTGGTGTATTTCACAAAGATTGGAATTTATATGAGTCAGTAGAGAAAAAATGGGAATCATTTCAGTTAGTTCACTGAGTGCCAAGCTTATAGATAATAACATTTGCTAAATCAAATTAATAATAAGTGAAACTGTGTCATGTAATATCTGAAAATAAGTCTTTCTTTCCTTTGTGGGATCAGTCTTATTACCACTACAACCTCACAATCTAGTTCAATTTCTTCTTTTAAAAGAGAAGATCAGGATTTTTTTTTTTTTCCTTCAGTTAGGAGTGCACACAAAAATTAAAAGGATGACAGCCTACAATTCCGTCTGATGCAATGCTACAGACTCTATGTTCCCCAAAATTCATATGTTGAAACCTAATCCCTAATGTGATACTATTTGAACATGGGAACTCTATGGGGTGATAAGGTGACAAAGGCAGAGCCCTCATAAATGGGATTAGTGCCCTTATAAAACAGATCCCAGAGATCTCCCTCACCTGCTTCTGCCATGTGAGGACACAGCAAAAATGAAAAGATGCTGTTTGTGAACCAGGAAGCTGGTCCCAACCAGACACGGAAGGCTCCTATGCCTTGATCTTGGACTTTCCAGTTTCCAGAACTGTGAGAAATAAATGTCTTTTGTTTATAAGCCACCCAGTTTATGGTAGTTTGAATGAACTAAAACACAATATTGGCATAATACTTTTGCATGAACACCAGGATCTTATTGTTAACAGAGTGAAAACCCTCAAACCAAAGTTAATTGTGTTTGGTTAGTTCACTGAAGTTGGAATATTGGAAAAGATTTTAACAGTACAAATATTTCAACTTTGGCTTTATCTTGTTTTAGCTTCCTCTTTCTGAAGTATGGTTTGATAAAGTAAATATATTTTGTACAATCAACATGTATTATGTCTATAAAAATATTTTTTAAACTAGGATAAATAGTTGATTATATTTACCAAGCATTGCCAAGAGAGGCATTAGTTAGGCATTTCCAAGAGAGGCATTAGTTGAAATGGAAGTACAATTATTTTAGGTCCTCTGAGAAATAATTAGGGAAAAATAAATGGGATCCTAGAGCTATAACCAATTATTTCCTAATGCCCTTTCATTAATTTGACATGTTGAAATGATTAAGCTGAAGAAGCATTACACTGAAAATCTGTTAGTAAACTTAAATAAGATCAATCCTATATTTTTCCAATTTTATTTCTTTTCTTGTATTTAAGACTTATAGTTTGCATTGTACTTATATGCTTATTTGGTCAAATTCCTTCTTACTATCCTATTCCTCTACACTATCATCTAAACAATGCAACCATCCATTCATCATTTTCCTCATTCTTTCATTTATTCATTTGCTTGGTTGTTGGGGCAACTAATCATCAAATGTTTAATGTGTGCCATATTGTGTATTGCAGTATATCAGCTACTTGAGATAAGCCTTCTTATCTTACTACCTCTTCCTAAACTCAGTTGTCTTTACTTTTCCAGGAAGCTTGATTGACCACTATTTTAATCAACATGCAAATCTTTGATGACTGACCGTAAGCAGCAAACCCTAGATTTTTACAGGGCATGTATTATATAACATCTGGTCAACCAGGATCCTTAAGTTACTATGAACATGCTTTACCACAGCTGTAAAATTCCATTAAATACTTTACCCATCTTTTTCCACTTACTAATACTTGTTTCACTTGTTTGTTTGGTTTCTTATTACATTAGGAGCTGATCTCAGTCTCTAAGATGTTGGAGGGAGATCCTGCAAGAGGACAGTCTTATCCTTTATCAACCTCTCCCCTTCCCAAACACAGTCTCTTCTGCAGAAGTTCATATTTTCTATGTAATTTATCTTCTTTTGTCAAAGCTGTGTTTTCACCTCTAGGACACATTTGTATTTTAGCAATCTTTCCACGTATTTATTGGTTTTTCACCAACACATTATAACATGATTGACAAAAATCACAGAAGCATAATTCAGATATAAATTTTCTATGGGCAAAAATAGAAGCTTATTCAAACAATTACACAGAGCAGTAATTACACAGTCCTGGATAGAAGTAGGCCTAAACCTTACCCCAATTTCCTAGGATCACTCAGTATGTTAAAAACTTTTGGTCAGTCTACCTTCCTGCAGTGAGAAATCTAATCAGAGAAACCTTTCATTGTGATTCCCTCACTTCTGGCTTCACTGTGCAAATACTGGCTACGCTGGTTATAGGCTAACCTGTTGATTAAGTGCAGGAAATTGTGTTTGGTTATGTTCTGGATGCATGCTGATTGATTTCTATTCCAGCCACTAGCCTCTCAGGGTTCAAATCCTCCAAAACAGCTTCCTCTGAATGTTTCAACTTACTCTTCTGTCAACATTTTACAAGTTGCCAAATCAAAACTTATTTTCTTCTGACTTACACAGAAGATGAGTCTCCCATGTACCAGGCTCAAAAATTATACTATCTTTTACTCTTTCAACCAGTTTCTCTTCAACTGACAGTAGGTAAAATGATAAAGTTCTGTTTTACTCAATTGATCCTTTCTTTCCACACCCACTGCTTCCTTAACCTTGAATGATTTTAAAGTTGTAGTTAAATGCACATGGTCTGGAGCTCAACTCCTTGATTTTAAACCTATCCTACTCTCTTAACTATATTTGTGATATTAGTCTAATCTCTTAACTTCTCTGTACCTGTGTCTATATGTATAAAATGTTAATGAAAATCACATGCCAACATGGCATGCTTGTTGAGAGCAATAAATATGTTAATACATATAAATATTTCAACAAATGCACAGAGTGTAACTTAAAAATTAACTGATTTCCCCAACTTCAGCCTTTCGTTCATTATTCATTTTAAATCCAACACATTTTTCTGACTCCTATTTCTAAAACATTTCTCCAAGTATGTAATTTTTCTCTTAAAAAATGTTCACAATTCTTATATTAGCAACTGATATAACAAAAAACTCATAATATGACTTTCCAAGGATTAGCCCTCATCATCTTTCTAACTCTCCTGCAGTCTAGTACACATAGTAAATACATAAAAATAAACAATTTTCTAATTAAATTAATATGTTAATGCGTTTCTTTAAATATGTTTTGGAATAAAATTAAATTAATCTATATACATATATGCTTTCAGATTATAGTGATCAAAAATATATTTCTGGATGTAAATTTAAAGTATTTTAAGAGAAAATATCAATGAATAAAGAATTCAAGAGACAACAATGATAAGGTAAAATTTATACAACTATTTGTCGTTTTCATTATAACTTGGTACATTGAAGATAATTATCTTTGTGGAATTCATTATAGTTCTAGTGATAAATCAGTGGTTAAACTCCTTAGCAACCAGATTACCTTCTCAGCTCCTACTAAAGCAAATGACTTTTGCATCACCATAAATGGTCTGTCAAACTGTGTGGTGGTTTTGGTAATACCAGCAAATATATGCAAACAAAGTCTCTAAAAATCATAGAATTCATCCATGAGTGATTATAGGTCATGTATTAAAAAAAATTAAAAACTATTGGGATGCCTGGGTAGCTCAGCTGGCTAAGTGGCTGCCTTCAGCTCAAGCCAAGATCCCAGGGTCCTGCAACTGAGTCCTGCATTGGGATCTTTGCTCATCTTTGCGTCTCCCTCTGCCTGTTGCTCCCCATGCTTGTGCTCTCTTCCTCTCTCCGATAAAGGAATAAATAAAATCTTTTTAAAAAATTAAAAAAAATTATAACAACTCTAAAATTTCACATGAAAATTAATTGGAAATTATTAATATTTTAAAGTAGTAATACTATGCTCATTTAAATGCTGAAACATTTAGATGTAAAGCATACTGATGTCTCCACTTGCATCAAAAATATTTGATGGTTTGATAATATAAAGGAGGGATACATGAATAACCTGATGAAACCATTACACTAAAAGTGTTACTTGTAGAATCTAGGTTGCACAAGTGAGATCACTACAATTTCTTTCAACTTTTTTCTGTACTTGAACATTTTCATAATAAAATGTTAGAAAAAGTGGGATTTCTAACGCTATCTATAGAGAACATTAACGATTATAATTTAGTTGTTTCCAAAAGGAAAAATCCTTCATAAACGTGAGAATCCATGAGGCACAAAAATGCTAGTGTTGGTTTATGTGAAATTTATCTGAATGTTGCTGAGATTTTAAAATCTTCATTATCAACAGGAACAATAATGAGAATGCAGGCTTCAGATTCTTGGCGGAGGACTGCATATATGCCTCTAAAGTAGACAATTTGAGGCTGATCAGGAGCCTTGGTGTGGATAAAAGAGATGAAATAGCAATCAGTCTCTCTCTGAGGAACTTCCCTAGAAACCACATCAAAATAGCAGAAAAGAATGGGTTAATATGGAGGTAGATTTGGGGGTTAAAAAAAAAAGCCAAGGGCAGTTCATGGCAGTGAGAAGGCCCAATCATAGATATCTGCAAACTATAAATATTATTACAAGTAGTGCTCATCAAATGACAGATTTTATGAGAGTGAAACAGAGAACCTCAAATCAGATTAGGTCTTCAAGGACCTTAATGTGAAAATAATTTGTCCCCAGACTTTGCGAGGGGGCAATTCTGGGCATTGATCTCTCCTGCTGGCTCATCTAGGCAAAGAGCAGAGGACAATTCCTCCTCTTCCCATACACCACCCCTATTACTACTCTATATTTTTTCCTCACTGGACAACCCAGGAAAATTTCAACAACCATTCCAAATCTCAAAGTTACATAAATGTGTCCTATACAAGAGACTTAAGAAGCAACTAGGCACACAGCTGCTTATCAAATTGCTTTTTCTAATGGAGTCAAGACTTGTCCACCCTTTCTGAACACAAGTTTTGCTTAAGTTCCAATGTCCACATAACATGAATTAATAAGCATGTTGGGAAACCAGTGTTAATTAAAGCTAAGGAATGGGGCTGAAATATTTTTCTGCTGACATAAAAGTATTAAGATTTCCAACTATCTCACTACCTAAATGATACGATTCTGAGTATTTGAAATGTTTTCTTTTGAGGAGTGGACGTTCATGACAAATCCTGAGATTGAGACACTTATATTTGCATAATGTGCTCAAAGAACATTCCTGAAACCACATTCATCCGAACACAATGTAATACATGCTTTACAAACGACTTTTTACGGACACACTTAGTTGTTGTTACACCCTTTGGGGAGTTAACTGAGAAAGCGTTCCTGTAACACTCTCAAATGTTTGGGATGCATTTTTTAGAAATTAATATCTTATTGGCATATGTGTCATATTACCTCATAGGCTTTTTTGCCTAAAACTTGATGAAATTTTCAGGGAAAGGAAAGAATAAGAAAGAGTAGCCTATCAGCTATGCAAAATCAAACTGCTTCGTGTTATGAATCCAACCAAGCAGAGCTGGCACAATGTGTCTTAATAGTGAACTGCATGCCAAGAGAACAAGATACTTGCAGGAGTCCCACAAATGTGGTGGGGGTGAGGGAGGATGGGTGGATAAAAACCAATGGTTTTGTCATATTACAAACATTGAGTAAAAGGCAGAACTATGAAGACAAAGAGTGGAAGGATTTCTTGGTCTCTCCCTGTCAGTGAAATCTATGCATTCCAACTTTTTTTTTTTTTTTTCCTCCTGACAGCAAATATTTTCACACTACACATTGCAGAGCAGAGTAGAAGATAACTAACTCTTTATATCTGCAAATTCCTAAAACATGGACCAAGTCCAGTCCTTTTGTGTGAGGCTTTTGTTATCATGAAATCCTTTCAACTCGCATGTATTCCTCTTGCAGCAAAAGTAATTTTTGTAGATTCCCTTTTCTCTCCTCTTCAGGAATGTAAACAGTTTGGGACATCTTGCAAAATCGCATGTGTGTATTGATGGATAGATTTTGCTTTAGATTTGACATATGCTGATAGCTTGCCTCCCCAGCATCAAATAAAAATAAAAACAGATTTCAATCTCAACTTTAGTATAGTGGGCCAAAAAAAAAAAAAAAAAATCGAAAAACAACTGAATTTAATTAAGCACAAAGACAATGATTGGGAGACATTTTTGGAAATGGAATTTGAATAAATCCAACAATTTTATAATTTTCAGCTCATGTGAACAATAGACATTACAATAATCATTTAAAAGCTGTAAACTCAAGGAGATGAATGATTCAACTTACTTTTTGCAAACATGCAGTCTATGGAAACAAGTGAAACTGAAATGTAGTGGTTATAATTTTAGCACTCTCTAATGGGTGATAGATTTTTAGCAAATCGATTTTAGAAAAAAAAAAGTAGATTTTTAGCACTCTCTCAAATTTTAGAGAGAACAAAGCAGGGATTTAGACTCTCACAGGGAAAAAAAATCAAAGAGCATCAAGACTACAGAAATGAATAAAAACTGATGGTGTTGTTCTCTTTATAGTTTACTAAGTATTTTTATAAGCAATGTATCAATTTGAGAGTAGGATTAATAACCCATATTGTTTATAACAATAATCCATATTGATTACTAACCCAGATACTAAATAGGATAGTTGTTAAGTGTCTCAAGAGAGATACTGAGTTTGCAGCCAGATTCTATTCTTCACCAAGATTTAGTGTTAATAATTCCTGTGGCAGCATGGAGAAAGGAGTCCCCAGGTGATACCACTATTATGATTTTTGGTACTCAATGTTCCATCTCTGGAGGGAAAGTTGGCTATTAGTTAGAATGTCCTAGACTTTATGTATAAAAGCAAGTTTATGTAGGTTCTTTGTTACCAAATATAAGTCAGGAAAACAAAGAGAAAAAGGCACAGAGAAAGGTGGTAATGATTTTTGACAGTGTTTAGCCACTGAAACTCCAGCATGGAATAGGACTGCTCAGATTATGTTGAGAGTCCTGTGACCAAGCTTAGGATGCCTGCTCAGGTCAGTGGTGGGCTTTAACAGTCTCATGTGGCTTATGAAAGTTGCCTGTTCAATACTGAAGAACTTTTCAAGTCATTTGGTAGCTTAAAATAGGCCATGGTGGGAGTGTTTACACCACAGAAATTGTCAAATGCTAAAAATCAGAGTATTTTCTTTTTCAGGAATCCAGTTTATCAGCACACCACTGCCTGTGCCTGAAGAGTAGTCTAGGCACCTTCCATGTTAATTCAGTGCTAAATTACAGCAGTCTATCTATTAAGATGAGGATGCAACTTTCTAGCAATGACTACTGAACACCCTGATTGGGTTACTGGTCACTGGTTAAGAACTATATGTAATTAATCATCCGTGATGTTGATTAGAAGGGATGTATTTCATACAGATCATAGAATATTCATTTAAGATAATTTGTCAAGCCACACTGCTGAACATTGTTGTTGTTTGTTGGTCACTGGTTAAGAACTATTTCAAGCCACACTACTGAACATTGTTGGTTGTTGGTCACTGGTTAAGAACTATTTGTCAAGCCACACTACTGAACATTGTTGTTGGTTGTTGGTCACTGGTTAAGAACTATATGTAATTAATCATCTGTGATGTTGATTAGAAGGGATGTGTTTCATACAGATCATAGAACATTCATTTAAGAGGGGCGCCTGGGTGGCTCAGTGGTTAAGGCCTCTGCCTTCAGCTCAGGTCGTGATCCCAGGGTCCTGGGATCGAGCCCCGCATCGGGCTTTCTGCTCGGCGGTGAGCCTGCTTCCCCCTCCTTCTCTCTGCCTGCCTCTCTGCCTACTTGTGATCTCTGTCTGTCAAATAAATAAATAAAATCTTTAAAAAAAAAAAAAAAGAACATTCATTTAAGATAATTTGTCAAGCTACACCTGAGCAGTGTAGTCAATCAAGCAGCCAACTCTCAATTTCAGCTCAGGTCATGACCTCATAGTTGTGAGATCAAGCCTCCCATCAGGCTCTACATTCAGTATGGAGTCTGCTTAAGATTCTTTTTCCCTCTCCTTCTGCTCCTCCCCCTCCTCTAAAAAATTGAAATAAAAAAAATAAAATAATTTGTCAAAAATGGAAGGAGAGAAATCTACAAAGGCAAGAGGTTCCTAGATAGGTAGTCATCCTAGGTTTAAAGTGTGGTCTGTTAACCTTTATTTGGCAAAGTTTGTTTCTTAGAACTTTGATTGCTTGTTGCCCAATTTAAAAAAATTATCTTATCAAAAAAATCTTGTCAAAATATGCACTTTCTTTAACTCTCATAATACCAAACCCAAGAACTCACCCTAAAGAAAATAACCAAATATATCAACAATGATAAACAAGTACCAACATTCATTACAAGGAAAAATAAATAGGAATCTGGTTAAGCAAGTTATGATACTTTAAAAAATGGAATATTATTTAACCATTGAAATACTGATATAGATTTACTTTCCATTGACATAGAAAGTTCTTCATAACATAATGTTAGATGAGTCAAAGAGAGTAAAAAAAACCAAAACAACAGTGTTTGTAATATGATCCCTTTAAAATAAATATGATTAGGAAAAGTGCTAGAAAAATATACACCCAAATATTAGCAGTCATTATTTTAGAGTGTTGAGAATTTGAGTAATTTTGTTTAAGTTTATATTTTTCATTTGTTTTCACAACTTTTTCTTCAGTGAAAAAAATATATAAAACATTTTTTACTTATATAAATAGTACAATATTTTGAAAATGTTAAACTAATCTATCTTTCCTTTTTCCTCCTGAAACTTGCTGGCCTATAGCCAATCTTTTAGTATAGACACAAGGAAGAGGATAAAAACATCCAGAAGGAGAAAGACATGACATAAGAATTTCCAGTCAGACAGAAGAGAAAAGAATAAAGTCTTTGTAATGTACAGCAGATTCTGGGAGTGGGAGAAAAATAGAAGGATGGACAGAAAGTTGCTTTCATCCACATGTACCCATCCCATACTCAAATTTCAAATCCCTAAGAAAAAGTATTAAATAGAGAAAGTTTAGAGTAAAGAGGCTTTGATCCATTTCTTGTTTTGGACCATGACTACATAATTGCAAAACTTAATGGTATGTGATATCTATCTAATGTCAATATCAGACACAATGCTGGTATCAAGTCTAACTAATTCCATTCTATATGAAGTTATCTTTATTTCTATGCTTGTTTTATGATGGGTGTTCTTAGATTTGTTGTAAATTTATATCATTGAGTTAAAAGTGTAATCATTGGAAGGTGAAGACATATTTTATACAATGTTGAAGCAGAAATAATCATCTAAGTTATATAGCTTGGATTTTTTTTAATTAAGGAGAAACATCTACTATGCATCACTCTAGATATTAACCTTCAACATTAAAGAGAAATTGTTATCAACAAAAGCCAATGCATAAAATTTTTCATACCAAGATAGAGGATGTGACACATTTCAGTTAATTCAGTAGTTATATGACAGTTTAATATGGAGTCTGGGAGACTTTGTAAAAACAAAGTTAATTATTTCTGCCTGATTTTCATCTTTTTATAGAGTACAATTCTTTTTATTAGGGATAAAAGCAATATACATCATGCTTTATGCATCCAGTTAGAGCTTCTTGGGGGTGAAGTGAGAAAAGTACAGTTTAGTTATTTAAAAAATATACACAAGCAATAGATTTTTGAGCCAATCCATTTTTCAGGCATTTGAAATTATTTGGTGATTCTTATAGAAGACCTGTAGAGAGAGAGTTTTTTTTTAACACATTAATGTGTTGAGGACAAGATAAGGCAAAAAAATAAAGAAAAAATGTTCATTTTACTGCTAAGTAAAACAAAAAACTCAATGTTTTGGAAGCACAAGTGAAATTATCCCAGTTTTAAATAGACTATTTATTCTATCACTATCTCTATGGTGCTTGGTGGATCAGTGAGGATGATTTGGTCCCCACCAAGCGTTAGCTAACTTATCAATATAGAAAATTTATTTCTGGGGCTCAGAAGACCTCCCCTACTCTTCTTGCTGAGCTGGGCTTTTTCCTTAATCTATCTTTACTCATGATTAGTTTTAGAAATATTCTTTGAACGTGGCAAAGTTTATCAGAACAAGAGAGATGTTTCTTTCCCTGCCACTCATTATGAATGAGTAGGAATAGCATTCTTAGTCATCCCCAGGAATGACCTTAGTGTTCATCTGAATTGGGCCACTGTCAACTACTAAATAATTCACTAATGAGGTGAACGTGGCCCCCATTTTGGCTTCAGCTTGACTGGGTTTACCACTCAGTCACATGGGAGGGCAGTGGACAACATTAAACCTCTGCCACTATTATGTAAAGTGGAGATATAAATATCATTATAATGACATAATTTCACATTAAATTCAATGAAAGATTTCATAGTTCCAGCCTAATTTTTCCCTTTTCTGCTCTTAGCAAATTGATACTTCAGAAATGTCATTTAGACTTATGGATGTGAGTTATCATTTGATCATTTTCCATAGTAATCAAGGTAGATCAGGTCATGGTACAACCCCAAATTTCAATGGCAAACAAAACATAATTTTATTTCTCATGTCTATAAAGACCACCAAGGGTTTGGTTGACTGTCCACCATTCAGTGACTCACTACACAAGACTGTTTTATCCTTTTGACATTGTTGCCTGAACAATGGCCTCCACAGTTAGATCTTGGATGATGTGGTAGATAGGAAAATTACACATGGGATTACCATTGCTGCAGCCCCAGAGAGATACACTTCACTTCTTTCTCTTGCCCTTGGTCATAATAATATGGGCCTATAACGCTGTAGTTTCTCTTATTTCTGAGAAAGGATAACAGACATCATTGAGCAGTATTATTTTCTATCACTCTACTCAATAAATGTTTCTCTCTTCCCTGTGTCCATGTCTACTCATTGTACTTTACATAAGTATTATATTATTTTGTATCCAAAGTTTTTGAAATAGAACGTTATCAGAAAATCTGTATTTTCATGTTGCCAAGTCTGTGGATAGTCATGGATAGTCACCAACAACTTGATTCCTTCTTACTCAGAAAAACTTCCATGATATTGGATTCTAGCTATCTTATCAAACAAAAGGAGTTGGAAAGTGAACTAAAACACATTATCTATGCCTATTTTAGGCATAATAATAATAATCCCATTTTAGGGTGAGAAGAGAACATTATAGAGAATTAAGTAGACAGATTATTATCACACATCTAATAAGTGGTACTTCTAATATATGAAATTAGAACTTCCTGAATATAAAGTTGAAATCATTTCCAGAAAAACTCATGATCAGTCTTGCCTTTTGGAGTTTGACTAATCCATACCCAAAGTGCCTTAATAGTACAATAAGATTTGAAATGTGAAACATTGTTCTTTAGAATATTGAATTTTGGGATACCTGGGTGTCTCGGTGGGTTAAGCCTCTGCCTTTGGCTCAGGTCATGATCTCAGGGTCCGGGGATCGAGGCCTGTATTGGGCTCTCTGCTCGGCAGGGAGCCTGCTTCCCTCTCTGCCTGCCTCTCTGCCTACTTGTGATCTCCCTCTCTCTGTCAAATAAATAAATAAAATCTTTTTAAAAAAAAGGTTTAGAATATTGAATTTTGGTAAATATCCCCAGTGGACATCAATAGTCATTCAGGTTTATGCTGTCTTGGCCAAAGTGTTAACCTGAATGAATGTTATTCAGTGAAAGGAGTTTGATGTGATAGCAGTAATCTAAAACAAAAGGAACACTTCAAAAATCCAACTTGTAAGATGTGTTATTCTTAAACATCACTATTTTACTTTGATCCTCTCATCTCAACCCAGTAATATAAGTTACACGAATTTCACTTTTATGAGCTTGAAGTTCAAACTTTAGTTTAAAAAGTTACATGGGAAAATACTTAGTTATTGGGGTATGACTCATTTGAGAAGTCTTGGCTTTCTCATTTAAAAAAAATCTACTGAGGAAAAAAAAAATATATTGCTTCCTACAACTTCTGGATGAAGAATGTATTGAGTTTCTCACGCTGCTGAAACTCTCTTGGCAAAGTCAGCTTTTTGTTCTCTACACTATTTGATGCATGAAAGCCAGTGCTTAAAGCCAAACTGTTTCTAAGACAAAGTTTGGCATTTTTTTTAAAATAGACTATGAGGTCGCATCTTGCATTACGATTATAGACTGATCAATTCAGCATTTACCAGAGCTTGATTTGGATACATTTCTTTTCTTAGAATTGTAGGTAGTTACAGTTTTAAAGAGAAAAAGAAAAAGTGTTTTGGGGGAGAAACATGGTACTTAAAGAGGATTATTAATGATTCACAAACTTAGAAGGGATTTTTGAGGTTATCTAGTTTTGGGGTAACATGTGCTAAGGTCCTTACTTGGGTGTAAACTATATATTTATCAAAGTTACAGTTTTTCTTTCAGATTGTTGTGTCAACTATAAAGAGATAGGGCTCTAGAAATACTTGTTGATATATATTTTGGTAGAATTGTTCTGCTAATGTTATCATGGAAATAGTTTTACTTTGTCTAGGAAACACAGTGGGAACTGTGCTTCTGAGTATATGAAGAAAATATCAAACCTCAGTCAAAAAAAAAAAAAAAACCCACACACACACAGGTTAGAAAGAACTGTTGGTAAAAGACACAAGAGGCAGGAAGTACATCAAAGTTTACAGGAAAAAGAAAAAGAATCAGAAAGTATATCATGGTGAATTTAAGATTGTCAAATATCTAGAAATTCAGAAAAGGCTTCTTGTCCATTTCTTAGATGGGGAACACAAATCCCTCTCTCATGAAAGAATAGGGCTAATTTAAATATCTAATAGCCAAAGATACTGGATGGCTATTTCCTTTTTTCACTGCCTTTTGTTCTTTTGTTTTATACATTCTGTGTGCAGACTGGAGCCACATGCAAAAATCCACCCTCAATGAGCTTACTAGGTAGAAGCTACAGGACTTGGCATTTTTCTATTTAAGCCATAATTGTAAGGAAATCTTCAGTTTCAATAGAACTCATAGCCTCTGATTATTCTTTGCAGATACAGTGGTGGTTCAATTAGCATATTTTTAGCTAATTTATGGGGAATTTACTTGTAGTCCTTCCAGCCACTGAATACCAGCAGATGGAAACACCTTGGATGGAATAAGGGATACCACTCAGGAAAGGAAAGCAAACCCAGTGCCACATTTTAGATGAAGGAATAGAACAAATAAGATGCAGAGATGCAAGTTAGAAAGAAAAGTAAATGCAATACGGTGGCCAACACAGAGTCCAAATACTGAAAAGTAAAGGAAGAGGGAGATAGTACATACCCACAACATCCTTCTAAATGTTTTCAAACCCAGAATCCCGCTGAGGGAATTGGCAAAAAAAAAAAAAAAAAGGATATCTCCTTTCTTAGCCTGCCAGTTACAGAGATTGGACCAGAGATGCACTGAGCATCTAATCTAGAACTGATACACTCTGGGCTGACAAGAATTCTATGGGATAGATTAGTACGAACTAAGCTTGTTCCAACAAGCGTTTTGTTAAATGAACATGACTAAATTCTAAAACTTCTGTTTTTCACAAAGATTTTAAATGCCAGATTCTGAGATTCCTAGGAGTTTGTAGGAGAACCTAAACAACAACAGCAAGTAATAGAAATAAGGAGAAACAATAACTAAATAAAAATTAGGAAATAAATAAAGATATAGAAAATAGAAGTGATGGCCCCATTAGAAATATTGCCTGTAGAGACTGAAAGAAAATGGACACCATATTTGGGGAGTGGAGAAGGTCAGATGACCAGCTCCTTCTCCTGAGCTGTAATAAATCAAGGTCCCAAGTCAAGTTCTGTGGAAAGCAGATTTTGATATACAGATTTAAGAGCACTTAATTTACAGCAGAGTACTCTTAGGAACAGTTCCTTTGAAGGAGTCAAAGACATGAGGTTAGAGAGGGAAGACTCAAAATTTGATGTAGTCAAAATATTCTCAACAAGATTTCTGGAGTAAGGTGAATCTTCCAGAGTTATTCCTCCTTGAGGCAAGAGGTCAATGTTTTGGTTCCAGCCAAGATCAGATAACCCCATACATGCAAGTTTCTCTCAATTATAATTTAAAATCTTGGGAATGAAACTAATATAGGAAGAGTCTGAAAGGTTAAAGAAGTAGGTGGATTGCCTAGGGACATTGGACTTGAGGAATCCACAGCAGTCTGTTCCCTGGGTTTTATTATTACCTCCCATACATCCCAGAAAGTGTGCTACAGGAACTTCTAGCCTGGCATTGCCAACAGACTTGCCAAAAGCAAGAAAATAAAAAAGCTCAAAGAAAAGACTATTTTCCTTAGCCAAAGGACAAGGGTAGCCTCATAGCAGAAAGTGGTTTCTGTTTCAGTAATTGTTTCCCTATTCCAGCCAAAAACCAACAGAAAAATTGCAATATACCTTCTTCCTACCCACATTTTCAGTGGGGCTAAGTGGGGAGCTGACCTGAGTCCCATTCTCCTATCTTGCAGAAGCAGACAGCAGTACTCTAATTTTCCCATCCAGTGATGTCAGCAGAGCTCAGAAGACAATGAACTAATCTTCTATTCCCAGCCTTTCAGAAACACATAGCACTTCCCAGCTGGGTATTGTCAACAGGGCAGAACAGGATGCTGATCTTCGAAGCCTCTGTTGGTGGAAGTAGGTGACAGAATCTGATTCATCCACTGAGGTAGTATAGGAGGAACAAAACAGGACAGAGATTTCAATCCCCTGTTTGTAGAAACAGGTAGTACTACTCTGCTTTGCCCACAGGTGTGGACTCATTGGGGTCCAGCAATAAAAGAGCCTCCATCTCCACTCAGAAGGAAATTTATTAAGATATTGCAGAAGCAGCCTATTTACCACTAAGCATCAACCCCCTACACTCTCCACATCTATCCCCTGCTCTCCCCTCCCCATATCAGCAGAGGTGAGTGGGGAGCTGAACCTCCAACTCCGTATGGCAGCAAAAAGCCTGGAAGGAGGCTATGTGAAACAGCATTGCACTGGGCAGTAACGCCTTGTGCCAGTAACACCTAGGAAGGAATGAGCCTCCACCTCTGCCCAGCAACAGTGAGACAAAACAAGGTAGGCAGAGGCAAGGCTAATTTGTACTCCACATTCTCCATTCTCCTCCCTGGTGCCAGTGGTGCTCAGCAAGAAGAAAGATGAGCTTACACCCCAACTATCAGCTGCAAAGTAATGTGAGTATGTTCTCTACTTTAGTTTGTATCATACCAATGCGCTAAGCAGCAAACTGAATACACAAATCCTCTAGCCCCTGTTCTCAACAGATTAAATAGCATGTAAAGTCTCAATATTCAAAAGGTTTAGGGTCTAAAAGAAAACCCCTCATCATACCAAAAACTGGGAAACTCAAACTTGAATGAGGAAAATAAAACAAAAAAAACCCACATTAAACAGACACCAACACAAAGATGGATCAAACGTTGAGATGATCGGCATTGGCTTGAATGCAGCCATCATTAAAATCCTTCAACATGGGTTTGCACATTTTATTAAATGAATGAAAAAAATCCCCAGCAAACAAATGGAAATTATGAAACTGGAAAACACAATAACCAGAAAATAAAAACTCCTCACTGAATGGGCTCAATATTAAAGATGACAGAGTATGGATCCAGAGAACTTGAGAACGTGTCAATAGGATTTTATCCATCTGAACAACAGAAAGAAAAACAAAATAGCTAACATTTGTATCTTTAAAGTTCTAGAAGAGGTTGGGAATCAAAAAATATTCAATTTTTTAAAAAGACTGAAAACTCAGGTCTCTGAAAGACATAAATTTAGGATTAAAAACTGAGTAAACAGCAAAAGTATAAACAACAACAACAACAAAAAAATCCATGTCAAGACACCTCAAAGTTAAACTTCTATAAAATAAAGACAAGGAAGAAATCTTGAAAGCAGTCCAAGAGAAATGAGCATTACTTATAGGGTAACATCAATTTGAATGATAGTGAGTTTCTCAAACCATGGAGATCAGAAGGAATGGACACAACATTTTTCAAGAATTAAAAGAAAAGAACTGTCAACCATAAATTCTATATCCAGCAAAATTATCTTTCAGGAGTGAAGGGGAAATAAAATTATTCTCAGATGAAGGAAAACTAAGATTTTTTTTTTAGAAAACTATCACTAAACAATGGGTAAGGGAAGTTCTCTAAATAGAGAAGAAATGATAGCAAAAGAAGAAAATTTAGAAATTAAATCAAGAAAAGATATTTCCTGGTAGGTGTTAACATGCAAAAATAGTTTCACAATTCTTCCCCTTTCCTGTAGGTTCATTTATGAGTCTTTCTTAAATCATTTCCTTAATCTTCCATTCTTTCTCTTTCCAGGCTCCTGACCAACCCATCAACTGATTTTCTATTTTATAAACTACCCACAAGGCTTCTGGGTTTCACAATTAGTCTCTAGTTGGAAGTTAATCACTACCAGTTTTCTTCTTATGCATCAGTTTCCTCCAACAACTATCAAATTCCATTGTCCTTATATTTACCATTTTACTTTCATTTCTCAAAAACTTGGCAGGTTACCACTGCCACTTCATTCTCCTCCACCATTATTCCACTGCTGCTCACAGTCTTAGTATTTTAACAATTATACCATTAGAGTTTTGAGGATCCATCCGTGCTCTACATTCTACCCTTGATGAGATTTTTCAGATCCAGCTGTCAAGAGAGTGACCCAGCTTGAAAATCCCCTTTTAAAATTTTCTTTTTCAGACCACTCCTGGTACTAATTGTCTTAGAGTATATCCCCAGGAAACAGATTATTTTTTAAAGACATTTATTTATTTAGTCATTCATTCATTCATTCATTTAGAATGTGAGAGTAGGGAGAGGGGCAGAGTGAAACTGAGAAAGAGAATCACAAGGCAGAATCCACCCTGAGCACAGAGCCCAGTGCAGGGCCAGATCTCATCACCCTGAGATCATGACCCTGAGATCATGACCTGAGCCAAAACCAAGTCTGAAGCTTAACCACTAAGCCACTAAGCCACTAAGGTGTCCCAGAAACAGATTCTTAAACAAAGATTCACATGCAGGGATAATACTGGGGAGTGGTTGCAGAAACAACACCTATGGTGAGTGAAGGACATACCATGCATGGGGCAGAGAGTGCAGGTGAACACTGATATTTTTGCAATGATCCCCAGAGGAGCGTTGGTGAATGGCTGGGCTTTCAGCATGGTCACTCACTAAGCCAAAGGGCCAGACCTTCTATGCTACTTCAATAAGTCTCTGGGAAAGCCCCCTGGAAGAGGCTATGATTTTCTGCATAGCAGTTCCCTTCAGCTGAGCTCAATTCCCAAGAGCAAATAAGCTACTGGTTATTAGGCCAATACACCCAGTAACTGGGGGAGTGGGTATCTCGATTCTGAATGGGGACTCTGGGAAGTTACCACAGAATCCACTTCAATCTACCTGTAATTATGAACTACTTTTCTGTTTCTAGACTACATCGCAGCCTCCTAAATTCCTAACGGTGTAGGTTTTTAAGAGAGCTGGCATATCCTTATTTTTGTGTGTCCCTGTGATTAACTTCCATAACATGAGCTAAACAAGCAAGTTTCTAATAATTGTTATCTTCTAGTCTTTTTTACATCATGTAGGTAGTTAAATTCTTGTTGAGAAATAAAAGAAAATGCAGTAATTTTATGCTGGGAGGTGGATGAGGATGAGGTATTAAATACAAACAAACAAAAAATTTTCTGGTATCTATGTAATTCCTGCCAAAAAAAAAGTGTATACAAGATTTCCCAAGGAGCTGATCTCAGATTTTCCTATTTATGATTTATGGGTATCAAAGAACCAAAGAGCCAGAACTATTAATAAATGTGTACTTATAGATGTTTAGAGAGAGTGTAGAAAATAGAAATGTAGTTAATGGATTCACTTGTTATGTTATCCAGAAACTATTATGCTGCTAAATCATCAACATTTGTCAAATGTCAGGAGGGTTAATTAATGGCACTTTTTTATATTTGGCTTTAGGGGATTAGCCACAAGCAAAATTTCAGTGCATTTTGTAACTGTGTAGAAAAGACACTTATTTGTTTCCTTGTGCAAGTTTCATGTATGTTTCTTCTTTGGTATTATCACATCTTTAGAAAATACCACATCTTCACTCAAATAATTTTCCAGCATTTATTAAATTAGAAGGTACATCCATGGTGCAGGGCTTCAGCTGTTTGAATTTTCATACTAAACCCATTCTTGTAATCAGCAGACAGTTCAGCAATCAGAGTATTCCTAGCCCATCAGAGGCCACCTCCAACCCCCCATGACTCCCATCAGATGGCTTCTCCCCAGTAGTTAAATGATGCCCTAGATTCTACAACATAGATTAGTTTTGCTTGTTTTTGTAGTTTGTGTAAATCATATAATAGCACTGCTCTGTGTCTAACTTCTTTTAGCTCAGCATTTTATTTGTGGGATTCCTCCACATCATCTGGTATATTTCAAGCAACACATTTTAACTGATCGCTTACTTTGTGCCTAGCACTGCTTTAGCTGTTCATCATTCATCTGGGGTCTATACCTCCATTACTAATGATCATTACTGAGTGTTCATAATTCCTACTGAATGAATAATTAAAAGCCAATTAAAAAATTTGATGAACTCCTTTGAAAGATTCAATGTGATAAATGGAGTTACATTTTAGCTGATCAAGTTGGTCAGAGCTCATTTTTCACTTGGCTCCATTTGAGTTTGTAGTCACCACAAAATGGAGAACAATGCATATGGAGCCTGCCAAGCTGAAAACAGCAGATATACACTTTATTTTTATGGTTAAAAAATACATATATTCTTCCCAGAAACTAGCTACTAGCAAGATTTATTGTTAAAGTCAACAGAATTTGGAAACTCATCTGGAAACTCTAACACAATGTCTGCTGAATCTAGAAAACAGTGCTGAGATTCAACAAAACAGGGGATTGTACTACAGAGCTTAGAATCATGTATAAATCCATTCCATGTATCAATAGCCATTTGAAATAGGTAGCCAAAGTGCTGTTTACAGACTGGAAGAATTTTCGCCAGATAGCTTACAGTGCTTATTAAGGACAGAGTATCAAGTATTCCAGTACTTTTAAAAGTATTTAATATGCAAGTTACTAGGGAGGGTATATCAACTTAATAAAAGGAAGGGGAAAAATAAAGAAATGGGAGTAAGTTGCTCTTCTGCAGAAGAACCTCACTCTAACCTCCAAAGGGCATGACTAAATAATCCCCTGTAGCCTGTATTCAACTACATCTCATCAAGGTAGAGACTGGTAGGAGGCAGGGGAGATTAGAGGATAGACCCAAACTCAAAGTGAATGAATGTGAATATGCAATTAGATGATATTATTGCATCAGAATGAACTTTATAGAAGCAATAAGCCCAGTTGTGGTTTACATGGGTGCAGGAGACCATCTTTTCTGTATGTGAAGACTCTAGGGATATGAAGGACATATTAAAGATTTAGGGAAGCAGTGTTAATTGGAGATCTGAAAGAAGTCAGGAAGACAGTGTTCTAGAAATAGGACCACAGTGTTGGGAATCCCTGTGGTAGAAAGTCCAAAATTTGAATAAAAGCCAGTGTAATTAAAATATAGAGTAGACCGGGAAAAGCGAAATGAGGTTGGTCGGCTAAGCAAAGGAAATTATGCTGCAGTAATTTATGGACCATGTAAATTACTTTAGCCTTGATCTTGAGTGTAATGAGAACCCAAAGATAGATTTTAAGCAACATAGTTACATGATCAGATTTGTATTGATAAAGGATGAGTACAGACAGATTATGATTGAATAATAGATTACAGATTGATACAGATATAGATTGATTAGATATAGATATTAGATATAGATATAGATTGATATAGATATAGACTGATAATAGATTTTCAATAGATTGAAAAAAGACAAGAGGAGACAAAGTGAAGTACATGTAGGTAGCGGAGCTCTACGAGATGGCCATGCTGTGGCTGAATACAAAAGAAATGCTAAGTGAGGAATAGAGAGAAATAGGTTTCAGGTATTTCCTTCTAGTGACTATTTACATAACATAGAAAATTAAGTTATCTGAAATGTAAACTAATAATTATCCTAATAATACATTCATTGTCCAATTGTGAGAAGTCAATGGGACCTGAAGAAAACCTGAAGAACATGGTTGGTTGTTATTTTAATTATTAGAAATTTTAAAAATAAGTGAAATGACTACAAACTTGCCAAGAGTATGCAAATTAATCATGAAGAGCACAGCTACAGTGAGATCAGAAGGTCAAAGAATCTCAATTTTCCTAAAGAAATATTTAAGCAACTCACTAAAAATAATCATAAAAGGTAGCTTAAGACTAAAAACTTTCATAGCTCTTTAATTGGTGACATATGAAAAGAAATACACACACACACACACACACACACACATACTTTCTAAAGTAATAAATTAATTACCAGATTCAAGAATACTTTACATTTTCTTGGAACATAGTATAGATAATACATGGCACGTAGCTTGTCACATTGAATTTGTAAAGCATCATATCAAAGAAAAGGATATATATACAAACTCCATTAAGTTCAAGGGATGCCAACACCTCCTTTTCACTATTTTCCTTGAACACAAAAATCTTTCAAGTTTAAGTGTAGGCGTTCTATGGAGTAAAATATGTTTTTTGAACAAGATCTTAAGAAAATTATCTTCCTCGTAGGAAGGAGTGGTGATTAACAGGTGACACCAGAAGAGAATATCGCAAGAAAAAAAACTGTTGCTCAGCACCTTAATATAGAATGACTAGGGCAGTACTGATTACGTAGAAGTTTAGTTTTAGATTCCTTCCAAAAAGGGGAATATTACCCTATTTTTGTTCTGTAGGTAAAGATTTTATAACAAATATTTCTTGTTGTTGTCAGAGATGTGTTATCTGTTCATTTAAAGTGCTAACCAAGGAGTGCCTGGGTGGCTCAGTCAGTTAAGCAACTGCCTTCTACTCAGGTCATGATCCCGGTGTCCTGGGGCATCAAGCTCTCTGCTCTGTAGAGATCCTGCGTATGTGTTTTCTCTCTCTCTTTCTCTTTCTCATCAAAAAAGTAAGTAAAGTCTTTAAAAGAAAATAAAATAAAGTACAAACCCAAAATGGCTTTTGATTGTCAAGAATTTCTGAGCAGGGAGCCCCGATGTGGGGTTCTGTCAGGGAGGGAGGGAAGGAGGGGGAGAAGAAACAGAAAACGAAAGAAAAAAGTTTAAACGAGGCTCATATTTCACAACTTCAGGTTTTAGTTCTTAAATTTAAAAGATAACCTGGGTTTTCTGCTTTGATTTAAATTAACAGAGGACCAAATAAGGGCTACGTACAAAAAAATCATAATTATCTATACTGTTGTCCATGGCTATTTGGTTACCTAGAAGAGAGCTAAGTAAAATTGAGTAGTCTAAATATAGCTTGTTAAAGCAGAGATCTGCTATTTTTTTAGTTTGTTTTTATTTTAAAAGGAATATTCAAAGACTCATTGAGTATTTCAATTTTATTTACAATGGATTTTGAGAGGTTGTCTCTGGATCTATGTATGTTGACAAAACATCAAAATGCTATGTTTGTCATGTTTGTCAGACCTTCCCCACTTCAGAAATCTAAATACCCAAAACAGCTGAGCTTCATCCTTTTCTTTAATTGAAGCAAAATTGACACCTAACATTATATTATTTTCAGGTGTACAGCATAATGATTTCATAATTGTATATACTGCAAAATGATGACCACAATTAATTTAGTTACTATCTGCCCCCATAGACAGTTACAATTTGGGAGGGGGGACCTCTATTCTTTATAGATACCAAAAAACATATAATTTTGGTAAAGAGGGGGAGAAACCTATGTTTTAGTCAGACACATAAAGCAATTTCTCATATAATTAGACTTTAGAAGAAAGTTAAAATATTTCTCTTTACCATCATTAGTAGCTGTGACAGAAAGAATACATGTTTTCTGACAATGTGCTACAGCATATTAATGGTGGACAAGGAAACTCCTACAACAGTTTTCACCTATAGCATGACTTGAGGTATATATCACACCTTATATATGAAGTGTCTGGGGCCAGGCCAAACAAGTAAAATAAGAATGGTAGCACTGACAGTTTTGTTTCAAATTTGGCTTAACTCGTACTTTTAGGACATTGAAGTACTTTATAAAGTTGACTGCTGGGTTCACTGTCTTTTACAGAATTCTGCTATATCAGTATTGTTTCTTATAAAGATTGATGGAGACAGCCCAGGGAAGTGTCAGGATCTGAAATACCCTCCCGAGAGATGTAATTATGTCATGTGATATAAACTTTAATTGTGAATAAATGGAAAATAAAATAAGAATGAAAATTGAGCTTTTTCCATCACCTTCCAAATTTTATGAAATACAATTATGTTTCCACAGGTATTAAAGTATGTAAAGTTGAGTTGAGCCATACTATTAAACTAGTAGGAATAAATCTTTTTATTTTATAGTAGGTAGGAAAAATATAAAGCTAAGCATGAGGAACACATAGTCTTAGCTAGACATGGCCCTGTAAAGCATATTATGATTAGTTACATCAGCAAGGAAACAGTAAACTACAATGCATTTCTCTGAAATTATTTGCAGACTGTTCATTCTGATGTCTTATACAACTAAGTATTTTTCCCTCTTGAATTTTTTGCATACATCCCTGTAACTTTCTTGGGTCTTAGAATTACATCATTACTCAAAATATTTCTGAAACTAAACTGAACCACATAATTAAATTATTGCTATGTTTTAGGTATGTTTAACTTTTTATATGTGGCCTTATATTATGGATAATATCCTTCTGAAATAAAGTGAACATTCACCCTAGTTTTTACAAGAGTGCCAATGGGGCAAATCACAGCATAAATATATTTTGGTATCATAAAAATTCTACTTCCAATAGTACACATTTTTTAGGAATATGTAAATTTATGATATGATAACAATTCTAACAAAACTGTTAATATGTGTTTATAAAACCTATAGCAGAGTTATATAGTTACAACTGATCTTTCTTCATCACTTAGCTCAACCATTAATAATCTACAAGTTAAATAAAATAAAGGCAAATTATTACAGAGCCTCAATCATAAAGCAATCAGTCCACTCACCTACAAATCTGTAGGCACATTGGGACTATCAAAGCTACGTATTTTTCCTGGATATGGAAAACATGGTAGCAATCATTATTGAATATGCATAAAATTAGATAGTAAGGATGTGCAAGAAAAAAATTAAAGTATATAATACAAAAGAGAACCAAGTGGGAGTCCTTGGTCTCCTTTAAATGGAAAAGAAAACCAGAGAAGGGATCAGAGCTCAGCTTGAAGTTGAAAGAAATTAACATAGCTCACTCATTCCCCCACAAAAGACATAGGTACACACAGAGGGGACAGAAGACAACGAGGAAG
This sequence comes from Martes martes, assembly GCF_963455335.1. Classification (NCBI taxonomy): domain Eukaryota; kingdom Metazoa; phylum Chordata; class Mammalia; order Carnivora; family Mustelidae; genus Martes; species Martes martes. The sequence continues at coordinate 16,858,015 of NC_137888.1, forward strand.
AGAATAAACATTTATTGACCATGTGTAATGAGCCTCTGGATGTATGGATGCTATCTAACTTAATTTTTCACAAACTTCTTGAAATAGGTTCTATCTCCATTTTACAGATAAGGAAATGAACATCAGAAGGGTTAACTAATTTGCTCAACATCATATAATTAGTAAGCAAACTCAGGTACATCTGACTCAAAATGATACAATGTTTCTACTATCTGGTTTCTGATAGCAAAACTTCCTTTCTTAAAGCTTCAGAACAATTTTTCATTTCACTTGACCTGGTATAGAGAGCAAATGTGATTAATTCCAGATGCAGGATATTTTACTAGAGAATGGCTATAGTCTTTGACAACTGGCTAAACTATTGCTTAAGGAAGACTCAAAACAATATGGATTACTCCAGAGGCCAGTTTTTTCTTTCTTTCCTACCTTCCTTTCTTTTCTTTGTTGAATTTTTCTTCTTCTGTTTTGTTTTTTTAGACTCTAAAATAGATAAGATAGACCAATAATGACTTTCTGGTGCATTTTTTTTTACAAGCTTTTATTTATTTATTTATTTGACACAGAGAGAGAGAGAGATCACAAGCAGGCAAAGAGGCAGGCAGAGGGAGAAGGGGAAGCAGGCTCCCTGTGGAGCAGAGAGCCCGATGCAGAACTCGATCCCATGACCCCGGGATCATGACCTGAGCCGAAGGCAGTAGCCTAACCCACTGAGCTACCCTGGCACCCCTTTCTGGTGCATTTTTATAAAGGAATATTAGTTTAAAAAAAATACACCCTAGAGATGTGTGGATAGCTCAGTTAGTTCGCGTCTGACTCTTGGTTTTGCCTCAAGTGGTGATCCAAGGGTCATGAGAACAAGCCCTGCGTCGGGCTCCATGCTCAGTGGGGAGTTTGAGATTCTCTCGCTCTCCCTCTACCCCTCCACTCCCTGCTCCTGCTCTCTCTTTCTCAAATTAATAAATGAAATCTTAAAAGAAAGTACACTGTGATTTTTTTCCAGTTCATGTACACACACATTAATCCCTATGAATCCTGAAATAAATTTAAGTAAGCAAGCCAATCTGATTGTATTCTCTCTCTAAACCTGGCAATCTGGCCTGGGGAAACAGGAAGGTGTCTTTATTCTGGGGGTTCTGGAGGGAGTGTAGATATGGGAAAGTGGAGTGGAGAGCCTAGTACCATTTTGGTAGCTGTTCTTCAACATCTTCCAGTGTACATATTGAAGGAGTACGGAAACTCAGTTCAAATTTTGCTCTGCTTTGCTGAAAGCCACTACTGGTTGGTGCAAACTTAGCCTTGCTCTTGGCTTGCTGAAGGGAGACTCGTGGCTGGCTCAACACATGCCTATGGTTTTCATCTTGGCTAGCGCTGTGTCCAAGACGGATATCATGTCCAGCCTGGCACTTTGATAGAATGTTTCATCATTGGCATATCTGCTCTACTAGTTACAAGTTGGAAGAAAAATACCTTTTCACAGTTAGGACAATCGAAGAACATGACAGAAATTTGCAGAAAAACATAATATCAAAAGCAAAGAGAAACTCCATGTGAACCCCACCCTTTCAGAGCCAATATGGCCAAGATAAACCTTATTAGAGGAAGATGGACAGCCAGTAAGAGGGAGGCACAGGCTCCAGAAGTTGTAAACATGTGACTTTGCCAGGAGTGAATTATTAGTTCAGGCTATAAAAAAGGAGAAGACTCAAACTGAGCCATGGCAGGAACGTGGAATTAGGGATTGAGCAGTGGACTAGAATTGTTTAAAGGAACAGCATGTTGATTTTTCATTCATTTGTACTTAGTGGGAATCTATACATGCCTAGCTTACACTCTAGAACAGAGAGTAGTGCTGAATAATAAGCATGATTTCTCTTCCACCTGTCACAAGTTGCTTCAGTTAGAGCTAAATTCCAAATAGTCAAGCTTAACATTTCCACTCACAGACATGTTCAATTTTATTTTATTTTTTTAAGGTTTTTATTTAAACACAAGTTAGCTAACATAAGTGTATTATTAGTTTCAGGTGTACAGTACAGTGTGAGTCAACACTTCCATGAAACAACCAGTGCTCACCAGGACAAGTGCACTCCTTAATCCACATCACCTGTTTCCCCAAGCCCCACACCTGCTTTCCCTCTGTTGACCCTTAGTTTGTTCTCTGCAATTAAGAGTTCAGTTTTAAAGAGTAGGACAGGACTCTCAGAAATGTACTATACATTGCCTATTATTCATGATTTGGGATATTACAATGGACATCAATTATTTTTTTCTAGGCTCTAGTTATGACATTAGAGACATTAACTTATTCAGAACTATTTGCTCCTTTCCAAAGTAACTATGGTCTATGGAGCCTTCTGAGTTTTTTAAACCTAATTTTTGTTATTCTCTTTTGTCCCCTTCTCCCTTCTAAGTCATATTTTATGTGTTCAATATGCCTTCATTTTTTAGTCCTCTTACTGTTTCCTATTATAAGAAATACTATCATCAAGATAGTGAGTAGGAGGAGAGCTAAAAGGCACTGAGTGCTTCATAGTTCTCAAATAATAACATAGTTTTGGGATAGTTCAAATTGCTAATTAAAGAAGGCCCTAGACAAGCACAATGTTTAGAAGCATGCACTTTGGAGTAAGACAGCTTCAAGTTCAGGTCCCCAGTGCTATCATTTCTAGCCATGTGGATTTAGGCAGGTTATTAAACCTCCTAAGATTTGCCTTCCTTGCATATAAAACAGAGATAATAACAGTGTTTAACTCATAGGATTGGTAGGAGGATTAAATAAAATAATGCACATGGAATCCTTAGCACAATGTCTGGCAGAGTAAGACCTCTGAAACAACTCTAGCTGTGCAAGTAGTGGTATGCAGTAAGGGCATGTGATTTTTAAAATCTTTTTTAATATGAAGTCTGGAGTCTGATTATTTTACTAACCATGAACATCCATTCTGGGGAAACTGCTTTATAATGACTTTCTCTTTTAGAATTTAAGCAACTAAATCTATGATATCATTCCCTAAGGTTGACTTTCAGTGTATCTACATAGTTGCAGAGCAATCCCTCTTGTACTTATAGCATTCTGAAGTTATTTTGCTTCCTTTATATAAAGACACATATCTCTTTCCATATTTAAACATTGTTTGTTTGTTTGTTTATTATATGTCAAGCACCATACAATAGAATGTAACATATTTAGATGTAAACAATTTAACCCAGTGTATCTGTTAACAATGACATAATTATGAAAACCTACATATGTTGTATTTGTTTACTTAAATAATGTATGAAGATTGTGCGCCTATGTTACACTGGGGTTTGGAAATGCAAAGGAGACAAAATGGTGAATAAAGTAACTTTATAGGGCTTAATTTATTGGAGAAAAAAAACATGAATGGACAGATAATAAATAGCCAAATGTTGTTTAGATTTTATGAAGAAAAAAATAAAAGCAAGGGTTTCTTTTGAGGTGGAACCTAATGTAAATAGCGTGGTCAGAGAAAACTTTTTAGAAGAGGTGAAATGTATATATGAAAGATAAGATAAGATGAGTGAAAAGAAAGTAAGGAGAGGCATTTTCTAGGTAGAGAGAACAGCCTGTGCAAAGGCCCTGTGATGAGAGAGAGTTTGACAAGTGTGTGGAACTGAAAGAGGGATTTCACAAACAGGAGATAGGATTTGAAAGGAAGGCAGGGACTCAAGTCATATTGGATGACAGAAAGATTGACCTTAGATTTTAACCCAAGAGCATTGAAAGAACATGGGAGGATTCTAGGAAGGAAGCTAACTTTATTTTATATTCAAATTTTATTTGATTATTGTTTCTGCTGAATGGACAATTGACTGGACATGTTGAGAGTGAAGACGTTGAGACTAGTTGACAGTCTGTACTATTGCCATTCAAGTAAGAAATGAGAGTTGCTTGGATTAGATTTTAAATATATTTTGAACGTAGAATTTAAAGGACATAATTACTAATAAACATGTGGGGAAAAATGAGTATTTTGAAATTGGCAAGGATGTGGATCAATGGGAATTCACATACATTCCTGGTGAGCATGATAATTAGCACCATTACTACCAAAAATCATTTGATATTATCTCACAAGTTTGTAGAAGTTCATGCTGTTTGAATCAGGATATTCTTTTCTTCTCTGTTGTGCCCTGAAAAAACTCCTGGAAAGATATGTACATACTCAGCTATGTTGTTATAATAAAAAAAAAAAAAAATACCTAAAAGAATAAGCAGTCCAAATTTCCCTCAACAGAATAATACATAACTGTTTTGTTATATATTCATTAATTCATTAATTAAAAAACAATACGGAGGTAAAAAAACAAATAAGGCCAAGAAACATGCATTAATATGGATCAATTGTATGGATATAATTATTATTGAGGTAAAAGAAAAAAAAAACTATAGAAGAATCATAGAGCCAAGAGTCACTAATACAAAGAAGAAGTTCTCAAAGTGTGAATCAAGAATATAAAAATAATATATTTTTAAGATATCAAAATGGAAAGTCAGAGAGATTCAAAGTATGAAAGGAATTAGACCCCTGGCACTGAGGCCATCACCTGGATAGCGTTACAAGGAATGCTGGCAGCCTCTATGAGGCTAGTTCCCAGCTGACAGCCAACAAAGAATGTGGGACCTCAGTCTTACAACCACAGGCAACTGAATTTGGCCATCAACCTGAACCAGCTCAGAAACAAATTCTTCCACAGAACCTACAGGAAGGAGTACAGCCCTGCTAACAGTTGGATTTGGCCTTGGAAGACCCTAAACAGAGGATCCAGTGAGCCTTCCCAGATATATGGACTAACAAAGATATGAGGTAATTTATTTTTTTAAGCTGGTATGTTTGTGGTAACTAGCTTCAACTGCAATAGAAAAGTTAACAGAGTTCCCTATATTTAAATACTATTGTAATTTCGTCCTTTAGAGGTTATTGATAGACTTCCTGAGTGTAACTATGGTTCTAAAGATTGTCAACAATTTACACTGAGACAAAATAAAGCATGAGATTGGATGAACATCTCAATCCTTTACTTAAAATGGGTGATTTGGGAGAATATTTTCTCAAAGGAATAGTAGCCCACAAACAAGGCCACATTCCCAAGTCCCCCCTGATAGCCCAAACCAACACTAAACTTCCTCTGTATCCAAGATTGAGATCTAGATGATCCAGACAACAGCAAGGAAGCCTAGCCGTAACCAACGTGCTTATCCAAGGATTCTCCAAGGATGTTGCAAAATGAAACAATTACACAAATTTTCTTTTGCTGAAACTGTTATAGTCTTTTAGAAAACACACATAAAATAAATTCCTCCACTTAGAAACGCCATTTTTTTTATTTTGAAGAGTGCATACGGGAGTACTATATTAAACATTTCTGATCATATTTTACTCATAAAGAGTTTCAAAAAGAGGTCAGGATTTTTTTGTTGGTTTTTATTTTGGGGGGGGGTGGTTCTGACTTTAGTAGTGCCACTCATCACCAGGATTTCAATTATTCTGCTACCACTTTTGAGTAGTAATATTTATAATCATTCAGATGCAAAAACTGTCAAATGAATGAAATGTAGAACATATATTGGGGCGTTCTGAAGAAAGGTGGAAACACTAATTTATTTTAGATTGGTTAAGAAAGCATGTTAAAATTTCAGTAAACATTAAAAAAATGTTTTACTTGTAACAAAGAAGGAAAAGAGGGACATTAAAACAAGCTTAAAGAAGGAAATAGAAATCACAAAATATGCAGGTAGATATAAATACAGTTATATCATTGATTTAAATAAATTATGTAGAATAATCTCACTTTGTTGTGATATAACATATCAGTTATGTGATAGAGGAAACCAAATCTGTAGAAAAGGGTACGCTATTCAATCAATGGTGCTAGGACAGTTATTTATACAATAAATTAAATTGGATTCATATCTACAAGATACACACACAAAAATCCATTTTAAAGTAAAAGTGCATGTCAAAACTTTAAAGCTTTTTCATGAGAAAAACTATTAGAATTAATAACTGAGGGAACCTGGGTGGCTCAGTGGGTTAAAGCCTCTGCTTTCGGCTCAGGTCATGATCCCAGGGTCCTGGGATCGAGTCCCACATCGGGCTCTCTGCTCAGCGGGGAGCCTGCTTCCTCCTCTCTCTCTGCCTGCCTCTCTGCCTACTTGTGATCTCTGTCTGTCAAATAAAAAAAAAAAAAAAAAATCTTTAAAAAAAAAAAATTAATAACTGATACTAGTAAGGTAACAGAATACACTTGTATTTCCATATATCCACAAAATCAGTAAGAAAAAAGACCTTTAAAATTTTTAAAATATTGTGTAAGAGAATAACTCTTTTGTCTCAGGGAAGGTAAATGTTAAACAAGGTGTAAGTAACTAAAAACAAGAAAAACAAAAATTAAAAAAATTAGACATTAAAAAAGTTTCTACTCTTAAAAAAAGGCAAAAAATACAATATGTAAGTGAACATAAAAGCCAAACACTAGGAAAAAATGTATAAAACATAATATGCAAAGGATTTTATCCAAAACTTGTAAAGAATGCTCATGAATCAAGAAGATTAAAAAGCATGCCATCAAAAAAGAGAACTGAAGACTACATACAGGCAATTCCTAGAGGAAGAAATTGAAAAGGTGTAATGTGTGTGTGTTTATTTGAAAATAGGTTAAGCTTCCTCAGTAACAAGAAATATGTAAATAAAAACCATCATAAGAAAAAAAAAATCCTATCTCCTCTCTTTCTCTCTCTCTCTCTCTCTCTCTCTCTCTCACACACACACACACACACACACACACACACACACTGTAAGTATTGCTGACAACAAAGAACTACAATATCTATGCACACCTGATAAGGGCAACATGATGCACCAAACAAAATTGGAAATGTGGATTCTCTACAGGCTTCTACTCTCTATATATATGTTCAAATAAAAATATAGGGACAATAATGCTGTTACAGCATTCCTGTAAGACAAAAATATCCACCGAAAGATAAATGAATAAATAATGGAGGAATATGTTGAGTCCATCAATTGTTTCAATCGTGTCTTCTTTCTTGAGATGGGTTTTGAATGTATGGGTATTCATTATATGTTATAACCTTGAGAATATGCAAGTATTTATAATTATTTAATAAAGGAAAACAGTGTGCTAGTGTAATATTAGAAGAACAGAAGTTTTATAGTTGAATCCCTGTCCTCTATTTGCAGTTCATATAAGCTTGAGAAAAATCACCTAACTTCTGTACACTTGTTTTTTCCACTGGTAGTTATATAATAGTCACACCTGTTCTACCTAGTCACAGAAGCTTCAAGAAGATCAGTGAAGGGACGCCTGGGTGGCTCAGTGGGTTAAGCCTCTGCCTTCGGCTCAGGTCATGATCTCAGCGTCCTGGGATCGAGCCCCACATCGGGCTCTCTGCTCGGCAGGGAGCCTGCTTCCCCCTTTCTCACTGCCTGCCTCTCTGCCTACTTGTGATCTCTCTCTTCCTCTGTGTGTCAAATAAATAAATAAGTAAAATATTAAAAAAATTAAAAAAAAAAGATCAGTGAAATAATGCATATAAAGGTGCTCTGTAAGTTCAAAAATCAAGCAACTGTTTGTTTTCTTATAATTATAGTATTGCTTATTATACTTACAACAAGAATAATTATTATTATAACTTGAGCAAGTAATTTTTTACTGTCTGGCATCACCGAAAATGAGAATCCGAGCCAAACTGATATATCAATTTTAGAATGTTAGTTGTAATTGCTCCCTAAAATTCATTGAGAAATAGAATACTATTGAGAAATAGAAGAATGATGGTTACTGGTTTGGGGCGTGTGATAATAAGTGATGGTCGTAGTACTTGTGGGTTATGATGAAAATCTAAACAAGCAAAAGTAAGACATTTAATACTATGTAGGACTAAAATTATTTATTTCAGTAGCTATTGCTTTGAGCTTAAATCACTTTGTGCTGAAAAATGAACCAATAAGCTTAGAATAAATTGACCAAGAGCTTCTAAGTGAAAATGAGAGAAGATAGCTAAAAATGATACTACATAACATATAAGATCAATAAGTTTTAACTTTTTATTTGGTATTGTCCGAACTTCTATAATAGTAAGACATTGAGTGAGATAATAGTCTGTATCCAAGTATTAACAATTGAAAAATTAACTAGATTTTACATCATTATCAAAAATGGAAAACGCCAGCACAGAGAGCAAACTTTTTTACCTACTCACAGAAACAATGGTGTCATCAATGGCACCATCTTTGGAGCCTACGTGTAAAATCCAATGGAAATGTGAGGTACCAGAGCTCACATTTAATAGATACCTGAGTATCTGTTAAAGTTCAACTCTAATAAAGTCCTGCTTTGCAAAATGTGTTCAAAGCTGACCAATTCTGTTTCTATTCACTAATATATGATAATTACAAAATACTAGCACAACAAAGAATCATAGACAAAGTGCTTAAAAAGTAAGGACTCTGGAGTAAGGCTGTCTGGGTTTAAATCTTCTCTACTACTTCCTGGCTGTATGACTTCAATTTATTCATCTGTAAAATGTCAATAATAATACCACAAATCTTTATATAGATTTTTGCAGAATTGGATGAGTGAATGCATGTAAGATGCTCACTGCAATGCTTGGCACATACTTCCAGCTCTCATTAATAGCTGCTACAATAATTTGTTGGTGGAAAAATATATTTATCTGATAATTTTTCAGTTAATAACTCTAAAAAGTCAAAATCCCACATTATCTATTTATATATCTTAAACTTGCCTTCCTAGGACTCTGAATCACAAAGCTTATTGGTTATAAAATTTAACAGGTTTATACAGTATCTGTCTCTGTGGCCTAGAATTATAGTAACTTTGTCTTAGAATATTTTACTGTAATTTATAAGTGACATACTCTTTCTTTTTACTTTTATGTTCCTATATCCAGTAATGTTTTCCAAAACTTTTTCTGTTATCTGGTCGGGATTTCTTTAGATGCACAAGAATTTATTAATCTTTTTTGAATAACCAACTTTTTTCCTCCTAATTTAAAATTCTTGAGCTAATTTCTCAATGCTTATGCTATTATTTTTAAAGTAGCATTTATTAGTAATATTTATGTTCACAAATAAGTTGTGTTTTCCCTATTAAAGATGTTTCCCTATTAAAGATGTTAATGAAAATGAAACACTCTGATGTACTGCAGGGAGACACCAAATGTAATGTTATTCAACCACACCCAAGCAAATTCTCTGAATTTTTGTTTATCATCCTCATATGATTTCAGAATCAGAGGCTTTAAAATCACTGGAATCACGGCAGTCATCTCATGCAATCTCCTCATTTTTACATAAGAATTTCAAAACCTGCATTAGTTAGATAAATTAACCAAGCAAACTGGGATTATACACTAAATCTATTGACTGAATTCGGAGTCATTTCTAATGGAACACAACAGTAAGTTAATACATCAGTAAAGTGCCATAAAATATGACAAACAATTCACTAATTAGCAAAGTTTATTTAATAAATAGAACATATGACACGTTGTAAGTTTAATATTTCTAATGTTTTGATAATGTATTAGATTATAAATCTGACAAAAAGAGAGACAAGATAAAGCAGCTTTAATTGTTCATTAAATGCAAAATTGAGAGGTGTTTTAGAAACATATTTTCTGGAGGAGGAAAATAGGAAGGGAAAAATTCCAAGGGAAAAATATGCTCTGAAATCCTAATGAAGAAGTATTGTGCTCCTGGCATAAATTTTCCTTTAGATGATAAAGGCATCAATATCAGATTCCAGGATTTTAATCTCCCTTTTCAATGTTAATAATTCACTGATAAAACTTTTGAAATATCTTATTCATTTCTCAGAAAATTCCTCCAATACCAGATTGTTTGCAAGTCTATGAGTAGTGACAAGTAATATAATGAATGAAAGTTCCTAACAATTTTTCTTTTCAACACTCTTCATATTCCTCAAATTGCAGATCATTTTATTTAAAAAAAATCCAATATGTTCTTAAGTATTTCTTTGCTCTATCTCTTCAAGAATTTTAAACTATGTATCATGTGTGTTTTATAGGTAATATTTTAAAAGTGATACTCAAAAGTTTACTTTCAAATAACTTTAGACCAACTTAGAACAAAAAATTTTTATATAGAACCAAACTAAGAGCCACACACAATTCCTCTATTAGAGTTCACACATATTTAAGTCACAGACAAGATAACAGCTAGTTATCTCTATTAGAAACCTTTTTCACTTGCTCTAAAAAAGGAAAAAAAAGTAACTACTTTGGTAGCTTTTCAATTTTGGTACACCCATCCTAGGAACACTCTGGGCAGTCAATTCTCCTTGGTATAGACTAAAGATTATTAACTTCATGTTGTGACTGGCAATGGTGGTGATGTTTGCAATGGTGGGAAAGAAGATAAAATTATATAAATATAATTTTATAATAATATATACATGCTTTATATATAATTATATATATTAATACATTAATATATATTATATATAATTATATATATTAATGCATCAATATATATAATTATATATAAAGCATGTATATATTATTATAATATTATATTTATATAATGTGTATATATTTGGGTTTTTTTTCTACTTACCATTAGAAGTGCCAAAAAGGTTCTCTTAGACTCTGAAAGTAACAATCTGGCATCAACAACTATGGATGAGGGTTTGATCTTTACTCTTCCATGATGGTCTTCCCTTGAGATATGGTTGACCCATTCTCATATTTTAGGTCTTAGGTAAATGACTTCATTAGAGAAGGCTGATCTAGAGAAAAAAAAATTAAAATAGCAAATCTCCTCTCCCCATTGACTATCGTATCCAGTACAATTTATTTCATTATAACCCTCAAAACAATCTAAAATGTGATGATATACTTATACTTATTCATTGTCAGTTTTAACCTCTTAAAAGAGTAAGGTCAGGCACTTTACTATCCTGTTTACCATTACATTCAGTCAACTCTCTGTTTATATTTAGCCTTTCATTTACATCCCTGTAGGAAAAGAAAACTCTGGCCATAGTGATATACTTTGATATTTGTAATATTACAAATGTATACACACACACACACACACACACAAATATATTGTGATATACTTTGATATTTGCAATACTGCAAATATATATAAATATATTACAAATATATACAAATATACTTTGATATTTGTAATATTACAAATATTCCCATAAGAATTTGGCATATCAGTTTGTGTATATCTAGATCATTCTCTTTGAGTAAAATCAAAGGCCCGTGTTTGGGATCTGTGAAGTTGGAACATGGTTTATTTCCATGACCTGCCAGGAATAGGCCGTCCCTATCCCTATTTATTCTCATCTTGTTCTCACCTTGAGACAAATTTTCTAAGCAAGAAATTTATACGAGATCTCCAGAGGGACCTTAGCTTTACATTCAGGTCCTACTTACGGGCCACTCTGGCTAACGTATCTATTTTTCCCCTAGGTTTCTTTGGTTACGGTGGGTTCCATAACTCTTACCTTGTCTTCTTGGCTTGACTACCTATTGTACACTTTCACTTCTTTCATTATTACAATCTTCTGACTTTCCTGGTTGAAATAACTCCAAGGTGATTTCCACTGCATTTTTGCATGACTTCCAATGATGAGAATGACAATCAAGTTATTTTTTTTAAAAGATTTTGTCCCTTTTTAATTTAAGCACAGAGTTCAAAGTTTGGCAGATGTGCAACCAAGAAGAACATTTCACTTAGAAATAAAATAAATGAACTGGACAGGTACTCTGGAAACTAATACAAAGAATATATCTGCTCAAATTATTATAAATCAATATTATAGTCATAACATGAACTCAACCTTCTGTCAGTGGGAATCTAATCATCCAATAGGCAAAAAATTAACAAATTTATTTAAAATTGTAATAAGGATCATTGTTATACTGGCACTAAAGGAACACAAGATCATACTAAATCCTAGCCACATTCTGCATTACAGACCTATAGAACAGGCCAATAGGAATCCCTTCTTTTATGGACAAGCTTTAGGAGCTTGATTAGGAAAAATCAAATATAATTTACTTTTTTGAGTAAGAAATTTTGGAAAAATTTACCAAAGAAATATTTTTCAAGCTCTTAAAAATCTTCCATGGATGCCAATTTCACATTATACTTATAAACTGAACTTAACGTATAGTTAAGACCCAGAGATCCAGTACTTCTATGGGATTAGCTCTTGTGGCTCTTGGACATTAAGTGTTATGTTTTCCTGTAAGAGTCAGTGTTGTGTACAGCGAAAAGCCATGTTTGTGAATGGAATTAGACATTCCCAGGTTCCTAATTTATGTCTGTCACTTTCTAACCACGTAGTCCTGGGTACAGTTCATAACCTTTCTACTTCTCAACCTACTTAGCTATAAAATGGTGACAAGAATGCCTACTTTTCAGAATTGATATGAAATTGAGACAGAAATGAAAGATTGGAGATACCAAGCAGGAGATACAGAACTCAATAAATGGTAATATTTTTATGACTATACCTCTTGTAGTTGAAAAACACAAGAGTGTTAAAATATTGTGGCAGCTGTTGATGAGGTAAAATTACATTATTGACAATACAAAATGAATTTTAGAGCCTTCTATTTCAGGGCAATAACTGATAAGTCTTAGCATGATAGAGGGATATTATTTATACATTGTTTTTGTCAATTCTGCCATGAATTAGACATTCCCATCTATCATCTCTTGGAAGAGAGGAGCCTTGTTAAGTAAGCCAAATCAAAACCTTTTTTTGTTTTACTTTGATCATAGCCACATTCTCCTTCTTGGTGTTTCTAGACCTCTGAGGGAATTAGTTACAAGGAGGACGGTACAGATGAAGAATATCTGGCATTTACTTTAATGCATTTTGTTGTGGATTCTGTCCTCATATGTCCTTCTCTCACAAAGGGAAAGCACTGCTATTAATAAGAGAAAAATACTGATAGGCCAGCTGCCCATATATTTTGTTTGTATGGCTTGAAATGATAATGTGACACAGTCCATCAAGGGCAGATAAATATGTTTCTATGGCATTTGTTTCATTTGCCAGAGCCACTGGGCAGGATTATGCATGTGTCACCTACCATAAATTTCATTACACTTTACAGGGATCAATGGTACAAAAGCCTTTCTTTTCTTGTAGAAGATGGCTTCCACAAACCTCTCACACTCATACGATACATTAATGGACGCAACAATAAATACAGAAGAAAACCTTGGATTGATGAGTGAATGAACATACATATAGCCATGGAAGGTTGGAGAGAATCTTCCAAGAATCTTCCAAGTTTTGAGGACTTTCTAGGGAAGGAGAGTATCATAAGCTCTGAGAACAGGCAAACAGAATCCCCAGCTGAAATACCACTGAAACAGGAAAATAACATATATTGGACAAGGGTCTTGAAAGATGAATATGTTATGGAAGAGGGACATTTAAATAAAGGGGGATTCTGTAAAGAAGGGCATCAAGGTGAAGTAGGCCAACAGGTGGATAAAGAGTCAGCAGCCCCAAGAAACTAGAGGGCAAAGTACCAAAGAAAACGAGAGGAAAGGGAAATACATCTAGAAAAACATATTAGTGGAAGATGTAGACGCTATTGCAAATCCTAAGAGTTGAATAAGAAAAGATTACAAAAAGATGTTTCGCTCCAGAGAAAATAGAATTTATAAACAAATAAAAATGTCGTAAATTGTCAAGAGCGCATTAAAGTCAGTTAAAGCAGCAAGTTTTTAAAACTATTTTTTTTCCAAAATTGTGAAGTGTCTTTCTATACTATTGAAGGATTTGTGTTGACATTTTTTCATAGCTTCAAGTAGAGACTAGACCTATTTTAAAAGAGAAAAATATAAAATGTAGGGATGTGTCAGTGGGAATAAGTAAGAAAAAGACAAAGAAGGGAATAGCAAATTAAAAAAAAAAAAAACAACTTAGCAAGGCTTGAGGATTTTAAACACACAAAAGCATTTCTGTCATATTTGGGACTCACATATAAAAATATTATTAAATATTTGTGAAGCAAGGAGAACCACACTTCAACAATTTTTAAAAATTGTTTTTGTCCATAATGTGACGGACATCAGACAAAAGATAATTTGACATAACAAGGCTTCAGTTAGGTTGCCAAGTGTATTATTCATCACAAATAGCAAAATTTTCCCCAATTTAAAGAGAGGAACTTTACAATAAACTCTGCTATTGTTTTTTCCACTATAAAAACCATGATTTCTTGCTTGTTGCCACTTGCCATAAATCAGCTACTTTCCTAAGTAGTGATAAAACTCCCTTCGGAATGGAGACATTGTAAATTATGATGCACGATTGCTGACCGTAGAGATTTTTTGTAAAGTCCAGTTATTGTGCACGCACAAAACAATATCAGGGTATGACAGAGATTTGTAAGCTCAAAGCCCTATTCATTTTTATGGGAGCTGTATCATATTTATGCTAATTAAAAATTCTTTCCATTCAGAGAGAAAAAAACTTGAGGAATGTGCTTTCTGAACAAAGAATAAAAATAAAAATAATTACTACCACAGTTTATCAATTTCTTCTCTCTGTTGATAAATGATTCACTGTCTATTACTTTTAGCAGGCATTTAAAAGTGAAACAAAGCTTGAGTTGTCTGAAGAGGAAAATTCCACAACCATAGATAAAGGACAGTAATAAAAATAAGACACATTGAACTTGTTTCCCAAATGGAGGGGCCAAAGCAAGAGCAAGACACAAGCAAGATTATAACAATCCTTCCTATCACTCGTCACAAGCACTATTTCACTAACCAGTTACAATGAATCCTCAGTAAAGAAAAAATCCACACACACCCCAGGACTCATCACTGAATAATCAGAAAGGAAGCAGAATGCCACAGGGGTGTTCAGATGTTTTTGTTTTCAGTGCATTGCCAAAACAAAATTTCAGTTATAGCTTTCATGAGGTACCAAAAGTTTTTATTTTCAAAAAGCAGCATTTCAGAGTTCTTACTATGTACTGAACTTTGGTGTGATGCCATATAAAAATAATCTTACAAAGTTAAACTTTAAAGAATCAGAATCCAGTAGGCTTTTTTTTTGGGGGGGGGGGGAGGCTTGAAAATCTTAGAGATAAGCCAAGGAAGGCAAGAATTACTTTCAGAATCAAAATATATGACAAAAGTCCTAGAACGGGAAGGAACTATAATTTCTGTTGACCAGCTGTCTCCCAATGCAGGAAAGTCCTCTAGATGAATGCTTTACAGGGTCAGTCACCTAGAGATGCTTTTAAAAAGGCATAGTGTTAAAATGCAGGTTTGGGTGGGGCCTGAGAGTCTGCGTTTCTAACAAGCTCCAGGCCATATCAATTGTGGTCTTCTGTGGACCTCAATATATGCAAGAATTGTCTACTGAGAACACTCCCCATAGTGTGGACTCATTACTTCAAGAAGAAGCAATTTCCATTCAGGGTCAGTCATTAACTTAACGAAAGTCAAATGACTTTCATTAAGTCAAAATTTGCTTTTCAGTAAATTCCATCCATTTATCCTAGTCCCAGCCTCCAGAATCACAATTACTAAATCTAATTTCTCTTATACAGAAAAGACCAGACTTAAAAAGTTTTCCATCTTGATTCTCTTCTTTCCTAGAAAAATACATCTCTGATACAATAATGGTTTTGAGTTTTCTCTGCCATCTTGTGTGGTCAATATTGGATTTGTTTGAAGGTATAACATTAATCTATAAATGAGGCCCCAAGATATGAACAAAACACTAGTCCAGATTGGACTAGCAGTCATGATGCTTCCATGCATGATCCTGTTTCCATAAAATACGTATTAAATATGTCTGAGTTTGTATGAAACCCATGGACGCAGCCCAAAACTGACACAGCACATGGTTAAAACAGCTCCCACCTAAATGAAAATAAACAGCTAACTTGATCATTAAATTTCTAACTTCCTTCATTTTTGTTTGGCCTGGTGAGTACTGATGAAGTTTCTCTCACAGAGGCTTAGTCACCTGGTTCACAACCTCATCCTCTGCCTTTGGCTGTCATCACTCCAGCTGTGGTCTCACACGTCTTAACGTTATTGAACTCCGGTGACTTCCATGTCCACACCAGTGCACCCATTTATTGATATGTCCACACCCCTGTTATGTCAACCCTTAAGCCACTTCTCTTTGAGTTTTGGGATTCTGAGCAGGGCTGAGACCTAACTACCACATGCTCCTTCACGATGCACACACAGCCTCATTTGAGTCTTTATTGGGATCCTCACGCCTTTGATGTCTCCATGTTGTAGTAATCCGTCACGCCCCTTTGATTCCACTTTTCTTTCATCCCATTTTACAATTTCTTATTAAAATTTATTAGAAGTTTGAGAAGGTTCTTGCACTGTACTGCTTCCTGCAGGGCCCACACTTATTTCCCCTAATTTTAGCCCAGTGACATCCTCATTACCTGTTTCCTTCACTCCTGTCTGGGAGATGGGGAAAAGTCTCTCGATTTACAGGTTTTGTTAGAAATGCAAGTGATTCAAACTCTACTTTGGACTCTACATGATTCACTCGCTCTAACAACTGACCCAAACTTTCTTCAACATCTTGAAGTCCCCGACCCTCCCTGGAACCATAAATCTGAGAACAGATGATCTCATTGACAACTCACTGAAATGATCAAGACCGCCTGGCACCTGATCTCTTGACTTCCCTGCTCTCCTAAGAGTGTCTTTGTATTTTTCCTTGTCTTTCTTCTTTCACTCTCACCTCCTCAGAGGAAGACTCTCTCTTTTAGGAATGCCAAGGTTAAAGTGTCTGCATACTTCTATTGAGTACCTTCCTGCCTAGAACAATGTGCTGTTCAATCAGTTACCCATTCTGTTCATCTCCCTGCTGCATTGATTTATACTCTTTACCTATAAACCTGCTCACATGTTCATATCCCTCTTCTAATTACCTTTCTTTTTAGCCTTCCACCTTTTTTACTTCACCAGCAAACTTGGTGAAATAAGCCAGTCCTCCTGTATCCTCTTTAACTAAACGGTCTTTGTGAGCCCTTGTTATTGGATTCTCCTTCCTCATCTGTCTCATCACCGTTTCACCCACTGGAACATGTACTGAAAGTCACAGCCTTTCAGTCATGGAATGACTCAAAGTCAAGGGAATAAAAGGCACAGTAGAGGGAATGCAATCCCTGGTATTGTGATAGTGTTGCGTGGTGACGGAAGGTAGCTAAACCTGTGGGGGGCACGGCATAGCCTATAAACTTGCTGCAGCACTATGCTATACACCTGAAATGAATGTAACATTGTAAATCACTTATACTCAAGAAATTTTTAAAAAGTCACTCCTGATTAAATTTAATAGCATTTTCTCAGTGATACTCCTCTTCGTTCCCTCTGCCGCATTTTGTATTATTGATTTCCTGCTCTTTCTTTTAAGTTTTATTTATTTTTTTCTGAATTCCATTATATTGTATTATTCTGGTTCTTCAATCCCTCTGCTCTTGTGTCCAATTAATTTAAAACACTTGCCACACAGCAGATGATTTTTCCCTATCTCTTCCAATTCTTATTTAAAGCTACATGTCCAGCCATCTTTCCCTGTCTCCAGGTGGCCAGACGATAATCACCACATTAGTATTAGCCCATAATTCTCTGTCCATTATTTCAGAGACATAGAAGAATCAGTCCACTGCAATAATTCTGCATGAAAATTCTATAGGTATTTCAATTTTTTTCTAAGCTTTCTCTTTAAATCTGTACTTCCTCCTGTATTTTGTCTTGGCTGTGAATATCATCATCAATTTAGAATCCTGAGTCATCTTAGATATGACACATCATCATTCAGTCAGTTCTGTTTTTCTATTTCCTCGCTGTCTCTCAAATCCATTATTCTAGTCACATTCCACTTCTCTTCTTATAGCATTAGTCTAGTTCATTCTCCTTCCTTCCTTCCTCTCTTTCTCTTTTTCTCCTCTTTTTT
The DNA here is from genome assembly GCF_963455335.1 of Martes martes. Taxonomy (NCBI): domain Eukaryota; kingdom Metazoa; phylum Chordata; class Mammalia; order Carnivora; family Mustelidae; genus Martes; species Martes martes. Next base: position 16,876,039 of record NC_137888.1, read on the forward strand.
ATCAATTCTTGGGAAGTATATCACAATAGTCTCTCAATGGATTTCTAACTTTCCACCCTTTAATCCATCCTCCACAGTGCAACCACACTCATCTTCCTGAAATCTGCTTCCTTCCCAGATGGATTCGACCACTGCCTGGGGCACCCATGATCTTTCCAGGCTGGAATCTGCCTTACAAACCTACTCTTACTCTACCACTGACTAACTTCCAAACACTCTCTGCTTCTTTAACAGTCTTCTCTCTGACAGAAAAGTTCCCTTCATTAATACCTGGTAAAATAGTAAATCCTCTTCTCATCTCAAATTGGGGCACATAACAGATTCATAGTTTTCTGGTCTCCACTCCTGGGAATAGTCACCACTATCTATCTATCTCTATCTCTATATCTATCTATCTATCTATCTATCACTATCACTATCTATAAGGACTCACCAAAGGCCTGCTTTGGTGCTCAGTTACAGTGCTTGTATTGTACGCTTTTATGTCTGCTTAGACAGCAATCCCCCTCAGAGTGACAGGATGTCTTTCCATCCTGGACAATGCCTACTACATAATCTTCTGTGCTTGCTAGGTAGATTAAGTTGTCTTTTCATGACAATCTATTTTCCATGTGTAAAAGCTTCCATGTAAAAAATAGCCAGAAATAAAATATAGGACTGTAATTCTACTAAAAAAAAAAAAAAAGAAGAAGAAGAAGAAGGAGGAGGAAATTTAAAAAAAGGAAACACAGCAGGAGGACAGGCCTAGATTAAGAGTTTTGCTTGTGAATTTTTCTTCTTTGAATTATTCATTAAGAAACCCCAAATCCAGATATCATATGGATAAATTTTCCCTTTTTTGAATTAAGAAGTTGTACATAGAATACAGAATGCCTTTAGAGAAGATATAAAAGGGAACAAAGTTGGTTTATTTAGCTTCTCAGATCAGGCTGCTGAGAATCACAGAAGAGCTAAGGTAAGCAGCTCTCTATAAAGTATGATGACTTTTCTCCAGTGCGACAGCAGGAGAGTTGAGTAAGCCTTCCAAGCGCCAGGGGGTAGTAATCCTACTGCTTTCTCCTTTTCATATTGAAACATAATCCTATCTATCATTAAGACCAATTTTCATGCTTGCCCTTCTGATGCTATTAAGAGAAAATGAATAGCCATAAGTTGTTATTTTCTTGCTTGCATCACTTTTGACTTGTCTTATTCACCGAAAGGCCCACAAATCACACATCTGATTCTGCCTGTATAATGAAGATAATTACCAAATTCTACCCGATTCTTCTTAGGATGTGTAGTGATGGGCAGATTGCTTGTATATTCTGATAATTGTCTTTTTTATCACCATAACTAGTGCGTGTGTGTGTGCGTGTGTGTGTGTGTGTGTGTGTGCGCGTGCTCGCGCATGTATACCTGATTGTGTGTCGGTAGGGAAGATGATGGGTGTAGTCTAGCCATTTCCGTGCCCACTGATGCAGGAACACAGAACTTTCCTACATGTTGAAGAATGGTTACCCCTCTGCTGAACTTACTTACCTAGATGTGAGCTAGAAATAAATCTGACAAACTAAGATATGAATGCATGATTTGTTGTAACCTAACTTCAAATGTAACATCTCATCATTCTTGTTATATTCTAGTCATTATAAACAAATCTCTGGGTCTAGGCCGCATGCAGGGACATGAACACCAGGAAACAGGGATCACTGAGAGCCTTCTCAGAAACTGCCTATCAGGCATCCCATCTAATCACCAGCTGTATCTCTGCAGGCTCCATGGACTCCCTTGCATCTTTCTTTTTAAGCTGGCTCTCTTAGAAGCCCACCCAATTCAGAGCCATAGCTCCCCAAAGAGGAGAACTGATAGAGTGAATGCATCTTGAATCTCTTTTTAGTAGGCCCTGTAAAGCTGTGGGGGGGGGGGGCTATTATGCATTTATTAAGGGAAATTTTGCCGCAAATTCTCTAGAATGGCCTTTCCTCAGCCTGCCCAGACAGAGGCAGGGGATATAGACACATGCTTTGGCCTGCTCAATATTGTAACGAGATGCTGTAAGTGCTTTGGGTAGACTCCTGAAAATTATTTTGGTGGTATCATCAATAACTGATTATTCTTGAGATCTAATGAAATATTTGTTTAAGGCCCCACCTCCTCTACTAGAATATGAGTCTTAAATTTACAGGCTGTTATGAGAATAACTGGTACATTATGGACTGTATATTTGTGTTCCCCTCCAACATTCATATTTGAAACCCTACCTCCCAATATGATGGTATTTGAAGATAAGGTCTTTGGGAAGTAAACAGTTAGATGCACATGAAGGTAGGGACTAGTACCCTCATGATGGGATAAGAAGAGACACTAGAGAACTTGCTCTCTCTCTCCCTCCCTGCATGCGCACAAAAAATGAGGTCATATGAGCTCAACAGTGCATAGCAGCCACCTACAAACCGAAAGAAGAGGTCTCAGTGTTATGCCCCAGTTTTCACATCTGAGAGACCACCAAGGAGCCAACACCAATGTAATCACACGAGGGTTTATTTGACAAGCTTAAGCTTGGGCCCAAGTATACCTGATGCAGCAGAGTAAGGACTTGGACCCCAAGGTGACATGCTTAAGCTTGGGCCCAAGTATACCTGACGAACCGGAGTAGGGACTTGGACCCCGAGCTTAGTTAAGGCAGGGTATTTATGGGTTCCTGTTACTAAAGCAGGGTGGGGATATCTGGAACCCAAGCAGGGTGGGGCTTACTAAAGCAGGGTGAGGGAAAGTTCCGCCCTTGGGCACAGGGGTCTGAGATGGCTGCCGGAGCTAAGATGGCTGTACCTATGCTAAGGCTAAACCTGAGGTGGGATGGCCTTGATTTTCCTTGGCCTCCACATCAGAATGAATCCTGCCTTGACCTTGGACTTCAGGTATTCAGAACTGTGAGAAATCCAATTCAGTTGTTTAAGCCACCCAGTCTGTGGTGTTTTGTTATCGTGGCCCAAGCAGACTAATAAATAGTTGCGGTGACCAGACAGCAAGCTGACAGGGTCCTTGCAGTCTCAGGGCCAGGTCAGAGACCAGCCCTACCCACCAGGGTTCCGCCTTAAAGCTCTGCCATAACCACAGCTTCTAGAGGCAGGGAAACCACAGAGCAGGGAGTGGGCCTAGATTTGCCCTTAAGCTAGTTGATAGTCTAACAGGCTGAATGAGAAAAACTTACTTACCGGTACTGTGTTATGTTGATTGTTCTATTGAATCGTAAATACAATGATCAAGGTGACTTCCACGGATTGTATTGTCCTTGAGTCATATAAAAGAGCTGTAAACCAATAAACTTCCTCTTAGCAGAAGGGCAGAGGCTCCACTTCTTTCCTTCTTATTCCCACCCCGGAACTCAGGTTTCTCCATTCAGTCAAAGTTGGTTCCTTGGCAAATAGTGTGTAAATGAAAAAAATAAATGCTGGCAGATTTAGCAGGGAAATCCATAGCATACTTATAATCTTGATCCAAATGATTAAGGTTACTGTCAAAGGATTAATGTTAATTATTTACAGAAATACCACTATGTACACTTCCAATTTTACTCATTCAACTTTATTCACATAGACATTGATATTATAAAGTATTTCAAGTGGATGCATTTTTTGTTGAAATGGCTTTTATTAGTTCAAATTACAAGCTATTGAAAACATTTTATAGTACACGTGTTTGATATCTTCTCTATACGGTCTAATAAATTCCCCAAAACGCAAAGGGAGAAACAAAAAAGAATTGATTCAAAACAGGAATCATGAATTTTACATTATTCACCTAGGGTGCTCTGTGTGTGTGTGTGTGTGTGTGTGTGTGTGTGTGTGTGTGTAATTTTAATTATTAAAGCATGCAATTAGAAGCTGTGGTATGTAAATATGAAACTCATCAATTATTTCAAAACATTAAAAGTGTTGTTATTCCGTCCGCACCACCCAGTACTCACTGCCCATCTTCCTTTCTGGATACATGCACAAAGGTTAGCTGCACAATGTGTCTTGAGTCTTAGTGGTAGTACAGGAAAGAGGATAAAGACAAGAAAGGTCTAAAAGCCCAACAGAATTCTTTTTTTTTTTTTTTTAAGATTTTATTTATTTATTTGACAGAGAGAGATCACAAGTAGGCAGAGAGGCAGGCAGAGAGAGAGAGGGAAGCAGGCTCCCTGCTGAGCAGAGAGCCTGATGCAGGCTCGATCCCAGGACCCTGGGATCAGGACCTGAGCCGAAGGCAGAAGCTTTAACCCACTGAGCCACCCAGGTGCCCCCAGAATTCTTTAAAATAAGTTCAAGAGGGCAATAATTTCAGTCTGGTTTATTGATCGTTCTATGCCCAGTGCTAAGGATGGTGTCTGGTATACACTTGGTGCACAATAAAAGTATAAGCTGAACTGAAAATTTCCCTTGTCCCCACTACACAGTCATTGGGGTAGAGGCCAAATCTAAAAGAGGAGCATAACAGCAAACTAACATTTAAGTACATATTGGGTTTTAAATACTAATATGTAAAACCAAATCAGTTGGGATCCTTGTCTTAAAAATAATGTTTTAATCATACTACTTTCTAAACATCAGTTTATATTGTTATTTATACCTTAAACATATTTTAGTGAAACCATGTTTTTGTTGTGCCTCATATCAGCATTCACATTCTGAAAGTGTACTACTAATAATAGAATGTCTCAGTGACTAAGTGCATTAAAAAAGAAGAAGAAGAAAGAAAGAAAATTTGGATGACTAGACTTTCATTAAACATGTTTAAGAACTCTTGGATCTACAGATGAGGCACAAACCTAAGCTGTTTATGACTTTTCTTTAATCTTACCTTAATTAAAAATGAGTTGTTCTATACTTTCCTCATTTCCTCATACCAGGTTAATCTCTGCGTGTTATGTTTTTTCCCTTAGGGGAGAAAAAAACCCTGATTTTCTGACAAATTAAGCTTATGTATGTGCCTTCTATAATATGATCTCAAATTCTCATGGAAATAGCTGAAACTTCCGTAATAAACTGAAAAGAGTCAACACACAGCTTCAAAGGGACCCTTAAAATGGGATTTGAAAGTCATTCACTCTCACTGGCCAGTTAGCAGTTTCCGTAGCATGTGGTTATTTAACTCCAGAAAGCCAATGACAGGGCTGGGAAGAAAAATGCTAAGCTTTCACCAAACATAATTGAAAGATGAAATTGATTAGCTAATGTTTACTCAACGAAGACAATAAATGTAGGAAACAGGTTCCAGTCAAATATTGGTGGTGTGTGGTCTCCTTCAACCTCCTCCCTCTTAACTTTTAGCCCCCATTAATTCTTGGAATCAAGATCACTGTTTTTCTGTACTGTTGGCACAAGATGCAATGGGTTGATTAAATGAAAATAAAATTGCAAAACATGGTGGCTTATGGTGAGACTTAACGGTTTATGTTTAGACTTTAGAATCTAGCCACTGTTGTCTCCATACTTTCAATATAAATTCTTCACTTGTTCCATGGCCCAGAGGCTCTGCTCCTGCCCTAGGCTACTTTCCCCACCCCATCCACCTCTGGGCTTCCTGGCTTCCTTGCCATCCTGCCACACTTCTGTAACTTACCTGTCTTGAATTCATGATTATTTACTTATCTCTTTATGTGGGACCACATCTGCTCCTATGGGAGCTCCTTGAAAAATTTTATGTTTTTGTCACATTCTTCCCTTCTAGAGCAGTGTCTAGTCTATGCAAATGTTCAAAAGTGACACATATGTAAAGTAAACAAATACATTGATTCATGAATCTGTCAGTTAATTAATGATCAGAAACATCAAATAACCAAAATAATCCCCTGGAAGCTTTTCTACCATCCAACACTTGTGGAGTCCAAAAGCAATAGATGCTGATTGTGTGATAAACATGGCTATGTGTACATTTTAGCACACTAATACTTGGCATTCTAAAAGCATATTTTGAAGGTAGGCAATTAAGTGTCATTTCATTCTTAAGTAACCGGTATGTTAAATTTTATCTTTGAGGGTTCACATTTTGTCTAGATAGAAACAGAACACAGTGAATGGGGCCTGTGCTTAGAATTCTCTACTCCCTGGCCACTTGAGTCAATTAAGATACCTTTTAACAGCCTTTTGGTTTTGTTTTGTTCTGTTTTCCTTTTCATATCACACATTAAAAACTTTTAAAAACACAAAAACACTTTGGCTAGGAATCAAATAACTAAACTTTTGGATTAGTCCTTAATAACTTAAAATTCTACTTCTTTAGAATTTTAATTTGTGTTAACAGAGAAAGCAATTTTTGCTCAATTTGGTTTCATTCAATGTGAAAAAATAATACTATCCCTAAATGTAATACTTGCCAGTGAGTTTGTGTCAATCCTATATACTGGGGATCAGGCAAAAAATTTTAACAATTCAATGAAAGCCCACTGATAAATTAGCTTTCTAAAAACTGTCTAGCTCACAGAAAGACTTATCCCAAAGTGGAAACATAACATGTACAATTTTGTTTCTAAGACATGTAGGAAAGTAACAACATGCTATTTTAAAACTTAACAGTTGCCACTTAAAACAATCCTCTAAATTTTCTTGTTTTCAAACATACACTTTAAATAGGGATATTTTTGCCTAAAAAAACAAGAACATTTGGCATGAAAAGATTCCTTTAACCTTGAATTGTTGAGGTGTAATATGGAAAATAGATTGATTATCTACAGCCTACGGAGCCCTTTTCTCCCTGCTGAAGAAAAGGTACTGATGAAGACTGTTCTATTTTCTACAGAGGCACTTTCCCTGGACACTGCCAGCTCACTCTTGGCCATCCTGTTTTATGTCTCAAGTCCCTACCTTCCAAAATGGGTACCCTTCCAAAACGCACTGGTAAAAGACTCACATTTTATTAAATATCACCCTCAGAAAGAAATTTAAGAACCATGCATTCTGATTTGTCATTTGATGGGTAAACTAGAAACTTCAGTTAAATAAATTAAAGAGGTTGGAATATTAGGAATTTATTAGTTTCCTGAGGCTACTGTAGCAAATTACTCCAAACCAACTGGCTTAGAACAACAGGATTTATTCTTTCGCCATTCTAGAGACCAGAAGTCCAAAATCAACAAGTGAACAGGGACACCGTCGTCCCCCTGGAGGCTCTGCCTGGGCAAGTCAACTTCAGGGGCTGGCTGCGGATTTCCTGGACTTGTGGCCACGAGGCTCCCTTTCACCTCCTGTCTTCATATCATCTGTGTGTGTGTCTTCTCTAGCTGTCTCTTGCAAGGATACTTGTCACTGGATTTAGGGTTCATCCAGATAATGCAGGATGATCTCCTTCATAGCAGTAACATGATTACATCTGCAAAACTTTTTCTATATGAGGGAACATTCACAAGCTCCAGAGATGGAAACGTGAACACATCTTTTTTCAGGGCCACCATTCAGCCCACTGCAGATGAGAAGTCTAGGTAGTGACAGTCACAGTCATGTCCCTGCCCATCTCTGTAGCAGTTTTATCTCCTCCAGAGGCTTCCATACATCCTCTCATTTTATCACAAATCCATCTCCCTCATTTTATACAGAGGATGGAAACTGGGAGAATTACCTCAGAGGGGTCACAAAGCTAATTAATGACAAAGCAAGATGACCACAAAGTCACTTTGATTTTTTTTTTTTTTTCAGTGTGTTTGTTGGCTTGCTTAACAAATCTACTTATTGGTGCAGATTTTTTTTTTTTTTCTTTATATCTGCAAGTCTATAGTGATCTCCTAGAAGAGTTTTCCCTTAGCATTTTGGGAACAGCTGTTGTTTAAAAAAAAAAAAAATTGAATTTTGGTTAAAATGTTTATTTATTTATTTATTTTTAATTTATTTATTTTAGAGAAAAAGAGAGACTGCGGCTCAAGTGAGGTAGGGGGAGGGGGAGGGGGGAAGGAGAGGGAAGAGGGACAAGCAGATTCTGTGCTGAGCACAGAGCCTAAACAGGGCTTGATCCTAGGATGCTGAGATCACGACCTGAGCCTAAATCAAGATTTGGATGCTTAACCCACTGAATCACTGAATCAGGGGTACCTTGAATTTTCGTTAAAAACAAGAAGTCGGGGTACTGGGCTGGCTTAGCCAGTGGAGTGTGGTTTTTGATCTTGGGTGTTGGCTTCAAGCCTCACGTTGATTGTAGACATTACTTAAAACAAATAAAAACTTTAAAAAAATTAAAAATCCAAACAAGAAATCACACCATCCATTCATATCAGTAGTAATAGTCAATGTATAATAGGCTCTGACTATGGGCCAGGTGTGACACTGTACGTAGTACCCTACTTGAGCATAGTATATACAGTGGTTGAAATGCGGCTCATCTATCTGATAACCCTGAGTTTGAATTCGGCTGCAGCATTTACTCAGAGGGGCCCTTTGTTGAGCCAGTCAAACTCTCTAATTCTCATTTTCCCAGTCTGAAAATTAGAGTTAGTACTTGACCTTCCCTCACTGGGTTGTGTTAAGACATAAGAGAAGGTGATACCTCCAGGCCTTAAAAGAATGTGTGGCACTTAGTGTACCTCCTATCCAGGGTATATGTTCTTTTGGACCAAAGACAGTGTATTTAGTAAAGTTACCTCAGAATGAGATATTTTTCCTCATTTGTAACACTTCTAGAGAGTGTCTCATATCTGTGTGTGTGTGCATGTGTATGTATAATGACATTTTTTTGTTTGTTTGTTTGTTTGTTTTAAAGATTTTATTTATTTACTTGACAGACAGAGATCACAAGTAGGCAGAGAGGCAGGCAGAGAGAGAGAGAGAGATGTGGAAGCAGGCTCCCCGCTGAGCAGAGAGCCCGATGCGGGGCTCCATCCCAGCACCCTGGGATCATGACCTGAGCCGAAGGCAGAGGCTTTAACCCACTGAGCCACCCAGGAGCCCCTATAATGACCTTTATAATAGTTAAATACTTGTTCATACTCTGTACTCTTTTTCTTTTCCCACCATCTTCACCCTTCCCCCATGACACTCCTTTTCAAACAAGACTACAGAAGGAATTTAATTTGGACAATGATCTTTGGAACCAAAGAATGGCAATAATGCTGTCCCAAAGACACAGCAATGGGGTTTTTCATCTTAGAATAAATGCCCGTCCCAAATCAAGAATAGCCAGACATAGGTAAAAACACTTTCCCAAAAATCTCCTGCCTCAACCCTTAACATAACATGGCATGCACTAGGGAAAGTTAAATCTCTGCTAACATTTCTCTACCATGAACAAGAACTGCTGAGACGGTCTCAGTGGTTCTGCTGAGTGTGCAAGTTGTCATGTTCTTGCCTGTTTGAAAAGACCCTTAAGAACAAAGTCTCTATAATGTCTAAATAGGAAATCCATTTGAATTGGTTCTCTTTTGTTGAACACTTCATGAACACGCCTTTGAACATTTTTAGCTGGTTTATATGTTTTGCTGTGAACAGATTTTGAAAACTAGAAGAAAGGGAAAAAGTAACTCATGATAATGGCAGAGAACATAGCTGTGAGGAAGTCTCCCAGAGGACCCAGAAAAGACCGTGAGAGCTCTATTTCACATAACATCTTTATGGATAGCTGTGAACAGGGAACAAACTGCTCACTAATTACTCTCATCAAGGGCATGAGGCAAACACCACTGGGGGAGATGATAATAAAAAGGAGAATATAAATGCTTAAAGTCCAGATTGAAAAAAAAAAAAAAAAAAAGCCCAGAGTAAAGTGGACCTAAAATATATGAGCTAATAAGTCTGGAGAAAAAGAAGTTCAAAGTTCAAACATGTATAAAGACTAGGGTCTGGAAAGTAAAAACAAATACAAGCACAGTAATGACGACAACAACAACAAAACCTCATCTAACATTAAGGGATTATGTGGCTATTTAAAAAGGAAAGAGAGAGTTCAGATGCTTTTAAATCAGAACTAAAAGTAATAAGATAAAACTGTGGGAGGAAAATTTGGTCAGTTTATCAGAAAAACATTTCCTAGCAGCACAATCCATTAAGGCCGGGAATAATTTCCCAGGAGCGTTGAAGCCCCTTCATTTGATTATTTTTAAATTAGACTAGACAAACCACCAGGAAACTGGTCCGGCGTTTAATCCATCCTGAGTCGGCAGAGAAAGGCATGCAAGATGATCTAATAAGTTAATCCACAATGTATTCCTAAACTTGTATTCAACATGACTAACCACTTGTTTTGTTCATATTTCCATTTGCCTCCCAGAAACTGAAACTGGCAAATATACATTTGTAAAAAATATGTAACACATGGAATGCATTAAGCCCATGCTCCAGTAAGAGCACTCTGTCAGGCACTGAGGCACAGACACTCACCCCCACCCCCCGCCCCCGCATGGCAGAGAATAAAAGGTAGAGGAAAGGAGAGCTAGAATCACCTCCCACCACCACTACCCCAGTTCTTGGTGGATAAGGCCAGACCCCTTCACACAGTTAACAAGGTGTGGCATTGGCTAAAGCTCACATACTTCAACAGTTTCCGCCTCCGCATGTCCACTGACACTCACCAAAGCCATTCTCACCTTCTGGCCTTTCAGTGTTCGGTGCTCTCTGTTCCCTCACACTGTTCATTCTTCTGGGAAGACAGGTCAGTCCTCCATCTACACGTTTTGCGAGACAAACATCGTTAGCACTTCCTGTGGAGAGTTTACGCCAAACCCACAGGTATAAATGAGGCACCAGTCTCACAGACTCTCATGACACCATTCTCTGATCAAAACATTTGTCCACATTATATTGCAATTATCCGCTTACTTGTCTCTGTCACTCTCTAGACTGTAGTTTATGAGGTCCTGTATCACTGTTCTCTTGTCTCCTATTTTATCACCTTCTAGCTCAGTGTCTGACATGTAAGCATTCTAAAAGCATTTCCTGAATGGATGCAGATAAACCATCTATTGCCAAAATAATGCTGTGTAACAAACTACCTTAAATTAATGGCTTGAACCAAGCATTTATTCATGTCCTTATGCCTGTTGGTCTGCTGGAAGTTGGCTGATTAAGCAGCTGGACTTGGTTAAACTTGGCACTAAGCTGCAGGCTGGAACTCTCATCCATGTGTTTCTAATCCTCCTTGGATCAATGGGTCAGCCAGGGTGTGTTCTTCTACTTGCAATGACAGAAATGCAAGAGGTGGAAGCATAAACGGGCAGTGCTGCCGTAGGTCCAGATTTAGAAATGCCACGGTAATTTCTATTCATGTTCCAAGTCACATGGCGGGATCCATCATGAGTGGGCAGAGAAATATACACCACTATCAATGAGAAGAAGTTTGAAGTGGCATGGCAAAGAGAATGAAAGTAGGAAAAAAAAATTGAAAACAATAATCAAATCATCTATAATATAAATAAATAATTGTGGTACAATTAAAAATCAAGTTATGTCCTTCAACAGAAGAATGGGTAAAGAAGATATGGTCCATATATACAATGGAGTACTATGCCTCCATCAGAAAGGATGAATACCCAACTCTTGTATAAACATGGATGGGACTGGAAGAGATGATGCTGAGTGAAATAAGTCAAGCAGAGAGAGTCGATTATCACATGGTTTCACTTACTTGTGAAGCATAAGAATAACATGGAGGGCATTGGGAGATGGAGAGGAGAAGTGAGTAGGGGGAAATCGGAGGGGGAGACAAACCGTGAGAGACTGTGGACTCTGAGAAACAAACTGAGGGTTTTGGAAGGGGATGGGGTGAGGGGAGGGGTGAGCCTGGTGGTGGGTATTAAGGAGGGCATGTATTGCATGGAGCACTGGGTGTGGTGCATAAACAATGAACCTTGGAACACTGAAAAATAAAATAAAATTTTTTAAAAAGACAAACTCATTTGTGATGAGGTAAATACAAATTAATATCACAATGAGTTGAGATTTTCACACCTATCAGATACTAAATATTCTGCCAAATTATGTGTAACAACATAGAGAAACCAGTGTAATTATAAACTTCTGATGAAAGGGTACATCAATACAATCATTTGGAAAACAATTTAGAACTGTTAAATTGAAGATGCACATACTGTCTGTTGTAAAGACAGTGGTGTCCCACCAAATATCTTGCTACATTTTTTTTTTTTTCTAGTGAGCTGCGGGCAAAAGAAACAAAAGTCACAGGAAATGCCAACACATTAGCTCTCTCCACCATTGGGAGGAACCTTATGAGCCTGTGCCTCTGCCTGACTGTGTGAACTCAAACGTCATTCCTTTCCTATAACAGAGTTTATGCAAGTGAGAAGTAAAACTTACTAGTGTTAAGTCTCTGATATGTTGGGGTGGTAGTTTTCCTACAGTAAGGGTCTAATCTATCTTGCCTAAAATACCCTAAACTAACTAATTTCTTCTCTCAGTGTACCTCAGAGCAGTGCTTGAAACTGACAGTTGCAACTTAGTATTGACTCAAAAGATCCAGTGCATCAAAACTAACACCCCCTTTTTTAAAAAACTAAACAGAATAAAAGAGTAGAATAGAATTTTTAAAAGGTGCATTTTAGTATTTTCTTTTTGTTTTAGTTTTTCAAACATACATAAAAGCACATGCATATATACATATACCTATACAAAATATGTTCATATAACAGTTCTAAATAAGATACACTTTCTAGGTTAAAAAATATGAAAGCCAATGTCCTAGAGAACGCCTACATCTCTGTACCAGGAAATATGTATCAGACTCTTCAAAACAACATAAAAAATAAAATCCCTGAGAGAAAAACACAAATTATGCATGGAATGGAATATAATTCAGGCCTAAAATATTAATGAAGTATACAGAAAATAACATAAGTGAATTGTATTGTTCAAAAACAAATCAACACACAGAATAAATATAAAACCCTACCTACAAAAAATAAAAAAAATCTTTTAAAAAAACCCTAAGTAATATATAGTTTGGGGAATCTTAATATATGTGATAAAAGCAAAAACAAAGGGAAAAGAATGACAAACAGTATTTAAAATCTGTTTACCTTCAAATTTTCTACACATGAGGGAAAGATGATGGGATAAGGAAGGATTCCACAGAGGATTTCAAAATCAATGCCAAACAATTATACTAAACTCAAGTTTTCCTTGTAAGCACTGAAAATTAAATAACTGTAATTTTTAAAAGAATACAAATGTTTCAAATCCCAGTTTTGAAACTTATTACCTACACAACCATAAAAAAGCAATTCTCTTTGCCTTAATATATAAGGGATAAATATTATATTTGCCTTAATGTATAATCAAACTAATATTACCAACTTTATAGTGAGTTTTATAAAATAATTAGCTTATTTCCAATAGATAAAAGAACAGATCCTATATTCATTACTTTATAGCAAAAATCTACCCAGATTTTATAAAGAATTGTAAAGAAGTTTAAAGAAATTTAAAGAAGTTTGTGTTTTCTCATCAGTGAAGAATTTAGGAGAGATGCAGTGTTATAATAGCTATCTACTGGGTGCTGGTCAGAAGAAATACATAAGAAGGAAAGAAAAAATCTCAAGCCTACACACTCCTTAAAGAGCAAAACATACATTATGATAGATTATGCAGAGCTATTAATGAGGTCTTCTGGTTTTAAAAATTTTACCATTATTCAACATAGTACTAGAAGTCCTTGACTCGAGGTGTCTGGGTGGCTCAGATGGTTAAGCATCTGCCTTCAGCTCAGGTCATGATCTCCAGGCCTTGGGATTGAGCCCTACATCAGGATCCCTCCCCCTGCTTGTACTTTCTCTGTCTCTCTCTCTCGCAAACAAATAAAGAAAATGAATAAATAAAACCTAAAAAAAAAAAAAAGTCCAGCCTCAGCAATCAGACCGCCCCCCCAAAAAAAAAGAAAAAAGAAAAAAGAAATAAAAGGCTTTCAAATTGGCAAAGAAGAAGTCAAACTCTCTCTTCACAGGGGACATGATACTTCATGTGGAAAATCCAAAAGCCTCCATCCCCAAATTACTAGAACTCATATAGCAATTCACCAATGTAGCAGGATACAAAATCAAAGCACAGAAATCAGTTGCATTTCTATACACTAACAATGTAACTGAAGAAAGAGAAATTAAGAAATCGATTTCATTTTCAATAACACCACAAACCATAAGATACCTAGGAATAAACGTAACCAAAGAGGTAGAGGATCTATACCCTATACAGAACACTATGAAAGAAATTGAGGAAGACACAAAGAAATGGAAAAACATTCCATTCTCATGTATTGGAAGAATAAACATTGTTAAAATGTCTATGCTGCCCAGAGCAATCTACACTTTCAATGCAATCCCTGTCAAAATACTATTGACATTTTTCACAGAGCTGGAACAATCAACCCTAACATTTGTATGGAACAAATCAGGAAAGAATGTCCAATGGAAAAAAGACAGTCTCTTCAATAAATGGTGTTGGGAAAATTTGGACAGCCACATGCAGAAGAATGAAACTGGACAATTCTCTTACACCATACACAAAGATAAACTCAAAATGAATGAAAGACCTCAATGTGAGACAAGAATCCATCAAAATCCTAGAGGAGAACATAAGCATTAACTTCTTCGACCCATCAAAATCCTAGAGAACATAAGCATTAACTTCTTCGACATCAGCCACAGCAACTTCTTTCAAGACATGTCTCTAAAGCCAAGAGAAACAAAACCAAAAATGAACTTTTGTGACTTCATCAAAATAAAAAGCTTCTGCACAGCAAAGGAAACAGTCAACAAAATTAAGAGGCAACCCACAGAATGGGAGAAGATACTGGCAATTGACATATAGGATAAAGGACTGGTGTCCAAGATCTATAAAGAATTTTTCAAACTCAACACTCCAAAACCAAATAATCCAGCCAAGAAATCAGCAGAAGACATGAACAGACACTTCTCCAAAGAAGACACACAAATGGCCAACAAACACATCAAAAAATGTTAACATCACTAGCCATCAGGGAAATACAAATCAAAATTACGATGAGATACCACACTACACCAGTTAGAATGGCAAAAAATTAACAAGACAGGAAACAAGTGTTGGCGAAGATGTGGAGAAAGGGGAAACTTCTTACACTGTTGGTGAGAATGCAAGCTGGTAGAGCCTTTCTGGAAAACAATAGGGAGTTTCCTCAAGATGTTAAAATAGAGCTATCCTATGACTCAGCAACTGCACTATTAGATATTTACCCTAAAGATACAGATGTAGTGAAAAGAAGGGGCAGCTGCACCCCAATGGTACAGCAGCAATGTCCACAATAGCCAAACTGTGGAAGGAGCTGAGATGTCCTTCAACAGACTAATGGATAAAGATGTGGTTCATATGCACAATGGAATATTACCCAGTCGTCAGAAAGGATGAATACCTGCCATTTTCATCAACATGGGTGGAACTGGAAGGGTTTATGCTAAGTGAAATAAGTCAATCAGAGAAAGACAATTATCATATGGTTTCACTCATATATGGAATATAAGGAATAGTACAGAGGACCATAGTGGAGGGGAGGGAAAACTGAATGGGAAGGAATCAGAGAAGGAGACAAACCATGAGAGACTCTGGACTCTGGGAAATAAAATCACAGTTACAGAAGGGAGGGGATGGGGATGGGGTAACTGGGTGATGAGTATTAAGGAGGGCACATGTTGTGATGAGCACTGGGTGTTATATGCAACTAATGAATCATCAAATACAACATCAAAAACTGATGCTGTACTATATGTTGGCTAAGTAAACATAATAATAAAAAATAAAAATAAATTAAATAAATAAATAAATAAAAGTTTCTAAGGTACACAGAAAATATCAAGAGTACTCAGATATTGTCAGATCACTGTGGTACATCTGACACTAATGTAATATTGTGTGTCAACTATACTTCAATTAAAAGAAAAAGATCACTGAGATAAATTCACCATTGAATAAAACTAAATTTAAAGAAATAGACTGCATTGTAATAAATATTCATTATTTTTAATAAAGGAGAATTCATGAAGGTGAAGAAAAATATCTTCTGATTTGAAACTTGCATAAATTTCTATGGCCCACAAGGATTTTTCTAGCAATTTACAGAACTTAGTCTTGTTTCAGACAGGTAGAATTTCTTGCCTTTGGAACTCAGTGTTTCTAGTCTGCAGCTGTCTTATCAAGATAGCTTGTGCAATAGATGACAGTATTTGAATCATGAAACATAACTAGATTTATTCATTCTTTATTTTAGTTATTTGACAGAGAGATTACAAGCAGGCAGAGAGGAAGGTAGAGAGAGAGGGGGAAGCAGGCTCCCCGCGGAGCAGAGAGCCCAATGCAGGGCTTGATCCCAGGACCCTGAGATCATGACCTGAGCTGAAGGCAGAGACTTAACCCACTGAGCCACCCAGGCGCTCCTAGATTCATTCATTCTGTAATGCAAGATTACTCCTTATGGCAAAGGTAGAGGCTGAAAACGATATATTTCCACATCCTTGTTTTGGCCATATTCTTTATTTGCCATATGGAATTTAAACCATAAGTGAGCACTAGATTTTGGCATATTATTAAAATCTTGTCAAAATACCTATTAATATGTTTTTTTAATTAAATTTTTTATTTATTTTCAGCCTAATAGTATTCATTGTTTTTTCACCACACCCAGTGCTCCATGCAATCTGTGCCCTCCCTAATACCATATGTTTTAATTGTTTATTGCCAACCTTAATAAACAATGCTTCTACACCCAGTATTTATATAGAGATTGATCATATGAACAAGTAACTTGCCAAAATGTCCCAAGCGGTTGAAAAGGCAATTGTTTCCACTATTGAAAATTGCTTTTTCCAGCATTTTTTTTCCTTTTTTTTTTTTTTTTTTTTTTTTTTTTGGTACTTGGGATGAGCAAAGATTCCTCCAAAGCACAGTTTCTAAATTTTATATGCTGAATGCTATTCTGAATTTGATAGGTATTTAGATATGGTATCTTACTGTCCATATTTAGGGTAGATAGGCCATTTATTTATTTTTTTTTCTTATTTTTTAGAGCAGTTTGAGGTTCACAGCAAAATCAAACAGAAAGTATAGAAACTCTTCATACACTTTCTGCCCCCCACTCGCATACATTTCCCATTATCATTACCATCCAGAGTGGCACATTGGTTATAATTGATAAACCTATCTTGATACATCATGACCCAAAGTTCATAGCTTACATTAGGGTTTACTTTTGGCATTGTGCATTCTATGAATTTGGGCAAGTATATGGTGGCATATATCTTTCATCATTATGATGTGATGCAGATCGTTCTTATTGCTCTAAAAATTCTTTGTGTTTCTCTTATTCATCTCCACTCTCCACCCACTGATGACCATTTTAGGGCTTAAAAAGGTAAATATCATGAGTACCTCTTACACTAGCTACGTTTATAAGAGCAGATCCAGTGGAAATATCACAGTGGAAGTAATGAGTTGTTGGTGACCTATTTGCCATTGCAGTCTTAGAGAACCGACTGTATTTATTGGAAAATTCCATATGGTAGCAAAAATGTCCATATATACACACAGAAACATTTCTAAAAGATTTTTTTTTCTCCTTTCTAGAGGTTGATTATTCATTACAACCTTTTGCAGGAGATTTTGAGTGATGTGCTTGGAAACAAAGGAGTGTCAGTTAAATGATTCTTCAGAGACCATTGAAAACTGGTTTTGAAAAAAAATTGAAAAGCCATTTGTGGCAGTGGGTAGGGGTGGAAAGGTGAGCAATAAATGAGTCCAATTAATGAACTAAAGTTTCGGTATTACTTATTTGATGTACATTTCCCATTTACCTAAAAATCTTTCAGTTCTGGCCCCACAATGGCCTTTCATATCCCACAAAAAGGCGTGAATCATTCTCCAGTGAGATCCTCAGACTCTCAGACATTTCTTGCCTTAACATCCCTTCATTAGCTTCTCCTATCAGCAAGAGTGACATTACCATGTTTGTTCCAGAAAGAAAGGTTGTTTTGCTTTGTTTTTTTTAAATAAATATTTTATTCATTTGTTTGAGAGAGAGCAAGAACAAGTGGAAAAAGGGGCAGAAGAAGAGGGAGAGGGACAAGCAGACTCCCCGCTGAGCAACAAGCCCTGTTGGAGGCTCCGTGCAGGCACTCAGTCCCAGGGCCCTAAGGTCATGACCTGAGCTAAAGTCAGACACTTAACCCACTGAGCCACCCAGGCACCCCTGCTTTGTTTTTCAAAGTAGAGTATTAAAACAGACGATGTAAGGAGGATGATTTTACTTCCTTTAAAGTAAAACTAGAAAATATGGCAATAAAAATAAATCATATTGTTCTGTCTTGAGATGAAATAATCTTCCTTTCCCAATTTTAGACATATTGTAAATATACCCTACAGCTGAGATGAAAACAATCTCAGAACATTATTTTGCATACAGTTTATTTACTACATACCGTAAATAAATAGGAATCATGAAAAGATTGACTCAGTGATATTAGTTCATTGGTTTTATTCTAGAGATTCATGAATCTACATCCCCCAATGTTAATCAAGTCACAAATTTGTTTCCTCCATCTTTCACTGGATTTCGCAACTTTGTTATTCTATTGCTTGGCGAATCCCAGCAAATTCTCTCCTGCTATCCTCATCTGAAGGTTTTGATATAGACAATCTGGGTGAGGCTCAGAGAGCTGCTTATTTTTAAAAGTTATTCACTTATGACTTCTTTTTTATGTAATCTGTGATGTACACTACCAGACACGGATCTTCATCCATTATCTTTGTCCTGTTACATTTCTAAAGTTCACACGTATTTAAGAGTCTTGATTCTACCAACAGAAGTCTGGCCTTTACCTCCCTTCTCATCTTCTGTTTTATTACTCTGTAGGACATTTTTTTACTTCAATCATCCCTGTCACGACACCCCTTTCACAGTCTAGTATCCACACCTTTATTCACATTTATCATCCGCCCTCAAATGTCCTCCTCCTCCCCCTCCAATTATCTAAGGTTTATCTAGCCTTCGGATTCCAAATAAAATCCACCCCTCTGACAAATCATTCTCAGACAGTCATGGACCAAAGTCATTCCTCCCTCCCTTTCCTGAACTCTCAATGCCCCTATATATTCCCTTTCTAATTTGTCACTTTTCATACATTGAGATGAATCCTCTCAGTTTTTTTTCCCCAAAAGTATGTCTCTGATCTACCAAAATGACCAGTAAGAAAATGTTTTTGTATTTCACCAAATGCTTTATAAAATACTTTGCCCATAATACATTCCTAACAAGAGGGTGTACTTCTAGTCCATCTGTATATCTAATCCTAGCTATGAAGCAGTTGAAGTCTTGGATAACTATAAATAAGAAAACCATCCGGCTGGCCTAGGTGTCAGCCCCTGAGTTCCTACATCTTTCACCTACAGATCCCTGGGAACTAGTTTCTGCCTTTCCAGAATTGCAATATTCCACCAAAGGCCAAGACTGTTCATGCTACTTATTTTGATGCTCATGCTCCTTATTCAATTCCTATGGCCATAAACTCCTGGTTCCTGATTCTTTATTGGGTTTCTAGCTCTTTATTTCTCTGGCTCTGTGCTCTTCTGATCCCTATATGCCAATGTGGTTTTGACTAAAGGCTTATAAATACCATTTTAGGAGGATGAGAGATAGTTTGGGGTAGAAAAGAGGCTATATGTTCAAAAAAATGGAAATTACTGGTGTAAACAAATTGAAAGAGTGTCCTTTAATTCAGTGTCTTTAACACATGTGTTACACATCTTCTAGAAGTGAATAAGGATGGTAACATTTCTCAAAATTCTGCACAGCTCCCCCCAAACCCTCCTTGATTATCATCTCAGAAAATTCCTAATCCTGGCCACTTTCTGCTTTCCCACTTGTGACTGATGATTAAGTGAAAATTCATGATGTCTGGGCTAAGCTACATCAAATGTAATCCTATAAATAATCTGCAGCTTCCCTACCTACAGATAATTGACCCCTTAAATCACATGGACGTTCTTTTCCATCTAAACAACTCATTGAGTGTTATAATTGATTTAATGACTCACCATGGAAAATTAGGTCAACATCATATTTTGAGGATCTACTGTGTGAAAAACACTATGAGATGTGCCAGGAGTACAAGAATAAATAGGACTCAACCCTTGGTCTTGAGGAGTTCACAGATTGCTTGGAAAGACCATCTGATAAACTGAGGAGAATTACTATATTGTGGTGAGTGCTGTCATCAAAGTAGGAAGAAAGACACTTTATTATGAGAACTCAATAGTCGGTATCTGGCCCACTGAATATCTCAGTGATGGTTGCCAGATAGATGAGATAATATGTGTTAGATTTCTTTTGGGGTTCCTACTCAAGCTAGACTCCATGTGTTCAAGTTGTCCCCCACCCTGAGGGCTTTATTCCTGCCACTGCACATACCATGAGATCAATGCTTATAATGGTTAATAACTCTGGGTTAGCCTTGTGGTCTAACTGAGCATATCAACTTTGAATAGAGAGCCCCTAGTGCTATTTATGAGCAGTAAATCTGGAAGCTTATATAGATTCTGGGAATAATAGCATCTTTTTAGTTCAGTCATGCTAACTCATCCATAGATGGATTCAAAATCTGGCTCAAAGGCAGCATTATGAAATGATGCCAAGCTACAGAGGTAAGGACTAAAGAGGTAAGGGACTAAGTGGTCTCAAAATTAAAGACAGAGAGGCTGTTGCTATGGACTGAATGTTTATACCACCCCAAACTTCATATGTTGAAACCCTAATCCCCCTTGTGGTTTTATCTAAAGATGGGTCCTTTGGAGGTGATTAGGTCACTAGGATGCAGTGAATGACATTAGTTTTCTTATAAAAGGAACCCCAAAGAGCTCCCTTGCCCTTTCCACCTCATGAAGATGCAGCAAAAACCTGGCCATGAACCAGGGAGAGAGCTCTCAACAGACACTGAATCTGCTGGTGACTGAATCTTACACTCCCTAGCCTCCACAACTGTAAGGAATAAAATGTTTCTTTATTTAAGCCTTCCAGTCAATGGTAATTTGTCACTGGAGCCCAATATGACTAATACAGCTACTTCAGATTGTGATGGCTTTTAAATTCTTAGTACTATCTCTCATGAGACCTGACAACACTTTCTACACTTAGATTGTATGAAATAGCCTAGAATGAACCTCCTCTCCTTGAGCATTTCTGTTCTTTGTTACCTAACAATCACTAGGAAACACTATGTTGAATGAAATGGTATAGAAAAAAGTTGAGATGAGTTTGGGTTTCAGTACAGAAAGGGAACAGGAAGCGTGGTTCAGATCGAGAAGGAGACTAATATGACACCATTAGCTCTTGGATAGACAAGAATAGTCACGTGTTATCCTTCCTCAGTTTGCCCAAGTATCTCTCTGAAAGGGCCTGCAGTGTAAAATATACAATGTGGTACTGAATTAAAAAATACTTAAGAACTCTTATTCCTCACCTGCACCCTCATCATGAATTAGTAGACTTCCATATAATAGCTTTTGATTCAAAACAATGTATAGGATTAGATGATGATATTGTTCTCTCTTCTGAAGCCCTGATGTGGTACTTTCCTTTTATGAACCCAACCATAGCTATACTTATAGGACTGAATACCTCCCTTGGTTTCTCTGCTCAGACCCAATCAGCTGTCTAGCTCCTATTTGCAATATGTGGATTTTATTGAAAGCTTGCATTAACTTACCATCTTTTTTTCCAGGGATTGAAACCTATGTGACCAAAATTTTGTTTACTCAACCCTCTTTCATGTGGTAGAGCAGTAAGATATAGCCTCAAACTTCAAAGTAGACCTCCACCCCAACTTCTTTTATCATCCTTGTTGTTCCAACTGTTTTCCTTCCTGGACATATCTTAAAACCTAAACCTTTATTATATCAGTCCCCTTTAATAAAAAGTAAAGATAGATATTTAATGTATATATTTAATAATAGAAAATTATGTAAATTTTATGTACCTCACCTCTCATACTTATAAAGCATATGGATAACACATAATACTCAAAGATTGCCATGAAGTAGAGTTTTCTGTCTTCATCAGTACCCAAATACTTTTTTCTTCCTCTCACAATATTTGTTCCATTCTACTTTGTGTGTCTAACATGATACTAAAAAGTTGACATTTATGGATCATTTACTGGATCTGAATACTACTCTAAGCACTAGACAATGGACAAGTCAGAATCAAGATCTTGGCTACTGGGCACCAGGCTACATGTTTTCAGTCATTACACCGTACTGTCTCTCACCTCAACTATTCTTACCTACTCTCTTTTGCTGCAAAGACATCACGAGGAATCCCAAGATAACAGAGGAAAGTTATGGAAGGTTATAGAAGCAGAAAATGAATGCTCAGCTATGTTCCTATTGAGGGTGTGTGTGTGTGTGTGTGTGTGTGTGTGTGTGTGTTTAGTTTTCCTCCTGTTATTACCAAAATAATATTGAGTACCTGAAAGTGTTCCTCACCTTCATCACAAATTCTTTATCTTGATTTAGTCACATCTTTAGAGGTGCGCTTTCATGCAATTACTTACATAAAATAGAAAAATCTGAGGTTATAATTTCCTTTCTAAAATTCTAACCTCATGCTTTATCCATGAAGACTGAGTAGGCATGGGATGACACTTCCATCCCCAATCTTATAAGCAAAAAGCATTTTTGTAACCAAAATATTTAGACACCCAAGCTCTGGAAGCTGTATGCATTATAGGGTTAGGAATGGTATCATCTCCTGATTGGTAGAACTGTGCACCTCTGCCTGTATTTGCACATTTCTCCATGTTTGCTCAAATAAAATCAGCTGCTGGAAATTTAAGAAATCTCTGGCTCTGAAAGGTTATGTTCCTTAATTTGTTTTGAACAGTATCATATATATCTGGTATATATGATATGTCTATTTACTAAGTAAACATTATGGGTTATGATGTTGGTTTAAACATTTACGTAAAATTGTCAGAAATGAAACTCAGATGTAGAGGAGACTTTAAAAATGAACTGTGGGAAATAGAGTGTTGCTTTTCAATGTCTATAAAGTTTCAGTTATGCAAAATGAAAAAGTTTTAGAGCTCTGCTGTGTTTATGTAGTTAATGACACTGTACATTGTGCTTATAGTTACAATACTAAATATTTAAAATTTGTTAAGAGGATAGATTTCATGTTATTTTTAACACAATTTTAAAAAACAATTAATTTTGTTACCCTTATATTTTATAAATTTGGGAACAAAGACCGAAAAAAGTTAGGTGTTAGGTGACTTTTTCGGTATTAAAGAGCTAACAGCTCACAAAGCTGAGATAACAGCACACACGACATGACCACCATCACACCATGGAGAGCCTGGGCCATCACAGGAAAGCAATGCGTTATCATCGTATGATTATTATTTCCTTGTTCAATAAGTTTTGTTTCTCACCTCTTTCTTAATTACAGACTAACTCAAGATTTCAAAAAAGGCCCAGAAATTGGCTTCTGCCTACATAGAAGTTGGTTAACATCATATCAGTAACAGATGTGCAGAAAGTGATAAGAATGCAGACTTGATGTGCTTGACAGATGATATCTTTACTATACCAAACAGCTGGATGAAAGCTGGAGCAAGAAAAAAGAAAAAAAAAATTGTCTCAAATGTCCAGATGTTTTACACAGATGTCCAAAGGATTAAATGAAAATGTAATTTCCATTCTAGTATTTACATAGCCAAGACTATTGAATAATAATTTTTCAAGTTGTAATAAACCTAGAGATTTAAAGACAATGCTGATAAACGAATGATATTTTTGACATTTTATCAATTTCTTCTTATAAAATAATTTATATAACACTATATGGAAATATAACAATGTATGAGTCCATAAATTGGCCCCTTTATTTGTTGGAGAAAAAAAAATGTGATTTAGAAGAAGCAAATGTCCCAGAGTCCCAATTTTGAAATATGTTGTTTCATTCAGTGGGAGAAGAAGTCATCAAGAACCACCATTGCACATAATTGTGATTACTAATCACCAGGAGAAAATTAGTCATTACTCAAGAGATTTTGACCTTTGAAAACAAAATTATTTGAGAGTAGAGTCATTTTTAAAATACTTAAACTTACACTTTGTACCAAATATTTACACATAGCCTTTCCATAAAATATCCTAATGGAAGAATTTCTTTAATAAATTAATGGGCATTTTCTTCAATCATTACAGAAATCAGTATATTAAAAATCAAAATATTATTGATAAATTTTATTATTAAATTCATAGAATTAAAACTTTTATTTATTAACCAACTAGAATTGACTATGTTATTCCTTTCCTTAGAATGGTCTGGTCATTAGGTATTACAGTGGATTGTATTTTTCATGGTTAACATGGAGGAAAACTTTAAACAGACAGTTAAACCTGACTTTAGGTGACTCTGGTTGAAGAAACCTATAATCTAGTACCAGTTTTAAGGACTATACCACATTACTAGAGTCTGTAATCTATGGCCTGCCCCTACTGTCTATCCACTGTAGCCTCCATAAAGAATTAGTGGTTTACACTGGACAAATCACTTGGGATGCTAAGAGAAACTTTACTTAACTGAGTCAAGAGGAATTTATGCTAAAATGACTCATTTAAACCAGATTTTGTTTACTTACTTTCTTTTCTTTTATAAAATAAATGTGATAACTTTAAGGATCTTTGAAGTATAAATAACTAATTTTCCTTGGTCTTTATTATTAAAAATAACAAGATCAGGAAAAAATAAATTATTCTTTCTAAGGAAACAGTGTAAAGCCTTACATATTCTTAATAAAATTGTATAAGTCAATATGATTAAAAGAGAGCTAATGAAAATATCCAAGATAATGATAAATGCAGATTTTCTAAACATACATGTGAACATGTATAAACATTCAAACAATTTTAAAGTCAAACATTAACAACACAAATGAAAACAGGTTAGAAATAATAAAAAGCAGTCATTTATAGGATAGTTACTTTAATGAGCTGGATGAATGAAGGAAAAATCCAAATAGATACAATGGTGGATTTTCAACTATATTGAATGACAAATCACATCTTGTCCTGGCAGCTGTAGACTTGGTAGCTTATCTGGCTATTTTTCTCCCATCCAATCTTCTTTCAGGATTAGTATATTTTATTACCCACTATTATTTTAAAAATAATAAATAAAATATAAAAATTATAAAAATAATAAATAAAATAAAATAAAATTTAATCAAAAGAGGGGTGCCTGGATGACTCAGTCAATTAAGCCTCTGACTTTTGGCTTAGGTCATGATCTCAGGGTCTTGAGATCAAGCCTTGTGTTGGGTTCCACTCAGTGTGGAGCCAGCTTAAGCTTCTCTCTCTTCCTCTCCCTCTGCCCCCATCCCCCTGTTTGCATGTGTTCACATTATCTCACATGCTCAAAAAAAGAAAAAAAGAAAAAGAAAAAGAAAAAATCAAAAGAGCAAAATTCACTTATGATTCTATAAAGGCATTTAGTTCAGTTCTTTTGAACCAAACAATTTGTTAACACAAAAGTATTTAAAAACCTGTGTTTTCATCAGATTTATTTATTTCTTCAGTGGTCTCCCAACTGCTTAAAATCCCTTGGTTCAATCCACACAATTCTTCAGTGAATACTGTTTGGGAGAAACCAGGGTTCTGAAACCATATAGATTGAAAAAGCAAGTGATCACATCAACTAGATGTGCTTTTATCCAATTTTTTTACCCTCATGTTAAACAGTACTAGAGTGCATTGAAACAAATTGACTTTCTTAATATTGACCAGGTATTCTGGGTATAACGTTTTTGGAGTCTAAATGTACCTTGAGTTTTCTAAGGATGAAGATTTGTCTCACCTTTCCCATATTGGTATTGAAATTTACCAACCATATCTGAATCATGACAGTAAAGGAAAGCTAGGTTCTAGCCCTGTTTCTAGAACTTTCAAACATGTTAAAAGTCTGCTCTATCTCTGTGATTATTTATATATTTATGTCTTCAGGAAACCCTTCTTAAACAACAGTAATTGGGGCACCTGGGTGCTCAGTGAGTTAAGCATCTGCCTTTGACTCAGGTCATGATCCTAAGGTGTTGGGACAAAGCCCGGCATTGGGCTCTATGTTCAGTAGGGAGCATGCTCCTCCCTCCCTTCCCAACTCCTGCTCTCTCTCACTATCTCTGTTGCTATCTCTGTCTCTCTCTCACAAATAAAAAGCAAAATCTTAAGGGAAAAAAAAAAAAAGAGCCAGTAGCTACAGGATAAGAAAGAAAACATTAAAAGTAGAGTGATTTGAATCTTATTGGTCTAAATGACTTCTTCCACAATGCCCAAAACAATGATTGAAAAAAATATATCATATGGCCACATTTTCTTTTCTTTTTTTTTTTGTAAGTGTTTGGTGTTTTCCAGTACCCTGTCTGTTAAAGATATTGCCAGATATATCACCTCAGATCAGCATCCAGAATGTACTTTTTATAGTATTTTATCAAATTATTTTACAAAGAAAAGTAGAACTTGAGAGAATAGGTTTAAGACAGGTCATTTTTGTCAGGAAGAAAGACTGAGAAAGGCCTTTAGAGTTGGACTTGAACAAAAAAAGTCCCATAGATTATGCCACATGCCCAGTTTGAAGATTTACGTTACTGAGCATTTGTGAAGGAATTCTATAACCAGTAAATATTTATTTATTGAAAACGATTAATGTATACAGAGATAATACATGCGCATCTATTACACTTTAAGGAACTTAAATAAATAAATGAAAACTACATAGAACCTATTTTTCAAGAATTCACAATTCTGGATTGGGGGAAGATACAAAATAATCTGTAACAGACACAAAGAATAATTAATCCTGCTTGATGAAAAGAAAAACATCTTATAGACAAAGCTGCATTTGAATTAGAATCTGGAGCAAGAGTATAATCTTGAGATCAAGAAAAAAAAAAACAGAACAATATAAACGAAATTACAAAGTACTGATGAAACTGGGAAAGACTCAGAGACTGAGTGAGAGGTGCATGAGAGGAATGAACAGAAGTGCAGCTGTAAAGCTGGGGCTTGGATTTTGGAAGTGATTTGTCCACTCTTTTGAATTTGGATTGAAGAGGATGAGAAGAAAAAAAAAAATTGAAGAGGTTAAGAGTTAAAAAAAAATGTATCATAGGCTTTATGATATGATGGAGATAGGAGAAAACATAACGAGCTGCTGAGTCCAAAACAATAATTCTACGGCAGATGGATCCATATTTGGGGAGAGGTAGTGAAGGGCTGGAAAGATATCAAGGACATGGAGACAACTCATAAAATTTCTATGGCAGTTCAGGTGAACAAAGCCAGCACGTGGACTGGGGAATATAATAAATAAATATATAAAAAGTTTAAAAGAAGAACAATCACTTAGAAGCTTTAGACTCAGGTGATTCATTGTGAAAGACTGTTAATATGTAACTGGACACGTGGGTTAAATATTTTGTTAAAATACAATCAGCTTTCCTTTCTTTCTGAACTATAAATTGTGAGGGTTTTTTGCCTGTGATTCTGAAAAGTTATCAGCAATTGTAAACCCAGAGTACTACCTATAGAAATGAACACTGCTCTTAGTTTACCATTATTCAAACATGTCCCAATTACATTCAACAAACATAATATTGGGTCAGTTGTGCTTTTGCAAGCTAAATATAAGTGATGAGCTTGGAATATAGACAATATTTTCTCATGCATGGAATTATTTCACAATCATTAATCCAATGTAGACTGTTCAAGGACAACACAACATACTTTCATGCTGAATTGAAAATTATCTAGTGGCATAACTAATAGGAAGGTCCACTCAATAATACAAACACAGAAGTGTGATCTTTAAAGTAATATTATTTAATCTTTTTGTTGACAGTCCTTTCTTTGGGTTTAATTAAACTCCACATTGAACTTAAGCTACATTTACTTGTTCATTCAGTCAGCAAGTGCTGATTGAATGTCTACTGTCTGCCAAGTACTTTGTTCTATCAGAGACACCAATAAGAAGACACATTCTGGTGAGGGGAGTCAGAGAACATGAATTAATAGTTACAATGCCCAGGGCACCCCGGTGGCTCAGTTGGTTAAGCAACTGCCTTCGGCTCAGGTCATGATCCAGGAGTCCCGGCATCATGGGGAGTCTGCTTCTCCCTCTGACCTTCTCCTCTCTCACTGTCTCTCTCTCAAATAAATAAATAATTTTTAAAAATAATAAAAAAGTAAAAATAGTTACAATACCCAAAGTGAATTCATTTTATAATGAAGAGCATATAGCATATAGCAACATAAGTGGGTAGAAGAGAGGAGGGTCCAGGACTGGGTAAAAGATCATTACTATCTAGAGGAAGAAATGTATTTAACCTTGAACTGAGTCTTAAATGACATTGAGAAATAATTCAAGAAGCAGAAAGCAGAAAGAAGGCTATTTTCAGAGGTAAAGTGACATGATGAGGTGTGATGAGTGAGAGGACAAGCAAGGTTTTCCATGAGTAGAATAAGAGAATCAGGGAAGGAGGGAGTGGACAGAGATGAGCCTGGAGTTCAGAGCAAAGATTTTATTCTGAAAGTAATGACTTTGTAGGAGTATTGCAGGGAGAGAGTAGGAAAAATGAATCAGAATGTGTGTGTATCTCATGACCTATATTTAATCCATGCAAGCTTCACAACATGTAGTCAACATGACATGCCAGTTTTGCAGAGGAGACCATGCCTCAGGATGGTCAGTAAATTGGCCATTGCCGTATGGAACATAATTACTAACAGCAGAATGTGAACCTAGATATGTCTGCTCCAAAGTAAGAGGAAAAGGCAGGGAAACCCAACCAAAACAAAATGAAACTGATGTCAAAATTATCAGTGGGTAGGGTGGGGGGGATGAGAGAAGCAAAGGACAGGATAACGCCCTGCTTTCACCCTTCCAATTACTCCCAATATTCCTTCATTCTGGAGTAAAATGGTTTTCTGAGATACGGTGCATCCTGAGGAATTCTCTTGGTATTAAAGATGTCTAATCAGGATGTTTGAAAGTCAGGAGACATTTATCTTCATAATATACTGTTAAAGCATAGAACTGTTGCTATGCTTACTTATATTACAATCGCTATTATTAGTACTAATGCTATCATCATTACTAATGCTAATACTGGAATTATGATTACAAGTATATTACAATTATGCAATAGCAATTATGATTGCTAATAAATAGTGTCTAACCCTACCCCAGGTACTTTAAGAATAGGCCTGACTATAAAGTAATTTGCTGTCATTGAGATTACATTGTAACAAAGGAATTTTGTAGAATATTCATCTTTAAAACAAAAATGCAATAGTGATGGACTAACTGTATACTCTTTCCCAGTAGCAACTCTAAAGAGAGCAATATTCACCTAGATGTACACATTCTGGTGAGTTATTTTTTAAACTCCCCATTTATTTAAAGTTCCCACAGAGAAAGTAATTTGTTATTAGATGTCATTGTAACATCAGCCTTTGGATTATGCTTCTCTAATATTATTTATTTTATCACTTAAATGCTTCCTTTCTGTGTTTGTTTTTAAAATACTGGATTTTCTAAAGACTAGGTTAATTACATATTTTAAGTTAAACAGTTTGATAAAGTCTAATTATTTAAAAGATAATTTTCAAAGAAGAATAATACAAAAGTTCAAAATAAAACCTGTAAAAGAATGTCCTATGGACTAATATTCAATTAACACACACACATTTTTAATTAAGTGGGGTTTATATTATGCATACAATTTTATTTCACTTAGTATTATATTTACTTAAGTTTGTCAAGCTTGCTTAAGCTTTTCATTGAAAGCTTAGCTTTTAATGATGACATAATTTGCTCTCTAAAGCATATCTAACCATTTTTCTGTTTCTGTATACTTAAGTTGTTTACAAAATATTTCCATAATGCTGTGAAAAATCACTATGCTACATAAATGTCTGTCCCAATCTCTGATGATTTTTGTATTCTTGTTTACTAGAAGTAAATTGTTGATA
Source organism: Martes martes (assembly GCF_963455335.1). Lineage (NCBI taxonomy): Eukaryota > Metazoa > Chordata > Mammalia > Carnivora > Mustelidae > Martes > Martes martes. Next base: position 16,906,038 of record NC_137888.1, read on the forward strand.
GAATATAAATATTTTAAAGGATCTTACTAGGGTGCCTGGATGGCTCAGTCATTAGGCCTCTGCCTTAGACTTGGGTCATGATCCCAAGGTCCTGGGAACCAGCCCTGCATCGGGCTTCTGGCTCCACCGGAAGTCTTCTCCCTCTCCCACTCCCCCTGCTTGTGTTTCCTCTCTCTCTGTCTCTCTCTCTGTCAAATAAATAAATAAAAGCTTTTGAAAAACTGTTAAAAAAATAAAATAAATGATCTTACTATATATTACATATATTATCATGTGCCATTATAATGAAAAAAATGGGGGCACCTGGGTGGCTCAGTGGGTTAAAGCCTCTGCCTTCGGCTCAGGTCATGATCCCAGGGTCCTGGGATCAAGCCCCGCATCGGGTTCTCTGCTCTGCGGGGATCCTGCTTTCTCCTATCTCTCTGCCTAGCTCTCTGCCTACTTGTGATCTCTATCTGTCAAATAAATAAATAAATAAATAAATAAAATATTTATAAAAAAATGAAAAAAATGTCAATTTGATAAAAATGAAATAGCATTGTCTTATTTTATCTCATTTATAAAGGTAAAACATTTTTTGGTAATTATCAATTCCCAGTGTCTTCTTTTGTAAATTGCCACAATGCAAACTGCAGACAGGCAATGTAGACTATTGATTATAAACTTTGACTTGAGAGCCCACTGTCCTTGATTCAAATCCCTGCTCTGCTAGGAACTTATTCTGTGACTTTGAGCAAATTATTAGTTCTTCTCCATCTGAGGTCTGTGTTTTTGTTTTTGCTGTTTCCCCTAGAACATGGGGAGAAAATGTTGTATCTACATCACGAGGTTGAGATGATTGAAAGCTTTAATACACATAAAATACTTAGAACTTGAATGGACACTTACTAAAAGATCAATAAATGTTAGTCATTAGTATTATTAGATGTGCTCAATATCCTTCATCTACTATTTTTTTACATCGTTGAATATTCTTTTTATTTTTATCTTTATTTTTTTATTTTATTATATTAACATATAATGTATTATTTGCTTAAGTGGTACAGGTCTGTGAATCATCAGTCCTACACACTTCACAGCACTCACCATAGCACATACCCTCCCCAAGGTCCATAACCCAGCCATCCCATTCATCCCTTCCCCCTCTCCTCCAGCAACCCTCAGTCCGTTTCCTGAGATTAAGAGTCCCTTATGGTTTGTCTCCCTCCCCAGTCCCATCTAGTTTTATTTTTCCCTCCCTTCCTGCCATGACCTCCACCCTGCCTCTCAAATTCCTCATCAGAGAGATCATATGATAACTGTTTTTCTCTGATTGACTTATTTCGCTTAGCATAATACCCTCTAGTTCCATCCTTCTCATTGCTAATGGCAAGATTTCATTTTTTGATGGCTACATAGTATTCTGTTGTGTGTATATACCACATCTTTATCCATTCATCTGTTGATGGACATCTAGGTTCTCTCCATAGTTTGGCTATTGTGGACTTTGCTGCCATAAATATTCGGATGCACATGCTTCTTCTGATCATTATGTTTGTATGTTTAAGGTAAATACCCAGTGGTGCAATTGCTGGGTCACAGGGTAGCTCTATTTTCAACTTTTTGGGGAACGTCCATAGTGTTTTCGAGAGTGGCTGCACCAGCTTACATTCCCACCAAGTAATTTTTCCATTTTGATTGAAATTCTTTGTGTATTTATTACAAATAATAAAATTTGTCCCACATAGCTGTCGCAAAGAATTTTTTGTTTGCCTTTAAATAATGTTATTTGAGATCCCTAACACTTTACATTTCAGGCAGTCATATTCATTAAGAAAAAAAAAAAAAACCTTCTCATTTCTTTTCTAACTCACTAGTCTTCGTAGATAGCTCTAAATTGCTTTCAAATCATATCCCACTTTTCCAAAAGACTGTGTCTACAATGTATACAAGGCATGTAGGTGACGTTTCAGTGTGTTGACTTTGGGTGAAGTTATATTTTTGGCGGGTGGGGTATGGTTAAATTATTTATTTATTTTTAGGGGTGATTTTTTTTTTTTGAAACAACAAAGATTTAAGGCCTTTTATAGTTAAGATATAATCCTTAGATTTATATGAAATGGACACTTTACTAAACTAAACAAATGGATTTGATATGTTTTAGGTAAGGCAATGCTATGTAGCGTAATGATTTTCTGACCAGTAGAGGACTCTTGGGGCACATCTCGGACCCACTCTGATTCCTCTGCCTTCTACTTACTTGTTTCTCCTAAATCTCTGCATTGGAGCCCAACTCTGAGGGTGCTTGCCCAGCCCTTGTCACAGTGGTTGACTAATAGCTTGACTGGGATGCAACCCCATGGCACCTTACCCCATGGGCACTGAAAATTTCCCCCTTCCTCCTTCTGCCAGAATTGCTAGAGAAGGAACACCTAGAAGGCAAAGCTGACCAACTGGATGTAGAAACCGACAGACTATATTCTCCTTCTCTCTTTTCCCATTTGGGCTGCCATAACAGAATCACCATAAACTGGATGGCTTGTAAACAACAGAAATTTATTTTTCACATCTCTGGAGGCTGGAAGTCCAACATCAAAATGCCAGCATGGCTGAGTTCTGGTGAGACCTCTCTTCCTGGTTGCAGATTGCTGACTTCTCCTTGCATCCTTATGGGGCAGAGCTCAGAGGGGGAAGTGAGTTCTCTCCTGACTCTTCCAAGGGTGCTAATCCCATCACGGGGGCCTCAGTAACTCCTATAATCCTAATTACCTCATCTAATTGCCTCCTAAAGGCCCCACCTCCTAATACCATCACATTGGTGAGGACAGTTTCAACATATGAATTTGGGGGCAATGCACTCAGTCTGGAATATCCCCATCTCACCATAGACTGTCCTGAGAGACAGAATATCCTATGATTTCTTGGCCAATAGTTCTTATAGATTAAGACATCTGTCCTTAATCCAGGCAGTGGACAGCTGGAAGCATATCCTCCTTTGCTTTCCTTCCTTCCTTCCTTGCCTTTCTGTCCTTTCCCCTCACCTCCACTTCGCTGGGATTCCACTCTCTAATAAAACAGTGGTAAACAAGTTCATGCCTCAGGCTCTGATTTCAGAGATCCCAAGATATCAGTGAGCTAAAAAGAATATCTTGGCGGAACAAGAAGTAGCATTCTCAGTGTAATTCTATTTCAGCGAAATTATGTTAATGATTTTGATGTCCAAGACACTGCCATACTTCTGTGATATATGTAGTGTCTTTTGTAAAAAAACAAAACAAAACAAAACAAACCAGCACCAAGGCATAGAACTAAAATAAGCAGAGTGTGACAGCATGAAATCCTCATTACAAAAGACATGGAAAGGTAAAATTATTAAAAAAATAATGTCTTGGGGCACCTGGGTGGCTCAGTCGGTTAAGTGTCTGCCTTCGGTTCAGGTCATGATCCCAGGGTCCTGGGATTGAGCCCCACATTGGCCTGCCTGCTCAGTGGAGAGCCTGCTTCTCTCTCTCCCTCTGCCTGCCTCTCTGCCTACTTGTGCTTTCTTATCTCCCTGTCAAATAAATAAAAAACCTTTAAAATAATAACAATAAATAAATAAGTAAATAATATTATTAAAAAAAAATAATGTCTTACAGGCTGGGTTGCTGGGTATGTACCCTTATGGACTGTTTTGTTTTGGCCTTCAGCAATAATTCCAGTTTTTTGTTTTGTATTGTTCAGCAAAAAACTAAAATATCATTTTTGATACTTCTTAAGTAACCTAAACAGCCAAAAAAGCAATGAGTTCATGAAAACATGGGGACATAAGACAATTAAGTAATTAAAAAATATAATTGCCCTTATTTTTAACAAAAGTAAGGTAATAAATCATTTTTATGACATAAAATATTTTTTCTTAACTTAAGGTTTAAATAAAATATTCAGCTGGAAAAATAGAGAATATAGTTTTTCTAAAAAGCTGTATTGGGGCACCTGGGTGGCTCAGTGGGTTAAGCCTCTGCTTTCAGCTCAGGTGATGATCCCGGGGTCCTGGGATCGAGCCCCACATCTGCTCTCTGCTCAGCAGGAAGCCTGCTTCCTCCTCTCTCTCTGCCTGCTTCTCTGCCTGCTTATGATCTCTGTCTGTCAAATAAATTTAAAAAAGTAAAATCTTAAAAAAAAAAAAGTTATATAAAGAATTGTATGCGAGAAAACATTTGGCCAAAAAGTAATTGAGTATACTTATACTGCATTTCATTTTCAAGCTTTCATAGAATCATAAAAAGGCTTTCCCCTGAACAGTTGCTTTGTAAATTATATTTTCTGCGATGAATATTTGAAAAGACTTGCTTTTCTTATAGCTAGTGATAACTACTAAATAAAAAAATAATTAAGAGACTAGATATTTATAGAATTAAACTAAATGAAATTATAATGTTTAAATCTAAAAGATTTGGATATTTATCTGCAGTTGGGAATAGACGGGCGGAGCTGAAGCACAAGACAAACTATTGCCCAGGGCAAGAGGAAAAAAATTCAGAGAGCCACTCATGAACATTACAATACCTTTATTATAATCTATGGCATTTTTCTTCTGTAGGAGGTATTGTAACATAACCTTCTTTTTCTGAAACACTGGTGTATAGAGGGTCATTTGGTGTGACAACAACAAAAAGGGGGTTATTATACCGCTATTATGGGGTAAAGGGACAAAGAAACTTTGAAGACGTTATTGAAATTCATTGAATCTCAGTTTCCTACCTTTTAAGACAAGGGTTAAAAAAAAAATTAGGCCAGAGGAATTTCTATAAAATTATAAAAAATAATAAAACAACATTTATTAGTTATAGGATAATGGAAGAGTCAATACATGTGACTCTTCATTCTTTTATAGAAGGACCTCTAGAGTTTGACAGTGGTAGATACAGCATGGTTGGGGTTTCACTCATTGTATGTAGTAAGCACATTTGATCATCAGGAGATCGAAATGAAACAACTCAGGCATTAGGATATTTTTACTGCTTCCTCCCTATAAGCAGCTTGTCTTAGACACCTCTTGTGTCCTGCCCTGACCCACATGGGTCACCTTTTCCTCCAGTCATTGCTACAGCCAACAGCTTTGCACTAGTGTGATCTGGCAGCACTTCTTCTCAGCTGTAATGCTTGCCTTGCACCTTTGCCCTTGAGCAGCCTGGGTTTATGGGAGAGCTAATGCCCCAGGGGGGCCATCTTTGATAAATGAAAACAGGTGTCCACGGGTTAATGTTCCCTAACTACAGTAGACAATATACCAGACAATTCCCTGAGAGGATGATTCTGAGGCACATTCTAAAGAGCACCTCAGAAGTACCCGGCAGGACCCAAGCCCAGTTGCACACAGTGGTATCACTTCAACCCAAGAATGTCTCCTGGCTTGGCTCTGACTCCTTCCCTCCTTTCACTTTCCCTAATCACAAGCCAACAAAAATTACCTGCATTACAAGCCCTTATTTCGGGCTCTTCTTTGGGACCTGAAAGTAGGATGGAGGAAATTCAGGGTAAAGAGAAGCCACTAAGGGATTAATTAAAACCTGTTAATAGGATGGTGACTCCTAGTATCCAAAAGGGAAAGAAACACAGTTCCTTTGCCAACATTATAGTAATAAAAGTAAAAAATTTAACACAGTTAAGATTTGCTAATTTCAGTAATTTAAATGAAAATTCAAATGGAACATTGAAGTTCATGAAAGCTACTGCTATTCTAAACAATTAAGGCAACTTATGTCCAAGTGGTCATCTTCTAAGAGTGAAGTCTATCTGTTGTTTTTCAATACATTCAAATGGAATGAAGCCAGGACATTGAGGAGTTATGGTATTTCCTTACTGCTTTGCTTGGCAGAAACTCCTAGTGCAATTTGAATTCACCTAACTGCAGTTTATGTTTTATCTTTTACATAAATCATGTACAGAGTTTCAGAAGGACATGAACTGTTGGAAAACACTGATGCCTTTCCCACAAAACGTTCAGCATTACAGCTGCTCATGTTTTTAATTTTTTTTTCCTTTCTCTTTAATTCTTAGGGGATAAGGGGATTTGAATAACTAACACTATGGATTATATTTATACAATCCCTCTTGTGTTTTTCCATGACAATGAAAGTATTTTCTTTTATCATTTTTGTTACAAGTCTCATTTAAAATTTTCCTCCATTTTTGTCCTTCTGACCATATGTAATTAATGACCCAGAATACTTTTGAAAGCAACTTCAGAGTATGAAGTCCTCAGACTCTAGGACACAAGAGTCACAGATGGGCAGCTCCCAGTTTGCCATCATACTTGGTCTGTGATAGGCAGACCTTCTGGAAGATGTGCAGTGTACAGCCTTCATAGCCGCTTGTCCCAGCATGCTTTTCACCCGCTCCATTCTATACATCTGACCACAAAGTAAAAATCACAAATCCTTAGCCAGCACTTACAATGGCAGTCAATACTCTATACTTTACAAACATCAGCTCCATTAATCTTCTTTAACCCTCTAGGAGGTTTTAAAACTAAGGTAGAGAGTAATCAAATAACTTCCCAAAATTACACACTTAGTAAGTTCAGGAGTTTTGGAGATTTGAATCCCAGCTGTTCAGCACTGTGTCTATGCTCTTAACCACTACAATATGTTTTTTTCATGGTGAAGCCAAACTCCTTGCCAGAGTAAGATACATGTAAATACAGTGGCAAAAAAAAAAAAAAATTAAAAAACTATGTAGCAGATACACAGAGTAGCCCTTTAAAAAGAAACAATGGCAGTGCAGCCACTATCCTAGAGTAACAACTGATGGCTTTTTGAACCTTCCACAAATTCATACATGGGAAAAGAGTGAGAATAGTGGAACGGATTCCCATACCGTGAAAATAGCATTGAGAGGCTGAGATGCCAAGAAGATTGTTGACATTTTGATCATTATGTTGACTTATACAACTATGTCAATATATCAGCCATACCATGAAATGCAGGCCACCCAAATTTGATGAGATTCTTTTAAAATTTGGCAAGAATGTGGAGGAATTTTACAATTTATACTGTGGGGATTTGTAATTTATCTCCTCCCTCATCTTAGAGTGAACTCTTATTTAATACAGAGTTAACTCGCAGTTAAGACAGAATTAACTCTTACTTGATACACACTGGCAGTAGGATCCTATTATATTCTGATGTTCTGTACATGCAGAATGCATTTGGGATGTGGCTGTGCTACTACTCTTGAACTTTGAGAGGACCACCCAATGTAAGTTTCAGCTATAAACAAAAGTATAACTATATTAGGTAGACTCACACTCTGCCAGACTCCTGGGTAGGTAGAGATACTCAGCTAAAATGATAGAATAAATAAACACTTCCCTTTAAGTGAGTCGTGTCTCCTTAATAAACAATAAAACATGGAAGAAAATTTCAGATAAGGGATATAATCCTTTTAAAATTTTCAAAGGAGAAACCTTGGTCTGGTAAGTTTTACCTAATAAAAGTCAATGTTGTGGAACCAAAGATAGAAAGTGACAACATTTATTTATTTATCTACTTATTTATTTTTAGAGTGTATCTGCATTGCTTTTAGTTAAATAAGAATTTGGTTTGAAATAAAAAAGAAACCAGTCACATAAAGATTGCAGGTAACACCAAGAAATTCCATCAAATATTTTGGAAAATGGGGATAAATTCTCTAGTTGTATTTATGCATACAACTAGAAATAGTGATATAAGTCAAGAAACATAGAAGTGTGTATATATACATATGTGTATGTGTATATGTAGTGTGTCTCTGTACATATATACATATATACATATAATTTTCACCTGAATAGAAATCTTAAATATACTTATAAAATAAATTTTCATTCATGGAATGTATGTTGTTCATTTTTCATTATGTTTTATATATAGATTATATTTACATACTACTTTGTTATATTTTGTGTTCTATTTTAACTTGAAAATGCTTAAAAATAGGACATTTGAGGCTCCATCCCTAGTGCAGAGCCTGATGTGGAGCTTGATCGCCCAACCCTGAGAATATGACCTGAACCAAAATCAAGAGTCAGATGCTTAACTGGCTGAGCCACCCAGGCATCCCAAATTTATCTTCTTTTTTAAGCATGGTTTTATGGCAGTATTTCTAAAGTATGCCTGACCAACTATGTAATAACATAAAATATATACCAAAGATTAATATCTTCATTTCCATACATATATATTTGTATATTTATGCCAAATACTGGCTTATTCTCAATATAGAGAACTATCTGGGATACCACACTAACAGTAATAGAATTTAAATTGTGTTTTTAATTTGGTATAGAATGATGTTTTATAGGTGCATCCATTCTTTTCATTTGACAAATGTTTACTGAACCCCAGTTACATATAAGATACAGTTTTGGAAAGGCCTGGAGGTTCTGAACATTCAGATAGAGATACTGCTAGTTAGGGTCTAGAAGAAAAAAAAAAAATATATGTCTCCAAAAAGCTATAAAACCAATTGAAAGGCAGTATACTTATCCATCTATATGTTGTTGAACACGTACTCTGTGCTAGACAAAGTTATAGACATTCTGTTGACAACACTAACCTAGCAGACAAAATCCCTATTGTAATGGAGATGAGAGTTTTGTCTGAAAGACAAGAAAATAAACAAAATATATAAATAAAATGTGTAGTAGGTTATATGATAGTACGTGCTATGGATAACAAAATGTAGAAAGAGAGTGACAGAGAAAGGAGTTAGAATTTTCAATTGAGTCTTGAGAACCTTTTCTTTTTGAGTCAACTCTGTTGCTCTGACCAGAGTAGAATGCAATCTATAGGGACAGGGGAAGAAGGAGAGACCAGTTAAGAGGCTATTGTAATAATTCAGGATATAGGTAATGATGGCTTAGACCAGAAAGATAGTAATAGAGGTGCTGGAGAATTGGTTGGATTCTAAATATGTTATGAAATATAAATATATTCTAAATATGTTATATATATTAATGGACTCAATGGGAGGTATTAGAGAATGAGAAGTGAAGACTAACTCCTAGTTTTTGGCCTAAATAATTAGAAGAACAGAGTAGTCATTTTTAGCAGAACATTTTTTTCATGGTTAAGAAAAAAAAATGGTCAAAGGAAGAGATGTGTGAGACTGAGGGCATGAAAAGATAATAATGATCCATTTTATTTGTCCAGAGCCAGAACAGTCAATCTATTGGTTGCTAGAATGAGGAGGTGACAATTTAGTAGGCACAGGGATAAGGGATTAAAAGATAAACACACTTTTTTTTTTTTTTAAGAGAATGGAAAGACTAGTCATGGACTTGGAGAATATATTTGCAAAACATTATCTGAAAAGGACTTGTGTCCAATATATACAAAGAACTTTTAACATTCAATAATAAGAAAACAAACAACCAAGAAAAAGATCAAGACACCTCACCAAAAAGGTATACAGGTGGCAAATATTCATATGAAAAGATGATAAAATACATCATTAGGAAATTACAGATTAAAATAACACATGATTCTACAACCAACTTCAAAACAGAATTTAGGTCCTGTTATTATTAGTCTGATATCTTGGATATATTTCTATATTGAGTAAATCAACATCATTTGTTATTACAAAATTGAAAATTAAAACAATAGTGAGATGCCACTACATGTCTATCAGAAAGATTAAACTTTAAGGAGACTAACAGCACCATATACTGTCAAGGAAGCAGAGCAATAAGAACTCATATGTGGAACATAAGAAATAGAGTAGAGGACCTCAGGGGAAGGGAGGGAAAACTGAATGGGATGAAATCAGAGACAAAGACAAACCATGAGAGATTCTGGACTCTGGGAAATAAACTGAGGGTTGCAGAAGGGAGGGGATGGGAGGATGGAGTAACCAGGTGATGGGTATTAAGGAGGGCACATGTTGGGATGTGCACTGGGTATTATAGACAACTAATGAATTGTTGAATACTACAACAAAAACTTATGATGCACTACATGCTGGCTAACTGAAAATAACTGAAAAAAATTAGAAGTTAAAAAAATCAAGAAGTTAAAAAATTTTTTAAAAGAACTCTCATTCATTGCCCGTGGTAATTCAAAATAGTACAGCTATTTTGGAAGACAGTTCTTACCAGGCAAAATATAGTCTTACTACATTACTGAAGATATGTGCTTCTGTGTCTTTACCCAATTGAGTTGAAAATTTATGTCAACACAAAAACCTCCACGCAAGTATTTATAGGACCTCTATTCATGATTGCTCCCAAATGGGGAGCAACCAAGATGTCTTTCATAGGTGAATGAATAAACTAACTTTGGTATACCCATACAATGAATAATCATTCAGTGATGAAAAGAAAGTAGCTATCAAGCCATGAAATAGCACGAAATAAAATTAAATGCATATTGCTAAGTGAAAAAATCCATTCTAAAAGATACTCTATGATTCCAGTTGTGTAGTATTCCAGAAAAGGCAAAGATAAAGAGACCATTAAAAGAACAGTGGTTTTCCAGGCTCCAGGGAAAAGGAAGAAACACTATATAGACAAAGCACAGGAGATTTCGAGGGTAGTGAAATTATCCTGATACTGTAATGGTAGATAAATGACATGCATTTGTCAATATCAATTGAACTATGAAACTTACCGAGTGAACCCTAATATAAACTATGGTCATTGGTCTTTAGTTAATAATGTATCAATATTGGCCCATTAATTAACCTGAATAAGATGTTATAGGGGGAACTGATGAGGACTGAGTTATATGAGAAATCTTTAAACTGCTCATTTTTCTGCAAATCTATAAATGTTCTGAAAGTTAATTTAAAAAGAAGGTAAACATTTTGATGTGTATAATCAACCTGAGATTTCTAGCAATAACTGAACTAGCAATAACTGAACCAGAAGACAAAAAAAATAAATTTAAAATAAATATTTGAGAGCAATTTACATAGAATTATTAAATAAAGCCAAGAAATTTGAAAAGATTTTAACACAAAAATTGAAAAAGAAAAGCACCAAAAATAGATCTTGTGTAATATTTTCCTCCCAAACTTGCCCAATAACTACTTGGGGCAGTAGTACTTATTAAAAGTATCTATTTCCAGATCTTGTTGAAGACCCATAGTATCCATACATCCAGGGAACTGGTCTAGGAAGGTTTTGTTTTTTGCGTTGTTTTTTTGTTTTGTTTTGTTTTGCTAGGAAGTTTTATTTTCAACAGCAGCCAGAAGTAGCTTTTTGTCTTCAGGCAAGATGGCAAACCATCACTCTACCCATTCCCTGAAGAAAGAGCAAGATGAACTAGAAAAGGGAATTGATAGTATAGAAGCAAAAAACTCAGGAAAAATAGATGTATTCCTACTGAATGTATTTATTGAAAATGAGGTGAAACAGAATTTCTCTGTTTGGACTTTGTCAGGAGAGAGAGAGAAGGTGAAGAAGACTGGAAGCTTCCAAAGAAGGGAGAAAGTAGAAGTAGATGTTTTAGGAAGATGAGCAGAGAAAAGAAGAGGCATTACCTCCCAAGACACTGAGGAAACAATATGGACAAATTCTGAAGTGAGGTGGGGGGAGGCCTCTCTTTCTCGTTTATCTTATTTATAGAAGGTAATAAGTTGCTGAGTGGGGCTGGGTGGTATAGAGGGCTTGCCAGAGAGGAGGAAATCTGGAATTTGTTCTGAGAGTAGTTTCTTACCCGTGAGAACCTAGATGACTCTGAATAGGAAAAAAAAAGGGGGGGGGTGGGATGGGACTATTGGACTATCTCCGTAATTTTACTATTGTCTCTGCCTCCTGTATACAAAAAACGGGAATGAGGAAATCTAAGAAGGTTATAATAAAAGCACACATCATAAAATTAGTTTAAAGGGCTTCAAGAAGCTTTATTAATATAGTGCTTTTGCATCAGGAGCCAATTTTGCATGGACTGAAAAGAAAGGAAGAGCAGGTAAAGTGTACCGAAAGCTTTGATGGAAGCAAAAAGAAGTTCTTTAAGAGCAACAGAGAGCAATGGGGAGAAATAGGAGGGCATTGTTGGAGGGGATTTGCCACTTCCATTTTTCTGAAGATTGATTGATTGATTGTAGAGAGAGCTAGAGTTTGGTGGGAGGGGGAGAGAGAGAGAATATCAAGAAGACTCCCTGCTAAACAGAGAGCCTGATGGGGGGCTCAGTCCCATGACCCTAACATCCTGACCTGAGCCAAAATCCAGAGTTGGATGCTTAACCAACTGAGCCAACTAGACACCCTTTACATTTCCATTTTCATTAAGACCCACCCAGCCCCAGGGAATATTAACGTATTTCAAACAGGTGCAGCCTCACCTATGCCCTGAATTGGGGTGAACCAAATCCAGCAGTAGATTAGGACCTCTTTCCCCATTAGACAATAAGACAGTATTCAAAATTCTGTGTCCTTTCTCTGCAGAAGTGTAGACCAGACTCCTGGGTATCTAAGAGAGCATCAACTTGTAGCCTCTCTATTGAACCACAGCCATCTATGACCTCTTCTGACTAAAGGGCTTTCTACCTATGTCCCCTGGTCCTCTAACAGTCCTCTGGCAGAGTTGAGCCTTGAAGCACCACCTAAATTCCTCTCAGCCACATCCCCAAGGGAGGACCTGCTTCTATTTCCTTCCCATCACAGTGGATTTACCTCCCTGATTTCCAATTACAACACAGATTCTACTCCATCCATCTTTGATATCCATCACCATGCTTTGAGGCCACATTTTATGACAGGTTCCTTAGATATTAACAAGTAAATATAAAGTGGAGTCTCTCAATTTCCTTTAGACTTTTAATCCTTATTATATAAGGTTCTTTCCTGGGGGAAATATAAGGAGTTTTTTCCTCTCTTTGCTTTATTTTTCCTAAGTTTCATTCTTTATTTACCTAATTTTGCTTCCTCAGTCCCTGAGTGTCTGAGTGTGCTGTGTGGTCAAAGGAATACCATTCACTATTTAAAAATATTTATTGAGCACCTATTATGTGCCTGGCACTGAGCACTGAGGGAATACATCACTTTAAAACACAAACAGCAAGTGTCTGTTCTCAGCTCATATTTTCAGTGAAAGGAGGCACAAAGCAAACAAGATATATGATGACACAGCACAATCAGTGTTTTAAAGAAAATTATAGGTGGGTATAAGGAATAGGAAGTCCTGTGGGTGGGGAGCTATTATATTAGGTAGCATGGTCAAAAAACGATAAAGCGAGCAGAAACCTAAAGAAACTAAGGGAGTTAGTCTTTTTATTCAAATTCTTAAAAGAGCTCATCATTCAAATAATTGAGCAAAGGAATTCTAAGAGATGACAAAATGTAGTCTGTAGTCCTGCCTGTAGGGGAATGCAAATAATGACAGGAGCTTAAAAAGTTTTGAAATAAAGAAAAGCAATGGATTTTGAAGTCTCTCAGGTTGATAGCAGAACAAGCCATGGGAAGAAGTTGGAGAACTGATACTAACGTCATCACTCAATTTGGAAATACCTCTGGAAGACAAGCGTGTGACATTAGTTCCTTGTATAAAGAAATTCTTTGTCATTATCATCATATTTTATTAGCATAAATGCACATTTTGGATAGAAGTATGAATTCACAATCAATACAATTCACTTCTATTAACGTAAAACAACTGGACCATCAACTGGTCCTTCTAGTTCAACTAGCATAATCAGTTTTTTGAGTAAATAATGAGATTCTGGTTAGCAATCCCACATACAGGTGTTTGGATTATCTCCTGCACAAAAGTACAACATCTCAGGGGTTGCTCTTTCCATTGGAAACTTACTCTCATCCTGAAAATGTGAGGTTAGAGGCTAAGTCATACGTTAGCCCAGCAGAGTCTTACATCATAAGTCCCCAACGACACACACCCAACCATGCACACAGTTGAGGGAGCCCGCTGGCACCCAAGGCTGCTTGGTGACCTTGCTCCTAGCATCCACTGAAATACCTTCTCTAGCATCTCTGCTGCCTTAGCCTGACATAAACCTAACATGGGTCACGCCAAATGGAGGGTGGGAGTGTGTACGTGGCAAGGTATGTTCATGCTATTGGCTGTGTGTACACTCTGTCTAGAGCATGTGGGAAGGTACTAGAATATATAGGGGCACCTGGGTGGTTCAGTGGGTTAAGCCTCTGCCTTTGGCTCAAGTCATGATCTCAGGGTCCTGGGATCGAGTCCCACATGAGGGGGGGGGTCTCTGCTCAGCGGGGAGCCTGCTTCCCCCACTCTCTCTCTCTGCCTGCCTGTCTGCCTACTTGTGATCTCTCTCTGTCAAATAAATGAATAAATTATTTGAAAAAAAAATATTAGGTGCCTGGATGGCTCAGTGGGTTAAAACCTCTGCCTTTGGCTCAGGTCATGATCTCGGGGTCCTGGGATCGAGCCCCACATTGGGCTCTCTGCTCAGTGGGGAGCCTGCTTTCCCCTCTCTCTCTGCCTGCCTCTCTGCCTACTTGTGATCTCTCTGTCAAATAAATAAATAAAATCTTAAAAAAAAGAAAAAGAAAAAGAAAAAAAATATATAAGGGGCCTGCACCCAGCAGCCAGGCCTACTGCTCAGTAGCAAATGTACCTGAAGGGAAGCATCATTCTAAAAGACAGTGTCATACCTTATTTAACATTAAACTTATATTTTAGTATTATATGTTTAGTATTTTTCAGCAAGTTGTCATTTGAATCAATCTATGTATTGGTATAATTATTCATTGTTTTCTTGTGTTTGGAATCAACTGACAGTGCAGAATTCCTTTATCTGAGAAAATTTGCACCAATATCATAAATAATTCCATTTGACTTTTATAGCAATCACATGAAATAAGTACAAGCATAAATATAAACATAATTTTTATTTTACATGCATACACACATATATACATACACAAAGCAAGCTTTAAGTTCAGTGATATGTGCCCAAGATCATGGAGTTTGTATTTGATGGAGTCAGAGTTTGAATCCAGATAATCAGGTCTGCAGAGCCCAAGTGTTTAACCACATAGGCAACCTGACCTTACCATGCAGACCCTATCCCATAAGAGCAAGCCTATTGCACAATGCACTTGCACGGTCCATGTCAACTGCATTTAACTGTGCATTAAAATGTTTCAAAACATCAAATCTATGTCAAAATGACTCGTCTTCATTGGTAAGCATTAGATGAGTTGACTGGTGATGTTCCTTTTACTTCAATGCAGACTAAATTAAATGCAACTCACCCCTTATGCTGAAAAATCACAATATTTAATTAGTACTGCTGGATCTTAAATCCAAAAACTTCTTAACCTTGCAAGCAATAATTTATAGATATGTTCCCTTCCCCCCTGTAAACCCATAGTTGGCTTTCAAAATAGCATGACATACTTAAATAATTCTACTGCCAAAGTCTTGAAAAGAATATTGTGATACACTTACATAGTATTCACTAGTTTTTATTTCAGTAGACATGTGGGAATCCACCAAATATTTGCTTGAAGAAAGAAGCTTTTGATATGAAACCCTTTTCCCTCAACATATTAGATTCTTGATTTAATGCCTAAAGTAGTAAACCATAAAGGAATATAAAAAGTAGAGAAAAAGTAAGTTCATTGTTATAGAGAATTAAGCATATATATGTAATGTTATTTTACAAGGCATAAAAAATGTTCATAAAATGCATTCTGTCACCCACACTTCTCAAAGTCCTAGAAAAGTGCAATGCAGCAATATTTTTATATTTCTCAAATATAGATTCTTTTGGAATTTAAGTATCAAACAGAAGAAATTACATCACCTAATCCTTCCTCTCAGATTTTTATTTCTTTACCTAGTAAAATAGAGGTTATTTCCAACTTTAAAACCTGAATTATTTTCAAGCCCAGCTGTTAAAGATTATAGGTAAACTCCTGTAAAACCAGCTTATATTGGCTTTATGTTGGCAACCTTGGTTGACAGAAATAATGTAACACATTTTTGGATTTACAGTGCAAAACACAAACTGGATTTTGGTAGCACACACAGGTATAATAAATATTAATGGGTAAACTCTCATTTTCTAAGTCTTTAGCTATTTAACAATGTTATCTACCTACTTATAATTGTTTGGCAAATCACACACATAAAAGAATGGGTGCGAAAGCAGTTCATTTGAATTATTTTGGGCTTACTGGTGAAAAACAAGTCACCCTATGTATTTTTAGCAGATGTAAGTAATAAAGTGACTTGGGCACTTACCAATCTTTGAAAGGGTTGGAGTATTTACCCTGCTCAGGGATCCCAGAAATGAGTCTCAGAACATAGAACTGACTCTCTGTAGATCAACCACTTAGCCATAGTCTGACCACCACTGAACCATGTGTTCAGTATGTTCACTCACATGCTATCATGGTACTAATTCAGGGATCTGGGACTTGGGCCCCAAATCTAGGTAAAGAATCTAGTTCACTTCTAAACCCCTGGCTGCACAGGGATATGCACTGGGATATGTAAATTCTAATTTTCTAGCCCTTGGAAATAGATGTTGAGTTAGAATCCAACATCTAGCACGTCTTTAAAGTCTAGTTTTTGACAGAATTATGTATATTTTTTTATTTTTTATTTACTATTATTTTATTAATATTATGTTAATATTATATTTACTAATATTTTTAAAAATATTCTCTTTATTTGACAGAGAGAGAAATCACAAGTAGACAGAGGCAGGTAGAGAGAGAGGGCAGCACACTCCCTGCTGAGCAGAGAGTCGGATGTGGGGCTCCATCCCACGACCCTGAGACCACGAACCAAGTCGAAGGCAGAGGCTTAACCCACTGAGCCACCCAGGCGCCCCTTTTTTTTATTTTTTAAAAGATGTTATTTATTTATTTGACAGAGAGAGAGAGAGCGCACAAGCAGAGGGAGTGGCAGACACAGTGGGAGAAGCAGGGAACCCAATGATGTGGGGTTCCATCACGGACCCTAGGATCATGACCTGAGCCAAAGTCAGATGCTTACCCAAATGAGCCACCCAGGCACCCCAGAACATAAATACATTTTTTAAAAATGTAAACTAAACAAAATCATAATTATGGGTACCCACCAATAAACAAATAGTAAACCCCCTGGAACTGATGCCTCAATATTACCCCTAACTAAACTCACAGTCTCATGGCTCTGTTAAATTGGTAACTCTGAATATGTTTATCAGACATTTCTAGTATCCCAAAGTATAGATTTAAAAATTCACAGGAGGAAATGAGGATTATGCAAAGGCCAAAAGATTGTTGGCAACCAGTAAATAATGCCAGTGGATGTTGAGTCCGTGGACACAAGAGGTAGAGAAACCCCTGCCTTAGCATCTACATAAAAAGTCATGTTCAACATAGAATTTGGTAGGGAGAAATCATAAAGGGAACAATAACCAAACAGATAAATGAAACAAATTATTTAAAATGACAGTTTGACTATAGGAATTCTCATTCAATCTTTCCATGAGAATTGTTAACATTGCACTAAGACAGTAAGCGTAGCACATTCTAGGTGGCATGTCAGAAAATCAATGCATAAAACACAACCAGTGTGCTGGATTTAATGTCTCATGGCATTTGGAAAGTGACAAATTTCTGAGAAAAGATACAAATTAGTAAGTCTATAATAAGCCCATTATAATAATAATCTTCGTTTTCTTAATTAGAATGTTGTGTGATATTTTGAATGGACTATTTCCAGTAAAATTAAAAAAAATTATACCAGTCACATGGACTGTGATAGGATTATTTTAGTGACCTCTCATAAAGTTGTATGAAGACAGAAGGCAAAATGACCTATTTCCATGTTTTTTTCTTATTTATCTTCCTCAGAAACTCTCATAAACATTTTTAGAATTTCCATTTGGACTCTTATGGTGTTTTTGTTTGCTTTTGTTTTTGTTTTTCTGCTTATTCCTTGCTCTATTATATAACAAAACTACTCATATATGTGGAATTGAATTTCTCACTGTATATTTTTAATCTGCATCAGCAAACTGGTCAATAGTTTCAAATGCTGAGAGGATTTTTTTCTTAGTACATTATTCAGTTCACATGTGTGGTCAAATACTCCAAAACTTCCTGTTGTTGACAAGGGTCCATTCAGCAAATACATCTGATATCTTAAATGAAAACGTTGTTTTGTCCAAACTCCACAATCTTGGATATACCCAGTATAGCTAATGAGCAGTGAAAATTGGAGAGTAGCATTGTTGAATATTGGAGCTTGTCTAGAAATCTGAGTCTGGAACTGTCATTTATTTTAATTTCAGTGACCAAATTAACAGTCAGAAAAATGTTAGTCTTATAAAGTAACTCATCATTGAAAAAGCAAAAGAAAACAAGAAGCATAAATGGTATTTTAAAGTGGAAAACACAATAATCTTATTTGTGTAACCAGTCTTTATTGTCCAAGAACTACAAAACATTTGTCAAGATAGCAGAGTAGGCTCATTAATGACTATCTTGTCAACTAAGCCTATTATGGGGAAAAACACTGTTGAAAAGCTCATCTCCTTATCTCTGTGGAAAATGAAGTCAACAGGCTTGGCTCTAAGCATATGAATAAAAATAACTACCATTTATCAAGTGCCCACCATTTATATTGTGCTATAAATATGTTTTAGTAAGCATTTACTACAATGTTACAAGATTGGTCTTATCATACTCACTTTGCAGATGAAGAACCCATAGTGGAGCCAAGCTAAGCGGCTGAATCTAGAGCACACACCAGTGGTATCATGGCCAGAATGTGACATACTTCTGGGTGGCTCAGAAGTTTGTTCATTATATGCAACTCCCTTTTGTTAGCTTGTATTCTAATGATACCATTCCAAAATGAAGGCCTTTCCATGTACCTTTTCAGAATGTTGTTCATTCGTCCCCCAAAGTAATACATGTCAAAGTTGTCTCAGGACCATCATGATAACTTCAAGTCAGAAAGTTTCCCCTCAGGTTTTACAACAAAATAAAACAAAATGACATTTAAGTTAAAGTAAATTAAAATTAAAATGAGAAAGGCCATTAAAATAATTATTTAGAAAATAAGGTAGAAAACCAAAGCAAACCCTAAACCTGGAAAGACTGAGAGTTTGAAGCTACATAGGAAAAAAACTACATCTAAATCCGGAGGTGATAGTTAAAATTTCCAGCATTGATTTGACACAGGTACTGACAAATCAGAATGGATTTAAGATATTACTAGAAGTAGACTGACAGAACACAGTAAATAAAAGGGTTCTGGGGTTCTAACTTGGTTCTTCCCCTTGGCTTAAGGTTGTGTAACCTTGAGCATTTTAGTGAACCCAGTGATCTTCAGTTTACTCACATCCAAAATAGGGAAAATAAAACCACACCCAATATATTCCTATAGAGATGTCTTGGCAGTTTCATGAACTAGTATAGGTCAAGTGCTTACACTGACACTCTCATATCATGTTAGCTCCTACTATTATTACTACAAGGGAGTAACAGAAAGATTTAGTAAATAAAATTAGGAATAAAATTTTGAGATCCCTATTAAATACATACAATAATGACTACAACACAATAAATAAAAGTAACATCACTTCTGATATTATAATATAAAACTGGGGCACCTGAGTGGCTCAGTGGGTTAAAGCCTCCTCCTTCAGCTCAGGTCATGATCCCAGGGTCCTGGGATGGAGCCCTGCATCCATCGTGCTCTCTGCTCAGCAGGGAGCCTGCTTCCCCCCTCTCTCTGCCTTCCTCTATGCCTACTTGTGATCTCTGTCAAATAAATAAATAAAATCTTTTAAAATATAAAACTAAAATTAGTAACATTAGATCTTTCAGGATCTCCATCTCTACAAGTTTCCATACAGTATTTGAAAATTTGTTTTACTTGGATTGTGAATAATGCATTGATAGAAGAAGGCATTTCTCCCTTATTTCTTTCCCTTTAACTGATGATTCAATGCTTTTCCAAATAAGTGATTCAAATATCCTTGGCTTCTCAGTTTCATAATCCCACATCCTCTTTTCTGAATTCTGTCATGATCCCAGAGATTCTAGGAAGCTTAAATGTTTAACAAGAAAAATAAATATTTTTGTTAAGTGCCTACCATTTATATTATGCTATAAATAGGTTGTAGCAAGCCTTTATAACACTGAAAGGTTGACATTATCATGCACATTTGGCAGATGAAGAACTTTGCAGATGAACAATTGTCTGGCAATGCCCTCCTTGAGGATGAAATATTTAGAGAAATGGGTGGAGGATGCGTGGTCTTTGAAGACAAACCAAGGGTAGTCACCAAAAGGAGTCAACTGTGCCACTTGCTAGTTGAGGCAAGTGTGTCTATTTCATCAATAAAATTCAAGCAGTCTTGGCCCCATCCATGGAATGTAGTGACTTCCTTTAAGAAGGCATACTAACTATCTTCCTCACTTTACAGCTAATAAAATTAGAATTCCAATCCAAGTTCTAAATACACTTCCCAAAACTTATTGATAATACCTCTTTTTTTTATGTGCATCTGTTTTGTCTTCCTTCTAGGATTACTAGACTGAGCAAATATAAATATGGGATACTCAGTTTAATTTGCACTTCAGACAAACAATGATTTTTTTTCAGTAGAAGTATGTCCCCAATATTGCATGAGACATACTATACTTTTAAAAAAAAGCTTATCTGAAATTCACATTTAACCAATCATCTTGTATTTTATTTGGCAAACTTCCTTTTTTTTTTTTTCTAATTATTCCAAAGAAGAATAATTTGAAATTTGGTGTGCATTATTTTGTTAAAAATTGGGATTGAAAAAATTGAAAATTCTATTACTATGAAGTCAAACGTTACAGCAACAACAAAAAAAATCCACTAAATTGGATAGGACTGGCTTTAAGTCATATACCATGAAATTTTATTTACTTAAGTCTACAGAGTATGGCATTCTCTCTTTCCTTGCCCTCACAAAAGAGAAATACTCTAAAATGATAATGAAACCAAAATTAATTTTTAAAGTGACCTTTCAAATAATTGATTGTGGACACTGATTTTATTTTTACAAAATACATCAGTTGTTTTGCCAGATTATTTTATTTGATGTTTGAGTGATTTTTTTTTTTTTTTAAGCTTGGGGGAATGACAGGATCTGATAGCACAATGCCAAACATTCAGCAACAGGGAGGCAGTCCTGCCAAAGAAGTTACATTTTTCATAGTCCTTGAGTACTTGAACTGCTTTTCTGAACTATTCCCAAAAAAAATCCCGATTATGGAGCTATATTAAGCAACAATACAAGGGAATTATGTCCATGGACTTTAAGACACACTGTTAAATCATTCAAATAATTTTATTAGCATTCATTGTTATAAATAGAAAATATGTTTATTACCAAATTACCTTGAAAGGTAGAGGTGGGAGTTAATCAGTAGTCTGGAGCCAAAGAGCTGGCCAAGGGGGCAGAGATGTTGGGCATCTGGCAACCCTCTCTGGGGATTTCCACAAACAGAAAAAGATTGTTTTCCGTGGATCAAGGTAGAAAATGAGGCCCAATTATTGGTCTTTGAAGGTTAAAGGTACATGATATTTTATAAGCAGGGAAACCTTCCCCTGAAGATTAATCTAGAAAGCAATCTTTGCTAATAGCAGTGGCAGTGCTCATCCAACCACTGATGAATATAGTAATGGAAAGGTGGGTGGGTGGTAGAGGTGATTAGTTATTTGCATAAAAGTTTATTTTCTGTCATCCTATGTGTTCTTAAACTTCTGTACGTGGTTTAGATGAGTAAAACAATATATATATTTTTATAGTCATCTCACTCTATCAGAGTTCCAGCTTCTGCAACCCACAAAATGGAAGAATCTATCTTACAGGGATATTAGGAGATTTAAGGAGGTACCACTTCTAAGATGCTAGCATGGACCCCAACACATGGAACACACTCCATGTTGCATTCTTATCTGCTCTGTTAATTTGATCAAGTCACTTCAGTTTTATAATTCTTAGTTTTCTCATAAGGACTGGAAGCAAATTTTCTCTTAACACCCTTCACATTCACATACTTCATTATGAAGGCAGAGGGAATCTTGGGAAGATATGTACTCTACTTGGGAATTCACTGCCATAAGTAAAATTCCATTCCATTGCAAAACCCAAAATGACCACTATGTGAAGTTTAAGGATTTTCACTGAAACAAGTATTAAAATAAGACATGAAACATTTGGGTTTAGAAAATACAAAGAAAAAGATATATGACAAAAGTGGTATTTATTTTGCTCACACATTCCCCTAATATAATCAAAAGAAAGAAAGTTCTGTAATTACCTAATTTTTCCTCTGGTTGCAAATTTATAGAAAGACATTTCAGTAAAAAGAATGTGTAAGAGGGAAAATTGCTGAATTACTCACATCATAGCTATGAGCCTATAAACTCTAAGCAGGACTTAGAAAAGCAAGTTGCTTCATTTAATATATGAAAATCAAAACAACAACAAAAGTCAAACCAAATACCAATAAAATATATCAAAATCTAACTCAGTAACTCAAAACTAATAATTTGTATAGTCTAACATGTAAAAAAAGTTTTAAATAATTTCAATATTTTATTGCATATATTTTGAGTAAAGTGATTAGTAAGAACAAGTGATAAAAATAAATTATCAAATAATGACTTAGTATAACCGAGTGTGTCAAAAAAGAAGTATAATCCAAACTATGAATTTAACTAATTATTTTGCAAAGGTGAAGCCACTCCTTTCATTTTTATATTAACTTAGTTATCCATAAACATACCTACATATTATTTCTTGACTAATGTGATTCTACTATTTTGGAGCTTAACAAATTTACTCTTTAAATCTGCTTAAAATGGAAAATCACTATATAATTTCAAAAGCCATGCAACAGTGTCATAAAACTACTATATGTTCCTTTCCATATGATTTTCAATGTAAGTGTTTTTTAAAGGCCATTTCAGAAGTCATTAAAATAAATAAGGCCTGAGTACTTTATTCCCTATGTAGAACTATTAAACCTTACACAAAACTTTCCAAATGAAACATCAAGCACTTCATACACGGTAAGGTTTTTAATCATTTGAAATTGCATTCGTTTGATTACTTGTTTATCTTAGTTCATTTTATTATATACTATTTTCATTATTTGAATATCTGATAATTGAGAGAAAAATAAAATTATTTGTTAAGAATAATATTTTTTTTGCGGTTCCTGGGTGGCTCAGTGGGTTAAGCATTCATCACTTGATTTCGGCTCAGGTCATGATCTCAGGGTTCTGGGATCAAGTCCTGAGTAGGACTCCAAGCTGGGTGTAGAGCCTGCTTAAAATTCCCTCTCCCTTCCTCCCTCTGCCCCCACCTCCCCCAAAAAAGGAAAAAAAGGAATATTTTTCTTCAAGCATATATGACTATAAACTCTAAGCTTAGTACCAAATTCTATGTGTTACTGGATTTTTAGATTTAGGGAATCATTCAAACTAAAGCTTTCTGATAAATAATAATGCCTTTGAAGAAGGTATGTAGAACTATTACATCATCCTATCATATATCTTCTAGAACTATACTATTCCAGGAATATATGGAAGCACAAAATTAATTTTTTGCTTCTTGTAAAATATTTATACTCATCAACAAAAGTCAAATGGACTTCCAATCTCTACATTTGGCTTCTTCTACTTGAGAATAATTGCATTGTTTAAAAACAAATATTGTGTCACTTTCAACTAAGTATATGACAATATATTTGTATCCATATTCTTAATTTTTAATGCAATAATTAAATTTAAACTTGAGGGTATTTATTATACTACTTTTAATTGTGTTACCTTTATTCTTTTATTATACAACTCATACATAGTTCATAAATGTAAAAAAAAGCCTATTTAATTCATCTGGACTACTTTATGGCTTTTTTCTTTAATTATTTATTTGTTTGTTTGCTTTTACATATGGTTGAAAGCTACGTAAACATTAATGTCTACAAAGCACATCACTGAGCATATTTTTAGAGGTGGGGGAGGAAGAGAGAGAAATAGAATTTAAGCAGTTTCCATGCTCAGCAAGGAACTGATGCAGGGCTTGATCTGCAGACCCTGAGATCATGGCCTGAGCAGATATCAAGAGTCCAACATTCAACAGACTGAGGCACCCAAGTGCCTCATCATTTTCTAAGTAGAGTCTCTGTACTGAATCTTTACTCAAAATGTTTCACATATGCTGACTCTAGTCTTCAGAGCAACATTGTAAGCTAAATAGCATTATTCTCGTTTTACAGATAAGGAAACAGATTCCTAATGAAATTAAATAATTTTTCTAGTGCCCTCCCATGGTAAATGGAAACTCAGACTAAAAAAAACTGAGTTCATTCAACTATAATACTCCAGAACTTTCATCTGTACTCAGCAGCCTCCCTCAACTCTGCCTTCCTCAACTTTGAAAAAAAACAAAAAACAAACAAACAAACAAAATACCTTTACCAATACAAATGCTAATATTAGAGGAAATATTCCTAGTTATACTATCTTTCCATATGTTAAAAGTAAAAATCCAGGGGCGCCTGGGTGGCTCAGTGGGTTAAAGCCTCTGCCTTTGGCTCAGGTCATGATCTCAGGGTCTTGGGATCGAGCCCCACATCAGGCTCTCTGCTCAGCAGGGAGCCTGCTTCCCCTCTGTCTCTGCCTGCTGCTCTGCCTACTTGTGATCTCTCTCTCTGTGTCAAATAAATAAATAAAATCTTAAAAAAAAAAAAAAGTAAAAATCTGGATGTAGGACACTTAAAGGAAACAAATGCCTTTCCATTTTAAGTAAATCTCTAAAACATAGTAACAAAAACTATATTTTATACTATTTATTTATTAAAAGTTCTCTCTCAAGAGTTAAAACAAATGCAAATGGATGAAATTTGGGTGAATACATTCCATGACTTATTTTGCCTGCTCTATCCTGATGACTGTTATTATAAAAATTTTTATCAACCTCAGAGTCCTTTTGAAAAGTTCATGCCCGTGACTTGAAATTTTGAAACTAGAAAACTGTTCAGATTGGTTTATGTTGTTAAACTCTTTTGAACCTTCATAGTATTGGGAGTGTGCAGAACACTCCATCATATTTAGACATCTTTCAAAACCTAAAACTGATCATGTTTTTATATATTACTTCATCAGAAAACTTTTGCTTTTCAAACAATGATTACTGATAGTCTTCAAAAGTAATTCTTAGAAATTTATAGTTCTATTTGTCTCCTACCGTAGTATGTGTCTGCTTACTTAAGGGGAATATGCAAAATCTCTGAACTATGTTTATATTGATTTACTTACTTATGATTTTGACATTGATTGGTTAGCTTATAATAGATAAATACCTCTATCACAGCTTGTTAAAATTAAGTATATTGATATAAAATTTATATATGTATTTATGGAAAATGAATAATATGTATGTATAAAAGTCCTAGAAAGTTGCTGAGGCAACCAGATTTGAGAAGCCTGGATACTCAAGGAATATGGTTATGTAGTCAACATCTGATTTGCTTACATCTGCAATCTGTTTCTTCCCCCAGGGCCTGGGCAATTTTTTTCCCAGGAGAAGGGTGGAGGAATCATCCAAGGACAAACCTAAGAAACCAGAAGAATTTCAAGTAATAGCATAGGTCTGGAGAGACATTAGCATTTGGAACTGTCAAGGCAGGCAGGAATTGACGTGCCTACATTGTATGGAGAAAAATGGGTGTGACAGTTGGAGGTTTCTCTACTTGAGACATCAGCCAATTAGTTAAGTTTCACGGAGCAAGAAGCCCAGCCAAGAGCCACTGAAACTCAGAGTAAATTTTTGGTAGTCTTCTGGTACTAAGAAGCCAAAAATGGAGTTCAGATTTGACCAGGAAAGAAGGGTTTAAGAAAACACTCCAAGATCTCTACTGAAAACCGTGGAAATCTAAATATTTAGAACAGGGATGAAACAGAAATAAAACTGCAAGTGAGTCTTGACTCAGCTAAATCCCTAATTGGATTAAGGAGACTTGCTCCCATTCAGGCTGGCTGCCAGAATTTGGGATCAACCTTCTGTGGAAGATGACACTAACCAGAGACTCCAACTTTTTTATACACAATATATTGCATTGTATTAAAATTACCAGGCAAAATAAGATTAGAAACATAGCTAAAAATTTTATAGTCAATAGAAATGAAAGACCAGCTATTGGACTAATGAAAACAATAATTTTGCTTAATGACTGTGAAGATATTAGGGACAATAACTATGAAAATAATATGGACAAGAAAATTTAGAAAAATAATGGGTAATATATATGAAAAGACGGATAATTTTGACCAAAATGTGGCATCACTAAGAAAAGATTCAAATAAACATTCTAGAACTAAGAATGGAATATCTAAAATTAAAGCTCAATGGAAAGTTTCCATAAAAAGCTGGATGTAGCAAGATAAAGGAATTTTAAATTAAATGACATGTTTCAATATAAAAGAGTCAAACAGAATCCCATGCAGAAAAGTACATTGGGGAGAAATTTAAGAGAATAGATCATAACTGAAAATGTCTAATAAACATATAATCGGAGTGTCAGAATCAGAGGGACAAAGACTTTTGCAGAAGCAATATTCAAATAAATAATGGTTCATAGTTTCCTAAATTCCAGATGCCAGAAATTTAGGGAAACTAAAGCAACAACAACAACAACAACAACAACAACAACAACGAAAAAGTGAGGGAGGTGGGATAATCCACAAAATAAATAGAAAAAAGAAGGTATAAGGAAAAAAATGCACATTATCTTCAAAGAGCAATAATAAGATTGCAGTGATTAATAACATTGATGGATTTTATTGATAAAGGTGAATCTTTGTAGGCTAGCCATATTTTCAATTCTACTCTGAAATTATCATTGTGAATTAGAACATATTGATCTTTCTTTCTGAGTGTGTCTTTATTTTGCTAGATCTCAATTATTCTAAGAATCACAGATCGAGGTTGTTACAGAAGCTATCAAAACATGTGACACACAAAAGACATCCAAGAAATGCCAAAATCTCCTCTTCTCTAGAAAGAGAAAAAGGAAATATTGAGAGGGAAGGAAGGAAGGAAGGGAAGTTAGTTGCCGCCTGACTGTGGCAACAGAGTTCATTGCCTTGGTCTCTGCTTTTGAGTCCTTGCGACTAGTGGGAATGGCACTCAAACGCACAGCAATGTGTATAGCTTCTTTTTCTCTCTTTACCTTCTTCCTCATCTTTATTTTTTTTTAAGATTTTATTTATTTATTTGAGAGAGAGAGAGAAAGAGAGCACAAGTAGGGGGAGGGGCAGATGGAGAGCAGTTTCCACACTGAGCAAGGAGACCCAGCACGGGGTTGGATACAAGGACCCTGAGATCATGACCTGTGCCAAAGGCGGATGCTTAACCTACCGAGCCACCCAGGCACCCCACCTCCTTCCTCAACTTTAAATGTCATCTTAAGGTCTACCTAATTTTTTTTTTTTTAAAGAAATCTCACAAAAAAATGAGGCTTCTAAAAATAATTCTAACCTGAAAATATATCTTACTAACCTGCAAAACACCTACTGGTTCCTTCCAGGGAGTCTCATTATTTTTAATTTCTGAAATATCATTAATACCACTACTTATGGAAACTAAAAATAATCTGTACTATTTTTAAAAGGGGGACATGGTTCTAAATTGATATGAATTAATTATTTAGTCTAAATTATAAATGAAAAAACGATAAATGGGTTTAACAGATGCTCTAAGTTACAGTTACATAAATTCCAAAGGTACACTCTGTGCTTTTAATGGGAAGGAAGGATTTTAGCCAAGTTATTCTTTAAGCATAATGGACAGTTTAACGCTTCACTACTTTTCCAGCTGTTAACTGTGTGTTATTTTAGAAAGAGTGTTTCCTTTATCTAAAACACTTAGTCCAAACCATTCAAGTACACAGTGCTGCTTAAGAGAGAATGATGTTTTTTGAGTGACCTATTTTTTAAAGAACCTTAACTCAATCCACCATCCAAAAAAAGAAAAAAAATTGTATGGTTATACACAAAAAGTCTAGTCTAGATTTTTTTTTCCTAAAATGTTAAGCATAAAATGAATAGGTAAAAATTAAGAAAGGCATTGTTTTACAAATACATAACAGGGGGATTATAACATAGATCACAGGAAATTCAGTAATTTTATGATAAAAAATAATTTATTGCTTTCAATGATGGACTCTGAAGATCACTCAAATGCAGTTGTTAAACCAGTGATGTCATGTGTGTTATTCTTAGAAAAGGGCTAATATTTACACTTTACCAGGGATGCTTGTTGGCTCAGTTGGTGGATCTCAGGGTCATGAGTTCAGTCCCTGCACTGGGCTCCACACCCAGTGTGGAGCCCACTTAAACAAACAAACAAGGCATATATACCTTGTTTGTTTGTACACAAGTTTTATGTGTATATATGTGTGTGTGTATATATATATAATTGTACACAATTTTTATGTGTGTATATATACACACACAGATGACAGATGATAGATGATGATAGATGACAGATGATAGATAGATAGACAGATAGATTACACACAGATAGATAAATGATACCTAGGTAGATAGATGATAAATAGATAGATAGATAGATGCTAGATAGATAATAGATTATAGATAGATAGATAATAGATAGATGATTGATAGATGATAGATAGATAGATAGATAGATAGATATAGATAACTTTCAAAAGATAAAAGCCAAATTTGAGAGAGAGGGTAGGGTAGCAGGTTCACTCTAATTCAATAGTACTCAACATATTCCTGTGCTAGTCTGGGTCTTACCACACTTGGGTTCATGACTTCTTAAAGCAAGAGAGGTATACAAGCAAATATCAGATTTGTAAGATTATTGACCAAAGTATAGAGAATAAGTCAAAAAGTAACAAGAATTTATGTAAGATACACAGTTGTGAAAATATTATTGAAATAGTTCTAGAAACAAATGAAGTTGGTACAGACTGAGTATGGCATGAGTGAGGATAAAGAAAACTGAGTGCATTATAGAGATATTTATGCTGAAGATAAGCAGGATTTGTTAATTGCATATAGAACATAATATGAATAAAAAAATAAAGGATGACTTCCCAGATTTCTGACCTGAACAACTGGTACATGCTAATCATATAATGAGAAACAAAACATTAAATACTAGCAATTATGAAGCAGAGAAGTGATTGCAAGTCTAATTTGTACACAAGTTTTATGTGTCTGTGAAATATTTGTGGAGGGATTGCCAAATAGACATCGAGACATATAGACCCAGAGCTAAGAAAAGAAATCAAGATGATGGATATACATTTGGGGCTTGTTGCCATATTCATATGATAGACGTATTTACATAAGAAGATGAGACCACATAAAGATAAGTTTTAAGATAGTAAAAAAGTTCAAAAAGATATCTAACACTAAATAATTGTGTGACAGAAAGGCAAGTTGGCATAAGAGCCTTGGAAAAAATGAAAAGACTCTTCCTCAGAAAGAGACAGAAACAAAAGTGTTTTTTTGTTGTTGTTGTTTGTTTGTTTGTTTGTTTTTGTGAGGGTTTTGTTTGTTCATTTTAATCCAAGAAAGCCAAGGGAAGACAGTGTTTGAAGAAAAGAGGAGAGACAAATAAGAGATTCAATAAGCTGGACCTAAAAAGTTTCCAGCGGAGTGCTGACGTGGAGCTAACACATCCCATTAGTGAGATGGATTTCAGAGGATGTATATTGGGATAAGCCAGATAAAGAAAGAGAAGGGAGTGGATGATGGCAAAGAAGTAGATGCAATGAGCACTGAAAATTAGCCTAATATGAAAGGGGGACAAGTGAAGAGAAAGATGGGGAAAAGAAGTACGAAAAAAAGGAGAATTGAGGTACAAAATGTCAAGGTGGAAGATGTTGGTTGTTCAAGGACAGATGGAGGGGGCACCTGGGTGGCTCAGTGGGTCAAGCCTCTGGTCCTGATCTCAGGGTCCTGGGATCGAGCCCCGCAGCGGGCTCTCTGCTCAGTGGGAAGCCTGCTTCCTCCTCTCTCTCTGCCTGCCTCTCTGCCTGCTTGTGATCTCTTTCTGTCAAATAAATAAATAAAATCTTAAAAAAAAAATAAAAATAAAGACGAATGGAAAACCAGTAGATGCCAGAGAAAAATGGAGCAAACATAAAGACATGTCATAATGACCCCATGAAAATGAGAAGGGTTGGGAGAAAGGAGAGGACAACCTTGGATAAACCAAAAGGCACGATGCTCCCCTTAAGACCAAAAGTCAGGAAAACTGGATGGCTGAAGGTCCAAACATTTTTATAGAGGCAACTTTACTTGGATGGCTTTGGTTTTCCTTGATGAGGTGTATGAGGTATATGACAGAGGATAGAGAGGGGCAGTAATGCTTCTCAAAGAGTGGTTGAGCCACATTAGAGTCAGTTAAGATGCAAGTTATGAGAGCTCTGCTGGACTTAATGAAAAACCAGCATCCACATTTTAATAGAGGACTTCAAATGGCATTTAAACCCATTGAAGTTTGACAATTTCTAAATACGGGAAAAGGAAATCAATGAGTCATTTTTATTCAGATATTGACTAATTTTCCTTAGAAAATGCTCCAAAGATCTTACTTTGAACTTTAGGCCTCAGGGCACTCATGTCTTTGTTTCTTTATAAGTAGGGACCTCTGTTTCCTCTCCAGATTGTGACATATGCTTTGCCAAAAGTGGTCAGTCCTTACTTCTTCCTCAGCCAGTCCCTGCTGGTTACATTTCCCAAACAGATAATTGGCCTAGATCTTTTTCTCCACCCAGGGAGGCATCCTTCCTTCACTTCACCATGATTGACTAAAAGGGTCTGAATGTCCTTTCCTTTCCTTTTTTTAGTTCCTTTATAGTTTATCATGATTTCTAAAGAGATGACTAGAATACCGTGCTTTGACAGTACAGCATCAGGTAGAGATGGTTTTGCTTTTACAACAGTACCAGAAAAAAAGAACAAAACAAAAACAAAAACAAAAACAAAACCTTACTAATTTCCTTCACCCTGGATATATTTTTTTCATTCTTCTGTAGCTACTACTCTGAAACTTTCACACACACACAAAAAATCCATGCATTGTTACTGACATATAAAAGGTCAACATAGAAAACACACCCACCAAATATTAATTATTATTCTGTCATCTTCATAAGGCAATTTTCAGCGTGTAAGCAGCAGAAAGTACTCTCAATGAGCAAGAAATCCTGTCTTAAATTCTTATTGTTAAACTGTTCACAGTTAAATAAGCTTTTGATTATGTATCTGACTAAAAGCTCCTTGTGTCAATCTAGTAAGGGTTATTAATTTCTGATAGTTATAAATAAATTTAATATATTATTGGGTTTTACTAAATAATCACAACCTACTAAAATGCACTGATGGCCACATAGTTTGTGTACAGGAAAAAGCTGGTGGGATTCTTCATTTTAGAAGGACCATTTGCTATGAGTGTTAGTGTTGCCTTGAGTTGATTGTTATTATTGATTATAACAATTTTTCCTGTTAATTATAAATCACAGTGAGTTTATTTTTATAGTACAATTTTGGCTGCTGTGGGTTTTTTGGTCAACTCTAAAACCTAGGTAGTATAATACTGTACCCTGTGTCAATATAATTTTTGACCAATACATTTGAAATTTGTAGACTTAAAAATATGTTTGTAGTATGGATCAAAATTGAGTCTGCCTCATCTCTATAGTTAAGGGTGATATGTAGTTAACGTTCCTAAATTTTTATTTGATGCCAGTTTGTTAGGGATGAATTATCTAGTAATGCAATTTATTTAGACAACTTGCAGTATGTTATAAAGACAAGTATAAAAATCACTGGTTAATTTAAAATTAAAATTCAGGAGCTTAAGCTTATATTTTCTTACAAAAATAATAAATCATTTGCATAGCTATTAGGAACTGGTATTTTTTCTTATTTAAAATTCCTTTCCTGGGGCACTTGGGTGGCTCGCCTGGGTGGCTCAGTGAGTAAAGCCTCTGCCTTCAGCGCAGGTCATGATCTCAGGGTCCTGGGATCTAGCCCTGCATTGGGTTCTCTTTTCAGCGGGGATCCTGCTTCCCTCTCTCTCTCTGCCTACTTGTGATTCCTCTCTCTGTGTCAAATAAATAAATTTTTTTTAAAAAATTAAAAAAATAAAATCCCTTTCCTAATTTTTCTTAGTTATCATTTGTTTTGTTTTGTTTTGTTATTCCAAAATAAAGGAGAAGTAGGACTGCCATGGAATATTTTTATCCCTCTGAGAGTTATAAGGACTGTATTAAGTCACAATATTTGTGAGCCAAACTCTATAAAGATGGTCAAGACTTGTTTTATTTCATTTATGTTCTTCACAGGCCTTATAGTCATTCTAAACAAATTAGTATTTGAGGGAATTATTCATCCAGCACATATCTGTTAAAAATTTAAGGAGTATTTGTGCTAGTCTCAGAAGTTAATCACTTACACTAATGACTTTCTCTGGTGAAGGGTTTGGAAAAGGTACTCGGCTTTTAGTAGTCCACCCTTAAATGACATCTATTATGAAGAATTTGACCATACGTTAACACTTGACCCAGCATAATGAGGAGATTTCCCAAGACAACAATAGCGGTTCAAGTAGTGTCCAGGTCCTACTGACTTCCCATTGGTCAGGCAAAGAGAACGTGAAGCTTGTTCACTTATAGAAGGACACCTCAAAATGTATCCCTTTACCTACCCCAAGCATGCTTCTAGCAGCCCATATTATTTTTCTAGTATTATTTTTCCATTTTCTCATTTATTCTCTACACCCATACCCTAAGATCTCAAGATCGGGAAAAGACACAGAGTTCTGAAGGGGAGATGAGTCTCATCAAAGGATTATTGCTGTCTGAAATAAGTATAAATGAAAAAAGATATGGAATTTTGTATGTGTTTATTTGTTTTCATATCAGCACTGCTCATTCTGGAGACATGGGGCATCTAGGTTCTACTTGTAAAGACAGAAATTTCCAACCACCCACCCTGGAACCAGTGACACAATCATGTAGGAGACTCTGGCTCATGGGAAGGGAGTCTATTTACTTAAGCTTCCTGAATCCTAAGAGTACCTGACCTGACAAAAGTCACTTGTCTGGCCCCAGAATTGTGAATTTTTTTTTTTTTTTTAATGATGCCTTTCTGAAGGCAAAGAATACTTGGTCACACTATTAATAAAAAAAAAAAAAAATGGCATAGCACTGAATCTCTAGATAGCTCTGGGTAGTATGGACATTTCAACAATGTTTTTTCAAATCCATAAACACAGGATATCTTCCCAATTATCTGTATTTAATTACGTTTGTCATTATTTTATAGTTTTTAGGGTACAATTTTTTTACCACTTTGGTTAACTTTATCCCTAAGTATTTTTTTTCTTTTTGATGATATATAAATGGAATTGTTTTCTTATTTTTCTTTGGATGATTCCTTGTTAGTGTTTAGAAACACTAATGTTTTTTAATGTTCTTTTGTATCCTGCAAATATACTATAATTTCTTAGTTATAACAGATTTCTTTTTTGTCTTTGTTTTTGTTTTTTAGTCTTTAGGTACTAGCTACATATAGGATCATGTCATCTGCAAAAAAAAAAAAAAGAGAATTTTAATCCTTTCTTTGTAATTTGGATTTCTTTTATTTTTTTGTTTTTAATTGCTCTATTTTTTTTCTTTTTTGCTTTTGAATTTGTCATAATAATGGTAACAGATGGGTCTTAGTAATTTTTAAATAATTCATTTGCATGCTAATTTTGGATATGAACATACATGCCTGCACACATATATAGTCACATATTTATATCTGTATAAGATAGGTAGTAATTATTTTTCTCAAAAAAGCATCTGGCAGATACAAAATTATAATAATAATAATAATTTAAAACTGTAATTTTAATAATCTAGGTTTCATAACGGCAGAACTATGGCTTGCTTTAAATAACAAACAAAAAAAATCAACCAATAGAATGTTCTAATTATGGAGGAATAAATGGATCCAAATACACTTGACAGGTGGGAGTTACTCTTAGATATGACTGAATTAGCCACAGCTGCTTTCCATAGAATAACACCCATATGCTCAGTAAAAAGGGAGATTAGTTTTTATCATATGGTAATGTTGAGCAATAATATTTAAGGAGCCATGTTAATGCAAGCTAACTCCATTTGTATCTGGTGCACTAAAAATTCAACACAGAAAATATGCACCATATGTGAAGGGAATTATGTGCCTGATCTCCCAGAGCTATTCAAGGGAGAGGCGTTTCATGGAACATGGACACTTTCTATAAATCCTGATAGTTCTCCTAATTACTCTTTATCTTGTACATAGTTATAACTGAGAACCTAGTTACTAACTAATAATTGTCTTAAATATATGTCACTTTTTAATAAAATAACTGGAGGTTTGCTTTTTCTTTTTGGAACAAATAAATCCAGTATAAATCCACAGTACTCACAGTGACAAATGAATATATTTGTTTCTGGCATATGGCTTCACTTTTTTCCTCATTGTCTTCCAACTACTCATAATAATTTCAACTGTTAGTCATGTGTAATCACTAGGTGTTTAGTGGCATTATCATTTGGAAACTTATTATTTTAGAATTAAAGCCTTAGCTATTACAAAAGAAAGAATAGAGCAAATATATACAGTGAAAGTAATATGTGGATATCCTTACATAATATAACTATGGAATTAAAATATAACACATCCATTTGAATATTATATGATCTATATCACCATGAAATGTTCTTTCAAAGCTGAAATGGTATTTAAAAAGAACTTTCCTTTGATCTTGTGCAGATCCAAATGTTCCAAAAGCCTAGAAAAAGCAGAGGATGGAAAAATTCCTCCAACCAATGAAGCCAAGTATGTTTCCTATGGAAAATAATGTACGTTGATAATCAATTGAATAATAGTGAAGGGTAAGTGTGAAATGAACATTCCTATTTTACCAGGAAAGAAAAAAAAATGTGTCTTCATCTCCATGTAAGAAGTGTTTTGGTCAGGAAATGGTCACTCTAAGGCTTCTACAGAATCTATAGCTTTGTCTAGCACTTCTGGGGGCTCTTACTAGAAGGAGTAGCTCCAGTTGCCTAAAGTAACAATAAACTCAAGAAGCTGTTCCTTCCAAAGCTTTCCTGGGGACTTGGAATCCTGGAGCCAATGTTTCCAATCGTTCAAGCATGAATCTAGCAATAATAAACAATAGTTGGTTTGGATCCATTAGGAAGTGATATCTGCTCTTTGTTGACACATGAGGAGAAACTAAATATAACTTTATCTTTGGTAGATCTGATGAATTCTGAACTTTCTCACACAAATATGCAGATGTTATCCAAATCCTAACAATAATTTCCAAGTTTACGTTTTAACTTTGATACCATTTACTCATTGAGGGATTATAATAAAATCTTGCTATTCTAATTAATGAAACATGAATCATAGCCAAAGTATTTTGAATTTTGCTTTTTTGACAAGGCAGATCCATTGAAATGTAGAGAAACAAAATACAGAGAAATAAAAGGATGAAAATACAGAGAAACAAATATTCGCAAACTCCTTCTATGTGTCTTTTCTACTCGGGGATTATTTTCCAGAGATTTTTTTTCCTAAACTTTTTAGGCAAAAATAATTTAGAGGGTGCCTGGGTGGCTCAGATGATTAAGTGCCGGCTCAGGTCATGATCCCAGAGTCCCTGCTCAGCGGGGAGTCTACCTCTTCCTCTGCCTCTGCCCCTTTCCCTGCTCCTGCTCTCTCTCACCCTCTCTCAATTAAATAAATAAAATCTTTAACAATAATAATAATGTAGATATATTCAGGAACAAAGTAACTACCAAGATTTCTATACCTAAAAAGAATTCCCCTCTAGTCTCTAATCCTGTTAGATCATTAGAGCTTCTTTAGCCATAATTTTATATTTCCACACACAAATACACTCATATTCTATATAAATTACTAATAACCACTCCCGTCCTTTTAAAATAAAATTTCAAGAAAGAAAAGAGATTCCAACTTTTGGCTTCTATGTTTCTTTCAAACAAAAAAATCAGAGCCAATGGCCCAGATAGGAAATCTACTAGGAGTTTTTGCTCCAAGACTGTATCAACATTCTCTACCACACCCATGGAAATGCTATTTCATTCACGTTTAACATAAAGAGGCTCATTCATAGTTTGGGATTTAATGGAACTGGTGGAGGTCTTATTTATAGGCCTGATAGAAGTTCCCTAATACATGAAACAGATGTCCTACTGCTTTCATATCTTCATTCACATTTAAAATAGCTGTGCAAGGAGGTCTTCTCTCTCTTCTTCTGGGAGAAAAAGGTGGAGAATCGCAAAGTCCAAGACAGTATGATACACTTGGTGTTATCAATAATAAAATACAACATGAACACACTAGGGCATTTCATTACAAAATCCTTTAGCTTCTTTCTCAAACTACACATTTTAAGGAGTGTAGTTGAAGCTACCAAAATGTTTTAATAATCCGATTCCTTGCCTCCACTGAAAAAGTATTAAAATGTTCTTAGGAAATTTTCCCTAACTTTTCTTTGAAAATCCGGTAGCAAAGGGGCACCTCTGTCAGTTAAGCCACTGACTTCTGATTTCAGCTCAAGTCATGATCTCAGGGTCGTGAGATCGAGCCTCAGTGGGCTCTGCGTTGGACATGGATCTTGCTCAAGATTCTCTCTCTCCCTCTCTCTCTGCCCTTCCCAGGGATGTCACTCTGTCTCTCAAAAACAAAAACTAAAAAATGGGGTGCCTGTGTGGCTCAGTGGGATAAAGTCTCTGCCTTCAGCTCAGATCATGATCCCAGAGTTCTGGGATTGAGCCCCTCACTGGGCTCTCTGCTCAGCAGGGAGCCTGCTTCTTCCTCTCTCTGTCTGCCTCTCTGCCTACTTGTGATCTCTGTCTGTCAAATAAATAAACAAAATCTTTAAAAATAAATAAATAAACAAATAAAAGAAGAAGGAAGGAAAGAAAGAGAAAGAAAGAAAAGAAATGAGAATTGCATGAGATTTCAGTAGCAAAAAGGAAAGTGAAAACACAAAGCTACTTTAGATGATTCAGGAAGAACTACAAGGCTAAGATTCAATGAACAACTGAAAATCTGTGGGGTGGCATTAGCGTTGCAAACATCTGTTTAATCTGTTTAAGAAACACATTTGACTATAACAAAATCACTCCAGTTATAGACTGTCATGACATATCTGAGTGAAATTAGTACACTCTTGGAAGGTAGGTGTGTGAAGGAAGGTCCAATTTTACTGGCAAGAGTAACAAATTTCAAGGTGCTACTAAAGGCTGGTATCTACACTGAATACAGTAGTCTTGCATGGGGTACTCTAGGGTGGATGCCTTTAGTGAGGTAAGGGACTAGGGGAGAACTTGGCTGTCAACACAGTTGGGTTTGCATTCTGGCTCCCCAACCATTATGTCTGGTCTTTCAGCAAGTTATAGTCATATTTTCTTAACTTAAAAAAAAAAAAAAAAGAAAAGAAAAGAAAAAAAAAAAAGTACTAGGGCACCTGGGTGGCTCAGTCAGTTAAGCGTCTGCCTTCAGCTCAGGGCTCTATCCCAGGACCGTGGGATCATGACCTGAGTTGAAGGCAGATGCACCCTCTGCTTATGATCTCTCTTTCTCTCTCTCAAATAAATGAATAAAATCTTTTAAAGACAGTATTAATCATACCTATGTCACAAAGGTGTTGGGAAGCTTATACAGGATGAGGTAGGTAAAGCATTCAGTCCCCTCTTATGTCTATAAGTGGTGGCCACTCCTGCCACCTCTTGCAAACTTCTTGTATTTTTTATCATTCTTCCTTTTTTTCCTAAACATTTTTCCTTTGTCTCTTTTCTTTTATTATTAATACTTGAGCTGATTTTATGATAGCCAGCAAAAATGTGATTTTCCAAATGAGAGAATATGCTTATTTCTTGTAAATTCTATAGCAAAAACATGCTCAAGTAAAATATTAGCAGAGATCATGGCAAGAATCTTCTAAATTTGGCCACATGGGAGAAATCAACAATCTTTACTGACTGATTGTCAACTTCCTAAGCCCTAAG
Source organism: Martes martes (assembly GCF_963455335.1). Taxonomy (NCBI): domain Eukaryota; kingdom Metazoa; phylum Chordata; class Mammalia; order Carnivora; family Mustelidae; genus Martes; species Martes martes. Next base: position 16,944,100 of record NC_137888.1, read on the forward strand.
TATCATGTCATTAGTCTTCACAAAATATTTGTGAGATAATAATTTCTATAGTCCTCATTGTAAAGTTGAGAACCATGTAGCCTTATGGAAATAGTATAATAATGTATATAATAGTATAGTAGTATATTATAATATATTAATAGTAATAATAGTATAATAACCTTAAACATACACTGCTAGTTCTGACCAAGACAGGATTTGGACCTATCATCTAACTGTGTTATTTTCACAGCTATAATCTCTAGTGCATAAGAATAGTATACATCAGTCATCAGTAGATATCACAAAAAGAAATGTTCTTATTGATAGTGGAGAATAGTTTCAAAAAAAGAGTCTCAAAAGAGATGATTATTAATAGCAATAGGATTTATGGTGACTTTTTACATCAAAAAAAATTGGCATAAACTTTAATCTTAAGAAAGGAAACCATAATTCAGAAAAGCATTTTGTAATAGAATGAGTTCCATGACATAGGTTTTTATAAAATGAAAAAATTAAAGATTAGAGAAAGTTTGGGTAGGATATGATAGGAAAATGATCGTGTGTTTCAAGTTCACCATATTAACATGTGGAGAAATTTTGTTTAAGTCTTTTGCTATGTAAGGGGTAGATGTATTACTACATTCCTTATTTGTACAATGTCAGTGACATACAAGAACTGTTGAAATAAAAACACCATAAAACTCAGGTATTTAAAATATATTTATGAGGGACGCTCAGGGTGGCTCAGTGGGTTAAGCCTCTGCCTTCAGCTCAGGTCATGATCCCAGGGTCCTGGGATCGAGTCCCACATTGGGCTCTCTGCTCAGCAGGGAGCCTGCTTCCCCCTCTTCTCTTTCTCTGCCTGCCTCTCTGCCTACTTGTGATCTCTGTCTTTCAAATGAATAAATAAAAATCCTTTAAAAAATAAAATAAAATATATTTATGATTGTTTGAGATTCTGGGTTGGGGGGTTATGGCTTTACCTATGTGCAACAGTCACTCGGTCATCTGTAGTGAGCGGCAAGTCAGCTAGGTAGCTTCGCTGATGCTGGCTGGGCTCCCTCACATTCCCAGGGCTTTGGCTGGAACAACTGCTTCACCCAGCTCTTTTCTTCATGGTGTGTCATCCTTCAGCATGGCAAAAACAAGAGTCTAAGAGAGAGAGAATAGAAGTGCCCAGACTTCCTGAGACCTAGACTAGACACTGGCATGCCCTCACTTCTGTGATATTCCACTCTCCAAAGCAAGTCATGAGGTCAACACAGATTTAAGAGGTAGAGAAAGATTCTCCAATTTATCATGAGCAGAGCTATAAAGATACATTACAAAATATATGGATACAGATGGGGTTAAACAATTAGGGATCTTTTTGCAATCAATCTGCCATAAATGGCATTTACTGTTTAGATACTGCAAAGTGACTTTGATCATGAGGCATCCTTTTAAAACAACCCTTTTTCTATTTTCAAATAGTTTTAGATTATAGAATAATTACAAAGATAACACAGAGAATTCCCAAATACCTCACATGCAGCTTCGCCAATTATTAACATATTAGTATAGCACCTTTGCAACAATTAATCAACTGATGTTGCTACATTATTATTAAGTAAAGCCATGCTTTATTCAGATTTCCTTAATTTTTACCTAATGCCCTTTTTTCCGTTCTGCCCTCCCATCCAGAAAACCACATTAAATTTAGTAGCCCTATCTCTTTGGTTGTCCTCTTTTGGTTGTGACAAGTTATTGTTAAGCCTTTTAAAAAATCTCATCCTGTATTCACATAGAGATGGAATTTTATACATTTTAGGTGATTCTTTAGAAGAAAATATGCCCACGCCAAGTCTACACTAAACCGTAACTGTGAATTGCTCATATAAACAAAGAATTGCATACTGTTGAAACATAAAATCTGATGTCATTAATGCAATTTACTTTTTAAAACGCTGTTCCCCCAAACACAGACACTTATATGTGGGAGAAATTTTTATCATATATGTCATTTAGAAAGAGAAAATGACAGCTGAACAAAGGTGTTGATATAATAATTTAAAACACAGATAATATTCTGGAGAGTTTTGTGGCCATTCAGAAAGTTTTACAAACCCTCACCTAATCAGCTGTGCTAATAGATCCCTTAAGTGAATGTTTGGAACTACCCTGGGGCTGTGGTAGAGCTCATTTAAATCATGCACAAAATCCCTAAAGGAATTCAGTTAGGGGCAACTCGGGGGCTCAGTCACTTAAACATCTGCCTTTGGCTTAGGTCATGATCCTGGGGTCCTGGGATGGAGCTCTGCATCATGGGGCTCCCTGCTCAACAGAAAGCCTGCTTCTCCCTCTCTCTCTGCCAGCAGCTCCCCCTGCTTGTGCGCTGGCTTGCTCTCTCTCTCTCTTTCTGTGTCAAATAAATAAATAAATAAATAGTTTAAAAAAAAAAAAAAAAGAACACAATGAAGCAAAAGAAATTCTCTGTAGCATGGGTAACATATAATGCAGGTTTAAACATTCAATTTGGGGGGGGGGGCACCTGGGTGACTCAGTGGGTTAAGCCTCTGCCTTGATCGAGCCCTGCATTAGGCTCTCTGCTCAGTGGGGAGCCTGCTTCCCCTCCCTCTCTCTGCCTGCCTCTCTGCCTACTTGTGATCTCTGTCAAGTAAATAAAATCTTAAAAAAAATACATTTTTTTTAACATTAATGGTGCTCTGCGTCATTAGTAAATGACCAAATATATTGGTTTTTTTTTTCTTTAAGTGACAAAGAGAAAATAAATCCTTTCAAGGGTTTCGAATAAATCCCCACACTCCTCCTACTTCTATATAATAGCTTTTTAACAGAACAAAATAAAGGGTTTTTTAAGGACCCTGAATTCAGTGCTTTCAGCCCCTCCCATTCACTACTTTCGTCTCTTTTGTCTGAGAGGTAAGTTTCCACAGGACCCTTACTCAGTGCCCCACACTTGAAGAATTTTGGAGAATGCTAGAGAATTGATCCTAGAGAAATGATAGTCTCAGGGATAGATTCTAGTTGCACAGTGGAGATCACAATAAAAATCTCCTTGGTCTAAAAAAATAGTTTGGAATGTATCTGTCAGAGAATGTCAAAACTCCTATGAAGTAACACATCCTTCCTTCTTTTCTAAACAGTGGCTCTGATCACTGGGTGCCATGGGGGAGTCCCTGATGTTTGGACAGAAACAAATTTATGGTCCAATGAGAAGACATTGGTTGATTTTTGTCACCAAATCCATCCATAGAAAGTTAATTCTACCTGAATATTGGAAAGTAACAATCAAGGTAATCCTAAAAGAATGTAATGTGAACAACAGAGGAAGTAAGAAGAATGAGAGAGGAACACAGAGTCAACGTTAGAAATCTCTGAGTTCTCTTGACACACTACATCTGTGTGCAGAACAGGTGCCAGGTAGAGGACATGGCTCCATACAAGATGATTGTACAGAGAGCATGATGTATATGTGGCCCAGGGGAGGCGGTCCCCAGAAGCTGCTGACGTCAGTCCAGAGCCATGACCAAGAGCAACTGGGGAACATTCGGCTGGTTTTCAGAGAAAAACCACTCTAATTAATGAGTGAAAATAGTCTTTTTGGCTTATACAGTTGCTTTAAGAATTATGGTCTTCTGGGGGTACCTGGGTTGTTCAGTCGGTTAAGCATCCAACTCATGATTTCTGCCCAGGTCATGATCTTGGGGTGGAAAGATTGAGTCCCACATCAGGCTCTGTCCTCAGCATGGCATCTGCTTGTTCCTTTCCCTCTGTTCCTCCCCCTGCTCCTTCTCTCTCTCAAATAAATTAAATTAAATTAAATTAAATTAAATAAATAAATAAAATCTTTAAAAAAAGAATTATGGCCTTCTGGCTAAAAACGGTTCAGTTATTGCCAAATTTATGACATTATTTTATGCATCAGAAGATTTTCGGTCATGTATGTTATTGCACATACAACATCAAAAGATACTTGAGACAGTTAACAGTGAAGGGCTTTTCTTAATTGAACAAGGCTAATAGATGTTCTTAACAAAATAACCATTAATTCATAATTCTAATATAATCAAAATAGGAAGGTAGAAAGAAGGAAAATCATATGAGATGAAACTTAGCTCTGGTCAATATTCTGCTAAGTCTTTTGTGTATATAAACACATTTAACATAACAATCCAAAATTAAATATATATTGAAAATCCATCATTGTTTAATACCTGCTGCTTAGGCTCATCTTAAAAAGTCGCATGGTTAACTCTAAACCTCTGAACACAATATTAGAATGTAAGATGGAAATCAGATTTATTTATTACACATTGACATTTGATCACACATGCATAGTTTTTTAAATAATATCTTGGTCCTCCTAATTTTAGAGACTTTACAATGCCTGACCCTAAATAAATTTAGTTCCTTCTATAAGACATCACAGAAATTCCATCCTACATCTGTGCCAAAATATCTGAACTAATAAGGAACAAACAAACAAAATTATCTGGGATAATTAGTATTATTTTTAAATTACCTCTCAAAAATCTAATTTTCACATGTGAAAAAGTAGCTTTATATGCTATTTTAGTGTCTCGTTCATGTTTGGAATTTTGTAAAATTCTATTAGCATAAAAACTGTGGGTGGGGGAAATACAGTTTTGCTAAATGTAGAGAGAATACAGTTAATCTTAGGGGTTAACTTCTGAAAGTGGGCGCAAAGTATTTGGTGGTCAAATTTACTTTGGGACAAATTTAATTCTGCTGGCTTAAGAAGCATGCTTAACATTGGCAGGTCTGAAAATACATATAGACTTCATTTTCAGGATTTATTCCTGATTTAGATACTGTTGGGATCCACCTAGATTCCCTGGGATACTTCTACCAGTCTTTGTGTGCTTTTCCTGTATCGTTTGGCTCCTGCAACATTCTTTGGAGGACTTCCCTTAGGCTCCTGAATCTCTTAGGACCAGAAGTGCCTAGAAATATACCTTTCCTGAGTCCTTTCTAGGTAGCCCCAAAGTCAATACCTGGCTAATCCAGAAAGAAAAGTAGGCTCCCTTCCCCTGAGGAGAGGCAAATACTGCCTTATCTTTTATATTCAGAGTTCCTGGTGGGACTGGACCAATGATGGGACTTTGACAAAAAAAATTTACCTTTGCTCAATTTCTTCTTCTTCCCTGACTCCTATTGCTTTAAGGTGATCCAGTAAGGAATGGGAATGTGACATAATACTGGCTAATGGAATACATGGAGAAGTCCACTTGGAGGCTTCTAAGAAGACTTTCTTACCTCAAGAAAGAGACCTAGGAAAGAGATGGTCCTCTTATTTCTCTAGATGAAGTCCAATTTGATTTTGAGATATGATGTCAGGAATCACTGTCACCATTTTGTTACCAGCTGAACATAAAGCCAAAATGAAGGATAACAAATCAAAATGGCAATGTGATTATTTAACTGGTTCTGCCTACTTCACCCAGCTCCTAGCAAGCCCATAGATTCAAATCTTTTCTGAATCTCTTTCTCTACAATTTCTGGTCAACAAAGATAGTTAAGTCCTTTTTGTTATGGCTATGCCTTGTTTATTTAGCTTTAATATATCATTACTCTGATCTTAAGGCATTCTGGTATTCAAAGATACTTCAATCTTTAAAAAGGTCCCTAATCTTTTAATTTTTTTTTTGCTTCTATCTATCCTGTTAAGTATTTATAGAAAAGTATCAAAGCATGATTTATGTGAACATCTTAATCTTAAATGTCCAGATTTTTTCTAGTTCTGTATTCCATGCAGGTTCATTGACTTGCTCCATTTATGGAGGCCCTCCCCTGGGTTGTCCTCTTCAACCAGGTGATGATGTATAATGGTCTTATTGTCAATCTGGTTGGCAGTAGAATGGCAGAATAAAATGAGGTGTGGTCAAGGTAGACAACACAAAGCAAGGGCAGAAGTAAACATCTGCTTTGGTCAGAAATACAGTAGATATCACATTCCACAGTAGATATGGAAATGTCCCTAAATTGCGGGTCAAGATCCATCTTAAGAGAGAGAAATGTACTTTAGTGCAGGGGAGACACAGGTAAATCTTCTCTCTCCATACTTAGCATCTCCCATGTGATTCAGGCAAGTTATCTAATTCAAGCACTATGAACCTGAAATATGAATGTAAGATTCATAGCATCAAAAAAGCAGTTAAAGGGGCACCTGGGTGGCTCAGTGATTAAAGCCTCTGCCTTCGGCTCAGGTCATGATCCCGGGGTCCTGGGATCAAGCCCTGCATGGGACTCTCTGCTCAGCGGGGAGCCTGCTTCCTCCTCTCTCTCTCTCTGCCTGCCTCTCTGCCTACTTGTGATCTCTGTTTGTCAAAAAAATAAAATCTAAAAAAAAAAAAAAAAAAGCAGTTAAAGCTGGAGTTGTAAGCCTGTACTGGGCTTACGTAAACCCAAATATAAATGGAGAGTCCCTAGGAAGTAGCTGAAAAGTTGGGAAAATATGTCCTTAAGACACAGGATAATGAAACTCCACCTTGGACTTTGGGATGAAGCTAATTTTAACCCCAGTTTGTAAATTCTCTATATATTCTTTCTCATTTATACCCTTAGTTACTTTCCTTCAGAGTGGATTAAGCACAGTTTAAAATGAAGGAAAGTCCCCCACCCTTTCTCCTTCCGCCAGGTAGGGGTACAGCACTTCCTGCCAAAAATATCCCAAGTGAATAAATTGCACTGAACTTGAGCTCTTGGATCTGGACAAACATTTCCAAAATGCAACTATCAACCTGTCACTGAAGTGGGGGTGAGGAGCCCTTCTTATCTGGCAAGTATTAAAGAATGTTGAATGAATTAATTTTACTACTGCTATATCTCATGGGAGTGGGGTAGGGTAATAAAACAAAAGTATGGACTGATTAATTCTTTGTGTTTATTGGCAGGGCATTCCTAAGATATTCCACCACATACTCCCAAGGTTTATATTACGCTGGAGATGTCCAATATGTTTTTAAAATCCATTATTCAGGAAAAGAGGTAGAAAAGTCTCCATCCTTTACGTGCCAGGCCATGAAAGAAAGTGATCATTGAAAAAAATACAAGCAGTCTTTGTCCTAGGTGAGTTTCACATAAAATTCTGGATGCTGGAATTTGGAATTGCTTTGGGATCCTGCCAGGCAACAGCCCATGGGGTGACAGAACAAAATAAAGGAGGAAATGTGCTATCTAAGTTTAGTATGTACATTTCTTAAAATGAGCCCTATCTAAAGTAATTCTGAATGCTTACCCATTGGGTCCTTTCCAAACAATTTTTGAAAACATCATTTATATTTGGTGAATAAAGAATACCAGGTTGTAGGCATGATTCGGATTACATTTCAGAGAGTAAGGAATTGATGGCTGGAAAACTAAGTTGAATGAAATGTTTTTGCTATTATCACATTATCATAAAAAACTTGCAGTATTAAATGATACTCACCAAGTTAAGCAATTGATTTGCATTTTGAAGCAATGTATTTGTTATTGTATAATCCTTTTATTCACTTGTTTATTAATTTATTCAGATAAGATTGAGAGTTTAACACTTGTGAAGCCCAGTGCATCATGCTGAGAATGTAGGGGTAGACCATCCTCGAACTTATGGAACATAACATTTCAGTGTATTTTATATTCACTCATCCCAAAGTTAAAAGTTTTCTAATATTCATGGTGATAGTATATTAAGTACATCAGAAAAGATAGCTAGTATTTTGGAATTTAGATAAAGAATGACTCTACCCTAGGACAATATAATTAACATCATAACATATCGTCTAGTCAGAGATAATTTTCTGCTATTTTAAAGTGAATATTTTGAAAACTTCATATATTTCTTCTGTTTTAGGCATTCAATCAACATAATGAATATCTTGGTACAAAAAGTAAGCTAAAAAAAGCAAGAATTCTTCAATAAAATGACATAAACCAAATGCAGGTTTATATGTTTCACTGATACCTACTTTTCATAAATCAGGAATCCAGGTAGTCATTTTTCACTCCCTTCTATTTCTCAAAAGTTCCTCAATCCCGCACAGCCCAATGAACCCAAACTATTTGTTCTAAATTCTCCTTTTATTTCTTTAAAGATTGTATTTTTTCATTTATTTATTTCAGACAGAGAGAAAGTGTATGTGTTTGTGTTTGGGGAAAGGGGCAGAGGGAAAGGGTGTGAATCCCAAGCAGACTCCACATTGAGCACAGAACCCCATGTGGGGCTCAGTCTCACAACCCTGAGATCATGACCTGAGCCAGAATGGTTCTACACTCTTAACGTATTTCCAATCCAGACCCTACGCTCCATTTTCACTGTCACTATCCAAATCTAGGCCATCATAATTTTCCTTAGATTAATAAAATAGTCACTACATATTTTTCTGCTTCTTTCTGGTCATGCTCTAAATTTGTCTTCACATGTCACACAGAGCTCATTCTGGAACCCATTTTTCTTCCCCTAATTACACTCTACAGTGACTATTCAATGCATCCAATGTAAATTCTAAATCCTTTATTATGACATGCAGGACCATTTCTGATATAACCTCTGCCCATTTTTGGTGGCTTCGACAAGCACCATTGTCCTATCTAATATTCTGCACTCCGTTCTCTGAAGCATTTCCCCTCCCATTATGCCTCTGTATTTTGTGATGCTTTTCTTCCTCCCTGGTTGCTGTCCTTCAACCATCATCCATCTGGTAAAGACTTCATTTTCAGGACACAGCTCAACCATTTTCTTCTCAAATCTTTCCAAGCAAGACTCACTCTTCTAACCCCCGCTTCAAAAGAGAGTTAGCCACTTCCTTTTCTGTGTTCCCACAACAACCACCCCCAACCTTTATTACTGGCACCGATCTAAGCATTTGTGCGACCTGCAAACCATCGAGACCTTTAGGAACATGAACTGTGCTGAATTTGCAGTTCTTTTTCCAATACACTTCAGAAAATGGCCTGATTTATATTTATATTTACACACATTTATGCAATTTTTATTTGTTTTTAAATAATTATATGAATATATAGTAAATAATTATATTAATTATATAATTCAGCTCCTTTTGCTTAAAAAACAAATCAATCAACACATAAATGTAAAGTCCAGGTCTTTTTTTTTTTTAAAGATTTTATTTATTTGACAGACACAGATCACAAGTAGGCAGAGAGGCAAGCAGAGAGAGAGAGAGAGGAAGCAGGCTCCCTGCTGAGCAGAGAGCCCGATGCGGGGCTCGATCCCAGGACCCTGAGATCATGACCTGAGCTGAAGGCAGAGGCCCCAACCCACTGAGCCACCCAGATGCCCCAAGTCCAGGTCTTTTTAACCAAAAGAGAACAGAGGTACAGTGAATATACCCGGGAATATACTGGAGGAACTCAGCTCTTTCTAAGTGATGGATCAAAGAATGTTTTCAGTGTTGAATAAGAAAACAAAATTCTGTTTGACAAGAGGTCCAATGCTCTATACTTTTCTAAGATGTTACAGAATTTTCTGTTTTGTTTTAAATGGCATACAAGTCACTCAGGAAAGACAAAGAGAAATGTTACATGTGGCAATTTAATTTGCAAACTCAACAGAAAATAGAAAAGTCAAGAAGGAAGGAAAGGAGGAAGACAGAAGGGAGAGAGGGGAAAAAAGAAATAAAAACCCCAGTCCTTCCTTAGGCTACATCTACTTGGTGCCATTTATTTAGTCACTAAGGCCAACTGACATATACATACATTTGGAAAATTTGGAAGGACAAATACATAATTTTTCATCTAGTCTTTCATTCAATCCTTCAAAACAAGTAGTTACTTAATACCTCTTAGGAGGTAGGTCTTACCATAGCAATTATCATTATAAATATTCCAAAAACCTTGGAAGTAACAGGATAATAGAAAGGCACAAGAAAAATACAAACAAAAATGTAAAAAATATCTAAAATAAAGGTACAAGGAAAGCAATAGCCATGCTAATGTAGCAAACTAATACCATCTTGTTTTACTCAATTATTTAATAGCTTTTTAAATATCATTTTTATGATGTGCCTTAAGTTTCACATCCTAAATTTCATTTCCTTAGAGGATGAATTTAATCTAAACTGCATTAAATTTTGATTCTTTTTTTCCTGTCTCTTTGTATTCTCTACAATAATCTGAATTTCAAAACAGAATCTGCCTTTTTAATTCTTTGTGTAATCCTCTTCACACAGCTCAATTATTACTTTTTTTATTTGAAATCAATTAAGTAACACTTAGTGTATTATTAGTTTCAGAAGCAGAGTTCAATGATTCATCAGTTGCATATAACACCCAGTGCTCATTACGTCAAGTGCCCTCCTTCATGACCATCACCCAGTTAGCCCGTCCCCCACACACCGCCCCTCCAGCAACCCTCAGTTTTTTTCCTTAAGTTAAGAGTCTCTTATGGCGGGAACCTGGGTGGCTCAGTGGGTTAAAGCCTCTGCTTTCTGCTCGGGTCATGATCCCAGGGTCCTGGGATCGAGTCCCGCATCTGGCTCTCTGCTCGGCAGGGAGCCTGCTTCCTCCTCCCTCTCTCTCGGCCTGCCTCTCTGCCTACTTGTGATCTCTGTCTGTCAAATAAATAAATAAAATCTTTAAAAAAAAATAAAGTCTCTTATGGCTTATCTCCCTCTTTGATTTTGTCTTATTTTATTTTTCCTTACCTTCATATATGTTTTGTTTCTTAAATTCCACATATTAGTGAAATCATTACTTTTAAATGAGTGAATATGTTATTTTATTGAATTCTGGTGATGAGTCAATGAAGTCATTAACCCCATATGACTGATGACAAGGAAATTGAATCACAGAACAAAGTGCCTTAAATACAGTTAATGTCCAGCTGAGAAGGATTCCAAGTCCTGACTTTTTTTTTTTTAAGATTTTATTTATTTGACAGAGATTACAAGTAGGCAGAGAGGCAGGCCGAGAGAGAGGGGGAAGCAGGCTCCCCACTGAGCAGAGAGCCCAATGCGGGGCTCGATCCCAGGACCCTGAGATCATGACCTGAGCCGAAGGCAGCGGCTTAACCCACCCAGGCGCCCCCCCAAATCCTGACTCTTAAGAACTTTCCCCTACTTTATTTTTACTGCTGCCTTCCGATGAAAAGCATCACATGCAGCACACCCAGATCTGTATTGTCTTGGGCATAAGAAGGAAAATTAAGTCCTCACCCATTTCCTGTGACATAGAGAGATTAAATGTGAAGGAAAAAAAAAAAAAAAAGACCTGCAAAATATTACATTATTTTTAAGATCAATGAATATTCTTGCTATCAAGTTTATTGTTAATTTACTATTAATTGAATTTTTACATCAATGTATAAAAGTAAGTAAAATTCTCTCCCTTTGAGATCTACTCCCAAGGTACAAAATCAATCATTTAAAAAAATAAATCCAAAGGTGCCTGAGTGGCTCAGTTGGGTAAGCGTCCAACTCTTGATTTCAGTTCAGGTCATGATCTCAGGGTTGTGAAATTGAACCCAGTATCAAGCTCCATGCTGGGTGTGGAGCCTGCTTGAGATTCACTCTCTCCCTCTGTCCAACCCCTGTCTGGCTTGCACTGATTCTCTCTTTTTTTCTCTCTCCCTCAAAAAAAAAAAAAAAAAAATTAAATCCATACAATTTTTTGACATTTTAATGAATGTCTAATAGAATGTCAAATAGAAACTAGACAAAAATATATATTTTTTAAGATTTTATTTATTTGTCAGAGAGGGGACACTACCAGGGGAAGCAACAGGCAGAGAGAGAAATAGGGATATACATCAGCATATTTATTGATATGGCTTCTTTTACTGGACATAATTATTTTAAGTTTAATCTATATTATTAAAAGTATCGATAGTTCATTTCTCTTGCTTCCTGATTGGTATTATATTGCAAAGATACACGACAGTTTGTTTATCAATTTATTTGTTGGGTTGTTTCCAGTTTTTGGCCACTGTAAATAAAGCTGCTCAGACATTTGTGTACCAGCTTTTCAATGGACGTATGTTTTCATTTCCCTCGGGCAAATATCGGGGAGTGAGATGACTGGATCAGGCAATAGCTACAGGTATACTTTATGAAAAGAAACTGCCACGCTGTTTTCTGAAATAATTGTTCCATTTTGCATTTCCTCCAGCAGTGTGTGAGTGTTCCAGTTCCTTCACATCCTTGCCAATAGCTGGTATGGCCAGTCTTGAGACATTTTAAATAGGTGTGTGGTGGTATCTCGCCAGGTATCAAATTTGCATTTCCCTGATGACTAATATATTTATCTGCCATCAATATACTTTCTGTGGTGAAGTGTCTATCCAAAATTTGTGCCTTTTTTTTTTAATGTGGCTGTTAGTTTTCTTACTATTGCATTTTGAAAACGCTCTCTATTCTGATGCAAGTCCTTTTTTCAGATTACACTTCACAAGTGTTTTCTTCCAGTCTGTAGATTATCTTTTTATTCCTTACAGAGTCTCTCTCAAATGCCAAAAGATTTAAATTTTTATATTGAAATACAGCTCATCAATATTTCTTTTTTGGATAAACTTTCTGGTTTTGTGTCTAAGAAATATTTGTCTACTTAATGATCATAAAATCTTCTAGGTTTTCTTTTTGAAAATTTTAAGTGTTAGATTTTACATTAGGTCTATATTCCATTTTGAATTAATGTGTTTTAAACAACTTTGTTGAGGTATACTTTACATATCATAAAGTTCACCCATCTATTATAGTGTATGTTGCAGTGATTTTTTAGGAATATTACCAAAGTAATTCGATTATCACTATAAATCCATTTTAGAACATTTTTACCCTACCCCTTAAAAATCATACCTTTAGTTCATTTTTGTTCCTACTCTTAGCTCCAGGCAACTTAAATTTGATTTTTATGGACATTTATTATAAATGGTATCATAAAATACGAGATATATTGTGTCTGGATTCTTTCACCTGGCAGAATGGTTTTGTGGGTCAGCCACGATGTGCCATGTTTCAGTAGTTCATTCCTATTTGTTGCCAAATTGTATTCCATTGTATGAATATAACAAATTTTGTCTACCCATTTATCTGTTGAGGAACATTTTGCTGTTTCCAGTTGGAGGAAATTATAAAAAATGCTGCTGTGAATATTCACTTGAAATCTTTCTGAAGTTCATTTCTTTGCATACGAAATTGTTAGGAGGGAAATGTGTCCACACAAAGTTCACATGTTGAAGTCCTGAGGCCCAGTACCTCAGAATGTGACCATATTTGGAGATAGTATCTTTATAAAGGTTATTAAAGTGGAATGGGTTTTTAGACCTAATCCAGTATAACCAGTGTCCTTTTAAGAGGAAGAAATTAGGCCACAGATACATGAACAGACATAGAGGGAAGACCATGGAAGGGCCCTAGATGGACACAGCCATCTATAAGTGAAGGAGAGAGGTCTCTAAAGAAACCAATCCTGTTGACAACTTAATTAAACTTGGACTTCCATCCTCCGGACTACTGAGGAAATAAATTTTTTTTTTTTTTTAAACCACCCAGTTTGTAACACTTTGTTATGGCGATTCTAGCAAACTAATGCTGATATCAATTTGTTCAATAACATTTGTAAAAAATAAATAAATAAAATTTTCTTCACCGAATTGTCTGTATGTGTATTTGTATCTTTTTCCATATTTATATGAATTCATTTCTCAATTTTTTGTTCTGTTCCATTGATCTAATCAACTGTCTTTAAGCCACTATTCAATTGTCTTGATTAATGTAGATTTATATTGTCTTAAAATCAGGTAATATTAGTCTCCATCTGTTGCTCCTCAAAGTTGTTTTGATTAGTTTAGGTTTTCACATTCCCATTTGAATTTTAGAATCAAGTTGTCAATGATTCCAAAATGTCCTTCTGGGATTCAGGTCTTTACGTTTTTGTTGCATTTCTCCCTAAGTATTTTACATTTTCATTATACTTTAACAGGACTTTAAAATTGTATTTTTGATTGTCTGGCACTAGTATATAGAAACATATTCATATATATTGACCTTATATCCTGCAATCTTATAAAAATCACTTAGTCTTGGTGTCTTTTTATAGATATATTTTTGACATAAATAATTTCACCTGAAAATAAAGTAAGTTTTAATTTTTCCTTTTCATCTGGATTCTTTTTATTTCTTTTTCTTATTTTTTTGAACAGGATAGACTCTTCATTATAATACTATATAGAGGTGGCAAGAACATCAGTTGAATTATAGTGATGCTTGGTGTAGACTTGGGGTATATGTCTTCTATGAGTTGAGGAATTCTCTCCTATTCTTAGTTTGCTAAGAGTTTTTAACATGAATGGATGTTGTATTTTCTTTTTCTACATTTATTAAGGTAATCTATGGTTTTACCTTTTTTAGTTTGTTAATATAATACATTACATTAATTGATTTTTGTAAGTCAAGCCATCTGTGCATTTTCTAAGTAAACGTCACTTGGTCATGATATGAGTTTACATATTATTGAACTCAGTTTGCTAATGTCTTTAGTGTTTTTGCATCTCAGTTAATGGGGTTTATTTCTCTGTATATGTATTTTGTTCTTATGATGTTTTAGTCTGTTATTCTGAGGATAATGCTGGCTTGACAGGATGCATTGAGGAGTACTCCACCTTTTTAAAAATTCTACAAGAGTTTGTATTGAATTATTTTTATCTCTAAAATATTTGGTAGAATTCACAAGTGAAGACACTTGAGTGTGGATTTTTTGTGTGTGTGTGAGAAGATTTTAACTACAAATTCATTTAAAAAAATAGATATTGGTGATTTAGTTTAGCTATTTCTTCTGGAGTAAGCTTTGAAAGTTTGTACCTTTCAATAAAATTGTTCATTTCATCTAACTTTTAAAATCTATTGGCATAAAACTATTCATAATAGTCACTTATTGTCCTTTTATCATCTCTAGAGTTTGTTGAAATTTTATTTTTCTCATTTTTGATAACTATATTTTGTGTCTTCTATATTTTTTTCCTGATCAGTTTGGCTAAAGTTTATGAATTTATTGATATTCTCAGTGACCCAGTTTTTGGTGTCATTAGTTCTATTATTTTACTGTGTTGTATTTTCTCTTTTCTATATATTTTTGTTCCCCTTTGCTTACTTTAAAGTTGCCTTCTTTACTTTCTTAAGGTGGATGCTGAGGTCATTGATTTATGCCTCTCTTTTCTAATATGTGTTTACATTTATATGCTTTTTTTTTTTAAGATTTATTTATTTATTTCAGAGAGAAATAGAAAAAAAAAAAAAAAAAACAGAGAGTGGGGCAGGGAGGAGCAGAGAGAGAGAAAGAAACTCAAGTAGACTCTGTGTGAGTGCAGAGCCCAACATGGAGCTCAGTCTCAAGACCCATGAGAGCACAACCTGAGCCAAAAACAAGACTGAGCCACCCAGGTACCCCTTTACATTAATACATTATTTAAGAATATAAATACTTAATTAGGATATAAAATTCCCTGAAAATCACTTTAGTGGTTTTCCCCCAAATCCTAATATGCAGAGTTTTCATTTTCATTCATTCTAAATGTTTTCCAAATTTTCTTTTTATTTCTTATTTAACTCTTGGGATATTTAGAAGTGAGTAGTTCCCAAATATTTGAGGATTTCCAGCTATAACTCTGATATTAATTTCTATTATAATTTCATCGTGTTTAGAGAACAATAGGTACTTCTTTTTCTTCTTCTTTTTTTTTTTTTTAACCTTAATGTGTATATATTATATTGCTTGAATGCCTGAAAATTTCCTGGGACTTGTTTTATGGCCCCTAATGTAGACTTTCTTAGTAAATGATATGTGTACCCATGAAAAGAACATGTAATCTGCTATTGTTTAGTGATGTGTTCTATAAATATTAATTAGGTCACATTGTTTGAAATTGTGGCTCAAGTCTACTATATCCTTGATGACTGTCTCTTTACTTGACCTATCAGATATTGAGAGTATGAAATCTCTGACTTTAAATATAGATTTGTCTATTTCTCCTTGTGCTTCTAATGACTTTGGTTTTATGTATGTTGAAGCTTTAATTTTTAAAGATTTCATTAATTTATGTATTTATTTATTTGAGAGAGCATGGGCACACAAGTGGGAAAAGGGAGAGGGACAAGCCGAATCTATGCTGAGTGTACAGCCTGACACCAGGCTCCATCTCACAACCCTGGGATCATGGCCTGAGCCAAAAATCAAGAGCCAGAGGCTTAACGTCTGAGCCACCCAGGTGCCTTGAAGCTTTATGTTTAAATGTATTAATATTTAGAATTATTTTCTTGATTACTCATCTGTTTTTGTTAAGAAATTTCTTTTTTTATTCCTTAATAATATCTACTGTTCTGAAATCTAATTTATCTGATATTAATATAGCTATAGCAGCTTTCATTAAATTGGTGTTAGTATGATCTATCTTTTCATATGTTTTTACTTTTAACCTATTCAGGTATTTTTGTAAAGTATGTTTCATTTAGGCACTGTTTGGTTGGGTTTTGCTTTTTTCTTCCTTTTTTTTTTGTTTTTTTTTTTTTTAAGATTTATTTATGGGGGGCACCTGGGTGGCTCAGTGGGCTAAGCTTCTGCCTTCGGCAGATGTCATGATCTCAGGGTCATGATCTCAGGGTCCTGGGATTGAGCCCCACGTCAGGCTCTCTGCTCAGTGGTGAGCCTGCTTCCCACTCTCTCTCTCTCTCTGCCTACTTGTGATCTCTCTCTCTCTCAAATAAATAAAATCTTTTTTAAAAAAAGGATTTATTGGGGCACCTGGGTGGCTCAGTGGGTTAAAGCCTCTGCCTTCGGCTCAGGTCATGATCTCAGGGTCCTGGGATCGATCCCCGCATCGGGCTCTCTGCTCAGCAGGGAGCCTGCTTCTCCATCTCTCTCTCTGCCTGCCTCTCTGCCTACTTGTGATTTCTGTCTGTCAAATAAATAAATAAATAAAAACTTTAAAAAAATAAAAAAATAAAAAATAAAAAAAGGATTTATTTATATTAGAGAGACAAAGAGAGAGTGAACAAATGGGAAGGTACAGAGGACGAGAATCTCAAGCAGACTCCCTGCTGACTGTGGAGCCCCATGACTTGGGGCTATATCTTAGCACACAGAGATCGTGACCTGAGCAGAAACCAAGAGTCCCAACTCTTAATCAACAGACCCACCCGGGTGCCCCAGGTCTTGATTTTTTTTTTTTAATACAAACTGATAATTAATACCTTTTTAATTGAGTTATTTAGATAATTCAGATTTAATGTGATTATTAATGTTTATGATTAAATCCTTTGTCTTGTTATATGTTTTCTCTTAGCCAACCTGTTCTTTTCCTCTTTTTTTCTTTCTTTTGGATTAATTACATATTTTCATAATTCCATTTTGTTGGCTGATTAGCTATAACTCTTCCTTTTGTTATTTTCATGGTTTATGTTTTATACTATAGGTCTTTAGCTTATAACAGTCTACTTTGAGTAATATTATGATAATGTATATGATATAAATCTTACAATAGTATATTTCCATTTCTCTCCACCAAACTTGGTGGTATTTTTATCATACATTTTGTTTTTACATATTTCATAAACATGTGTAGTACTGACATTAATTTTTTCTTTAAACATTCCAGTATCTTTTAAAATGGTTAAATAATAAGAAACAATTCTATACATTTATCAATGTAGTACCATTTTAGTTCTTTATCCCTTCATGTAGATACAGATTTGCATCTGGTGTTATTTTCCTTCTACCTCAAGGAGCTCTTCTAACATTTCAAATGAGGTACACCAGAGACTAAATACTTCAGCTTTTATACATCTGAAGTCCTCCTTATTTTGCTTTTATTTTTGAAAAATGTTTTTGCTAGATATAGAATTCTAAACTGACAAGATTTTCTTTCAGTACTCTATAAAGATATTGCTCTACTCTTTCTTTTTTTTTTTTTTAAGATTTTATTTATTTTTTTGACAGACGGAGATCACAAGTAGGCAGGGAGGCAGGCAGAGAGAGAGGAGGAAGCAGGCTCTCCAAGGAGCAGAGAGCCCAATGTGCGGCTCAATCCCAGGACCCTGGGATCATGACCTGAGCCGAAGGCAGAGGCTTTAACCCACAGAGCAACCCAGGCACCCCAGACATTGCTCTACTCTTGATTTTACTGTTTCCAGTGAAAAATCTGGTCTCATTCTTATCTCTCTTCCTGTGTATATTTTGTGTCCTTGTTTTTTGTTTGTTTTTCCCTAGTCCTTTAAGGTTCCTGAGCCGAAGGCAGAGGCTTTAACCCACAGAGCAACCCAGGCACCCCAGACATTGCTCTACTCTTGATTTTACTGTTTCCAGTGAAAAATCTGGTCTCATTCTTATCTCTCTTCCTGTGTATATTTTGTGTCCTTGTTTTTTGTTTGTTTTTCCCTAGTCCTTTAAGGTTTTCTCTTTATCACTGATTTTGAGAAATGTAATTATAGTATTCTTTGGTAGAGTCTTCATTTCCTGGTCACAATGGCTTATTAATATTTATAGATATGTAGGTTTATAGTTTTCATCAAATTTAGAAGTATTTTATTATTTCTTCAAATACTATTCCCATGCATGCCCTTCTCTCTTCAGAGACTCCAGTTACATATATATTTCACTGCTTGAAATTATCCCATGACAATTGATATTCTGTTTATTTTTTACTATCGTTTTTTCTGTTTCATTTGGACATTTGCTATGTCTTCAAGTTTAGCAGTATTTTCTTCTACATGGTCTAATTTGCTGTTATCATATCCAGTGTAATTTTCACTGGAAATTTACTTTTTCACTTTTAGAGACTTTAATATCTATAAGTTTAATGTAGGTTTCTAAAAATATCTTCCAGCCTCTACTTTACTTTTTGTACATGTGGGAATGTTAAATTAATTATTTGAATGCTTTTGTCTGCTAAGTCTAACACCTATGCTGGTTCAGGTAAGTTTTCATTGATCTATGTTTCTCCTCTTTCGGGTATGTATTTTCTGATTCTCTATGTGGCTAATAATAGATATTGTGCATTTTGCCTGTGTTTGCTGAGCACTTTTGTATTCTGATAAGTAAATTTAGCTTTATTCTGGGATACAATTAAATTACCTGGAAGTAGTTTGATCTTTTCAAACTTTGCTTTTAAGATTTTTTTTTAGCAGTATTGGAAAAGAGTTCAGACTAGGAAGAAACACTCCCCACTTCCAAAATAAGCCCCTTGTGAGCTCTCCATCAAATAACCCGATTCATGGGTTTTCCCTATCTATGTAACAGGGACATTCACTATTTCTAGTTTTGGTGAGTGGTTAGCACTATTAACTCTAGTCTTTTCATGTGATTATTTCCTTGGCCTCAGGGAAAGTCCCCACATATATGCACTAGTATATTCGGTTGAGCCAGAATCTCCGGAAACCTTCAGAGTTCCCTCTCTGTTTACATTCTCCTCTCCAGTATTCATTTGGCCAGCTATTCACTTTGGGATCCCTGTGTTCTGATTTCTTTCTCCTGAACTCTGGGAGACCACCAGACTGGCCTCTGTTCCCAACCCTATACCCTGCAGCATAAATTCCCTCTTGAGGCAATAAGCTGGGACAATGATAGGGCTGGGGTTTTTTTGTTTTGCTATCTCTCAATAATTATTGTATTAAATTATACCACATCAGACATCTTAAAAACCATCATTTTGTATATTTCAACTGTGTTTTGATGGTTTCATATAGGAGTATAAATCTGGTTCTTATTAGTCCACCTTGTTTAAGAGTGGGAGTCCTGTTTCTTTTTAATATGATATCATAATATAACTACAGAGAGAATATCATTTCAATGTCATAGCACTGTGATAATATTAGCATCTATAATATTTAAAGCAATTTACTCCTGTTCTCAATAAGTTAATCAAGGTGAACCTCTGCTCTGAAGTATCTTAATCCCCCAAAGTAATGAACATTTCTATTCCATACCATTATTGAGGAGAAACATTTTAAATGTCTTGAAATTAGAATGAATTCATTTCTCTCATGCCATTTTTCTTGAGGGTAAGAATTTTTAATTGTTAACAGAAATAATAATCTAATTTTTAACAGAAATGACATATATAGACAAAGAGAAAGCAGAATGAAAGAAATAAAAGGGGGAAAGGGAAAGGTACGTTCACTTGACAGTTTTCCCTAAATATCATTATTTTAGATGGGATCTCAGCCCTTGCAAAGTTCATAAAATACAGAGCCTTTAGGAATTTTACATTCCCTCTGTAAAATAGAATACATGTCTTCTCTTTTACACCACTCAAAAAGAATACTAAAATCAAAAGAGTGTACAAAGATAGACAATCATACATTTAATCTTAAGTTTAACAAAAAAGAAATATGTGGCAGAAACTCTACTAATTTTTTCAAGTTTCCAATAATGAGTTCAAGATGTCCTAACCACATGGCGCTCAATCTGTGCAAATTCAATATTGTCTGTAGGACAACAGGCTTGCACTTTCACAGTACGTTTTCCTTCCAGAGGTCTCAGAACACTGAGACTTTCTCCACCCTTCATAAACCTCACCATGGGATGATTCACCATGGGTGGGGAATGGGGATATCACCCATCACAAGCCCACCAATGTGGTCTTGGCAGTCATTTGAATCCACTGGCAAAATGGAACATAACACAAGGAATCCATCACTTTATATGTCTTTTTTGCTGTATAGGAACCAGTCTTTACACTAATATGAAAAGTCTTAAAAGTATATACAATTTTTTCACGTTTTCTGTTTTATATGGATGTTTGTCTGTATTTGGAGCTTATCAGAAAATACCAGCAATAAAATGTACTTCTGGAAGTTAAAAGCATCCTCTTAAACCACCAAATGTAATTCACCCATATTTTAAATTTTTATTCATATCTTAAGTTTTGCCAAACCTATTTATTAGAGATAAGAGGAAGTGTCACTTCCCTGATAATGCAAGAAGAATCTCACACAAAAAAGTACTGTTCTAACCAGGCTTTACTCTTTGGCTGCAGCTTGAAATAAGGTCAATGACCAATCCTTCATCTTGTGATAATCAACAACTCATATAACTGTGACAAAAGCAACATCTTTATATTCATTTAACTCACATTCAAAAAGTCAATTGCAACAGAACTGACTATAGCTAAGCATGCCTCATGTTAGAGAAAAAATGAACAAATGTAAAGTTTCAGATTGTTCTCTTGAATATTTTTTTTACAAATTTCGACAAAACTTAGTGTATGATATTTATAGAGTGTGATATTCATAACTTTTTAAAGCATGAACAGAAAGAAATAAAAGAATTAACAACGGAGTATCTGTTTTTTTAAGGGGTTGATCAATAGCCTTCCTGTTTTTCCTCCCAAGAGTAGAAATAGAAAAAAGGACACAAGAATCAACAAGCATGTGGGGGTTTGGGAGGGTCACACTTACTACTGGCAAAAAGTGAATCAGAAGAGATGGCTTAGATATATGGTCATAATTGAATTCCTAATACCATAGCCTATATATATATATATATATATATATATATATATATATATATATTTGAGCGTAGCTGACACACAATGTTACATTGATTTCAAGTGTACAACATAGCGATTCAACTTCTCTATATGTATGTTATGCTATGCTCTCCACAAGTGTAGCTACCGTCTGTCACCATACAGCACTATTACAATATCATTGCCAATATTTCTTATGCTGTGCCTTTTATTCCCTTGATTTATGCATTCCAATAATTTAATTTACCACTAAATGGCTGGCTTCCCACCCAAAGCAAAGTACCTGTCTTACTGTCAGACTTGTGTAAAGTAAAAAGTAAGAGGTTACAGAAGGGACTGAAGAAAGCCCCCTGAGTTGGCTTTGTTATATTTCAATGAGTTGTGAAGTAGTATTAACTTTCATCCCCATTATACCAATGTATTTAACCACAGTGGTTAAAAAGCTGCAAGATGTTTGTTATTTCAACCTTGAAAGTATGGTTTTCAACAGCACACAGCACTGTAAGGGGAGCATAACCATCGCGGAGTGTCCCCTGCAAGTGAAGGCATGTAAGATAGATTTCTCATCATGAATAAAGAAATGTCACAGCCAGAAAGATCTTAGTGATATCAAACCTACATCTCTCTCTCCACAAACTGTAGTTCAGAAGGGTTAAGGGATGAGCCCACCCTTCCCTGAGTTTTGAGTGACAGAAGGGGCTTCGGAATGAATGTCCCTTTACTTAAAATTGTTTCTGCGCTGGGAACTTTACTGGAAGTTCTCCGTTGTTTCTTTTTCTCCCCCATGCACGAGACAGGATGGCTAGAGTAGGTTGGAGTTGAGTATTTTCTTTCCCCAGATCAATTAGACTCTAATAATACACTAATAGGTTAAATTCTGATTAACTGATTCTGTTGCAGGTTTGCACGGTTCTTGTCTCACAGGGTCAAAGGATGAATCTCATGGGCACAAAAGGGTGAGGTGAAAATGAAAGTTTTTTAAGTGCAGGTGAGAACAGAAAGGAAAGAAAAGGAGCTTGCTAGAGTGAGAGGGGTCCTGAACAGGTTGCTACTCACGGCTTTCATGGTTGGTCTTTTATAGAAAACGGACCAGAGAACTTGGTAAATATCTTGTCTATAGCATTTAAGACAGACAAAGTGGATTTGTAAATATGAAAATATCATCTACAAACAAGGTGGGTTTGTAACTATCAGGGGAATATCTCATCTTTATTTAGAACAGACAAGGTGGATTTGTTATGTTCCCTTCTCTCTGGTTAATAGCTCATCTATAACATTTTTCCACATCTGGGATTTCTGTGAAGCTGATTAAATAGTCTCTTGGGTGAGCTTGGTCATGAGCCCCCCCACCCCCCCTGCCTAGCCTTACCTGTCCCTTTCTCAGTTTCTCCTGAGGGCAGGCCTTGTTAAGACTAGAGTGCTCAGGGGTATTTCAAAATGGCTCCTTCATCCTCCCCCCCACTCCCCTCGTAGAAGCAAGAAGAATTTTTCTTCCAGTATTTGCTGTGGTAACTTCTTTGAGCTCCTGGAAGTAATTCTGACAATACTGTGAGGCCTCCTATGATTTATTCCCACTGTAATTTTTAACTGAGAAGTCCATACTAAAAGTCCAGCAATTTGTTAAATATAGTTTGTGGTTTCCTTCCCCAGTACTGCTCCTGATGCCATTTCTGGTCCCAAGTCTCTGCTCTGGGAAGCCTATGACTCCTATTCACCTGTCTCTAGAGTCTTGGGGGCAATGGTTTGACCTGTGGCCTCCCATCTCTTACAAAACTGTTGATCTTTTTTTTTTTTTTTTTTAAGTCTGTCCAGCTTTTTATTTGTTCTTTAGACAGATTGTTGATTTCCAAGCACCACACCTGCAGAATTGGAAACTGGAGGTCTCTATATTTTTTTTTCAGATTTTATCTTTTCACGAATGCCAGATGTTCATAAACATTACTGAAACTTAGAATACCCTGTATATGTCTGTTTATTTTTTCATAATCCCAGTGGAATTATATTAAATACAGCTTTCATTTTTACCAAAACTGACATAGTTGACAAAATGTTTTCGAACAGCTCTCTATCCTTATGTTTAGAAACATCTTCTTTTAAAGATCGGTATGATTTTCTGTATGGAGCAGTGTCTTCCCCTGTGTTCGTCACAGATACATTAAGTAGATTTCACTAGAAATGTCACCAAAATACAAGCCCACCTTCTAAGTGTCTTCCTAAGCCACCATCAATGTTTTTGTTTGTTTGTTTGTTTTTGCTTTACAGTATTTTATTTTTCCCTCCCACTGATTCAGTGATATAAAGATTTTCAGATTCTTTATAATGCGAAAATGCCCCTTACTCTATCATGAAGAGATTACCTTTTCACTACTTTAGGAAGAAAGTTTTTCTTCAAAATTAAGAGCATATGACTTGGCTCTCCATTCCTTTTCCATTCTGCCAACAAATCCACCTTCCTCCAGAGAGTCGGGCTAGGAGGGTTGTCAAGCTTTCCTGCCTATGGAGTCCACCTTAAGCCTGAAGGGCTGCTCCTTCAGATTACCCGTCAGTGTTAATCATGGCTTAAACTAAGCTATATAATAACTAGGCCATTCACTAGTTCATGGACAGCCTTCTCATGTTAAGATAATGGTCAAGAAAATTAGGACCTCTCATGGTAGAGATACTGGTTTGTTTGTTTGTTTCTGTAACAGAGAGAGAGAGAGTGAGAGAAAACAAGTCAGGGGGAAAGGCAGAGGGAGAAGCAGGCTCCCCACTGAGCAGGAAGCCCAACGTGGGAATCAATCCCAGAACCCTGGGATCATGGTCTGAGCTGAAGGCAGACCCTTTACCATACGAGCCACCAGGGGCCCCAAGATACTGCATTTAAACAGTTTGTAAGTGAAACCCTAAAAGTTTTCATTATTTCCTATCCTCATTAGAGAATTCCTTAGACATGTCTGTAATATTTGCTACATTCTTTAACATGATGTTCCTTTAGTGAGTACAAAACAAATTCTTCTTTTCAAAGGGGAAAAAGACTGAAGCTTTGTATTAGTATCAAAAAGAAAAAAAAAAAAACACCCTCAAATCTTATAAATACCTTTTCACTGTTTCACTAAATTTATATTTCAAAGACATTCAAATGAAATATGCCCTTTATTTTATTCAAGATGAAGTAAAAAACTTCTGCTAATGACTTAAAACCTGCAATTCAGTATATAAAATGTCCCAAGCTCAGCGTAAAAAATAATAAACTACTACTCTCTGTTTTTCATTACAGTAATTCATAAAACTTATCATTCACAATGCAATTCTTATTTTCTGGGTAAAAATTAAATACAATTGTGATAAAAAAGGAAATAGGCTATGCTGAATTTTGTCTTTATTTGTTTATATATTTGTTTATAATATTTATTTTGTCTAATATCTTACATTAGTTAAGGATAAATACATTTTAACTGTAAGTAAGATATACAGTATTTTTAGGTTTTAATTTTAAAATAAAAGCTCACTTCCAATGTACACGATAATAATAAGAATGTTGAGTTCAGAAGGGAAACCAGTGTTCCTTGCTATATTAACATTTTTTTTTTCCTGAATACACAGTAACTTTGGCAAATCTTGATTGAAAAGTAAATGGCAAGCATGAAGTGTTCAAGAGAATTGGCAGGTTTATAATTAACATATGCAGTTTACATTTTCTTTAAGAAAGAAGAGAAGAGGGGTCCCTGGGTGGCTCAGTGGGTTAAGTCTCTGCCTTCAGCTCAGGTCATGATCTCAGGGTCCTGGGATCAAGCTTCACATCAGGCCCTCTGAGATTCTGCTTCTCCCTCTCCCTCTGCCTGCTGCTCTGCCTACTTGTGATTGCTCTCTCTGTGTCAAATAAATAAATAAAATCCTTTAAAAAAATTTAAAAGGAAGAGAAGAAAAAGAAGCAGAAGGATAAAATATCAGCAATAATTGCTATAATTTAGAGCTTGCTTGCTCTACATCAGGCACAGAGTTCAGTGACTGACATATATTATCTCTAAACAACTCTTTGATGGTTATCATAGTTCTTAATTATAGAAAATATAATCAAATGAATTATTCACCTGTAAATCTTAGAGCTGGGAAACACATTTTTTTTTTTAATATACACTTTCCTCTTAGTGTTGGTAGGAAAGACCAATTATTATAACGAAGAGATTCCAAATTCATCTGGAACTTAAAGAAAATGATAATTTATTTCTCTTTCTTGTGCAGAAATTCAAGAAAAGCATCCTGGGTTGTAGGTGGTTCATCAACTATAGTTGTATATCTCTTTCAATTTGTAGCTCTGCCATCACTAAGTCCTTGCTGTATGGTCTAGGCTGGGCAGTGAGCAGGATAAAAGAACAGAGAAGGTGGAAACCCCACATGAATCAGTTTATACCAACAGAATGGTAAACTGAAGGAAGGCTGAAAAATGGAGTCTAGCTAGGTTACCATGTGTTCATTCGCATTCTATTACCACTGAAGAAAGGAGACAAGGACTTCTGTGGACAGTTAGCAGTTACCAACACAACACAAATGCATGTAACTTTTCAATGAAACCTCTATGCTCTTGGCCATCAATCCTGAGCTTTTTTCATTACTTCATCTCATAGTTTCAGAAGTCATTCACATATTTCAACTTAGATTTCTCAGTCATTTCAAAATCAAGAAACTCCAAATCAATTTCGTCTCATCTCTCCTCTCCTAATCCAAAGTTACCTTCTAAATGGATTGTGTAACCAAAGTCCAATGACTAGTTTTCCTCAAGAAATCTTTAAACTCTGCTCTGTACTTCATACATTTCATTTACAAAGCCATTCCAGATTTTCTTTCAAGTAATCACTTTATTCATCCTTTTCAAAGATAATATTATCTACCTTTTTTTCTTTCATTGTTATGCAAACATTATTACAAACCAGTCCACCTTTATGAATATCATAAATTCAAATTCACTAACCACCTGCTATATCCCA
Organism: Martes martes; assembly: GCF_963455335.1. Lineage (NCBI taxonomy): Eukaryota > Metazoa > Chordata > Mammalia > Carnivora > Mustelidae > Martes > Martes martes. Next base: position 16,970,530 of record NC_137888.1, read on the forward strand.
AGTACTATGCTTAGTTATGGGTAAACAATGACAAACAAAAATAAATAAGAGTAGCTAACATCTGTGTGGTATTTACTCTGTGCATGTGTTATTCTACTCAATTAACATAAACTCACATGTATTTCACATAAATTCTAAGAAGATATTTCAGATGAAAACGTAAGTTTTGTAAACATTAACTCACTTGTCATAGTTATATACTAGAGCTTACATTTGAACTTGGTCTCTGACTCCAGAGTCCATGTTCTTAAACCAGTAGATAGTATGGCCTTGCCTCATAGAAGTTACTATCCAGTGGAATACTACTTAGAGAGTACATAACCTTACAGATAAAAATATAGTTATGCACTGTGATCATTGCTAAAAGGAGAAATACAGTGACTATTTCAACTGTTCAGAATGTTTTTTGAGGAAGTGGGGAGTAATGAGTGGGAATTAAGCCTTCCCAGCAGAAAACACAATGTGAAAAGACCTTGAAGAATGGAGAGAACACATTGAGAACTGAGAGACCATGTGGCTAGAGCTCAGAAATGGAGAGTGTGCAAATAAGGCTGGAGAGTTACCAAGGGGCCAGAACTTACATCTTCTTTTAAGCTTTTTAAAACTTTTGTGAGGGTTTTCTTGCAAAAAACAAAGAAAAAAAATTATGCAAATGATTTGACATCATCTGTTTCCAGTTTTAAGACCTATCTCAGGTTGCTATGCATAGTATAGATTATAGGAAGGAAGCATGGATGTGGGTCAGCCTTTTCGGAAACCAACAAAGGAGTATCAGATGTCAGTAGTTTGGGCTAAAGATTGCTGATGGCACAGGGAGAGGAACATACAGATAAATTTAGAAGGCAAAAGCAGTAGGGCTAGTGATTGATGAGACCCTGCGGTGAGTGAGAGAAGGTGGTATCTGGGATAATGCCTGACTTTTAGTCCTACATTGTACCATTCATGGAGATAGGGAACCCTGTCTTGGACAGAATTAGCTTTAGGAATGATGGTCGTGAGTTCAGTTCCAGGATTTGTGGTGTCTTTTAGATATCCAACTGCACAAGTCTAGTAGGAAGTTGGGTTGTCTGAGCTGGACATAAAAATTTGGGAGTCACCTGAATGTTTAAGTTGTAAACTCATGAGCATGGATAAGACAATGGGGCAAGAATTATGAAATGAGAGATTCTAAGTCTCTGTTTCTGTAAGATGGGTAGGGTAAGAGACGACATACTACAGAGGACTTCATTGGGAGTCTACAAACGGACATAGACTTATTTTACATGACATACATCCTTTTATATTTTTATACATTTAATCATGAATATGTGCCATTTCCATCAACTAAAATGAAGAAGATTGGCTAGAGGAGGATGGTCTGGCAAAGGGAACTGGAAAAGAAGAGCTGGGCAGCCTATAATTGGCTTAATGCCCAAACCTCCATACTTATTTCTCACCCTTTATCCTAACCCTTTTCTATTTATTCTACACAATTTTGTCAGTGTAGTATGTGTTTTAAATATGCCTATCAGTGGGGCACCTGGGTGACTCAGTTGATTAAGCATCCAACCCTTGATTTGGGCTCAGGTCATGATCTCAGGGTCCTGAGATGGTGCCTGCGTCGGGCTCCACGCTCAGTGCAGAGTCTGCTGGAGATTATTTCTCTTTCTCCCCCTCTCCCTGCTTGCACTGTCTCTAAATAAATAAATTATTTAAAAATCTTTTAAATAAATAAATAAATATGTCTATCAAAATATTACAAATACTGTGACATAGCACTAGTATGCTGCTATTTAATTTCTCTTACTATGTGGATATATGCTATAATAAACTCATATCGAATTTCACTGTATCAGTCATATTGAGATAAAAAGAACAATCCAATATGAGAATAGTTAAAAAAATCCGCCATTGTTCTTGTGTCAGCTGTTTAGCTGCTATTCTGGAAATTGTAGAAATATCTTTCTCAATGAAAAAATAGTTCACAGACACAAAAACACATTATCTTGTCTCTTTTGTTGAAGTTTATTGTTAAAGCTTATGCCTAGAAATTCAGTAATCATTTTGGTACAAAAGAGAACCTCATTTAGACAATTTTTCATTTCTCTCCAGGCATGATTATATTAAAACAGACAGCAATTGTCTGGAGAAATGAAGAACAAGACATTACGAAGAACAAGAGGAATCATTGTGGTAAAAGAAAACCAATGATGCAGAAATTAAGCACTCAGATCAGTATGGCATGTTTGAAAGCACCTATTTGACTTAACAGTGCAAGATGTTTTCGCCTTTAAAACATTATCTTTTGTAAATCTATCTCATTTCAAGTCCACATTACCTTGTTGGCTAATTTAACTTTGTCTAGACTTAAACTTGGTCAACTCTTACATATACAAAATGAACCCATGAAACAGATTAGGAATCTATTTTTTGGAGCGGGGCGCCCGGGTGGCTCAGTTGGCTAAGCGTCTGCTTTCGGCTCGGGTCATGATCTTGGGGTTCTGGGATCAATGGAGTCCAGTGTCAGGCTCTGGGATCAGCCCAGCATCAGTTTCCCTGCTCAGCAAGGATCCTGGTTCTCCCTCTCCTCCATGCTCATGCTCTCTCTCACTATCTCTGTCTCTCTCTCAAATAAATGAATAAAATCTTTTTAAAAAGGGATTTTTTTTCCATAATGAGATAGTAAAAAATCAGGAGGAACCAAAAGCAATTATTTCCCTATGAGACCCTTAAGAAAAAGGAAAGGAAATTTCCTTTTTCTTAAGGGTCTCACAGTGAACAGCAACAAAATAAATAATTATTTTTTCTTAAGATATATTGTAGAGAATGTTGCAAGACACAGTGAGCCAACAAACTTTTTTTTTTAAAGATTTTATTTATTTTTTGACAGACAGAGATCACAAGCAGGCAGAGAGGCAGGTGGGGGGCAGGAGGGGGGAGCAGGATCCCTGCCTAGCAGAGCCAGATGCAGGGCTCAATTCCAGGACCTTGAGATCTTGACCTGAGCTGAAGGCAGAGGCTTTAACACACTGAGCCACCCAGGTGCCCCACCCCCAGCAAATATTTGTTGAGCAGATGTCCTCCTTACTGCACTTTTCTGCCTCACGGGGCTCCCTCTGGTTGTAAATGGCATATTAATATCTCCAACATTTTAAGAAAGTTTTAATGCTCACCTTGTAATGATAAAGGCCAAGTTTGGTAACAATTAAAATTAAATATCTTAATTCTATTGATCAACTTAAAATGAGCATAATTTGAAAATCTTAACATATGTGTTCATAGCCCCTTTTCTGCACCTTTCTACTTTTAAGTGAATGTTCTGAGTATAAAAGTCACAGAGAGAAGATTAAAGGGACAAACTCAGGGAGAGTTGTTTTTTTGTTGTTGTTGTTGCTATTGTCGTTTTTTTTTTTTTTTCCTTAGTTATTGTTTTTGATGTCATGGCTGCTATTGTCATTATTATTTTAATCCTATTATGCTAAATGCCAGGACAGTAAGACACATTTCTCTATATTCTGTAGGGTGATAAGTAAAATCATCTGCTATAATCAGCTTTGTTAGAAAAACTCTAAAATAAAACCTAGGAAGTCTGTATTTTCCCAATTGTATATAATTTGAGGCAACTTTCAATGTCAAAAAGATTATAAAGAGATAATTGCTCTTTTAGACTTCAAAGCAATAAGAACTGTAGAAGCAACTGGTAAAGAAAAAGGAAAAAAAAGGCAAAAAGAAATCTCTCACTCAGGAGATTATTTTGCAGAAAACTTGAATGAGCTATTTGCTAAAACTTTGGATAGGTGTCATGTCTAATGGACTCAAAATAATGTTCAATTATACTTAAAAGACACATGACAGTGCTTCTCTAAGCATGATTATCACATTGATAAGGAAAGATCTAATTACACACTCAAACACGGTTCATATTAGGAACTATAATTTATTTTAAAAATCAATAGAGAGAAAACATTAACTAACCTGAAATAAAGTATCATTTTTGTGGATTTCTGATGCCATGCAACTAGAAGATGGCCCACCATGGTGACAGGAAACTTGAGCATAGAATGGGGAGCCATGGGTTGAGTTCTGTGCTAATACCTTTTACTGTTACTATTATAATACCCTGTATTGAGTGCTTTCTCTGCTAAGACTTTTAAATGGTCATTTAATCCCTGCAATAACTGTGCCATGCAGGCCATATTATCTTGAATTATTGTTATATATAATTACATATTATATATGTTTATTTATTTAAAACTGAGATTCAGGAACTTTTTGTAAGATTTTATTTATTTATTTATTTATTTATTTATTTATTTTAAATTTATTTATGAGAGAGAGCAAGTGTGAACAGTCAAGGCATGGGGTGGGGCGGAGAATCCAAAGCAGACCCCCTGCTGAGCACAGAGCCCTACATGGGGTTCCATCCCAAGACCCCAAGACCATGACCTAAACCAAAACAAAGAATCAGAAGTACAACCAAATGAGTTCAACTAGCCCCCAGGAATTTTAAGAAACAAATTCACACTGTTAGAAAGAGTTAGCAGAGTTAGAATTCATCCGACAGACTAGAAAGATTCTGCCCTAACGTATCATGCACATATAATAGAACATAAATGTAAAATGTTAAATATAAAATAGCATTTTATACATAAAATATTTTACTCACCTAAAACTTTCCATGGTGAAGTAATTGCATTATTAAATTTTGTTAAATCATGTACACATGTTTTTAAGATTCTGTGTGATGAAATGGGAAGTTTTGTGTTATTACCTTCTTCCTGGAAACTTATATTTACTTGAAATATAAGGTAATTTAAACTATGGTTAGTTCAATTCAGATGTTTAGCAGATATGTTCTCAGAAATGAGTGAGCATGGAGTGCTTGGTGTTACATGTAAACAATGAATCTTGGAACACTCCATCAAAAACCAATAATGTATGGAATGGTGACTTACATAACACAATTAAAAAAAAAAAAAAGAAAGAAATGAGTGAGTCTGTCACTTAAATGAAAATACCAGACTGTATTTGTTAGAATTCAAACATTCAAGTGAAAATTGGAACTTGCTCTCCCTCTACTCATTTCCATCTGCTTGTTCTCTCTCCCCTATCTCTCAAATAAATAAAAAAATAAAACTTTAAAAAAGAATAAATTATTTTCATGAAAAGATGTAATTTGATTTAACATACAACAGGTTCATTTTAATTAGTTTTTAAATAAATATGTAGACTTTTTAAACTCTTCATTTATCATTTCTAATGTAGAGAATATTGATAGATATGACCTATCTAAACAAAAGCACTATGAGATCTCCAGTAATTTTAGAGTTGTTTTTTAATTTTATTTTTTTTTAATTTTAAATTATTGGGGACAGTATTTGTATGACAATAACATTTTATGGTAAAATGCCTACCCTCAAATCCAAACAATAGAGTAATAAATAAATGGAAACCATTATTAGGAAGTAGCTATGTTCTGCCTTTTGTGAATAAGAACAGTTAAGGTAAGTTAGAGCAAACCCTTCAAGGATACACATCTACTGACTGATGAATCTCTTTTAGTTAATTAGGACTGAAGCCAACGCTAATGCTTTCACTTTGACCAAGTTGTAGGTGGATATACATGCCTGGGATGGGAAGAATAACTGAAAAGAAAGAATAGACAAATGAAGTATTGGTAATAATCAAGAATCATGTCCATTTTATTTGTTCCACAGGATCCTGACAAATGAATTTTTCAGGGCTTGTTTTTATCCAGACTGAACAGTGATTTATCAGACGGGCTGGCAGGCCACCTAATTGTGTACAACTCCCATAAATTCGACCCAGCAGCTGAGAAGTTATCATCTGCAGCTGCAAAGGGAGACTTTGAAACCTTGAAATCCAACAAAAAACATTTGAACTTAGTAACAATATTGTGAAATATAGCTCTGACAAAATCACCCAGAGAATATTCAAAATTGTTTTCAATTTTGAAACAAACTTGTCAAATTTTAGGCAATCTATTAACATGACCTTTACTTGAAGAGTTCTAGAATTTCTTCAAGAGTTTGCGTTTTTTTATTAGTATTATTCAGGAGACCACACAGATACAATTACAAAATAATTTGTTTTTTATTATTAAAATTATAACAAAACCAAGCAATAGAAAAATAAAAAGGGAAGTGTGTGAATTACAATTTGATCAAAGATAATTTCTAAGAATATAAAACTAGTCATTAATTTCAAAGACCTCCTTTCTGAGTGCTTGTTAGGATAGTCCAACTTAATTATGTTTGAGATTGCAACCACGAAAAAGCACAGCTTCTAAAACCTATGGCTTTGTATTTAAGGTTTTTGCACACATATATAAATGTTACATATATCATTATTCAAAGTTAAAATGTGTATGCTTTTTGACCCAGTAATTTCATCTTGGTTATTTATCTTAATAGATAATTGAACTGGTACACTAAAGATAGCTTAAATATATTCATTGTGACATTGTTTATATTACCAAAATTATGAAAATTCAGTGAATGTCTATCAACACAAGATTATTGAGATGAAATAAGAAATTATGAAAATATATTTCATGTGGAAGTACTTTAATATTTATAACAGTGCTGAATGAATAAGCAGTTTAAAAGATATGTAGAGTACATATATGTTGGCTAACTGAACAAAAAAAAAAAAAAAACCTAAAGATGAACTATGCGCTAGCTAATTGAACATAATTAAAAAAAAAAAAAAAAAAGAGGGGCGCCTGGGTGGCTCAGTGGGTTAAAGCCTCTGCCTTTGGCCCAGGTCATGATCTCAGGGTCCTGGGCTCGAACCCCACATTGGGCTCTCTGCTCTGTGGGAAGCCTGCTTCCTCCTCTCTCTCTGCCTGCCTCTCTGCCTACTTGTGATCTCTGTCTGTCAAATAAATAAATAAAATCTTAAAAAAGAAGAGTACACTTATCTTGATAAGCTCTGAAAAAAAAAGATACACAGAGTGACCCCTTTTATACAAATGATGTATATATCTTTATTTCTTGTTATATATACAGAAAAAGATGTCAGGAATTGTTTGCCAAAATACCAAAAGTGCTTCAGTGTAAGGATGGAGATTTTAGGTAATTTTTCCTATCATTTTGAACTTTTTTATGTTATTGAATGCTATTTATGATTGCATATTATTTTTATAATGATATCACAAAGTTATGCTCATTTTAAGATATTTAATAATTTGAGTAAATTTGTGGAAGAGTTGAAAAATAACTTGATATTGGCATGTGGACAAAGAGTTACAGCATCTGTTTTCTCATTTATTGTTATTATTATTAAAGTACAGTTGACATATAATGTTGCTGTTTTTTTAAATTCATACATTCATATAAATACCTGCAATCATATGACTCCAACAAGCATATTAACATTAGAGAGTTCAGATATTTTTACATCATTTCCTTTACTTTCTAGTTGCTACTTGATCAAACTATATTTTATAAGTCCTTTCACATTAAATTTGGGAGGTAAACTAGATTTAAATTTTTTGGCAAAAAATTTTTTTTCTAATATTAACTATGGTGTGTTTTACATGAAAAAGTTTGGAATATATAGCTATCCAAAGTAACTGTGAATTTGTAACAACAAAGAGCTATGAGTTTGTTATTTAAAGAGAACCATAAATGTAAGAGGGGAAAAAATAGCTTATGTTCCTTATTTTTCTTTCCATATACCTCCATATTTTCTTATTTTAATATTTTTAATTTTTAATTTATAACAATTTTATCAATAAAGTATGTTTTAGAATGTCTTTCCAATGCCATGTTTCTTAAATACTATCTGGAATGAAGCCATTATTGATGTTTTAACATTTTGATATAGTATCCTATATGAGAGGTTTTCCAGCAAGACAAAAGTTAAATGTACATTTTAATGTGTTATTTTGAGACAAAAATGTAAGCTGATAATTCTTTTTTTTTGTTGTTTTTTAAATTAGACACGCCATTGGGGCGCCTGGGTGGTTCAGTGGGTTAAGTCTCAGGGTCCTGAGATCGAGTCCTGCACCGGGCTCTCTGCTCAGCTGGGAGCCTGCTTCCCGCTCTCTCTCTGCTTGCCTCTCTGCCTACTTGTGATCTCTCTCTCTCTCTTTCTGTCAAATAAATAAATAAAATCTTAAAAAAAAAAATAGACACACCATCTTTAATTTTAACAAATTTAAATAAAAACCAATACATGTATACAGGTTTCAAGAATATATGGTTTTATGGAGTAAAGCTGACCATTTTAGAATAATTGGTCTAAATTGTTTTAATTTAGCTTAAACTAAATTAATTAAATTGTTTTAATTTAGTTCAATTAAATACATAAATGTATTTCCATTAGTACCCTCTATAATTGGGACACATAGCGACATGAATCAACGTGGTCCCTTAGGGACTAGGAAAGCACTTGCATTTTTGGAATTTTAGGAGAAATTGTGGTTCTATTCCTTTGCAATGAACCTGATGGGGAAAAGATTTAGTGGACTCTGAACAAAAATCTCTCACAGGGACACCTGGGTAGCTCAGTTGGTTAAGCATCTGCCTTGACTCAGGTCAAGTCCTGCATGGGACTCCTTGCTCAGCGGGGAGCCTGCTTCTCCCTCTGCCTGACTCTCCTCCTGCTTGTGCTCTATCTCTCATTCTCTCTCTCTGACAAATAAATAAAATCTTAAAGGAAAAAAAAAAGTTTCTCTCAGAGAGAAACCCTTTCGTATTTTCCACCACAGAATCTCTAAACCTAGTAGTGTCTGCCTGCATCTTTCCATCAGTACTTGCATTATATTCAAGGGTTCTTCCTCCACTTGATACCATCACTTTCTGTCGAGATCTCCTCTTCCTTCTCCTCTTGGCATCCCTTTGCTGTTCCTTCTTTCCATACATCACTAGTTTCAACTAAACAACTTCGAAAAGTGTGTTTGTGTATGTGTATGTGTGTGCTCCATTATAAAATAATCCTTCTACCACATAATTTCATTCTATTTCTCTGGCTCCCTTAAGAGCTAAAATCTTGTAGCTGTTTCCAATTCAGTCTGATTCAACTTCCTTCAGCACCAGCTATTCAAAGATGGTAACTTTCATTTATTTTTGTCATATTTTGCATTGAAAAACTTGTCTTGTTTTCTTTTATTTCTTTGGAGCAGGGGCGGGGCAGGAGTACTTGTTCAACATGCCCAAGTTTCTGTACATTATCTTGACTTTTCATCTATATGAATTATATATACTTGGCCCTTGCCTCCCTAAAACTTGTTCTCCTCTTGGCTTTAAGAACACCTTGCTTTTCTTATATTTCCAGTTCTATAACGGCTAAATTGGCTTTTCTCCTCATCCCGATCTCTAGATGTTGGAGCTCTTGGGGCTCTGTCCTGTTTTCCGATGGTAAATGTTTATTACCACCTATATAAATATGTCATAGTCCCAACACCAACTTGAACTTCATTTTCAAGTAGCCAACTGCTTAGTCTACTTATCCACTCAGATGTCAGCAATCTTAG